>NC_091000.1:6742500-7367500 GCF_041146395.1 Eulemur rufifrons | reverse complement strand
TTAAAGTGGCCTGGGGATTGGAGGTGTCACCGAAGAAGAGCAGCTGAAATGGCCATAAGAAAGTGAAGGATCTGGAAGGACTGATTTGGTCAGAAGTACCATTTCGAAGTCTGGGTTTTAGAGATGATAAAGTGCAAGGGATGTGTGTGTGAGTCAGGGTTCTCCAGAGTAACAAAAACAAGAGGGTATCTGTCTATCTATCTATCTAATATCTAGGGAGATGGTGGGGAGAGAGAGAGAGGCTGACTGTGTGCTGTGGACTGAATCGTCTCCGCTCCCCCGTGCCCCTATCCCCAAATCAGATGTTGAAGCCCTAACCCCCATGTGATGGTATTGTAGATGGGGCCTTTGGGAGGTAATTATATTTAGATGAAGTCATGAGAGTGAGGCCTTCATGATGAATTAGTGCTCTTATAAGAAGAAACACCAGAGAACTGGTTATCTCTTTCTGTCCTCCATGTGAAGATTCAGTGAGAAGGTGGCATCCTCAAGCTGGGAAGACCTTGATCTTGGACTTTTCAGCCTCTAAAACTATGAAAAAACAAACTTCTGTTGTTTAAGCCACCTAGTCTATGGTGTTTTTAAAGGCAGCCTTATGAGAGTAACGTACACAGGCACACATGTGCACACACACACACAGATTAAGGAATTGTTTTCTGTGACTGTAGTTTCTTGCAAGTCTGAAATCTGTTAGGGTAGGCTAACAGGCTGGAAACTAAGGTGATAATTGATGTTGCAATCTTGAGTTTGAAATCTATAGGGCAGGGAGTTGGGCTAGGAACTCAGGAGGGATTTGATGCTGCAGTCTTGAGACAGAATCCTGGGATGGGTTATAGAAATGAAGACAACATACCTGCCTTTGGAGTTGAGGACAAGCACATGCAGAAGTAGGCTATCGGTTGATTCATGCACAGAAGTCACCTATTTGGTGCTGGCACCAGGTATGTTATGTAACTAATATACCCTTCTCATTCTTAGAACACATTCAGAATCTTTTTGCATTTTCTCTCTCTGATGGCCCAAATGTAACGTGAAGATTGCATAGCTGGTGATATTTTCAGTGTGTCTTCAGCTTACTAGCTTTGCTATCATTTTTCATTTGCAATTCTAATATATAATATTTTAACATAAATTTTTCAATGTGGCCTAACAGTAGATTCTTTTCTTAAAAACACATTTATTACTGCCATTACTACTATTTATTTCAAATGTACTGAGTGGTTAGGAAATAATATCATTGTGTTACATGTGGTTAGCTTCTTGTTCCAATTATCTACTTCTGATTTCAAAGAGGATTTGGCTTTATTATCTATATCACAAAATCTAAAAGACAAAAGCAAAGCACAGATGGTTATGCAGAGGGAGCCCCTGCTTTGAATTTGCAAATTCATAGATCGAGCATATGCATTTATTTTCAGCTTGAACATAATTAAGCTCGGTGGAAGCCATTCATTTGTATCATATTGTAGTAATTGTTCTAGATTTAAATACAAGAAGACTGCTAGATCTGATCCCAGGTTTACAATAGCCTTATTTGAGAAAAATATAATAGTTAATCCAAGAGAAATACTGACATAAAAATTGAGTGTGTAAATCTTAGCTATAACAAAAATATAAAGTTTAATTGTTCTTAGAGCATTTAAAAAATGCAGTGTTACTATTAAAATGGTGGCATTTTTATACAGTACATTTTTTTGTGTCTTTGATTAGTTTTTTTTATTCTTTTGCTTCCTCTGGTCAGAAAAACTTGAAGAGTTCTTCCCCTCCCCCATTCACTATCAGATCTTTTTAAAAAATTTTTAAAAATATTAAGGGGGTACAAATGTTTTTGTTACATGGATAGCTTTTATAATGCTTAAGTATTAGTATATGTTTTAATAAAATATAACAATTCAATCAATAAACAGTACCTTCCAATCAGATCTACACTTGAAACAATTCAGTTAGCCTTCATACGACACTTTTTCACTTTACAGATTATCTTATAAATACTGGCTTAAAAGTTGATGAAATCAGAGGATTTGTTTTGGAGTTGCCTACTGAATATTACATCATCACCTAACACTTTTGCTCAAAGAAAAAGAAATAATTGTTCAAAGACTGGTTGTAAATGGACTTTTTTTAAACTTTATTTTATGTATTTATTTTTAATTTCAAAGTAAATGGACTTTAAGGGGAAGCAACTGCACTTGGATGTTTATTGCAGCACAATTCATAATTGCAAAGATGTGGAATCAACCAGGTGCCCATCAATTCATGAGGGGATTAATAAAGTGTGGTATATGTATACCACGGAATACTGTTCAGCCATGAAGAAGGATGACTTAATGCCTTTTTTAACAATTTGGATGGAACTTCAGACCATTATCCTAAGTGAAATATCTAAAGAATGGAAAACAATACTACATGTGCTCACTAGTAAGTTGGAATCAACCAATGAGCACACATGTGCATAGAGGGAAGTAAATCTCAACAGAAATCAAGCAAGGGGGAAGGGGAGGAGGGGTGGATGAAAACCTATCTATCAGGTACAAAGAACACCATCTGGGTGTCGGGCACGCTTATAACCGTGTCTCAAGCATTATAGAAGCGATTCATGTAACCAAAAATATTTGTACTCCCATAATACTTCGAAATAAAAAATTCATCGAACTATAGAAATTAAATAAAAGGAATCAAGAGGGCATTCCATATCATCACATCTCTTTACACACAACATGTTTAACCTCCACTCTCTGTGCGTTCAGATGCATGAAGTGAAGGAAATGAAGATACAGGCTGAACAGAAGCACATTTTGAATATTTCCCATTCATTCCCCCTTTATTACCTAGCTCTCTGGATTACATTAAGCGTATTGCTTGCACCTATACACAGCACTTTAAAAAATTACTCTCCTCCCTCCTGCTGTACATACTTTAATAGCGCTATTAATAAGTAGTCTTCTGGTACTTTGAATGTATTTTAGAAGTTTTATATGCTGTATTTATTGCAAATCTTCTGGTACATTAAAAAAGTATATGTGCGTGCCTTTAAAACCTTCCTTTGGAATCCTCTCATCTCCATCAAGTAAATGATGAAATTAGCAGATCAATATGTTACATAAGTTACTGACTCAACAGCCCCCGCCTGCCTGTAGTTCCCAGAGTCAAATGTTAATGAATGACTAATTCAAGCCCCCCGAAGCTTCTTAACCCTGGATACCATAACTGTCTAAATTCAAATTCATCTCAATTGCTTTCTGATAGCATATTTTTCCTTTTGGAAAATTTATTTTTGATAGATAAACAAATGTAGATCAAGATGGTAAAGAAACACTAGAAACCCAGCTTCACTTTCTTTTCATGAGCAGCTTAGCATTTTGAAAGCATTTGCCACCTTTAGCTCTGTGCCCCTTGTCAACATTTGGAGACAGCCAGTATGCACTGTCATTTCTTTTACTTAATAAGTGTACTTGTGAGTATTTCAACATCTTCTCATCAAGCAAGTGTAAATGTTAAGAGCGGCTCTGCTGCTTCAAGTCACTGCTGAGTGGCTACGAGTTGCAGGATTTATCTGGGTGAAAATATCAAAGAGTGTGTAGATGTTGTGGATAATTCTGCTAATGTTTTCTTTAAGAAAACATTCAAAGTTAGAAGCACAAGTTCTGACATTTGATTTACTTGTGTTTCAAAGTTATTTGTGGAGCAGCAGTAATCACGTTTTATTTGCTCTTCACTTTACAACACGTCCTTCTCCGTTATGAAGAAAAAGTGCCAACTGCCTGCTCAGAGTTTAAAAAAATCATTTCTCATTTCATATTCCTGATGTGAGGGTGTTTTAAAAGATTTTGTGATATTTGTTCAAATTAGGAATAGAGATATATTAATTGACTATGAATTGACCCAATCAACTCCTGTCTTCTAAAATAGACTCATGCCATGATAAATTATCCTTCATTTCTCTTTCATTGTGTTCTTTTTTGTGCACATGGCCATCAGAGATTGTGTGGTAGCAGAAACGCTGCATGATCTGGCATAACAATAACTTTGCTTGCACTGATACCCAGTGAGGTGACTCTGAGAGGGAGCCACGATTTAGTTTAGGTTATGAGTGAGAAAAGGGCAGAGTTCTTCTAAAATATTGCCAGAGCCAACGTAGGGAAGTGCTCCTTACCAAAGCCGTTCACTACAGCTGTACAGGCATGAACTCAGTTTAGTTCATAGATCGGTGAGAACCATTAAAATTGCAAGTGACAAAATTCAACTCACATCGGCTTAATCAAAAACAGAAATGGAATGTCTTACAAGCCTGGAAGGTCCAGATGTAAAGAGGTCGCAGGTTTGACTGGCTACAGACCGAGCAAGGTCGGCAGCCCCTGTTCCACGTCCCTTGCTGGGCCTGCTTTGCCCGTGTTTGCTGTATTCTCAGGCCCTGCGTCCCGGAGAGGCCAGCTCACCTCGCTCTTACTGCTAGCTACGGCGTTAGACAATAGCACATCTCTTTCCCTAAAGTACCATTACAAAATCCTTGGCCTGAATTGGGCCACAAATTGATTGTAAATGGATCTCCGCGGGTGGGGGCTGTGATTCATTTAAGCCTGGGCCACATGCTGTCATTGGTGCTAGGGGCTGGCTAGGCCTCACCGGACCACAGGCAGGGAGTGTGGATGAAACGAGGCATGGGCTAAGGGCTGAATTAAGACCCCGTGTTATGTGTTGCTTTGACAGCTGAAACCAGGTGGGCCTTGAATAGCCCAGCTGCAAGTTCTCTTCCCACTCTGCTCTGCAGGTGAGATCTTGGCCAAAGAACCCCCCAGAGGGGATCAGGTGTGGTTCCTACTTATCCCTGAGTAGTGGGTTTCCTTGCCAGTCTGGAACATTATTCAAACAAACCAATCACATCCTCCTGTGGAACCAGGAGGCACTTCACCCTCTTGGTACTACAAAACCTGCCCCCCACAGCCCCTTGTTAGTCACTCTGTTCTAATGTGCAGCCCCTATGTGCATATTAGTTGATGAAGCACTGCATGTTGTACCTTTTCTTTTCTTGGAAATTCACTATACTCATTAACATTTCAAGGCTCTGATAAGTCCTGCAGTAAAAATATTTAATATTTTATATCAAGATTTTCCCAGGTATATTTGACACAGAATGCAATTTGCATGCCATCTATATTATTTAAAGAAACTAATAGAATATAACATCGTTGGATAATGTTGATTTATTCTGCATCCATGGAATGTTTTAAATACTATATGAATATCTCAAATCCTTATAATCGTACTGATTATAATCATTAAAAATGGATATTGTATAATATTTAAAAATTATTTATGTAGTCATGCTCTTAAGAGATCTACACTAGAATCAAGATTAGACTTAGATATCTCAGATTAAATCAACCATTTAAATTTAATGATTCTTTGATTCATTTCTCTAGATTACATCTCTTTTAAAGGCTATTTATTTCTCAATATTATTTAGGAATATAAATTTAATTCTCATAAGATCAGAAAAATTATCAAGTAGTTACCTTTTTATCACAAAACCCTTGGAGGGGAAAAAGATTAGCCTCAGACTTTCTGACCTAAAATATTAACATACTTTAAAATACTAATATATCAAATACTCATAGTTTCTTTTTTGAGTCAACTATGAAAAAAATCCCACTTCAAATAGTTGTCTTCTGTGGCTTTCACTCCATAGCTCCTGAATGAGTATATTAAAAAAATGACACAATGCAAGTTATGATAAATGGTTTATATATGTTTTCTGCACATTTTTCATTATGCAACAATGACTTAATTATGCCAATAAAAACAACAATAACTCACAACATATGATAAAATAGTGCAGATTGATTGCGACTGTGAGAAGTATGTATTACAATTTTTATTTGAGCATGCCAACTAATGACTATGTAAATATTCTGCATCAATTATCTTTGTTATCTTTAATATATACTGTGTAATTCTGCAAGAGTTTTGGTAGTCTTTTCCTGGAAGAATGTGACTGGTTGTCACCAAGGGGGATGGTTTTATTTCTGACAACAAAAGCAATCATGATATTTTAGATATAATGGAAAAAAATTTACCAATGGGATTATAATTGTTCTTGAAACAATGTTACCTTAAAGTAAATAAAGGAGTCCATTTTAAGTCTTATAAAATAAATAATCACAATATTTTAACTAATTAAAAATAAAATTGATGGAAAAGAGATTAATTGTATTAATTGGCATAATATTATGACAGGAAGCAATATATAGGGACTTGGGGGATGTCTCAGATATTAAAATATTCCAAATTACTAAAATCTCCTAAGAAGCTTCAATTTTAAAATCTCTATTAGTAATTAAAAAAAAAACACCTCATCTGAACCCTCTCCAGTTCTACTTTGACAATATGGATATAAGTGAGGCATAGCTACAAATAAAATAGCATACTGAAGAATTCCTGTGCTCTTTCTTCTCTTCCAGACAATAACTTTTTGAGTTTTTATAAATGATACAAAATCAAATCTTCATGAACTATAGACAGATGATCAACTCTTTAGCTATAATTTTGGACTGTTGGGAAAAGTGTGTGTGTGTGTAAATATAATCCCTAAATCTCTTGATCAGAGGAGCATGGGTGGGTGTTCAGCATTCTCGTAGGTTACTGAAATTCTTTTTAGCACTTACCACAGTTGTAAATATGTGATGATTTGTGTATTGTTTGTTGTTATTTGTCTCTCCCTCTTAAATAATATAAAGGCAATGGTAGTGGAGTACTGGCAATATACGTACATATACGTGTAATATACATATACATATGCACATATACATATACACATTAACATATATGTATGTGTATATGCTTTTTGTTGCTGTTGTAAGAAATTACCATAAACTTAATGGCTTAAAAAAACCACAAATTTACCATCTTAGAGTTCTCTAGATCAGAAGTCTCGCTGGGCTCAACTCAAGGTATGAATAAGGGTGTGTTCTTTCTGGAGGCTCACAGGGAGAATTTATTTCCCTGTTTGTTGAAGCTGACAGAAGGACACTTGCCTTACTCAGCTCTTAGCCCATCCTTCATCTTCAAAGCTAGCAGTGTGGCAGCTTCAAATCTCTCTCTGACTCTGACATTCTTGCCTTTTGCTCATAAAAACACTGGGACTACTTTGGGTCCACCAGATAATCCAGGATAAACTTCCCATCTCACAGTCCTCACCATAATCACATCTGCAGGGTCGCTTTTGCCATATAAAGTCACATATTCACAAGAGATTAGGATGTGAACATCTTTGAGTAGTTACTATTCTACCTATCATTATATCTATATCTATATCTATTTCTATATCTATATGCATTTATATATATATCTAGGAAATTTTCAGTGTACAAGTTTAGGATTAAAATAATTTCATTTATATTTTATAGTTCACTGAAATGCTCTTTTGATAACTAATTTTATAAGTGTCTCAAAAAATAACTTCAGTCAAGTCAGGGTTATGTCTATAAAATGTCAAAGCCTAGGGTGTGAGTCCAGGAAGGCCCTTGTCCGTCAGTCCATACGGCATTGCCACTGAGACATCCAGCATTCCTATGAGAGAGTGTGTGTTACTTGGCAGCAAGAAGTTAACTAGTTCCTATTTTACATGTACTCATTCATTCATTCATTCCTTTGGTATTTATCGAGTATGTAGAGAATACAAAACAGAAGACATTCATCCCTTATCTAAGGACACTACTGTCTAATAAGACAGATCCATAAATAGGTAACTGTCATACACTCCAGTGAGTGCAACGACAGAAATGCGTCCTAGGTATTACGTGAGTACTGAGCGGAGAGATCAAACCCAGCCTGGGAGTGGTGCGAAGTTTGATTAGCAAAGGCTCCTGGGGTTGCTGATAGCAGAACTGAACCCTAAACAGTGAAAATGAGTTAGCTAGGAGTATACAGGTACTGCTAGAGCCAAACCTCAAAGTTCCTTGAGGACTAGAGTTATATCTTCCATTCAACTCAACAAAATACTTATTGAGCTACCATGCATGGTAAGGAGAAGTACGGTGACGTATGAGAGTGCACAATAGCTAAACTTCCCCTTGCCAGGGGGATCAGGGAAAGCTTCTCTGAGGAATTTACAGACTTTAAATGAGTAATTACAAGTGTGATGAGTGCTATGGAGTCCTGCTATGGTAATGCAGGGAAAAGTAATTTAACCTAGTCAAGAGAGTCAGAGACCTCCACTTGAAGAAACTGGTATTTAAATTGAGACCCGGGGATAAGCAGAATTTCACAAAGGAAGGGAGAAAGGGAAGAGTGGAGCAATGGAATATCAGTATGTTCTAGCAACGTGGGAATGTCGCGTGGGAGAAGGAGAGAGGTGTGTGCAAAGCCCTGTGAGTCAGATTAGGGTTTTTAACTTTATCATAGATTCATCGGGGCCCCTTTGCTAAGTTTTAAGTTTGTAAATAACCTGATCAGATTTGTGGTTTTAAAAGCTCCTTCTGGCCATAGGCGGTAGGGCTTGGATTAGAGTCAGGTGTTGGAAGAAGAAATAGAAGCTGTGGCAGGATCCCAAAAAGGCCCTGACGTGGGCAGATGCTGTCAGTGTGTGAGAAATGGAACCAGTCCCTTCAAGATGTATTTAGGAGGTAAAATATTTATTGAATTCTTTTTATGTTGAAGGTACTATGCTAGATTCTGAATATACTACAGTGCGTGACACAGTGGCTGGTACATAGGTGCTCAAGTATTTTTATTTCTTTTCTTATTTATTTATTTATTTTTTGGGGAGACAGGGTCTCACAGTGGTGCTCAGGCTGGTCTCAAGCTCCTGGGCTCAAACGATCCTCCTTTCTCAGTCTCCCAAGTAGCTTGAATTACAGGCACGCCTCACCCTGCCCGGATCAAATATTTTTGAATTAATTGAATAATTAATGTTTGAGACACAGAGTAGCAGGAGACAAAGTCGTGGGCCGGATCAGGGAAGTTTTATATAGGTGTCACTCCAGTGTCTTCAACAAGGGTACTCTGACATTGGCACGTTAGTATTTTATTTGGAAGATATTTGACTGGAAGATGAATCGGAGGGAGGGAGACACGAGTCTAGACAGGAGCAGAAGTGAGGAGGCCACTGGAAGTAGTTCAGGTAAAAGACGATGGGACGTGACCCAGTACAGCGTTAGAAGACTTGGAAAGGAAGAAACACACTATCTGGGAAGTAGTTGGGAGGCAAAATTAGAAGTGATGCTTGAGTGAGGTAGGGAAAGAAAAGAAAAGAGTCAAATATGACTCTGCAATTTCTAATGTCAAGGACTGAAAATGGTAAATGTGAGTCTACGCACAGAGTGAGCTTTCCAGAGACGCTTATTGATGACGGACATAAAATTACAGCCTGGAATATCCTGCCAATTTAAACCTAAGTATAATCCTACTTTGATTTTTACCTGAGTTTTCCCCATGATGAGCTCAAGTTTTAATCTGTATTTAAACCATTAATGATAATTGGTTCACTGTCAGTTTTTCTCGAAGCTTTAACATAATGGGGGATCCCAGAAAAACCATTTCTTAGGAGACGGTTTGTTATTAGGGGGCGGATTTTTTTTTTTTTTTGTAGTCAATACATTTTCTCCCCTGTGTGAATTGTTCACTTCTCTGAGCATTGGAAAAAATGGCTACCAAATAGTCGTTTATTTTTGTAAGAATAGCTTTCAGACAGACTGTTTATTGACATTGATCACATTACAATGAAAACTGCACAAGAGCTCTTCCCACAGTGCTATTATTCTCACATGGTCACCACCCGAGCGACATTACATTCTGGGGAACGAGGAAGAAATACAGGAAACATTTTCTCCCGAGACCAACTACAAACAATTACAAAATAACTTCTAAATCCCAGACTTTGTGCCATGAAATACAACTCATGTCCTTTGGGGGTTCGAGTATTTTGCCGGTCATTGCTGAATGCAGTTTGTCACATATTTTGTGACCCATGACACTTTGAAGTCACAATTTTTGACTTTATTTTTGAAAAGAGATGTTTAATTTCATAAAACTATAACAGGTATCATCAGTATTCACATCAAGAAAGAACTGCAAGCAGAAGACTCAATAATGGGAAAGAAATACTCTTCGGAGAAACGGTTTATGTTTCTTTCCCCATTCTATTCCCTCCAATATCACATTTTTTCAGCTCTGTTTCGCCCCTGCTGTAACTTTTGCGAAGCTTGACTCGCTGTTCCTCTAACATACGCTGTTGGTTTTGATTCCATATTTGATTAATTTATGGAATAAATTAGCTAGAATTTTAGCAAAAGACTTAGAATTAAAGCATATGAATATTTATATTAAACAAAGAGGAGAGAATTAGGAGCAACACATTTCTTACACTGACTTTTTTTTAAAGTACAAAAAAAAGAAAACCATTTTTGACCTGTCAACTGGGCCAGCCATGTTAATTGCTCTGAGTGACCTGCAGTCCCTGCAGTCTAATTACACCAGCCTCTGAATTTGCTTAAACAACAGCAACAGAGCTTGGAAAAAGTTTGAGTGACTTGACTTGCTCTCTTTTACAGAGGATTTAAAAGTGATATTTAAGAAATCATTATGCTAAACAGAAGCCATTTGCTCAAGGAAACTGCTGGGAATATCTTGCTTCCTGGCAGGGCTTTCAAAGACAATAACAACATCTAACTCTTCATGATCCAGACAGATGTAAAAAACAAAAGCAATCTGGCTTATTATCCAGTCATAATATTTTTTTTTTTTTTATGAGAACCATAGATTAAACATAAAAACTTTCAGACCAGCCACTGTTAGAGTTTGTCTATATGTAAGAATAGAATCAGGTCCTCAGACTTGATAGAACATTTTCTTTCCTACAGCTTTAAAAAGTTGGAGTATTTGCAACGTGTCCAGTGTTTCAGGAGAGAGTTTTCCCAGGAGGATTTTCGAATTTTCTTTGTAAGTCAAATGGCCCATTTCAACATTTCAGGTGTGCAAGTTGACCCTCTTCAAGTGAGAGGCTCCTAAAATACAGAGTGAGTGTTCTCTCTTTCTGATCTCCTACTCCTATTAGCAGGAAATCTGTCAACTTCCTACCCCAAGGCTCACTTGTCCTCAAGCAAGCAGTCTTGCTTACTATTGTTTCATGAGATTAAAAAGAAAAGAGAAGAGAAAAGGAATCTCTGTTCACTGAGGGCTCGCTCAGTGCAGCTGTCAGAACTCACAGGTCTGATGTGGACCCTGTGGCAAATGAGGCTTACGCTAAAATTAACATTTCGGCATCTAGGGGAGCAACCTCTTATTGAAGTCCTGGCTGCCGGTACTCAGGTACTCAGAGCGGAAGGAGATTGCCTCTTTCCTGGTGTTAATTTGCAGGTACTGTCCCTCCATGCCAAACAGACTGCAGTTCCCAGCGTTCACTTTTTATGGAACTGTAATTTGATTTTTCTTTTTTTCTTTTCCTGCGCCCCTTTGGAACTGTAATTTGAGATGTTCATGAGAAAATATAGGGGCCGAAAGCGGGTCATCCTTTCCCTCCCCATCATGAAGGTCAAGGAGGATACCCCTATAACAAAAGGCATGTTGTCAAGAGAAAAGCATAACACATTTATTTGATCATATTCTTTTTATTTTTGAGACAAAGTCTCACTCTGTCGCCCTGGGTAGAGTGCAGTGGTGTCATCGTAGCTCACTGCAGCCTTGAACTCCTGGCTCAAGCGATCCTCCTGCCTCAACCTCCCAAGTAGCTGGGACTACAGGCACGCACCATGACGCCTGGCTAATTTTTCTACTTTTTTTGGTAGAGACGGGATCTCACTCTTGCTCAGGCTAGTCTTGAGCTCCTGAGCTCAGGTGATCCGCCCACCTCGGCCTCCCAGGTGCAAGGATTACAGGCGTGAGCCATTGCATCCGGCCCTTGATCATATTCTCACATAACACAAGAGCCTTCAGAATGGAGACCCAAGGATACAAGAGAAGCTATCTGATTCGATGCTGAGGTTGGATGAAGCAGGGACAGCGATGTGCAAATGGGATTGGACAAAAAGGGTGTAATCTAATAGTAATAGACTGAGTGGGGAGACTCAGCCAGGCCTCTGCTCAGATTCTTCTTGGCCTCTCTGCGCAGCATTTCTTCCTTCTTGGTGTAGGGCAGGACCCTCTCTGGAATGGGGGTCTTATGAGCTATGATCAAACAAGGAAGGTCAGACAATTTCTTCGTGGCCAGCTGTTACCATGAAAGGTGAGGGAAGGTTAGAGTAATATTTTTCGGCTCTATGGCTGGCTTTGGGGAAAACGGATTCTGGTTTCTATGACCCACCTGCCACTAGAAGAGGAATTCTAGTTTCTATGTTTTGCTTTGGTGTGATTGACGGAGGAGAGACAGACGAGCAAGAGAAGGTCAGAGAGAAACTTTGCTTCTGAGGCGGTTTTCGAGGCCTTCCCTTTGGGGTATCATTTTGAGCCCCAAAGACAACAGCTTTCTGTGCTGAAAACCCGCAGCCTGGCCGTCTGAGTTGGGGCCAGAGTAGATGCACCGCAGACCCGGAATGATAGCCTCTGGTGACTGTCCCATCTAGGTGCAGGGGTGCTTGCAGGACTTGCATGCCTCTTTCTGATTCTCACAGGAATTTTATCTCAAAACTCTGTTGCCCTTCATTTTCCTCGTTGCTTCCTTACCACTAGGTCTCGGTCAAGGCCTTCTCTGTTCATCTCAACTTGCGTAAAAACTCTTTGGGAGATGTTTAGTTTCTATCTCTCCCCTTCCAGAAGGCCTTGGGATCTTATTCAAATCTAAATATCCTTTTCTCAGTAAACTTCAAGCTTTAGTTATGAATGCTTTCTTTGAAAGAATAAAGATCTCTCTTATCAGGTGCACTGCTACAACTTCGCAGGTAACGAGTTTTTGAATAACCCTCTACTGGGACCTGTATCTGCACGGTATCTGTGTCCTGAACCCGTCCCTATCTCTATTTTTATCTCTATCTCTGTCTTTTTTTAAACCCCCATCTTTTCCCTACCTCTGTGTATATCTGTCTGAATAGCATATTCTTTACTTTTTCCATATGTGGCTATGATTACTAAATTTTACTAGCAGTTATTTCATGAAGAGGTAAATAAATCAGTGTCCCTGGCTCTCAATGGTGATTTGGTTTTGAATTCATGTAGTGGCTGGAAAAGACCTAGGGAAAGAGATAAAGGCCGCATGAAGAAAGCCTCAGGGCTGGATCAGCAGTGCTTGGAGCTGCCGAGAAAAGGCAGACATCAAGGAAGACTCTGTGTGTCACCACCTTATTGATTTAAAGAGTGCTTGTGGAATCAGTGTTATTGGGGGAGTCAAAAGACATGAGTTATTTTGTAGGGAAAAGCATAAATTTAGTTATTGAATTGGAGAGTGCAATTTGATATCTAAAGATATCAAAGTGGGAATGGCCATCATCCCAACAGAATTTTCAGAACCAAAAATGACTGCAGTGAACCTGGATGTGGCTGCCATCTGGCAGTGTTAGCAAGCTTGGCATTTGTCCACGAGGCCGCGTCAGAAGAGCAAGGGCAAGCGGTTGAGGAGAAGGAAAGAGAAATGTATTACTTTGCCAGCAAAGGAGGAAAATGGCACACTATCGTCTCAAAATCCAAATTCCTGTACACAAACAGAAATGCAGAGCTTTTAAAGGGAGGGCCTTCAGTTCTGGGCTACTGTCTTTAACGATCTAATTGTCACATCTCTGCCATGACCTCCCCCTACCTGGGAGGCCCACTCAGACCTCCACCGGCCAGGTGCTGGGCCTGGGATACAGCCGACAGGCCAGCTGAGCTACCTCCTGTAGCACAGAACATCCTGCCCCTCCGGACCACCCGCCTGAGGCAGGGATGCCGGCCTGAGTTCCCAAAGAGTGGGGGAAGTTTCAAACAGACAGAAAACATCTTTTGCCATTTTTTTCCAGGCCATTCCCCACTATCAATTTTACACTTCCAAATCTATGGGAGGAGGGTGACTACTCTGTTACGGTGGTATCTGTGTCAATGTTCACACACAGCAGAATCTGTCCTTGATGCTCACTTAAAAGTAAAAGAATTACAATCAGTGAAAGTAAAGTTCTGTCCTCTATTAAAATAAATGAATGCTAAAGAATATCAAGACATTTCTTAAATATTTGACATGAAAAAACACAGAGAGTGTCTACTGAGCCTTAGGGAGGTCTTCTGAGGTTCTGTTGTTCAGGGGACTCTGCAAAATTGCTCCTGGCAACGGGAATCCCAGGCACATGAGTCGGGTCCTCGGCACACCTTATCAAACTTCAAATCCAAACCTGCTCTAAAATATGCTGGAAGTGACATTTACCATATAACTTCGTAATCCTGGCCCAAGACCTAACCCTAAAAAATAGGAGGAGAAGGAAAATTCACTGAGGCTGTTACAAACAGGAAACCTAAAATGCTCTCTATCTACACCTGTTCTCCTTTGAATGAGTTTTCCTCTTTTTAAAAAGATTTATCTCCAGTCATATGCTTGTGTTTTCATAGCCAATTAAGATAGGGAATTATAGAAAGAAATGGAAATGGATAAAGGGTAAGGGCCAAGAGTTTTATATGTAGACAAACTAGATGGATTTTAAGAGCAAAACAGAATTTTAGGAGGCATACCTAACAAATATCCATAACCCTTCGTGATTCAATTATAAATAAAAGACTTCCTCTACTCCCTTTTTCTTGGCAGTCTTATGACAAAGCTTTATTAATCATGTGTTTACTACCCAAGAGAGACCTTTGGGGAAAGGTCTTTTTATACATACAGCATGGTATAAAACTGGGCAGCTAGAGACAGGAAAAGCAGTCAATAGGGCCTGCAGCCTCCAATTATCAGCTTGATAAACTTTTTCTTTTCTCTATTATCGATGTGGGTGAACTAACTGACACCATTTTCAAGTTATCTGCAGAATTCTTTTTTAGCCATTTAAGATAAAAGAAAAACAAAGCTGTAGTTCAAAACCTGTAAAATTCTGTAAGAAAATACATTTCCATAAACCCTAAAATGTCAATATCTATTTTCTGTAAGTACAAAATTTAAATTTATAATCATTTCTTCCTGGCTGACCTGTGTGTTAGAATCTGTCTAGTCATGAACTCCCATTTTGCAGGTAAGGAACCAGAGGCCAAAGATGTTAAATGACTTGCCCGCAGGCATCCAGCTAATTAGCCCGGAATCAGATTCTGGAGTAATGGGGATGGAGAGCTTTAGAACTCATCAAATCAAAACTAAAGAAAATATTTTATTGTCAAGTTAAGGCAGGCCCTTAATTCTTTATTTAACATGCTTTGTATAAGAGAGAAGCGAAACAATGGTGAGTGTAGTGTATTTCCATGGATTTTTAAATATTTTCTTACTTAAGAATGACTTCCAGTTAGATCACCAAACTGAAGGGAACTCACAATATTTTTGAGGTTCACGCAAGTTCATTGTGTTGATCAGAAATCATGTGACTACCATTTTCAAGCTTTGGCAGAAACGACTAGAAAAAAAAGTCCCTGAGTGGTCAGAGATGACCCTTCTTCACTCCCTCAATCAGAGCTTTAAAAGTGGACATATCAGGGAATTATTAATGACACTTGGCTTAGTATTCTTCTGACTTCTCTGGACCGGCCCTCGCTGCTGGGTACTGTGTTATCTTAGACATCAGCTCTCTTAAGATTTTCTGGCCCGGTGGGTTAGGAACGTTTAGATTGCTTTTGGCTAAGTATCTGTGTTAATTTCTTTCCCCCTCAACATTTTATGGACTGGAAACCCCCTCTGATTTTTCATTTTATGAATTTGGGAAAAAGAGTCAGATTTTTAGATTTAAAAAGATATTACTATCCAACACATTGCTGGCGTTTTCTGCAAGTTCACCTATAAAGGAGACTAATGTTGATAATAGCAGTAGAACAACGAGATGTAGCTGTTTGGTATTAAATTTTGCCCCCTTTCCCCCTATTTTAATGTGCTATTTTCTGTAGAGATGAAAACCAAGTATTTGCTTCCCTTAAATTTCTCATTAACGAATAATGTGTTTATGTGTAAAAGCATAACACTAAGGTTGCAATTATAGGCTGCATTTTTGAAAACCTTTATGTGGTACTTTAGAAATTCCAGAGACTGGAAAAATAGGGCTATTGGAGGTTTTTACATATATAGAACAAATCCCCAAATAACAAAATTCTAAAAGGCAAACTACAGTCAGCTCAATGGCCGCTAAACTGACTGGGACTTACTCCCCTGCTTATATTAACTGGTTGAGCATATCCGCCTCGAAGATGGGATTGAGTTCGACTTCTGGAGAGGGCCTGTTCCTCAGATGGGTGAAGTTGCTGTCACAGCGCACCTGTGACTTTAAAGTCCTCTGACCAATTTAGCTCAATGGGTGAGAGTAGGATAACTGTGAACTCAAGGTTGTGATCATTCCCTGCTTTCAAAGGGCAAAACTGCTTCACAGCCACTGACAGGAGCCCGTTCTCCAGGCACAGATGCCTGCTGCTCTTCATTAGTCGCGATGGAAAGTGGCAAATGCAAACCTAGCACTTCTGCCACAGAGTAAACTTAAAGCTCAGAGATCAAAGGTATATCCCGTAGCCTGGTGGTCACGTGCACCGGCTTGGAGCTTCATCAGCCTGAGTTAAAATCACAGCTCAGCCTCTTATTCTCTGTGTAACCTTGTGGGAGCTATTCGACCATGTGAAGAGGTCAAAAAATATATTCAACTCATCAGCTTGTTGGGAGATTTAATGTGCCTGGCAAATAAGATTGAATAAACATTAGCTACCTTTATTAATTATTTCATTTTTTTTGTACACACGTGGATGGTTTCATGCCTACTGTTCCAGTGAAATGGCCAACATTTATTCTTCTGTTAAGATCATTCTTGAAACACTTCAGCTGTCGACCCGCACATACAATCTGCATTATTCATTGCATTAAATCATTTTTTGAAGTGCTCTTCATTTATCTGTTCTCTCCATGGTATTTAATAGGATTGATTCTCATCGCTGTAAATTCTCTTCGTATAGATTGTCTATAAACTCTAAACGAGTGATGAGCACCCTTTTTAAAATTTTTATTTTGAAATAATCTTAGACTTACAGAAAAATTGTAAATTGTACAAAGTTCTCATATTCTCCTCGCCTAGCTTCCTCTAATATTAACAATTAAATAACCATTGCACAATTATCAAAAACCAAGACATTAACATTGATATCATATCTTTAAACAACAGATCTTATTAGGATTTTACCAGTATTTCTCCTAATTTTTTTCAATCCAGGATCCTACATTGCATTCAGTTATGATATTTCCTTGTCTTTCATGACCTTGACCCTTTGGATGAGAACTAGTCAGTTATTCTGGGCAATATCTCCAAATTGAGTTTATCTCATGTTTTCTCATGACTAGATTTTTGTTATGTATTTTTAGCAAAAACAACACAGAAGTGACCCTGGGTCCTTCTCAGGGGTACATGACCTCGTTGTCTTATTACTGGTGATATTAACCATGATAACATACAAAGGATAGTATCTCCTGGGCTTCTACACTATAAAGTTGCTATTTTCTCTTCACAATTTATCAATATTTGGGGGAAGACTCTTTGAGACAATGGTAATACCTGGTTTCTCTCCAAATTCTTGCCCACAGATTTTTAGCATTTATTAGTGGATCTTGGCTCCAACAATTATTGCCATCATGTTTGCCTAATGGTGATTTTGTACTTCTCTCACTTCTCCTATGTTTATTGATTGATATTTTTCCATGAAGAAGAGTTGTCTTTTCTCCCCATGTATTTATTTACTCAATTATATATTTGTATCAGGATGGCTCATGAATATTTATTATATTCTATGAGTATTAATCCAATACTATCATCTATTTGTTCCTCAAATTGTTCCTCCTTTGGCCATTTGGGCTCCTCTGAGTGGCTCTTCCTTCTGACAGGTCTCCATACTTTTTTGAGCAATTCCTTACTTCTGACACCAGAAGGTGGCCCAGGCTACTCTTGTATTTTTCCCTGTCCAGTTATGGAATCTGCCGTTTCTCCAAGGAGCCTTGATTCCTTTTATTTGAGAATGGTACTTAGAAGCCAAGATCTGGGTGCTAAGTGTTGAATAACTTTTTTCTTTTTTAAATAAGTGCTAATTTAGAATAAATGAAAATTTATAAAACAAATTTTTCCCCTCAAAATAAAAATAACTTTAGGCAATACCATAGGATAATACATCACCTTATAATATATATTACCTGTGTGATTAGTGTACATGAGAAAATTCACATTGGTTTTAATTAAAAATTAAAAGTTAATATTTGTACACTTTTATGAAGCAAGAGGAATCTCATCTTTTATCCTGAAATTAAGTTTTTGTGTTTTATGCAGGAGGCAGGTGGGTGCA
Organism: Eulemur rufifrons; assembly: GCF_041146395.1. NCBI lineage: Eukaryota > Metazoa > Chordata > Mammalia > Primates > Lemuridae > Eulemur > Eulemur rufifrons. Next base: position 7,349,113 of record NC_091000.1, on the reverse strand, counting down.
GATCTTGACGTTTAGGTAGACTAGAATCATTAAGCGAATCAATGAAGTATTACACCATTAAATATGAAATGTCTGATTTTGAATCAAAATTTTAGTTTATTAAATCTCAAACAAGAAGCAGTACAATTAATCAAAGTATGCAGCTAAACTTCAACACAGTTTTGCCAACTTAATGGTAGCTTGTTTATGCCAGCAGTGAAGAAGACTGGAGAGTGAGTGGCAATGAAATTGCAAAAACAGTGTTTCCCACAGCTTCTTGAGAATTGAATATTTTTCCTTTCAAGAAGTGGTCCAAAGCCTGGAAGAAGTCGTAGTCAGTTGGATGGTGGATGACAGAGAGTTTACAAGTCCAGCTTCTGTAGTTTGAGCAGCATTGTTTGTGTGACATGTGGAGCATTGTCTTGAAAGAGGATTGGCCTATCTCTATTGACCAAGCTCAGCTGCTTAATCACAGGCATTCTCATCATTTCATCCAATTGGTTGCAGTACACATCTGCTGTCATCAACTGACCAGGTTTCAGATTTCATGAAGCTGTAGAGGATGATACCAGCACTGAACCACCAAACAGACACCATTGACTTTCTTTGATGAATATTCAGTTTTGGACTGTGTTTCTGTACTTCATCTTTATCCAACCACTGTGCTGAATGCTTGCAATTGTCAAAAAGAATTCATTTTTATCACTTGTAACATATAGAAATGGTTCACCTTTATGTAGTGACAGCAAAGAGAGGCAAACTTAGAGAAGGTTTCTCTTCTAATGCTCATTTAATTCATGTGGAACCCATCTATCCAGCCTTTTTACCTTGTCAATTTGTTTAAATTGTCCAATGTTGTTGGAACAGTAATGTCAAACTTTGCTGCTAATTCACGCATAGGTTGAGATAGATTCGCTTCCACTATAGCTTTCAGCTCATTATTATCCACCTTGGTCTCAGGTCATCGATGTGGCTCATTTTCAAGATTCAAATCACCAGAATGGAACTTCTCAGGAAATAACTTATAAGGAAAGGATGTTTGTAAGGCTGGTCCTCTGTCCAATCAGAGTTGCAGTGGTCTGGGTCGTAAACCAGAAATCAGAGTTAGGAAGGTTCTGACAATTTGCCTTACAGCTCCTATTGTGAGGGAGTTTAGCAAGAGTGTGGTTTTTTGTAGCCTTAGGAATTTAGAAAATTGCCATGCCAACCAAGCCCTGAACCCTCAACCCCTGGGGCCATCTTAGCTGATAAAGGGGCTCTATTTTGGTCTCCCTGATTATGTGATGCCATGGATGGAGAGGCTGAATTATAAAAAAATGGCTGGGGTCCCTGCTCTAGGCAATTGCTGGTTCTTACTTTGCTCTAAATTACATCACAAAGCATCTCACATTGACCTGATAATGAATTGTCAATTACAAACATCCCAAAAGGGCATATTTTTGCTAATTTGGGAAGATAAGGATAGTAATATTACATATATTTTGAAGCTTTCATAAAAACAAATTTCAAAAACATGAGATAAATATAAAATAATTTTATTTTTTATTAACAATGTAAAAACTGCTTTCACTAGCATAATTAATACATCAACATTTTTAGTGAGAGAGCAACATGATTGAATAGACTTCATTATTTTGAAAATTCAAGTCTATTTCTTAATTTAATTTTTTTAAATAGTTGCTTTTAATGGTTATCTTAGCTAATATAATAATATGTGAAAATATAAAGATTTAAATAAAATAATTTATGAAAAATGATCCTTGAACTTCAATGTCAATTGCAATTATGTAAATTTTTTCAATAAAACGAGTAGTAGTAATTAATTTCTCTTCTCCTGAATTAATAAATGTTTTCAAAAAGTATTCAAAAGTTGTTGATTTTTATATTTTTAATTTTAGGTTCAAAACCCCACTCTTTATTGGAGAATAGCATTTAGAAACCACAATTGGGGTGATAGGTGTTGAGAAATCTTGGAAAGGTTTATAAAAGGGTAAGAAATTCTCTTTCTAGAGAAGTTCTAGAACAGTGTCTTTGTGAATTTCTAACAAATATGGTCTAGATAAAGACATCTACTTCACTCTAAAGTCATATTTATGATTGTATTGAAAGATCTGTGTTGTCACTGATTTTTATATTTATCTCATTTATATGACTGTGACAGTTAATTCTCAAGAGACATTACCTGTTGTCAAATTATATTTTGTTTAAGTGACATAAAAATGTATATAAATTTTCAAATACATATACAGTGCATATAAAGTAACTAAAACATTGAGAAGTAAAACCAGGAGGGCTAACACTTCTCTTGGGGTAGAATCCATTGACACTGAGTTGTACCTTGACAGTTCTTTACTTCCTAGGAAGAATGAAGTACGATAGTTTTCATTTGCTAATTTTTTGAAATAAAATAACTTAAACTCAGTTAAGTCATTTATCTGAAGTTAAGTCGGTGTTAATTAGCTATTAAGGTTTAAAAAAAACTTGATTAGTTGTAGTCAAAGAAGTCTGTTATTCATGGCATGTTTGAATAGGAAATTTACATCAACTACCTTAGTTGAAATGAAGAATAAAAGAAGTCATTATACTTTTGTATACAAGATGTGTCTTACCCCCTTTTACTTACTTTTGGTTTTTAGTTATGACAGAATACATCTGAAATGATGGAATCAGTGAAGATACTAAATATGGTGAAAAATAAAGTTGTCAAACTTCAAAAGAATATAGATTACTACAGATAAAAGAATATAGATTACTATAGACAATGCGATTATAACTGGCAAACGTAAATTAGACCTTCTCAACAGGCGCTTTAGATCAATAAACCATTTTAAAAGCTTTCAAAGCTTTAACTCTTGGAAGCTTTTAAGATGCTGTGAATCTGAAAATGTATGTTTTAACAATGACCTGAGAACACTGGTGCAGATTTAGAAGAATGATTCTTAAAGATGGATGATGTCTTAAAGTTGTGTGGCAACACTCTCTGAGCACACCCTCATACATTTTTAAAGTCACTGACATAAAATACCGAGCTGTCGTGGTGGGCTGCTTTAAATAACAAAACACAACAGACAAGATAAGCCTTGCTCCGAACCTAAGAGTTTTTCTGATTCTGAGGTGCATAAAAATAACTAATTTCTCAGCAGAAATCCAGGCAAACAATTAAGTCCTTGATATCTTTGTAACATGGACGAAATAGAAGCTATAAAAATGATTTTAAATTGGCATTTGCAGTCGGACAGCTGAATGTACAAAATCCCACTTGAGGACCTGGGACCTTACCAGTTGATTGCTCGCATTCGGAGGTTGAACACACTGAGATTATTTAATGCACCCCACATTTCAAGACTGTTTAAACAGAAATAGTCAAAATATCACCGATTTTCAGTAAGTTTGAATAAGAATTCTTGGAAGATCTTAAATCATGCCTTCAAGAGTGATTTGAAGCATTGGAACTACACATGACATGAAACGATCTCAAATTTGACACTGTGATTGAGATTGATGGAAGCTACAAACTCATCTTCTTCTTTGCTTAAAATCTAATGGTTTTGGTCCAAAGCTCCAAACTTGGCCCTCTCATCTTCAGTGTTTCCTGATGCACAATTTCCATCTCAGCTGTCCACTGACTCTCAGATTCATTAACTGGATTTGATAAACCTATATAGCATGTTTCCAGGAACTGGTAAAAGCTTAGCTATGATGTTTGCCCTGTATTACCTGCCTTATTCACTATGTGAGCTGGAGTTCCTTTCTCTCTTCATTTGTGGCTCATTGAAGACCTTGAGCTGAAGTCTGTCTCTCAGTGTCTCCCCTCAAGATCACCCTTGTCTTATAATCCACTTGGAGAGTCTCCTGTTCTAACCACGGACACTCGCTCACAGGTGATTAGATATTCTCCCGCTAGCTCCCTGCACCTTCAGATGGAATTCAGAGATTACTTCACCATCTTATCTGTACTCTTATGTTTTAAATTAAGTTTTTTTTTTTTTTTTTGAGACAGAGTCTCACTCTGTTGCCCAGGCTAGAGTGAGTGCCGTGGCGTCAGCCCAGCTCACAGCAACCTCAAACTCCTGAGCTCAAGCGATCCTCCTGTCTCAGCCTCCCGAGTAGCTGGGACTACAGGCATGAGCCACCATGCCCGGCTAATTTTTTCTATATATATTTTTAGCTGTCCATATAATTTCTTTCTATTTTTTAGTAGAGATGGGGTCTCGCTCTTGCTCAGGCTGGTCTCGAACTCCTGAGCTCAAACGATCCGCCCACCTCGGCCTCCCAGAGTGCTGGGATTACAGGCGTGAGCCACCACGCCCGGCCTAAATTAAGTTTTGATCTTGGAACTTTCCCATATGATTAACAACTTGATAAATTTTTGACACTTGGGTCATAGGCAAATTATGAATTCTGACACTTTCCATTGTCGTTTTTTGACATTTATATTACCAGATTTTTTTTCCTATACTTACTCTGTTTGTGTTCACCTACATGTTGGGAAAGTTTGAAGAGGGGCAAGGCTGAGCTAATGGTTGTTGAAAGACAGCCAGTTTTTTCCCCATGAGGCTATGTGGATAGGCATTAGTGGTGAATTCAACAAAATCTTTTCTGACCCTCAGGCACAGGAATTGTTAGCACGTTAGAATGAATCTAGTTTTCAAAAGCAGATTCACATTAACTAAACTCCTGACACCGAAGTCAAAAAGCTAGAAGGCAAATGTGTTAACTTAGTTTGAGAAGCAGAGTCATCCTGGTGAACAGGAATTCTTGTGTCAGTTGGCATGACTCACTCACTCTTTTTCAATCGACTGAAACCAAATCATGATGAAAAATTTTCTTGGTGAGAACAAGGAGAGGAAATTACATGACAAAGTTTCTAATGGATGAGGCTAAGACAGCCCCATTCAGCTATCGCCACAGAGATTCCCTGAGCAACGTGGGCTGACTGTGATGTCTGTGTCAGTCAGTGTTCTGATGTGGGCAGGAAAGTAATCTATTGATAGGCTATTGGCTGTTGACTCATGAGATCACGGGAAGGGCAGGGAGCCAGGATCAGAAAACGAGCAGGAATGAAGTAAGGCTGTTCCAAAGCCATGCTAGGGAACTGGGTGGGCAGGATACCGCTGTCTGTGGTCACAGCTGGCCAGGGCCACTGGAGCCACCGGCGCACCTCCCACAGTGAGGCACCTTAAACTTGGGGCGCTGTCGCAGCTCTGTGACTTCTGCTTCTCAGCACTTTTAGCTGTGGATTCCAGCTTTGGTGGGTACATCAGATTGGCTGGGCACACACATTGTGGAGATCCCAATCATGGAAACAGATAGATATTGGGTGGCCAAAACAGAAGTGGCAATCCTCATGGCAAAGATAATTATCGGCTTCCCCAGATAGTGGTAGAACAGGAACTGGAGACATCTGCTTCTGTGATAGTCCAGATGTTACTGTCAGACAGGCCTACTAAGTCCCAACTCCACCACTGTCTCACGGTGGAAGGAAAAGAATGAAAAGGGCTTAGTATGCTGTTTGGTATGGGGTAAGTGCCCAATAAATAGAAGTTATTATTGTAGTGTCCGGGTGCCCAATCCCCATCCAAATTCACACATCCCCCTTTGCATTAGTTCAGTCCTAGAGGTCGAGGAGATAATTGTGAGTATTCTGCTGTCAGCCTTATAAAGAATAAATATAATTACACATGAGAAAATGCCTGGCATATTTTGCAGCACATATTAGGAATTCAATAAGTATACACTTTTATTTCATTTTTCCTGGCATTTTCTTTTCAGCTTTTGTAGCCAACTGTTTTAAAATATTAATTGACTTGGGCCAGGCACAGTGGCTCACACCTGTAATCCTAGCACTCCGGGAGGCCAAGGCAAGAAGGACTGCTTGAGGCCAGGAGTTCGAGACCAGCCTGAGCAAGATTGAGACCCTGTCTCTACTGAAAATAGAAAAATTAGCTGGGCATCATGGCACATACCTGTAATCCCCACTACTAGGGAGGCTGAGGCAGAAGGATTGCTTGAGCCCAGGAGTTTGAGGTTAAAGTGAGCTATGATGATGCCACTGCACTCTCTAGCCCAGGGAGACAAGAGCGAGATTCTGTCTCAAAAAAAAAAAAAAAAAAATTAATTGATTTGTAATTTTGTTCAGCATCACAAATGCTTTCTTTACTCTCATGTATTCAATCATATCCAATGATTCAGGCTCTGTAATGGAGTTGCAGACAGAGCAGCAAATGAGAGACACACCCCATTACACCAGTGCAGGGTAAGTTTTAGTTGTAATGATATTTTACAATTTTAAATTTAGAGCAAGAAGCCTACTTTATTCCTCATTCTTAAATATAAGCAGCTCTTTCCTATCAGAAAAAGCAAAAAAATCTCTGCAATTTTCTTATAAAGCATATAAAATGTATTACACATCTATTCCATTCTAAACCGTTATAGGTGCTGCTTTCATACAGATTATCTAGGTTGATTCTCAAATCAGCCCTGTTAGAGCAGAGTTATTTATTGTGACCGTTGAAGATTAAAAAATAAAATAGGATAATTTTGTTTCATTTTAAACCTGGTTAAAGTAAAAGACCATCCCCTAGTTCTTTGTTTTTTCATCGACTAACAGAGAACACGTGGATCTAAGCCTGGCACCAAAAACCAAGATTTACCAATAGAGGAAGAGGAGAGCTCCTATCCCATCTTTGTTAAAACTGAAAGAAGTGTCACTTTTGTCACTTTTTAATGTGGTGTCTATTCATTCTCAGGCAGGCACCATGTCATACTGGTTGAAAAAACACACGCTGCAGCTAGACTGCCTGGGTTCAAATCCCAGTTCCATCACTTACCAGCTGTGTAACCTTGGGACGGTCCCTGCATCTTTCTGTGCCTTAGTTTCCCCATCAGTGTAATGGGGGGGGGGCGGATAACAACAATAACTACCTGATAAGGCTGATGGGTGGATTAGATGTTTTTATTTATTTATTTATTTTATTGTTTGCTTTTTATGGGAAGACCACATTCATTTACTGTTTTGTTTTTATAACTTAACATAAATTTTTTATACCCTATTTTCAGTACTATGCCTTATAAGGTGCATTCTGTAAGATAGGTATTTCCATATGCATCGTAACATATCTGTTTGTATAAATGTTTTTAATTAACTAATTAATTAAAATAAAAGTGTAAATTAAATTTATAGAGACCGAAATGCAGCTTTAACCTAGTTCAGCCACTGTGCTAGGATGTGGGAAAACAGCTCATGAAGAGACCTGGGTTGAGCCAGAAGTCCCTTGTCATGGCCTGTCCCTTAGCTTTCTGTAGACTGTTCCTCTCCTTAGGCTGTTAAGATCTTGCGAGTCCCGACGGTGCTACTTTTTTTTTTTTTTTTTTTTTTTTTTTTTTGAGACAGAGTCTCACTCTGTTGCCCAGGCTAGAGTGAGTGCCGTGGCGTCAGCCTAGCTCACAGCAACCTCAAACTCCTGGGCTCAAGGGATCCTCCTGTCTCAGCCTCCCGAGTAGCTGGGACTACGGGCATGCGCCACCATGCCCGGCTAATTTTTTCTATATATATTTTTAGCTGTCCATATAATTTCTTTCTATTTTTAGTAGAGATGGGGTCTCGCTCTTGCTCAGGCTGGTCTCGAACTTCTGAGCTCAAACGATCCGCCCACCTCGGCCTCCCAGAGTGCTAGGATTACAGGCGTGAGCCACCGGGCCCGGCCCCGACGGTGCTACTTGAGGAACATCCGCTTCCCACCCAAACTAGGCCCGGGAAAGGCCTGGATTCAAAAGGCCGCCTCTACCCTGCCGGGGAGAGCATGAGCATGCGTTCCCCCTGCTTTATTGGTTTCTTCCTCCTGCAGTTGCAGCGGCGAGACCCAGAAAAGCAGGCCAGGACCTGCGTCCAGGGGAGACGGGACGGAGCAGGCTGCTGGGACCCCCTTCCGTCTGGGTTTTAAGGTAAAATGAGCAAAGCAGTTAGTAAGGCTCCTGCGTTTGGCTTAGTTAACAAAGATGGGAGAAAATGGATTGGGAGACGCACAATTTCTAGTGAAAAATAGATTTTTGCCTAATATGTCCTGTACCTTTTTCAGAGACCCAGTAAGGGCGAGCGACAGCAGCCTCAGTAAGTGGTCACGAAGGACTGGTACCTGCGGCTGTGTGCAGCCCGCATCCTTCTCCCTGCCCCCACCCGCCCCCCAGCGGTTCCTCTCTCACTTCCTGTGCCAGTAACAACTATGGAAACGACATCTTAGTTGCTCAGTATTGCTTTACAGTTTTATGATATCCAAGTATTTTGCTGTTTAGTTTAGTTTTTCGCTATTATTTATGTATTTAATATTTGTACCTACCTTTTCCTCTTTATTTTACCTTGCCTTAAGTTCTCATTTGAATTCCTTTTACAGAACAGCTCTCCTTGTGTTTTTCACACCTTTCAAAGCTATTTTTAAAATAAACTTTCTTATTGTATTTAAAACTTTTCATTTCTGCTTTTAGCCTTTCTTGTTTTCCTTTGTTACTTTTAGGTTTTACTTTTTGTAGCAGGATAATCAATGGAGAATTTTAAATATAGCATTTGGAAAACATATTGAGAAAATATCTTACATTTTTAAACAAAATTGATATAAACCAGACAGGGAGTAACTCCTGGGAAAGGTAGCCTGGCCTATATTTTCCCAAGGCCAGAGTCTCCGTAGCCATTTAGTCTGAATTTGGTGGTGTTGCGAAGGATCTAGGCATTGGGTCTTGCTTCTGGGTCCTGGAGCTTTCTCTGACGCACCCTCAGCCGGACCATGAAGGAAACAGACAGGATGACTCCTTATTTCAGCAGAGTGAAAGGAGTAAAGCATATATCCTTGGGAGGGTCCCTAAAGATTTGGATACGTGGATTGCAGATTTCCCATGGCGGAAATCCGAGTCCCCTGGGACTCAGGGCCTCCCAGGTGAGCAGTCCTGGGGGAGCATGGCTCCAGGAGTGTGGGGAGAGGTCGATCGTGCAGTGTTGGCTGGTCCTAGGACGCAGATTACTCTGAACACGTCTGGTCAGTGCAGGGCTTTGTGCCAAAGGAAGACGGAAGACCCACTCTGATCTGGGAATTATGCGAAAGCCTCAGCAGAAGACAGAAGGTGGAATTGAACATCACTGTAGCATTGTGAAGTCTTGGAAGGAAATCAGTGGCAAACATGGTTGGAGAGGCCAGGGCTCCTCATCAATTGAGCAGTGGAGGGTTGGTGAATATTGTTCTAGCCTTGATCAGGCCCTCGAGGATATGAATAATCCTAATGATGAGGAAGGAACACCTAACATGATTAATAGTGAGTGGTTTTCTGGCCAGTTGATGTGCATGGGCTGGAGCTCTTTCTCATTATACTCAATAAAATAAAAATGTGGCAGCACTTAGAGCGTGCTTGGTGGAGCGAGTCTTGCTAGGTTCTCATTTCCTTGGCTCTGATACTTTACTTGCTTTGTGATAAATCTCATGTATTAGAGCTCATGTTATAAATCTCATGGATGCCAGTGAGACCTTAGTAAGCTTTTACCTTTACATTTTAAAACAATTATTTATAATTTTTCCAAGTCACAGTGAATTGCCTGGGTGGGCTCCAGATCCAAGCTAGGCCACTTGGTTCTTGCCCAGGAATCTATCAGTAAGAACAACAGATAGTTCTATAGATCCATGAATGAGTCCATAATGGAAAACCTGATAGTTATCAGTAGGCATTTTTCTCTGTCATGCTACCTACGGAAGCGTAAAGAAGCTGGTCTGTGCAGAGAGAGAAAATGGGGCATGCACAGCAGCTGCTGAGATGAGAGACCTGAGGTCCCTGAGGTCCCCAGGGAACACGAGTCTCTCACTTATAAAAATTATTTTTCATCCGAAGCTCACATAAATGGCCTTTGTAACATAATATAAAAAGTATAAACCAGTACCTTTGTTATAACATTTGTGGATGCAATTTGAATTGATGATTAAAGTAGTTTGTGACAGAATCAGAATATCCAATGACCTTTGCAGGCTAGAGCAAAGAACTAAGTCAGCTAGATTCAGATACATTTTAGCTAGACTAGTGCTATGGACCGAATATTCATGTCCCCACCAAATTCATATGCTGAGGTCCTAATCCTCAGTATGAGGGTATTTGGAGGTGGGGCCTTTTGGAGGTAATTAGTTCCTAACGGTAGAGCCCTCATGAATGCCGTTAGTGCCCTTATAAGAAGAGGCACGAGAGATGGTCATTCTCTGGTCCATGTGAAGATGCAGGAGATGTATCCATCTTCAAACCAGGAAGGGCGTCCTTACCAGGAACCAGATCTGCTGGCACTTTGATCTAAGCCTCCCCAGCCTCCGGACTGTGCGAAATAAATTTCTGTTGATTAAGCCCCCAGTTTTTGGTGTTTGTGTTACTAAATATATTATAGTAGCCTGAACTGATTAAGACAATGAAATATACTTTAAAAGAGGATAAATATGAAGCAGGGTGTTTATGTCTAGACATCACCTGAGTAAGTGCAGGATCATGAGATGAGGCACTGCGACACCTGTGAAAGCTGTTCTGGTACTTCTGCTCACCGTGCTTGCAAGTGGCCGTCAGGGTACTGTGGCTTTCAAAGGGCTAATGTGCCTTCAGGCTGCATTAAAAGAAGATAAAACCCCTAAACAAGAGAGGTGATAATTTTACTGAGCATTTTTCAAAATGCAGTTCTCAGGCTACCTTCATAAAAAATGCAGATTACTATGCTTCATACCAAGTCCCATTGCTTCAGCTTCTCCGCACACATTTTATCATTATTTGAATTTTTAACAAATTCCAGAAGTAATTTTTACACACTTTGCAAACTGAAGCTTGACAACAACTGCTGTACCTTTAGTGGGAACAAACTAAATGCATGGGATTGAGATGATTCTGACTGATACACCGGACTAGAAACACAGACAGTTAGAAAGTAAATTTCCACAACTAGAATTTCCACAAGTAGAAGACTTGAAATCAAGTCATATGAAGACTATTTTAAGGAATTAAATTTGCTTAGTAGTTATGCTACACTAGCTAGTATTTTTTGCACGATTCATATTACCAGGTACTGAACTAACCTCTTTAAGTGGTCATTTCCTTTAATCTTCAGAAAAACTAAATGAACTAGGTGCTATGATTTTATTCATTTTATAGAGGAGGAAACAGCCACTTAATGAGAGAAGATGTAGCAAGTGGAAACAATGTTTTTGAGTCAGAGTCTATATTTTATCTTTTTATTTCCTCAACATTTTACATAGTATCTTTAGCAAGTAAATGTCCAATAGTGCTTCTTAGATTAACAAATAAATCAATCTCAAATATGTTATTTTGTGTTGGTTTTTTTGATGGGGAGGGGAGAGGTGGAAAAATTGTGAGAAACACAACAAAAATAGCAATATACATTTTAAAGCCCTCAAACTTTATAATTAAGATGGATGTTTAGATTTTTCTCCTAAATGATTACAATAGAGTCTAGGCAATAGTTTCTCTTTAAGGGGACAGAAACATTCTCTATTAGATATAGCAGGGTACATTAAAGGGAGACTATAAGAGCTTGACTTATAGATCCACTATTTACTGCTCTTAAGATTAAGATGGGGAAAATAATATGGAAATACAGAACTAGATTGCACACGAAGTTACCTGGTATATGTATATGCACACAAATGTGCAGTCTTTTCCTGTTTTAATAGAGAAGCTCTTCTAAAAGAAAAAGGACAAAGAGGGATGAAATCTATGGTGAGACTTACTGTGCCAACGCTTTTGGCAATTAGAGTGCCAAGACGATGCCTGTGTACAAGTTTGCTCTTCAGGATGACTGTGATGACTATGGTAGGCCAAATAATTTTTAATATTAAAACCGTACCCCAAATCTGCAAGGACAGTGCCACTCACTGCTACCTGGATGAGATGTAAATAGTTCCACTGTGACAAAGACAAAGGTGAGACAATCTACATTTGAAACAGACAGGCCAATCAAAGACCAAAAAGTCAATAAGAAGTACTTTTCAGTAGAATATATAAAAAACACTAATCTTAGAAACCTAGTAATGAGCTTTCACAGATTGGAAAAAAAAAATGTTGACTCAGCTAAATGTAAAAGAGAGGAAGATATATTAGGGTCATGTATAAAAGAGAAAATAAAACAGACAGAAAAGTCAAGAGACTGCAGACCAATACATCTCTCCAGTGGCTGTCTTAGTTTTCCTAATCAATATGGCAGAGAGCAACAGAGGTGCCAGATATAACAAAAAGAGAAATAAAGAAATTTAGAAACTGGAGAGAAAAAGGAAAAGAGATGATTTGTCATAAAATGTAGGACTTTGGAGGAACCTGCAGGAAAACAACAGTTTAAATGCTGAAGGTAAAAAAGAAAAAAAAATTAGTGGAAAGTTCTCAGCAGATTTGTGAGATTTGGTAAAATAATATCCAGAGTATAAAACTTCGATGAGCCAAAGCTACTTTTCCCCATCAAAGACACCTTACATAAGACATTGTCTAAACGCTACCCAAAAGACTACATATAAGAAAAAGAAGGATTAAGCCTTCCTTGGCCATAACTAGACCTGAATATCAATTGTCACTCAAAATCTTTATCTCAAGATAAGTATGAAGTAAAAATAATTAATTGATGCTATAAAGGTGTATATAAAAAAACATCAACTTTTAAAGCCTGAGAAATGAATCTTGGGTTTCTCATGTACCACAATAGAGTGCTAAGTCTGTGAAATCCTCTGAAAGCCAAAATAATTTATGTCTCACTAATCTTTACACTTAGAAGAATGCGATGTTCCTTAAGGACAGAATTATGAAAAATTAAACTTGTATACACAATGGAGAGACTTATGGCTAAACAACTTCATTAAAAATAAGGCATAAAATCATAATAAATAACTTCTTAGATTGATGCTATTAGCTCCAATGCAGGTACAGTGTGACATTTGGCAAGATTTTTGATGTGGTATATTTAAAATTTTTATTCCATTTATCATACATCTTTTATTCATGGTACAGTATATCAAATTGCAAAGTTACATTGAATGATAGAGTATTTTCTCTTCTAAGCTCGTGAAAGTCTTAAAGGTAGAACAAATCCCATAACTAACAATATATCTGGTTATAAAATTTTCAGTGACTACACCTATTTATTTTTTTTTTTACAAACCCACAGATTTAGATGAATCAAATTGACAGGATCATGTTAACCTTTATGTTATTTTTTATTACATTAGCAGTGTCTGGTAGTAAAGCTCTATTCTGACATACCTTCATGAAACAAAGAATAGAAGAAATTAGGGTGCAATATTAAATAATTTAGGTTCACTAAATTCTTGGGGACTTGTAGCCTTTATATATCTAAAAAGCACAATATATTTTTAAATACAAGGGTATTCTTTTTGACATGTTTTCCCAACTATAAACTTGTATAATGGAAATAATGAATTTAAACTACAAGTACTGTTATACCTCAATATTAAGACAAAAAATAAATTACTCTATAAATGTTATGCCTCAATTTTAGGGCATTTTTTTTTTATTTCATCTTATTGTTATGGGGGATACAGAATTGCAGGTTACATACGTTGCCCATGTACCGCCTTTCCCCCCAAGTCAGAGCTCCAGGCGTGTCTGTTCCCCAGGTAGTGCGCATTGCACCCATCGTGTAGGTATATTTCCCTCCCTTCCCCACCCCCCCTTCCCGAGTCAGCACCTTCAAGTGTTACCACTCCCCAAACGGTGCGCAATGCACTCATTGTGTAGGCATACCCCCATCCCCTCCCCCACCCCCCACCTCAGTCTGATATCCAATTGGTGTCCTTCCTAGATGTGTATTTAGGTGATGTTCAGGGAAACCAATTTTCTGGTGAGTACATGTGATGCTTGTTTTTCCATTCTTGGGCTACTTCACTTAATATAATGGGTTCCAACTCTCTCCAGAGGAAGACGGCGGAGTGGTGGTGACTGCCTGGATCTGTGCTCCAGTGAGGAAGTCGTCGATCTGGACCTGCCACAACGCTAGAGGACCGCTCCCACACAGGAACAGTGGTGTGAATCCACAGAAAATCAACGTGGGACAAACAGAGCCAGTGAGGTCTGAGGTGAACTAAAATTAGGATGGCGAAACTCTGCGGAAGGCGGAACAGACAGTAGCCAGCGGAGCGGGGGGTAGGCTGTGCCCGCCCCCAGGTGGGGCGGGGGCAGTCTTTTGGGAAAGCGGCTTGCTCTCCTCACTGACCTCCAATCCCAATTGTTTGGAGACCTCCCGCAAGCCAGAGCAGAATCACGGAGGAAGACGTGGGGCATTGCAGACAGGAGGCTTTTTCGGGAGAATAGCTAGGGCATAATATTAACAAGAATATTAAACAAAATTAAATGAGAAGTTTAAAAATCACTTTGGTCATTTAAAACAAGCTAACAGTCTATGGGCCAAAATTCATCCACTGCTTTTATAAATAAAATTTTATTGGAACACAGACATGCTTATTTGTTAACATATTTTCTATGGTTGCTTTCATGCTATAGTGGCAGAGTTCAGTAGCTGTGGCAGAGATTATACGGCTTGCAAAGCAGAAAGTATTCACTATGCCCTATTTATACTATATTTGCCAACTCCTGAGCTAAAAGGTCCTTGGATATAATTTTTACTTCACAACAATTCTTAAGCTATGGAAACCTCAAAACTCAAGATTAGAGCCAATCATATCCTTTTAGCCAATGCCTATTATTCAATTTGGGGTAGTTACATGGAAAACTTTAAGTTTTTTCCTCCAAGAAAACTTTTTTTGATTCAAAAGTTATAAATTTTGTGAAAAATTGGAGACGAGAAAAAATTAGAAGATTATCTAATGGCTCCTAATCTGGATGATTTTCAAAGCGTCCGTAACCTACTCAAATATGCAAAACGTTATCAGTTTGTATGTCTGAGCATAATTCTTGTGTGAAGAGAATGTAATGACAAAGGCTCAAATGATTTTCCTAGCAGTTCATGATTTGGAAAATTTAAGAATAATTGACCTAGACAAATCTTAATCTTTAAAGATGAGGATTATAAGGCCAAGAAGGTTAAATGACTTTTTTTCCAAAGCTATATAACTTGAAGTAAAATCCAGAACTTCTTGCTCCCAATTCAGAGGTTGTGTTCATGTTGCTTGCCAGTTTTCCAAAACAAAATTGTGACACAAAAATCA
The DNA here is from genome assembly GCF_041146395.1 of Eulemur rufifrons. NCBI lineage: Eukaryota > Metazoa > Chordata > Mammalia > Primates > Lemuridae > Eulemur > Eulemur rufifrons. Next base: position 7,333,946 of record NC_091000.1, on the reverse strand, counting down.
GAAAAGTTAAATACACGTGGAAGTAAATATGCTAAGCAGTTCCACTGTGGAGGAGGTGAGACTGAGATGCCGGGCCTGGATTCTCTTCAAGTTGCTGGTGGTGTGCGTGGCATTAACCAAGCACGGCATGCACAGTTTGGTGTGAAGCAAGTAGAGTTCATGGGCCTAAAGTCACTGTCAAGTGTGAAATTCAAAGACACAGCCGGAAGACTCAGTTGGCCCCAGTCGTACAGCCTCCCTAACATCTCAGAAATAGAGGTGTTGTAGCCCGACTTTGGCTCACTTTTTCCCACTCTTACCGTGGGCCAGCTCCTCTTGCGTTTTTGAAAGGGAGAAAGCGAAAGCAAAAGGGAAAATCCCCTTTTACTTAACTGGCTGAAGTTGCAATTGTCTTATTCGTTGACTTTTACTGCGTTGTACGCCTTGAACACGGACACCAGGCTGAGCAGCACGTGAATGAGAAGCTCACTTTTGTGTAGCTCCCGTAGGTGTCGGTGTTTGCGTGCAAGATTTGCTCACCACTTCCAGCCGACCTGCTGATGATGGTTAATTTTATGTGTCAACTTTACTGGGCCACAGGGTGCCCTGATATTTGGACAAAGATCATTCTGGGTGCTTCAGACAGAGTGTTTTGGATGAGATTAGCATTTAAATTGGTAGACTGAGTGAAGCAGATCGCCCTGCCTAATAGGCCTCCTCAGTCAGTCAAAGGCCTGCCCAGAACAAAACGCCTGATTGGGCCCCTGAGTAGAAGCGCATTCTTCCAGCCTGACTGCCCCTGAACTGGGACATCAGATTTTTCCTGCCTTCAGACTTGAACTGCAACCTTGGCTCATTCCGGGTCTTGAGTCTGCTGGTCTTCAGACTAGAACTACGCCATCCGCTCTCCTGGGCTGACAGCCTGCTGACTCCTCTGTAGGTCTTGGGACCTGTCAGCCTCTGCACTCACGGGAGCCGATTCCTCTCTCATGTCTCCCCACTTTCACGCTGATTCTGTTTCTCTGGAGAACCCTGAGTCGAACTTCCCATGCGCTGCAGTCCTGTCAGAACAGCAACTCCCCGTGGCACCTGCCATTCACGGCCAGGTCTAGGTTACCTGTGCGTGTGCATCTGGCTTATGCACTTCTCAGAAACCGAGACAAGTCATTCACCTTTGCCTAGACATTGTCATATGTCCACTGGGCATGTCCCTAGAACAGAATGGAGGGTGAGGGCAGCCACCATAAAAGTGACATTAGGACAGTTTTTGACGCTTCTCCAGAAACCTCAGAGAGAGGTGATTGGATTTACCTTTTTAGAGTTCCTTTAAAATATTGAACATTTAGTATATTTTGTCATCAGCTTTGGGCCTATGCCACAATTATGGGACATGCTGGTATGTATGAGTTCACAATGTGTGTATTCTTATTTTGTCATGCCATTATTAATAGGCTGTAATGTTGGTTCTAATTTTTTCTATTAGCATCCAGGTTCATATCTCTGTGTGGATGTGAATTGTTTTTTTTTTCCCCTAGGATAATGTGAAGGAGAATTGCTGGGTCATAGGGTATAAAAATTTGAAATTTTAATATATATTGGCAAATTGTCCTCTAAACTGACTATTCTATTTTCCCAAATCTTCAAAAGACATAAAAATGTACTTAAACACAGTTAAGAATAGGAATATGCAACCAAAGAAACAATGAAATACCTTTTAATATCTACTATATTGATAAATGTGATTTTTTTTTTTTTTTTCTTTTCTGAGACAGAGTCTCACTGTCACTCTGGGTAGAGTGCAGTGGTGTCATGATAGCTCACTTCAAACTCAAACTCCTGGGCTCAAGTGATCCTCTTGCCTCAGCCTCTGGAATAGCTGGGACTACAGGTGTGTGCCATCATGCTCAACTAATTTTTCTGTTTTTAGTAGAGACAGGGTCTTGCTCTTGCTCAGGCTAGTCTCGAACTCCTGACCTCAAGCCATCCTCTCACCTCAGCCTCCCGGAGTGCTAGGAGTACAGGCATGAGCCACCGTGACTAGCCAATGTGAACTTTTATACACTGCTGATGGGAAAGAAAAGGAATAAGATTTAGGCAGTTTTTACTTATGCCATTTTTTCTTCCAAATGTTCATTATAAAATATATCAAAATATAGAAAAATTGAAACATTACCATACCAAACAATGTTATACCTACTCACACATACATACACACACATCTGAACCATTTGCAGATATCATGACTATTCCTGAATGCATGCATCCTAGCTAGCATATGTTACTAAGCAGTACACATCTCCTAAGAACAAGAACATTCTTCTGGCCGGGCGCGGTGGCTCACGCCTGTGATCCTAGCACTCTGGGAGGCCGAGGTGGGCGGATCGTTTGAGCTCAGGAGTTCGAGACCAGCCTGAGCAAGAGCGAGACCCCATCTCTACTAAAAATATAAAAGAAATTATATGGACAGCTAAAATATATATATAAAAAATTAGCCGGGCATGGTGGTGCATGCCTGTAGTCCCAGCTACTCGGGAGGCTGAGACAGGAGGATCGCTTGAGCCCAGGAGTTTGAGGTTGCTGTGAGCTAGGCTGACGCCACGGCACTCACTCTAGCCTGGGCAACAGAGTGAGACTCTGTCTCAAAAAAAAAAAAAAAAAAAAGAACATTCTTCTATTGAATACATAAATACAATATCATTATCATAGTCAATAAAACTAACAATTTTCTAATACTGTCTATTATTCAATCCACATCCAAATTCTCCACTTGTCCCTAAAATATCTCTATGTAGTTTTTTGTTTTTCTAAACCAGAAACTGATCAAGGCTTATGTGTTGAATTTGGTTGTTATAGTTCCTTAAATTCTTTTAAATCTTGACTGTGCAATACTGGAGCCACTAGTTCACGTGTCATACATTTTTTATTTCTTAAAATATATAAAGCTAAAATGGCAAAAAATTGAGATTTGGAGAATGACTTTGGAATAGAGGAGTGAGGAGCAGAGTGGACTCTGTCCCCAGCTGTCAATGACTTAACTGAAGAAAAGCATAAAATGCAATCATTAAGGTTTCTGAAAAGTATCCTAAGGGCATTCAACAAAAGGGGAAGCACTCATTCATGAAATTCTACTAAATTTCAGTAAGAACAATGAGAATCTGTAGCATTATACCAGGACCTGCTCCCTCCCTGCCTCAAGGAAACTAAGACATCTAATCCAGTTGGGTGCAAAAGGGAAAAGACAGAGGCTCCCATGGCCCCCAGCTCCCTGCCCAGAGCTATAGATTCACCTGGGAGGGGCAAGCTGCTATTTCCCATCCCCCTCTGCCCCGCTGCAGTCCCCAGTGCCACTGAAGCTGTATTCTAGGTAGATACAACCGAGTAGAATGCATCTCTGTCCTTTACTCAGGCCACACTTAACGAGCTGAAAGCTCTACCCCAAGCAGAGAATACTGGGTCCTGATCACTCCCACTCTGGGTTTTATAAAGTGGTGCTTTCATTCTGGGAGGGGCATGCCAAAAAGAATAAGGGTCACCACCCCACCACTAGTGGCACATAGAGCTGAGGTGTCATGTTGGGAGAAGTGGAGTGCTACCCTACCCCTGGCTCACGTGTAGTGGCAGAGGTTCTGCCGAGGTGAGATATAGGTCAGAGAAACAGGCCTGAGGACAAAGGTGTTCACAGCTCTAACTAAGAAGATTGACATTATTTAGAACAGTGCTTAGAGAATTCCATGCCTAAGCATGTTGCCAAAAGCAATGGAGATTTTAGTGGACAGCAATTAAGAGGGCACTCCTAGCTCCGTGATATAAAAAGCAACACATAAAACAGCAGAAAAATCAGAGTTTTAACAGAGAGAAACAGAGGAAAAGACTGTAAAAAAGGACCCTATGGGGATCACAGTCAACTCGTGGGATAATAAAGATCGTGCAGAAGTGCTAGACTGTATCCACTGAAGAGCAATCAGAGCAGGACATGGGACAGACATGAAAAGACGCCCCAAGCCACACACAGATGAATCAACAAGGACTGATGCCGTGTGGCACTAGGATTTAAGCATAACCGCCCAGCAACCACTGACTGAACAATGAAGTATTCTGACCCAGGGGCAAATCCTAGGAAGCCAGACTTAAAAATAAAATCACATGCATCCCTGGTGGCCTGGAAGACTGTGCATGTCCAGTGCTGTGCCCTCTCAAGAGTGACTTGAGCAGGGAAATCCAAGCTACTGGTCTCTGGCTAACCATGAGGCAAAAATGTAAACCTCATACACTATCCAGTGGTAAAGGGTAATACCGTAACTGGCCGGGAGGATTAAACACAATCTTTGACAAATAACTGGCTTATGTTGACCTAGGCATGATCCCTAAGTAGCCAGGCTAAAAGATTAAAAATAAGAGAAAATATCTGAGTAGGGACATCAGAGACTGAATAATGTGATAGAAATAGAAATAGTCACTGATCAAATAAATAAATTCCCAAGAAAACAATAACAACAACATCAACTTCCCAGGATGGAGGGATCAATTTCACAGATTAATTTCACAGATATTAATAAAATACATTATCTAAAATGTCCCATTTTTAACAAAATATTATCAGATATGCAAATAAATAGGAAGGATTATCAATAAAAAGGGAGGGAAACACACACCAGGCAATAGAAACTGCTTTTGAAGGGCTCAAGGTGTTGGACTTAGCAGACAAACACTTCAGGGCCCCCATTTTATAAATATTCTCAGAGAACTGAAGATCAGGTCCAAAGAACTAAAGAAAGATATGATGACAGTGTTTCTTCAAATAGAGAATATCGATAAAGAAGCAGAAATTACAAAAAAGGACCAAATGAAAATTCTGGAGTTCAAATGTATAATAAACATATTAAACTGGCAGAGGAAAAAATAAGTACACATGTAAATGGACCAAAAGATTTTGCAGTTTGAATAACAGAGAGAAAAAACAAGGAAGAAAAATAAACTGAGCCTCAGACAAATGTGGGACACTGATAATTGTACCAAAATATGCATTCTAAGAATAAATAGGTGAAGAAGAAGGAAAAAAAAAGGGCAAGGCAGAAAAATTATTTCAAGAATCATAGATATAAACCTTTCTAATTTGATGAAAACCATTAATCTAAATATCCAAGAAGCAAACTCCAAATATGATATACACCAACACATTAACACCCAGCCACATCATAATTAATATATTGATGTTAAGACAAAGAGAAAAATCTTGAGAGATATGAAAAAAAAAATTTTTTTCCAAGGGAATCCCAATAAGATTAACAGCTGACTTTTCATCAAAGACAATAGGAGACCAGAAGGCAGTTGGATAACATTCACAGGGCTGAAAGTCAACCAAAATTATATATAACCAGCAACATTATGTTTCAAAACAAAATAAAGACATTCTGAGAAAAGCAAACAGACAAATAAACAAAAACCCCAGAGAAGTTGTTGCTAACTGATCTACCTTACAAGTACAGAGTTAGATTATATAAAAGTGGAACTTTTAAGGAGAAAAAAAAAAAAAAAAACAACTATGCTCTTAACAGCGACTTTCCCAACTCATCCCAGGAAAGAGACACCAGCCACTGAAAGCGAAGTGTCATTCCACAGTGCCAGAGATGGTGAGAGTGTTGAATGTTTGTGCCGTAGTCTCTTCTTGTGTCCTGGGGAGGAGGCAAGTCCTCACATGGAAATTAGCCTGGGAAGACTGAACAACAGGCTTGGGGCAGATACCCTCTGACAATATTCCTATGTCCATAGGTGGCTTGCAAACAGCAACGCTACTGACCTTGACCTTGCTTGCCTAGATAAGCAGCAGTTTAGTTATTAAGAGACCAATGTGGTCTTAAAATCAGAGGGCTCTTCCTGAAATATTTCAGACCGTGTAAAATCCTGGGAATGCTTTCTTGTCCTGCAGTTGGACATGACTAGTTAGGCTATTCCTCCACTCCCTGCTCCATATCCACAGCCAAGACTGAATTTTTGCTGGTTAGGCAGATAGAGCTCTAAGAAGATTCATCTGATAAATATAAAGAAATGTGATTTTTTAAAGCCCTGAATATTAGAGAGTAATGTTCACTTTTCCTTCAGGTAGACAACTGATTGATTTTCTGCCTAGTTACAAAAATGATTTAAGACAATGTCCAGAGATACATAAAGTGTAAGAACATGTTACTTAAAATACTAGAAGAAATTGCAAATTACATAGTTTAATTCAAAAGCTGAAAGAAAATAATGGAAATTTAATCTAGTTACATTTAAGTTAGGGACAAAATGTTAAAGGAGATGTTTCTGTACATGTCTTTCTTTGCTCTTTTCCCAACTCTTGTTCTTAGGATTTTGTGGAATATACCCTCAGTTTCATCTAACTTAAAATACCCTAGTGAACACCTCCTGTTTGTTTCTGCCAAGCAAAAATAACCTTTTGTAGTGTTTGCTTTCCCTGGATCCTGTGCTCTTCATCGCTGTTTCAGGTTACAGTGGAGAATCTGATCTATTTACCAATGAAGTGAGGCAGCAGGAAGGGAGGGTAGAGTGAGCATCTCACTTTATAGAGCTGAAAAGGAAGCTGGATTGATTTAACTTTCTGTTGTGCAGCGGTGTATGAGTCAGGCATACCCAAAAGTCAGCATCAGAGGATGAAATCTTCCCAGCTGGTGTCGGAGCAGACAAAGAACAGAGCCAACTTTATTTTGAAGGCCCTTCTTTTCATTTCTTGGTTATACACCTATTTCTTATTCCTTTTTCCTGTTAACAATTTAATATTATTTTAGTTCTTTGTCTGCTAAGTATCTTTCAATGTAATACCTCTATTGAAATCTTTATCATAACAGTTTAAGACAGATATTATTAAGCTAATTTTACAGATGAAGAAATTGAACTCAAATAGTTCTTACAGCAAGCCCATAGGGAGGATGGAACAGATCTCAAGTTCAAGTGTAGCTTTCTCTCCTCTAAACAAAAAATTTTCAACCTTTCTAGACGCTTAAGGTAAAATGGGGCATTTGTTAAAATGCAAATTCCTTGGCCACACTCCAGGGCACTGAACTGGAACCCTTGTAGGCAACCCAGCATTCTGTGTGTTTAGTAAGAATCTCAACTCAGGATGATACAGACACTTTGAAGACTGTATTTTGAAAAACAGACTAACCATAGGAATAAATTTTGAACTTCTAACATAATTAGTGAAGTTGTGTAATTGTGTGTGTGTGTGTGTGTGTGTAAGTAAATATAAATTTTTGGAAGAATTATTACTTAAATTCCCACATTAAAACTTTTTTTCTCCCCAATGCTTGACAGATATCCATTGCGAGCAGTAAATACTCTCTATACATTTTATTACTTTGGCTCCTGAAGTTAAGTGCACATAAAAATAACAAGGAAGATTTTTTAAAAATGCAGTAGTGCAGGTCCCATAGTCTCTAGAGAAACCGTCACTTGATTTAGGCCAGATAAATTTGCATTTTAATCTAAATAGTTACTCCCACACAATTATGCAAAAGGAACTTAGAAAAAGGATCTTCTCCGTGCACAGCAGAGAGGGAGAGAGCAAAGGGGCGGAGAGGGCGTGTGGGCAGGCGGCTGTCAGGCTGCGGAGCCAGGGCTTCCGGAGTCACCTGTGCCCTGGACACGCTGTAGGCTGCGGCAGCAACACAGAGTGGTCTATTTATCTATTCTTTAGACATTTATTAATAAGCAGGGTCCTTTTCTTTGTCACTTGAAGGCCACTTGTTGGCAGCAGTCCGTTCGTTAGTCTTTCCATTTATTTAGACTGCTGCCCTGCAGTACCAGCCAGACTCCACCTAGGGGTCCTTTTCCCACATTCCACAACAAACTGCGCTTACAGATTCAGCACAGGGACGTCTCTTAACTCCTCAAGGGAGGGAAGGGCCTAAGGGCGAGATGGCGGGAGGAGGGAAAAGCCTTACTCCTGACCGAGTGATGATTAAGTGGGACAAGTTGTAAAATTTTCACATGAGCTGGGACTTTTTCAGAGGATACTACTCAGGTGATAAAGTATCTCAGCGCCCATCTTCAGAGCCCACCCTTAACAATGAAACGCAATGTTTTAACCTGCTCCACAATCACCTCTAGGGAACTTTGAATTAATGCTGACTTCTCCAGCGTCACTCCTGACCCCCCAGTCTGCACCCAGCCCCGCCGGGGCCGGGACGTGCTTCTCTGTCGGGGGTGCCTCCCCTCGCTTTCTCCACTTGGTTATCCTGCACCCCCATAGCCACCCAAGACTCAGCAACTAGGTGGCCGCATAGTCTGAAAAGCCATCCATGGACAAGACGCCCAAGGGTTTGTAGGTCTTACGGATTCACCTCTAACAAAGCCAGATACCGCACTTTCATCTCCACGTGTTTGCTTGATCTGTTACCTGAAAGATTGGGGTTCGTTCGCCTGGCGAATAACCAATGACTCTCCACAGGAATGGGGGTCTTGATAGGTGGAGTGTAATCGCTTGCACCAAGTGAGGAGCTGTTTCTCCCCTAGGGAAAGGGGCCTGGGGTTTTTATGGGGCAGCAGAGGGAAGCGTGGCGAGTTGCCATGCGCACACGCAGGTTGCAGCTCACGGTGAGGAAGCGCTAGCTCTGCCCAGGTGGAGACTAGGATGGTGAAGAGCGAAGTTCACTTAAGCTCATGTACAGGCTGCCAGGGTCCGTCAGGGGCTAGTTTTAGCCAGCTGAGTAGCCACGGGCTCACGCCAAAGGCTACAGAACAGGCTGATTGCTCCAGTTGGTTGAATTCTTACGTTCTCTGTAGACCCTTCCTTGAAAGTCTGTTCTTCCCTCTTTCTACACACAGACATTGGGATGTTTCCAGAAATCCAGGTTCACACTGAAAACAGTAGAATTAGTTTAATACTGGAGACACTGATTATTAACCTTGGCATCTCCATTTTTGTGGCTCAAAAATTAAAAATAGGAAGTTATAAATAAAATTAGATAAGGAAGATAGCTAATTAATATGCCTGGGTTATTGTAAACTGTAGCAACATTTACTATGTATTTAATAACAACTCAATTTGTAAAGAGATTTTATCCAATGGAAACATATAGATCAAAGTTCTATATTATCACCAATTGGCTAAAATTTTCCCTCAGTCTAGATTAAAAATGTAAGGGCTTAGAGATTCAAATATGCTGTGGGACCAAGTTCCTTATCCCTTAGAAATAATATCAATAATATTATGTTCATTCTTGAACATAATTTTATTTGTCTAACATGTATTCTAAAAAAAAACCTCAAAAAAAAGATTAAAAAAAGATTCATGAAACTTTAAAATATATATCTGCAGAAACCTATGCATCATCACCAAAAAGCTGTATTAACATTACTTTAGGTTGTGCATTCTGACAATTAAAAAAAAAAAAAAATCCTTACTGAGAGGTGCTCAATATATATTATTTAATTTCAAATATTTTTAAATGAATTTTTAGAATAAATTGATAATGTTCTTTATAAGGAAGGTAAAGTCTGCAGCTAACTTGCTCAAAAGAAATGAACCCTTTTCTAACATATTATAATTCATAAATTTGAGTTTGCCAAGAAAATTTTCACATATTCTAAACTTTTAATTATAAAAAGAAATCTCTATTTTTGATTAAGTAGTGTACTTCTCATGCATATTTATGCACAAGTTGAATCCAGGTAACCTGTTTAAAATAGTCTGTAAGAACCATCTTCTCACATAGATGTTGCTACTAGAGATTGCAATATGCACAGTGCTGGTTACAATAAAGTCCGATTAATTAACTTTTACTTTTTAATGATTCATATGTCAGAATGCAAGTCAATCAGAAAATTACTTTTAGTAAAATTTTGCTACCAGATAATAAAATGAAGTCGTTAGGAATCTACAAGACAGATACCAAATAACAATTAAGAACCCAATTTTCTTTGCTGAGTTGGACTTAAATAAAATCTTCGCTTAATCTTTGGAAGAGTAGCTCTTTGCTATTAATTAAATCTAGGATTTTTGCTGTTGAAATCACCACACTAGTTTAGGTTTTATTTTTGCAAGGCTATGAGAAATGTTATTGCTGCTTCAACACATATAGTACATAGCACATAAAAATGTATCTCATGCTTTGTGAACAGAAACAAAAATTCTCAAGCATTAACAATTATATCAGTGGGAGTTTTCTCATTAAATTAAGCTTGGGGGAAGGAAGAAATGTGGGCTGTAAACAAGAAAAATATTTCTCTTAAGACAGTTAAATGTTAACTAGGTGCATTAATCAAATTGTGATACAATGCTCTGCAAAGTCAGCTATAAAAATTGTTTTCCATTACTTTTCTACTTTCACATTAATTTTTTTTGCAGTAAAAACTAACTGCCATATATAGCAAAAGGAAAGCACCTCACTTGATGTATAATTTCCTTTTGAACCAAAGAACCTATAAAATTTGTGTGGGAGAGAAAATTAATTGCAACTTTACCATTTATGGCAGAAAATCTTAGCACTTTGAATATCTGCCTGCTCCGTTTGAGGGCTAAAATATCTCTTATTCCCTCCTTTATTTTTCTTTTGGTTAATTTCTAGTGACAAATGCAGTGCCTGGAATATTTTCAAAGCTTATTGTTTGTGGAAGGAAGGAAGGAAGAAAAGGAGGAAAGAATTTGTGTCAGACAGTCTAACTCAATAAACTTTAGGAAGGGCTACATACATATTTTGGAATGCATCAAGAAAATGTACTTTAAAGTTTATAATGTTTAAATATTAGAAAAAGCAAACGATTTGGTGAATATGAATATGTATCACCTTGCCCTTTTTTTATTCATTTAACAAATGCATTTTAATCCATAGAAGTCATTTCTGGTTTTAATCTTGGGCAATTTACAACCTTCATTAGTTTAAATTTCCTTATTTGAAAGATAATGGGATAAATAATCTTTACCTTTTAATCCTAATCAAAATTTTAATATACTGTAGGAAAGGAGAGATTTAGGAGTCCAAAACAGATTGCCTTCTTGATGTTTTTATCGTTCATATTTTCATGTTTGATTGAGGTGTGCATATAAAGGAGGGTTGGGAACCTTTAGCAACAAATAATGTAACACTATTTTCCTCCTGACTCCACCCCAGGCAGTGACTATGGTAGTAACGGCAGGAATTGTGACAGACGAAATGGCCTGAAAAAATGGCAAAAATATTTTCTGTCTCTTTAAAACATTCTCCACTCCTTTTTGAGAACTAAAACCTGCATCCTTGTCTCAGGCCAGTGGTTGGAGGGGCAGGGTAATGTCTTTTGTTCTTTCTGCTATGGGGAGATGGCTCAGCTTGGACCTGGGGAAGGAGGTCCTGGATGAAGGTCAAGGGCTTATCTTCAAGAAGATGGGCAGAGATGAGACAATCAGGATCATAAACTGTAGTTAAACAGCAATTGCCTGAAGCTGAGAACCCACCCTTTAAAAGCTCTGTATTTCTGCTTATTAGTAGGACCGTGACATTTCAGACAGGAGTCTCCGTTCTCCTACTTTGCCAACAGAGTAATAACCTTCTCTTTTTTTCCTCCTCCTTATCCTCAAACCACTTGTCCTCATTCTTCTGATTCAGGACAGGTGCTGAGCTTTTGGTAACAGAATGAAGGCAGCTGGACCATGGACAAATTCAATTTGTCTCATCTAGAGAGTTCTGCATTTAGAAGCTCACATTGTTCTTTTTAAGAAACACTGTGTGAACAGCAGTAAATCAGTCCAGTTTCTTTTCCTTTAAAGCAAGATCACAACAGCTTTGGGACAAGTGCTTCATTCCTGATGCATGGAAAAAAAAAAAAAAAAGTACTTGTATTTAATGGACCTACCAGTTGGGGAAATCATATATAGGCATCCTGGTAAGAGCAATGTTTTTTAGTCAGGAGGCATTTCCTGGTAGGAGAAAGTAAAGTTCAATTGTACAGCAGTTCAGTTTTAGTTTGCAATATATATACAAGAATTTAAAAGATGAGAAGAAAGCCAAAACTTTGGAATGCAGCTCACTGCATGTGCAGGCATCTGTGATGAGCCCTAGGCATTGTCCTTGGGGAACTAGGTGGGCAAGGGAACCAAACAAACCAACATAAGCTCTAACACTTTTATAGTGAGTGATAAAGTCTTTTGTCACCTGACCTAGGAGTCTCACGTCTTCTGCTAGCATCTATGGAAAAAACAACAGGCTGCCTTGTTAACTTACAAGTAGGGTAAAATTCCAGACCATGCGCAGTTTCTGACGCACAGGTCAACAGAGCTACAAGCAAGAGGACTGTGGGCACCCTCGGGCTCTCCTTCCCTATCCACTATTCATCAGTTCCAGGAAGCAGGATCACAGTTCTCAAGAATATTGGCAGAGACAGACACAAAAAATACAGAGAGTAAGCAAGAACACAACACACGCAAGTAAACATTTCTAAAGTGGCTGCTTTACTGTTTGTAAACAAAGGACAAGAGGAACTCAGGAAGTTTGTGCGTTTCCATTTTTAGTTCTTGGCAAAAGTCAGATGCATCTTGATAATTTTTCTATTGCCTCCTATTTTGTTCTTTTATTTTTATTCCTTATCTAGACCACATTTTTTCATCAGAAAGTTTATGATAATATAATACTAATTTTTTCTCTTGATTTAAGGAGTCATGTAGAAACCTTGATAACCTGTAATGAAGTTACATTTTCAAGATAAATTTCTCCCTCTAATGTCAGTTTATGTAGCATTGCCTTAGTAAGTAATCTAGGCCTTGGAAAGTATTAACATTTTGCTAACCCAATTATCCTTCAGATGCTAAGACATCTTTAACTTCTCTACAATATAACATGTACAAACAGCACACAATCAATTCAACTAATTTCAGAATTCTTTCATTGAATCCCTACTGTAGGCAATGCATGAAGTACCTTCTCCTCCTCCTCCTCCTCCTCCTTCTCCTTCTTCTTCATCTTTGTCTTTTTTTTCTGAGCCTTCTCTTGACTTTTTAAGTTAACCAGAAATGAATTGAAATGTTTTTGGACTTTTCTGAAGCCACGAAGACTGGCTTGTTACAAATGTCATATGTTACAAATGTCAACATTTGTTTTCTTATAACAGTAACTTATAAACACTTGAGAAAAGTTGGTAAGCTTTCCAGGAAAGGGCACTTTGAGGTTGAAACCAAATATGACAATATAATTTTTTGGATAAATTTTTAGTTAGTGAAAAAGTATTCAAGTTACTTTGTCCCTTGGATCACTGTAACACACACTCCTGTGAACGTAAGTTGAGACACTCAATGGATACCTGACTTCTAAAACGAATTGCACCAATGTAGCTAGCAGTTGACTTTGGTCATTTATATAATTACCACTTGTTATTGCCCTGTACATGTTATCTTCTTAAATAATTTTAGATACATAACCTCATAGGCTCCTTTTCAGGCAAACTTAATTTCACCCCACATACCCCACCCCCATAGTGCAGATGTGACATTTAAATCAAAGTGGCCTTATAGAGCTATGTTTCTCTATGAGTCAATCTAGAGTTATGGATATTACTCAGGTTGGGTGATTATCAGAACCTGCTATTCTATAATTAATAGGTACATGTTAAAGATTATATTTTAAATTCCCAGTTGCTCAACATCTATTAAAATCTTGGCCAAGATTAAAATAGTTTCAGAGGATTGTCAAACAGATATATATTTCATCCTTTCCTACCAGTACTAAAATCTGTCCTCAACTTAGAAAATAATAAAGTGATGTGTTTGAATGGCCTCATATTAAATCCTCCTACCACAAATGGTACTTCTATTTGGATAGTATTCTTCGGTTTTGAAGGATAAAAAATTCACTTCTTGCATTTGTTTACCCATCCATCCATCCATCCATTCACCATCCATCATTGATTTATTCATGTTTTTATTCAGCCAAGCAATATGCTTGTTAATGGCGAAAATAACGGTGAACAAAAAAGACAAGGAATCCAGTCTCCTGGCAAATGCAGAAAAGAAACAAACATTACTCACATACTCAAATCAATAAATGTAGAATTAAGAGCTGAATTAACTCTGGAGCAAAGGTACCTAGTTCTCTGAGGGCTCATGAAAAAGAAACACGACTTCAGTTTCGGAGTTAATTCTGATGCAGTTCGGAGAGGCACACAGGCCAGAACACACAGGGCCTCGTGTGAAACGTTAGGGATTTTGGTCTTTATTACAAAAGTAATGAAAAACCATTTAAGGAGTTTAAGCATCAGGGCAACATCATTAAATTTTAGTTTTAAAAAGATGGTATTGCATGTGGAGAAGTGATTGAAATGGGGCCACGTAGAGAGAGACTAGTTCTTAGGCTTGTGATGTGATCCTTGTGGGGTTACTCTTAGGAAAGTTGTTTACTACATTACTCAGGGCCTTGTGTATGAGGACTTAAGGGAAAATTGTCCCTCCTGACTCAGCAATAGGAATAGTTGACCTAACCCGAGTTACTGTTTGTTTTCATTGTGTAAACACTACCAATAATGTAACTGATTATCCTCTCATATTCTCCTTGGCTTCCAGAAAAGCGAAAGCCAAGTTTGTCGCCCTCCTCTAGGCTCTGGGGTATTGCATTTCGTGCTTCCCTCATTTCCAGATTTATCTTAATTTTCTAACTTCTCTTCCTTTGCTTTAATTCTTTTGCTTAATCTTGAATATTATTCCATATCTTTTGAGCAAAAGAGCATATAAATCATTAAATAAAATCATAAATACTATTACATTAGATTACACGTGTTGCTACCTCACAAGAAATGTCTGCAAGATTGGAATATGTGTTGACAATATGCCCAATAGTGCGTTTAAAAGCTAGACACTGAGGACTGAAAGGGGGTATAAGAGAAAATGGTATTCCTTTGCATACTGGGTTGCCACTTGAATATTGTGACAGCTAATCTCTATGTTGCTATGAACCATATTGCTTCAAGATGTGCAAAACTGGCAGGATCCTAAATTCCAGACATCATTCCCACTTGGCTTTGAAGCATACTCGTGGTATCTGCTCTTGTGCAATGTTCTTTGGAATTCATGGAAGAATTTGACTACATCTAACTTGAGATATGGGGAAAAAAAGATCTTATCTTATTTAGCACAGTGATAATGCACTGTTTTAAATATATCCCAGCTTATTTGAGATATAATGCTTTCTTTAACAGTACTATCGTGCCTTAGACATTGTGATTTGATAGCATGCAAAGTCAATAAGAAATAGATATTCAGAATCTGAAATGGAAACCTACAGTTTTGCTATTCTTTTTTAATAGGATTTTTTACATTTTTTTCAGTTTCTTACTAATGACTTTTTAAGGCCTAAAATATTGTAGTCATTCTTTTAGATTAACTTTTGAGATTTAAAAAATGAGCAAATAAGATATCACCTATTCAATTGGTACAGTATTAGAACTCTAGAAGACTGCGGCTGGGCACAGTGGCTCATGCCAGGAATCCTCGCACTTTGGGAGACCAAGGCAGGAGAATCACTTGAGGCCAAGAGCGTGAGGTTGCTGTGAGCTATGATGACAGCGCTGCACTGTAGCCAGGGTAACAGAGTGAGACTCTATCTCAAAAAACAAAAACCCTAAAAGACTGTCATAAAACTGTCAGTCTAATCTCTGCAATGGGTTGTCAAGTCTAATAATGGAGCAGAGGCAACAGAAAGTCACCAACTGGGAAGGGGATAAAGTGAAGGCTCATTAAGGGAACCATTTTCCACTGTAATCAACAGTCGCTATTTTTCACCGCCTCTGTCCTTAATTGGCTTCATCTGGTCCACATTTCTCCATCCACAACCCATCCCAGGAAGGGTACTGAAAACTGGCGTAGCTGGAATTGCTCTACAATGATACTCTGTTTTATTGTACAGACGTCTTTGAAACACTGGTCTCCCAAACTCTGTGCTCTTCTCAATCTATTCTTGCAAAACTGGCTTCAACTTTGAGGTTGGAAACCTTAGAACTCTTATATATCTGAACTCTGTAACTCACTTCTGCCTGTGACTTTTCTGCTGTGTGTGGGCTTTTCATAGCTGTGTGTCCTCGTACTGTGTTTCTGATTGTGTCCATGGTCAAGTTTGGACTTCTAGAATACTCTTATTATATATTTAGGTTTGATATATTGGTGATTCATTTATCATCCACATTCCACTCTTGGGTTTAGTCTCTCAGGACTCAGGATACCTACATTCCTTCCCAAGCTTTGCTGTGGCAAAATCCCCATCCATCACCTGGTCTCATCTGGTTTTCCCAGGCCCAAGGAAAAGCACAACTCACCAATGAAATAAAGGGAAAGAAGCAGATTGAGATTTTTCCAAAATGAGATCTTTAATATGAGAACTGAGGAATATTGACTCTACACATTCACAGGTCTAAGAACTAAAAAACATGACATTCAGACTTAGTCATACTGCAGACCACCTGACAGATTTGCTATGCATGAAAATATCCAGCCCATTGTTCATCCTGTGCAAAATATGGGACTCAGGTACTCTTGCAGAGCCTTCTAGGACAATTTGGGGAAAAACATATAAAATATAGGATGATCACAAAAGTGAACCTAAATGAATCTGAAAAATAGACATAAATTTTTTCCCTATCAGTTGGTCTCTAATCCCATCTCCCCATTAAGGCAGTTAGTAATTCATTAATATCTGTTTCTTAGTCTAACATCTTCATCATCTTGTGTTCATTCATTTGCTTATGATAGAAACTGGAAGGTCACATCTGTTTCTATGTCTAGTAGAACGTGGTTGACCATTTCATTTAAATATATACTTTATATCCATCTCATTATTTTCTTCTCAACAGTCACCACCCAGGTCACAGTTGTATGTCACACTGTCATTCCTCACTGGAAATAATGTCATTGCATTCTGACTGGCTCTTCTGCTTCTACTTTTGTTCTCTTGTAAGTCATTTCACGTACAATAGGCATAATGATGGTGCAAATCATAAAATGCCATCACATCACTATTCGGCTTAACTCTCTTCAACGTTTTTTCTTTACACGGTAGAATAAATTTGAAACTCTCTCACAGCCAGCAAACCCTGGCATGATCTAGTCCATGATGACTTCGTTAACTGTATCTAGTTCTGTTCTCCTATCCATTAATTATGGTCCAACAACTCTGACCATTTTTCAATGTTTTTCACTTTGAGAGCTTTGTACGTGCAGTCAGCCCTCCATATCCATGGGCTCCTCATACGTGGATTCAACCAACTGTGGATAGAAAATATTTGAAAGAATATTGCATCTGTACTGAACATGTACAGACTTTTGGGGTCATTATTCTATAAACAGTACAGTATAACAACTATTTGCATAGCATCTACACTGTGTCTATATATTATAAGCAATCTAGAGATGATTTAAAGTATACAGAAGAATGTTCATAGGTTTTATGAAAACACTGTGCCATTTTACACAGGGGACTGGCGCATCTGTGAATTTTGGTATCTGTGGGAAGTTCTGGAATCAAAGCCCTATGGATACTTTTGGACTACTGTCTATTTCTTGTATTATTTAATGTCTCAATTGCTACTTAGCCTTCAATTTTCATCTGATATATTACTTCTTTAATGAGGTCTTCCTTGAACCTCCAATTGAAGGTAGTTTTCTCTGGTATACTATTTTATGGTATGCCATTACTTTCCGTCACAGAACTTTACTCCATTTTCAGTTAGGCATTTGTTTGTCTGAATATTTCTGTAGTGATTGTCTTCCCAATAGGCTGTGAGCTCCATGAGTAGGAACTTGTATATTTTTCTTTCTACCGTATCCTAATGCTAGGACAGAGACTGGCAAATAGTAGGCATTCAATATATTGGTGAGTGAATGAGTGGAAATTCCATATCTTATAGTTTATGTGCTCAATTTTTCAATAAGATACATACCTTGTGTAAAGCACTGTCCTCAACTCATTGGATATACTAGAGAGAAAAAGAAACAAAAATTCTTGCTCTTATAAAGCTTACCTTCTAGTATCAGAACACCAATAATACAAAACAAATACAATGAATTAGTAAATTGCATAGTGTCTTAGAAGCATATGTGTGTTAAAGAAAAAATGGACCAGGGTACTGGAAATGAGACGTGCTAGGGAAATGTGATTTGCAAGTTTAATAAATGGTCAGCTTAGGCCTCATTCGGTAAGCTGCATTTGGTGAAAGACTTGAAGCAAGTGATGGTATTAGCTATTTGAATGTCTAGAGAAAGAACTTTTCAGGCAAAAGAAATATTATAGCTAGTGACAAAGTTGAAAGTGGGAACTTGTCTGGAGTGTCTGAGAAACAGCAAAGGATGAAGCAGTGTAATCGAGCGGGGAGAGACGTAGAAGATATGGTCAGAGAGAGAATGCAGGGTAAACACCGTCGAATGGTTTCAGCAGAAGAGTTGAAAAGTGAGATGATCTTGCTTTTGCTTCAAGTGGATCCAGATGGCCATTCTGTGTAGACTAGATAGCTGGAGCGGGGCATGAGTAGAAGCAGGAAGACAAGATTAACGATGGGGGCTTGAATTGGGATCTACCAATGGAGCTGGGGACTGGCAGTTGGATTCTGTGTATATTTTGAAGGTAGCACCAAAAAGTTTTGGGATGCCTTGGGTGGGTGTTGGAGAGAAAGTAAGGAGTTAAAGATGACTCTAAGGGTTTTGGCCAGGTTAACTAGAAGAAGAGAGTTGCAATGGAGTTGAATGGGGGAGAGCACAGATGAATATGGTTGGGTAGATTGGTGAGATCACGTTCAGCTGGAGATGCTAGAGGAGAGGTTGAAGGAACGGTTGGATAGATGGCTCAGGAGGGCTACATGATGAGAACAATGGCTGGGTAAGTTGTCAGTCTGTGGACGGTGCTAAGAGACATGAGACTCGGTAAGTGAGTATCCACAGGGAATAGATAAAGTGAGTCTACACAGAGAAGAGAAAGGACTACAGTTTGAGCCACTGAGCACTTCAATGTTAAAACGTCTCAAAGAATTTTCTTCATTACCAAAGCTGACTCCCAATATATTGAATCTTTTTTAAAATTAGTAGTTTTTCACTTGAATCCTAGCCAGAATTTTTCTGAAGGGACAATTTCTCTCCATAGAAATCTAAAAAAATTCTGTGAAACCCTCGTGTTTTACTATGTTTATAAATGAATATTTATCTGGTAATAAAGGCCTAAATTCCTGTTGTCAAAAGATAATGATGCTTAAATTTATAACAGACAATATATGTTCTTCACGGAATATGATTTTATCCTTAAATAGATTCTCACATGATGTCCCCAGTGAGATAATTAGTGCTAGAATTATGAAGTTTTTGTATTTGGAATATGTCAATGGAATTGGAAGAACAAAAGTTGTATGTTTTCTAGTTTTCTGAATGAGTAACAAATGATTGTACATTTGTTAGATTGTACTATTAGAAGTTAGAAAAAAAAAAAAACTAGCAAGGTTGTGGTTAATTTTGGACTCAGGATTGTTCCAAACAATTTTGAAGGTCAAACTTTGTTCTAGGTAATTCATGATCCGAAGGAATTTGAGGAAGCTGGAGTGGTTTCAGGGTTGACAAAGGAATTCAGGCCTAGGGTTTGGTTCAGTTCATGAGCCCACAGAGGCACCACTGAATAACTCCGAATCCACTGAGATTGAGCCATGGAAGCAGTGCAACTCTGACTTCAGGTTCATTCTAGTGCAGATTGATGCCCTGAAACCAAATGAGCATCGGTAGCATGGAAACCATGTTCTGCCCCACTGCGGGCAACATTAATGCGCTGTTGGTAAATTATTTTCTTTTGGAACTCTGGGGTCTGGAGTTCGTACTCCAGCGCTTCTTTGTATTGTGTACTTCTCATCTGTTTGTGTCAGCGGAGACACAGAGCAAATGTTCAGCAAAGGATTCCAAACTCTTCGCAATACTTAAGTAATACTAAAAGTATGTGGAATGTAATCTTAGTTTCTCAATTGCATACTATTATTTCTAAATATAAAATCCTTCTAAGGTTTTTTTCTGGTTGATTCTATTCTTATTCCTCAAGAAATATACTGAAAATTGTAGTAAAATATAACAGAGTAGTTGAGAGTTGCACGTGGTTGGAACCACGGCCTAGCTTTGCCACTTAGTTGAGAATGCTGTCTAGGGATATAAACTCTAGGTATTAGTTTCCTATCTGTGAAATGGGATTAATAGTATTACCCACCCCAGCAGGGAACAAATTGGCTGGCACCTTGATCTTGCACTTCCCAGCCTCCAGAACTATGAAAAATAATATCCTGTTATTTAAGTCATTCAGTCTATGGTATTTTGTAGTAACAGCCAAGCTGACTAAAATAATTACATATTCCCTTTGCTTAAATTTATGTTGCATTTGATGTTAACATATTCTATTTATGTCAAAATGTACTCTGAAAATAATTCATTTTTTAAAAAATCTGAAAAATACAATTAAAATTATTTTAAGTATAAAATAGGCTAATTTGCCTTTTTAAAGGGAGATTTAAAAACTTTCCTTAATAAAAGATGGTTAAAACACAAATCGTGATAGATTGTGGTACTAAGTCCATTTTCATATAAATCTAAGAGGTAGATTGTGAGGCTTTAATTAATTCTCTGCTATTTACAGATATCCTTTGTAAGTTGGTGTCTCTTTAGGCAACAAACATCTGTCATGTGATTAATATGTCTGGTAAAATTTAAATGATGGTTTATTAATCGTAGCTTGGAGGGTACTAAGTAAAACCTGCCCAGTCAAAGGAAATTCAATACATTTGATGCAGAGCAAGCTGGAAATAGTCATCTGTCTTCAATTAATTTATAATTTGATCACTCAAGCAAATTATGGAGGAAATGAGGCATTCCCTATATCAGGCAGTAATAAAAGACTGATTGAGATGCATTTTTTCAGGGAATCCTTTTAAATTTACATTTAAATTAGTGTGTAAGATTTAAAACCAACCTCAGTGACTATCTAAGGTAGGCTATTGATTTCTGAGAGCTCACCTGCACAGCAGTGAGATTAGGTGGCTGGCCCAAGCCTAAACCATTATGTCTGCAACCTAGAAAGATTAGGGGTTTGGCCAGTTAATAGCTGGGTAGTGATGAAAATGGGGCTTTTTTTCAATAACTCATTTACACTCTTCTAAGTTTTTTAAAATGTCAAACTTTGTCTGAATTCTAGTAGGTGTTAACAGCATATAAATATTTATGAGTGTAAGGCGTATATATAGTCATGTTCAAAGTATGGACGTGAGAGGCGAACATTCATTGCTCCATAAAATTAATGATGAAAATGCTATATTTTTGTATATGAATGAGGTACAATAAAGAGCAGTTAAACTCTGGGAAAATATTAATTGAAATTCATATAATTTACTAATTAGTCTATCGCAATCACAGTTTCTGGGGAGTGAGAGGTTTCTTTGAGTCTCATGTCAAAGTCAATTGTAAACCCTCTGCCGATAAGCCTTTCTGTGGTTTCCCTCTCCCCACTCTGTAAATATTGTTTACATATCCTCCAAACCATGCCTCCTTCACCCCCCAAAAATGATGATGATGATGATGATGATGGTAAACTCCATTAATCTCAGCAATCTACCCAGTCACTTCTGCATATTTCTTCTTATGCAATGTCTGGGAAGAATTCCTCACTTTGCTCAACTCCTCAACTCCCTGGAATTAGGCTTCTCTCCCACCGCCTTCGGAGTCAGGCCGTTTTCTCTGTCTGGAATACAGTTCTCTCTATTTTGCATGGCTTGTTTCTGCTCCGTCATTCAGGACCCTTATTTGAGAAGTCTTTCCTGGCTACCTGAGTAAGAATGTGCCTTCCATTATTCTCTCCTATGGCACCCACCTTATTTCCTTTATAGCACTTACCACAATTTGTGAATAATTTAAATTTTTCTCTACATATTTTTAATTCTCTTCTCCCTTCACTAAACTATAAGTTCTGTGGGAGCTGGAATCTTAGTCTGTTTTGTCCGTTACAACACATTTAACGTCCAGTACATTGTAGGTACCTGGGACAGTGAGCAGAAAGTTCCGAAAGTGACCTTTAACCCTCACTCTGCACGGCCACTCATCTTGCCCCAATCTCAGCCCCCCATGGGGTCAGTGGTTTCCTTTCTCTGACAGGAAGGAGGGAAGGACACCAGGAGCCCTGACATTCCCAGAGGCAGTGGGCTTCGCAGACACACTTTCCATTCATGGCCCCTGATCCCAAAAGCCCACCCCTAAGCAACCTTTGATTAGATTACTTTCATTTTTTTTTTAGTTGGATTTTTTATTTCCTTTGTTTTAATAAAAGTGCTATTATTCAGAATATTATAACTAATCTGGCAGGAATGTATACATTAGCATGACGATATTTGACCTTTCCCATCTCTCTGTGTCATGTTAGCTTTGGCCCCATATTACTGCCCTGACAGAACCAATTTCCTCCCCAGCTTTCCTCCCAGAAACTTAGTGCGTGTACTTGGAAATACATCTCAACTCATCGTGGTTGATTCCGTACAAATCTCTTTCTTCCTTAACGATCTGGGGCCAGTTACAGTTCACAGCCCTACCTTGTTCCCTTCTGCATAAGCAGTGCTCAGCCACAGGTATTGTCAGCTAGGTTTGTTGTTGCTGTGGTTTTGAGGGTACTTTAGGATTAGAGCAAAGAAAGCATAAATGCAGTGAGATCAATGAGGACGACTTGAGGCGAATATGAAGCACCCTGTAACACTAACAGGAACGGAGATCAGGAGACTATTCCGACACGCGTGACAGAAGCAGCATTGCCAGACCTTGGCAGCCGGGTGTGGGCTGTGAGAAGGATGAAGTAAAACCTGTTTTGTGTCCTAACTGCAGCAGAACCAAATGAAAGATGTAGAACATTGTTTTCCTGGGGAAAAGAATATCAAGAATTTGGTAGTTGTCATTAATCATTCATTTTACCAGTGTATTTTTTCAGGATCTTTCAGGTTTCAAGGAACAGAAGTAAATTTAGGTCAGCTCAGATGGTAGGATTTTATCCTAAGGCTGTGATCGGAACTAAGGAAAATAGAAACTAGAATGCTTTTCTGTCTGTGGGGCCACGCTGGCCCCCAGACTCTTCTTCCCTCCACGACAGGTCTCTGCTCTTCCCTTTTATGCTGCTCCACTTTGTGGTGACTCAGTTGTCCTCTCCTTTTGGTTTCAGTGCTCCTGTCACCATGGAATACCATTGTCCTCTCTTGTCCATGGTTTCTGCTTAATTCCGTGGCTTATGGACACTCATGGCTTTCGCTACTGATTCTAAAATCTCAGGGCACCTCCTGACCTCCACGCCCTGGGTCATGTGACTCGGCTCCAGTCCTCAGCTACTGACTCGTTCTTCCAAGCACTCGGTATGACTTTCTGGTTTGCTTTTATTCCACAGCTATTAAACCTCAGTCATTAGATGCAAATTTTGTACAAACACTGTTGTTCATGAATAAATATTTATTTTCCAGAAATATCTTTGGTTATATGGGAGACTATAATTTTTGAAATCTACTTGTATGCTTGAATTTGTCCAAAGGCATAAAAATGGTTTTACTGAAGGAGAAAAAAAAAAATGCCTCCTTTAATAAATATTCATTGAGAACCTGTCACGTATAGTGTACTGAGACACAAGGAAGAAGAAAATGCAAATTTACAATTGGTCAGATAGGCCAGAAGTGTAGGTAATTATAATACCGTATTGTAAATGCTAAAATCAACGTACAAACTGTCATCTCAGGGAGTCCAAGAGGAGGAGTGACTGTGAGTATGGAGGGAAAGGGGGGCTATTACTGAAGAGTTGACATTCGAGCTTCTGAGAGTGAATAGAAGCAGAGGTATTACAGCAGCATTTGTTCCTGTGGATTCTAAGCCATTCTCTTTTGTTATTGCTATTGCTGATATAAATCATTACTTCTTTAGGGGACCAATTATCCTTTCACATGATATAAAAAAGCAAACTATTTTGGGGATAAATAGTATGGAAAAAGGACAGATAAATGTCAAAACTTTGTACGCCACTATTTAAAATTTCTACCTTATATTCTGAAGACTGTCACTTTAGAAGACAAAAATATACAATGTCTGTAGATGGAAGTATCAATTAAGTGTGTCATTTTAACACCCTCACAAGCAGTTGATAATTTCAGATGCTTGACCATTCCACGGTTTTACATCAGCAAATATGAAGAGAAATAATTTAGTGTTTCACAGATGTTTCTATTCAATGATATGAATTTATGACTTTTTAGAAGAGTATTCATATGCTTGAAACTCTTCTTAGGCTCTGGATGCATTAGATTATAAAGATATTATTTTTGGAGTCTACTATTTTTAAAATTAAAGACTTGTAAGTTATTCGTCTTGTTAAACCTTATCAAAACTCAAAAAATCACTATTGAGAGCTTCTTTATGTAATGGATTTAATAATGATTAAATCTTAAATTCTAGAGGTTGAGTTTAGGTAAGAAACTCTGCTAAACCAAATGCAGATTTTTGTCTGCTAAAAACCAAATCTGATTCAAGAAGGAATTTTACAAAGAACCTGGAGCCTTTAAAAAAAAACAGTCTTATAATGGTAAAGGAAGATCTTCTCAATTCATCACCAAACTTCCTGTCTCATCCCTTTTGAGGCAGTTTTTCAAACAATCCAGCTGTTCTCGCCCCTATCACAAAAATGTCAGCTGACTTCTAAAGAAGAGAGGAGGCCTATTGGAAATACTTTTTTGAAGTCTTTGCCACATGTGATCTTGCAAGGAAAAACATTTTTTCTATCTTCTGAGATCCCAGACTTCCATCTGGATTCTATATGTTAAACCATGCTAGAATTTTAGCCTCTGAAAGAAATTTTTTTTTCTATTTAATATAGCAGGAACATTTCCATATTACTTAAGGTAATACTAGCTACCATAATACATGAACCACAAATTCTCAGTAATTTAAAGCAAGAGAAGTATACTTCATGTTTATATAAAGTCCAAATGGGTATTCATGGTGGCAAATATCTCTCCTTAAGTAGTGATTCTAGAACCCAGGCTTCCTGAATCTTGTGGAGCCACAATATTCAACAGGTAGCTTCCCGGGTGTTTACCTGTGTCAAGCCAGTGAAGCACAAAAGGCCTGGAGAATCACAAGCGAAGGGTTTTTAAGGGACCAGTTCTAGAAGTAATAAACATCAGCGTCTCCCACATTCTATTGGCTGGGACTCAGTAACATGACTCCACATAACTGTAAAAGAACTTGGGGAAAATACAGTCAAACTGTGTCCTCAAGGGGGGAAAAAAAAAAAAGAAGAAGAAGAAATGGATTTGGTGAGCAGTTTGCTGGTATTTTCTACGGTTTCTTTCTAGGTTCTTTCCTGTCTTAAAAATTTTTGCTCATGTACAACCTAAAATAATTTGGAAAATTTTTTTGTTCCCATGCACTCTAGGTTGACTTCTAAAGTTTTTTAATGTCCTTTTTAAAGTTTTATTGAAAATGGTGAATGAAAACAACTTCAATTTCAAAGCTTCCCGTTGAAAGTAATGCTCCTTCTCAACACCTTTGCCAGCATTTTGAGTAAGATTCACTATAGGTCAGAAATTTACTCATTTATTCATTCACTGTTTCAGCAAATCTCCACTGAATAATGCCTACTCTGCACCATGAATTATTCTGGAAGATTGAGCTACATTAGTGAAAAAAGCAGATAAAGATCCCCTTCTCATGTCCACTGGATAGGATAGAAAATTAAGGAAAAAAAAAAAAAAAACAGATCTAATGAATGAGGTAATTATAACGTATAGAAGAAATGATAAATGAAACAGAAAAAGGAAAAAAAGTTGGGGATGGCAAAAGGAGTCAAGAATGTGCTATTGGGGGAGGATAGTTATATTTTTTAAAAGAGTAATAAACTTTATTGAGCATGTGACATTTGAGCAGATAGTTAAAGGAGGTGCTTCCTGGGAAGAGAGTTCCAAGCAGAGAGTACAGCCTAGGGAAAGACCCTAAGGTGTGATCATGTCCGGCATTTTGGAGAAACAAAAAAGAGGTGCAGTGTGGCTGGAGAGGAGTGAGAAAATGGAGAGAGTCATAGAAGGAGGTCAGAGGGTCCGTTGTAGAGAGAGCCCAAGCATAAACATTTTGAAAGAGGTTGAGGAACTAAAATGCAAGTTGATATCTTTTGTACTAGTTGAAAAAGCTATGCACCATAGGGATAATTTGAATGAAACTGAGTAATATTTTTAAACTATGCCATCTGTATGTTCAGCACATGTTACAAATAGCAAATATTGTAGTGCATTATTCAATTTCTTCTTTTGAGAGATGTATAACATTTACAGGGAACATGACTAGTGTTTACAGTCTCTGAGTATTCCGTTGAGAGTAATGAACAGAGTTTAAGATTCAGGGGTGTCCAAGGTTGGTCTCAGTGCTCCTGTCCTAATTCAGACATCATCCGGCCCCCTGAACTTGGACCTTAGAGGGGTACCTGCTCTTCTGACCCCTCTCCCAGCAGTAGATCCCACTGTCTGGAACTTTGTAAGAATCCAAGTGTGGAGTTTCCTGATGAGAATGAACCTAAGAGAAGTTTATTATTATTATTGCTTATACATTTGAGACATTATCCTCAGGGATTCTCCTCTTGACCCAGATCTGTTTCTAGGCTGCCCCTCTTCCCTTCAATCCCTCTGGCTCCCAAATGGGGCAGGGGGTGGGTGGGGGAAGAGAGCGAGAGGAAGAAGTTCCAAAGTGATCTCTCACTTCTCTCATCTCTCCTATACTCGCAGCAAAAACTTTGTATACATATGTTTCCAGAATCCTTACAGTAACCTGAATAGGCAAATAAAAGCCTGAATAAATATGGTATAGCTCAAACCAGAAAATTCCCAAGCTAGACGTTGCTTTGGAAATGACAAGTTAGACTTAGCAGGTAGAACCAAACTCAAATTCCTTGTAGATACATTTTAAGCCTTTGAATGTTTCCCACATGAATCAATAAATTTTTCACATTTACCTGTAAGGTACATGAAAGAGAAGTGAATGTGGGATTTGGTTACACAGCTCAACATAGAGAAAAACTATTAATTTGGTGAGTAAGGGTGGCATAAAGATCAGGGGAATTACATTGGTTTTTCAATTATCTGTATTTCTTTTCTTCATTAATCTGATAAGTAAGTATTTGGAAATTAAGATTCCTACTCATCTTTATATCCCCAATGTTTGCCTTGAATATGGCAAACTGTTTATGTGAATTTAAGCTTCCAGTTAATATCATGCTATTTAGATTCTAGCCCATTATGTTTTCTTTTGGTTTATAACAGGAAGTTTGTAATAGGAAGAATTGATTTGTTTTTATGCTACAAAGCATCATTTAAAAATATGCACTGTAGATAATTTTCCTGTTTTTAATTCACTCCCCTTTTTTCAAGAACATTTCTATGAAATATTATGCTCCAATCTGTCTTCATTTATTTTTGTGAGAATGGTTTTTGGTTTCCCGTTCTTCTGCATTTTTCCTTCATGACTATATCTGTTTTCATAATTTAGTTAACCTTATTCTCATTGTTGAAAGATTTGTACCCATTCAGGTAAGATATATTTTCAAGGTTTTATTTTTCTTGAAAGCAATAATATTTCAGAATAGTCAAATTACTTCCAAGTGCTTCAATATTTAGGAGCAAAGAGATTTCCAAAGCAAACCTAGAGACAATATATCACTCCAAAAATGTAAAATTAATGCCATTTATCTTTCCTGATGGGACAGTTGTGGAAAAAACTTAAAAGAGTGAACAGTATGTTGATATGACTATATGGGAACTTCCCTATCGTTACTGAACTTGTAGACATTATGAATAATGTATGAAGTCCTGTCTGGTGCACCTGGGAATGTCCTCCAAAAAGTAACATTTTCAATGATCATCTGACAATTTAAAAAATGCCATATGGGAAAGGTTGGGGGGTGATTAGAGCTTCAATTTTTAGGGAATTAGATGTCTTTGGTAGAGAGTTGTGAAGTATAAAATTAATTGTAGATTTGTTTTCCTTGAAATAAGATTTTTATGTTAGGTTTTAACTAATAATTTATCTCATTTTCTCCTGTGGACTACTAGCTTGACTATGTCTTGGATGTTGGCATGCTATCTGAGTGTACCTTTCAAATAAGATAAACTTTTGATTAACATAATTATCCTGATAGCCCTCTTGCTTTATATAATATTTCCTCAGTGTTAATGAACTATATTTTCTCTATAAGCTACATTAATTTACATATGTGTATATGGTGTGTATGCACATACACACATGTATGTATACATATGCACACGTGTGTGCATGCATTATTATTGGTTAGTTTATATGCATATAGAATATATACATAATGAAAAAATTTAATGTTAAAATATTTTTGTTTTGCCATTCAAATCTATTGAAAATGTCTAGTATCTTTTATTAATAAATGGTTTTATTGAGGCAATTTTGCAAAGGAGCTAGTGGCTTAGTACTATTAGGAAAATTGAAGCTGTTCTGTATTAACTCGCATATTTAAAAAAATACATGTTCTATGCTGGGAGATATAAATGAGCAGAATGTTCATCTCCTAAAAAGAGTTAAAAGACAGAAAAAAAGTCTTCCTGCAGTTACAGGTGTTAAGCATGAAAAAGGAAGGTAAATTGTGCAGAGAAACAGTTCAGGGAGAAACGGGTCATTGTGAAAGATACTGAAGCATGTACAAAGAAGTCAACAGCTGACAAAAAAGTGAGAATTTATGAGTTGCTACGCTGAGATAAAGTTTACCAAGAAGTTGCCACAGTGAGCCCTCTTTCTGAACTCTTTAATTAAATTTTATTTTGAAATAGAGATTCCCAGGAAGTTGCAAGGATGGTTCAGACAGGCCCTTCCCTCACACCGAGTTTAACCCATTTCTCCCAACAGTTATATCTTAAGTAAGTGTAATACCATATAAAACCCTCGGAGATTGATATTGGCACAACTTGTGCATACGGTTTTATTCCATTTTATCGTATGTAGATTTGTGTAACCACCACCTCAGTAAAGATATGCAACTGTTTCATCACAAAAATCTCCCCTGTGAAACCTCTTTATAATAGTCATACTTAGCCCCTCCTCACCATCCTTGACCCCCGGTAACTACTAATTATTCTCCAGCTCTATAATTTTATAATTTTGAGAATGTTATATAGGTTGAATCATACGGTATATGATCTTTTGAGATTTGCTTTTTTCCCACTCAGCATAATGCCCTTGATATCCACCCGATTTGTTGCACATATCAATACTTCATTTTTTAAACTGCCTTGTAATAGTGCACAGTGTGGATATACCCCACTGATTAATCATTCATCTATTGTGAGACATTTTTGATGATTCCATTTTTGGCTATTACAAGTAAAGCTGCTATGAGCATTTTTGTACAGGTTTTTATGTGGACTTAAATTTTAGTTTCTTTAGACTAAATACCTAGGAATGGGATTGCTGTGTAATGTGCTGTATATGTTAAGTGTTTTAAGAAACTGCCAAATATTTCCCAGAGTGGCTGTACCAGTTTAAGTGAAGTATGGAAATCTTAGCTCCCTTTATATCCTTTTATCCTCCCCTACTTTTAATATAAATATCTTAAAATATTTCCTACACATCATTAAGACCTACATCAAACAGTATTATAATTTTTATTTCAACTATTAAATGTAAGTTAAAAACTCAAGAGGAAAAGGAAAATCTATTGTATTTATCTATATTTTTATTCTTTATATTGTTTTCTTCATTCCTGATGTTTCAAGATTCTTTCTCTTATCATTTAATTTCTGTTTCAAGAAATTCCTTAGCCATTCTTTTAAGGTAGGTCTGTTGGCAACAAATTTTGTTAGTCTTCAGTCATCTGAGAATGTCTTGATTTTTCCCTTCATTCCTGAAATATATTTTTGCTGGGTATAGAATTCTGGATTGACAGTCCTTTTCTCTTAGCGCTTGAAAATTGTCATGTCACTTCCTTCTGGCCTGTATGGTTTCTGGTGAGAAATTCACTATAATTTCAATTGTTTTTCTCAATTGTTTCTCAATTGTTTGCATACAACTTTTCTTTTGCGGGGAGGTGGGAGTAAGAAGTTATCCCAGAGAAAAAGAGTTGGGGCCTGGGAAGGGTGCAGTGTAGAAGGAGGGAAAGCCAATTGCAAGATACATTTTGATTTGCTTACCCCTCTGGGTATGTAGAATTCAAACTTGGCTTTCTAAGGAGGTGTGTAGAATGCTCATCGGAATTATCAACTTGAGATAGGAAAGACAGATTCTTTATTCACTGACTTGTGTTTCCCATTGCTTAAGTGTTGTCTATTAGTTCTTCACTCTCTCATACTTTTTAGGTGTATACATACGTGAGTGTCAGTATGTTTCATGTCCCAGAGCAGATGGACAGATAGCAGGAGATGCTCATTGTGACCAAGGAAAGTAATAGTTGGCTGCAGCAATGACTGGAGTAAAGTATGGATTTAGAAGGTGTGTGACTGGGTACAAGATACCCTCAGCCTAGATTTTCTATTCATGCAAGGGAAGCTAAAACTTCCAATTCCTCCATACTAACTTGGCGACTGGGAGTTTTCCTAAGGATTGTAATACTGTGGTAATTATTCCTTCTGTCTCAGTTATTATTGCTGCCCCCTTTCTTTCAAGGAGTTTTCATCTTCTGACTAGCAAGAGGGCAATTGAGTTCAAGCACCCTTGGATCCTACCACCCTTCCCCTCCTTCAGTCTCCAAGGATCACTCCCTTTCTGGGTCAGGCTGCTTCCACTTCTTCACAAAGCAAAGACTTCATTTCATTCTTTCCTTGAACAATTTCAGCTTCCTCCTTGTGTGGATTATTTTTAGTGGAAAATTGAAAAATCACTTTTGTATTCATCCAAGTCTTTTATAGCAGTCAGACCAAATTCCAAATTAACAACACAATTCTTTTGAAGAATTGCTTGGGAATAATTGTTCCCTTAGAATATCAAGTTTAAATAAGTTTTCAATCTATGGAGATGATACTCCCCTTTTTAATATGTGGAGTTCGTGCTGTAGGAATTAGAGCTGTGATTATTCATTTGTCAAGGAGTTGGTTCTGCCACATCAGGCAGGATCCAAATAATCTATTGGCAAATGATTTTCTCTTAAGGCCAGTTTCAGAATTGGACTATTGGCCAAAATTTACAATAGATAAAATTATTAGATCATAGCTAGGGTGAACACTGGAATGTGTTATTTTTAGAGGTAACATCACAAAAATGCAACTATGACTGAATTCATTTGTTGGCCATCAGTACATTTTTTTGTGTGTGTGGATTTATTTAGCCAAGAGAACATCTCTCAGATCTCCTTTCATTATCATTAGGGTGACTGCACATCTGATTTGTCAGAGATTGTCCTGGCTTATGCTTTTCCAAGAGCAATAATTAATAGTTCTTCCTTTTACAATGAAAAAAATTCCAGATTGGTCAATAATTATATGGTCACCCAAATCATCACTTTTAACTGTTGAATCCAAAACCTCCCATTGGAATTTTAATATCTTAAGGGGTGTGTGTGTGTGTGTGTGTGTGTGAAAAGTCTAAATTGTTTATTAAACAATGTCTGAATATAACATGTCTTTGAGAATTTTTCTTAGTTCCATTTGAGATGTGTTCTTTTACTTGCCAGGATTTTTCTGGCTCTCTAAAAGTTTTTATCAAACCAGGAGTCCAGATGGTCATTTCTCTGGTTGCACAGAGACAGGGGAGTCAAAGCTTGTTTCTGCATGACTACAATCTGCTGAAACTTAACTAGGGCAAGAAGCTTTCCCAAAAGATTGCACAAAAGGAATGTTACTGATTCTTAATCTCCCCAAAGATTACACATGAACTAGAAGAGAATCCTGTTCTATCTAAATCTAATTTTCCCTATAATAGCACTATTCTAGCTATATATATCAGACTTAATATGGTGAGAAAGCTTAAAAAAGAAATAACCATTTTCAGTCTAGTCTAAAATATTAATCTCAAAGATAGAAATAGGCTGATGTGTATCCAATCAAGAAAGTTGGCTCCTTGCTTAGAGGCTTTATTAAAATTTTCCTTACATACAAATCAAAGTTAATTATTTAAATATATTTTATGATAAAATTTATTATATAGAAAGAGATTAAATAGGAAATCTGCTAAACATGATTAGAAGGGATTTGGAGTAGGAAGAAATGGACTAAAGCTGTTTGCTTTGAAATATCCTAAAACCATTATTTCTTTTACATTATTAAGAAAACTATTTTTGAAGTGTTTGATAAATACCAAAAAACATTTATATTGAAATTTCAAAGGCAGGTAAGACAAGAACATTTTGTGGTCTCAATGTTTAAGTACTTTGTATAATATTTTAGGACTTTAATGAAAAGAGACAGTTGGGGTCTTGTTTTGAAATTTTACATAAATACAAAACTCTCTATTTGTAAAGTGACCCAAATCCAAGCTACATTAACTTTAGTTTTCTTTCTTTTTTTTTTTTATTTTTTTGAGACAGAGTCTCGCTCTGTTGCCCGGGCTAGAGTGAGTGCCGTGGCGTCAGCCTAGCTCACAGCAACCTCTAACTCCTGGGCTTAAGCGATCCTACTGCCTCAGCCTCCCGGTAGCTGGGACTACAGGCATTCGCCACCATGCCCGGCTAATTTTTTCTATATATTTTAGTTGGCCAGATAATTTCTTTCTATTTTTAGTAGAGACGGGGGTCTCGCTCTTGCTCAGGCTGGTCTCGAACTCCTGACCTCAAGCTATCCACCCCCCTCGGCCTCCCAGAGTGCTAGGATTACAGGCGTGAGCCACCGCGCCCGGCCACCTTTAGTTTTCTTGATGAGAAAAACACATTTGCGTTTATGACTACATTCCGTTTGAAGCTCTGCCTTAATGAAAGTGTATTTTAATTAAATTTGACACAGTATTAATCTGAGGTTTCTAATAGTCATAAAATATTTAGAACCATTTAGCTATAAAATTAAATCTAGAATTTAAATTTAGAATTAAATTAAATTTAGGTTTGGAATTAAATCTTTAGAGCCATCATGTAGAAGAATATTCTAGAAAATTCTTTCTCCCTTATAGTACAGGTTTCTTTTTTTGAGACTTACCTGATATTAGAATCTAAGTTAAGTTGGATACCATAGATTTTAACTCATGGGTGTATTTAGAGTAGGAATGTAGTGAACCTAGACAAAAGAAAACAAAAGTTTTACCCTGTAAGTCTCCTGAACTAATTAGGGGACTTGGAGAACTGTCAATCTGGGAGCAATTCTAATATTACTTTCTGGAGTAGTGGTGATATTTTGAACCATCAGTTGCCACAGATAGTATGACTGGAAAGGGTGTCTTTGTTCCAGAATAGCCAGGGGGGTGGGCTGAGAAAGAGAAAGGCGCCACCTAGCGTCTGGTGCCCTCGTGACTCTGCTACTTACTGGGCATCACGGCCATTTCAAACTGCCCTGTCCGGCATCAGAATCTCTCTTTTCTTGTGAAATGACCACACCAGTTCATTACCATTATCTAGAGGTTTCCTTGTGCCAATTTTTAGAATGGCGCAAAGTAAAATTGGGGTGGGTCTGCAGAGATGGAGAACTACTTTTTCTTCCTGTCTGTAACACAAAGCAATATTAATTTGTATCCCATTATTTTAAGGAGTTTAGAAAAATCACTTTTTTTGACAATGAATATTTCTTTTATTAAACTTTGAATATGTCATCATGCCATTTAGTTTAAAAAGTAAAATAAGTAGTAAAGTACAATAGAGGAAAAAAACAATGCATAAGTCCTCTTTAATTACACTACTGCATTTTTAAAAGTAAGGGATGAAAACCATGTACATACACATTATTTTGAGGAACTAATGAAACTGTATATGCACTACTCAAGCCAAATTCCAGGCTATTGCTGTTTTCTTAATGAAGTCACCTCTGCAAATCCACTGACTTTGTCAAAATTGATCCTCTTTGCAATTCTTAGACTACATAGCCAGATATACAAATCTATGTTCATTCCTTAGTGATAAAAGGGTAATTTCATTTATTTTAGTTTTGAAGTCTTTCCACTTGGAACAATATATATATGTGTATGTGTGCATATATATTAATACACATATACACACACATGTATATACAGACATAGGTAAAGATATAAACATGGAGGTACATTTAGCAGAAAGTCATAAAAATCCCACCATATAGTAAAACCCCCAGATTGTAAGATTGTCCATGTGTTTGTTTCTTCCAGATTGATTCAAGCAGCTTAGAAAAAGTATTCTTAATTTTAAAACTCTCTCTCTCTCTCTCTCTCATTCTCACGCTCCCTCTCTCTCTCCACTTCCACCTCCGCCTCTCCTGGAGTGCACGTCTACCCACGCAGGGGCGTTTTCAAGCCGGTTGAGGCGGCAGCCATGACACAGAACTACTGCCTTCCATATCTTCCCTTTGTTCCTAGGCTGAACCCACGAAGCCTCACTGCTTTCTTTAGGATGATGATTATAAGTAACATCTATTGACTGCTCATTATATGTCAGGAAATCTTTGAATAATTATGTTAATTAACTTATTGTACTGTTACAATCACTGTTAGGTAAAAGCCCATATTATTGTGGTTTTACAGGTAATGAAAATAAGGTGAAGGAAGATTGAGTACTTGCCCAAGGTCACACGGCTGGGAAGGGACAGACCTGGAACACAATCTTCTCAAAGAACCACTTAACTCTGGTAGGAACAGGCTACCTACGTACTGAACCATATAAACATGGCAGAATGCCTTTTAATCTCTCCAGTCCCAAACTAGGATTTTAAAAAAAAATATAGTCATGGATTAGATAACACCTGCAGGACTTTTAGCTTCTCACTAGAAATTTCCCAGTTAGCATCACAGTTGTTAATAGATGTAACATAGATTTTAGCAATATTAAAACTAAGCTTTTTATGGAGCCCCAAAATAATTACTCCACTTATAAATTTTGCAACTTTAACCCTGTGTCTCAACCTGACATTGAAAGTATCATGAATAATCTTTACTCAGAATGTTTTCTCAAATTGGTTGTTTACGCCATTAAAATATTTTAAACATAGCAGTTACAAGTTATGTCAAGAATTTTATGTAATTATTAAAAAATCCCAAGAATGAGTTCAAGCGGGACTTGGAAGATGGAAGGATTTGTTGGGTACAGCTGTGTGCCCTCGTGGGCCACCTGAAAAGAAAAACACATCTCATCATCGTAGCTGATTTCAAAAGATAGCGATTCTGTTTTTTAAAGAAAGTGTTGTTAATGGAATTGGTATTCCTCCTACCTTTTTTTAGTTCACAATTTACTTGTCCAGAGTTTTCTATTCTTCTTCTTCTTTTTAAACTAATGAATGACATTTAGGTACTTCATAAAATTATGAACAGATACACTTTGGAGGCCACGGCTCAGGCAGGTAAACTTAACTCTTGCTGGCTTCGCAGGTTGGGGAGAGACGCTCCCCTGAGCTCACCTGTCTCTATAACTGCCTCGTAGTAGGTGGCGTCACCTCGTGCACAGGAAACCAGGCGAGGGCAAAACCCCGGCCTTGCAGTTGCGGCAGGTTCCCACTGCGGTGAGCTCATCGCAGAGTGCGTAGTAGATTGTTCACTGCGGAGGAGTTACCATAAGTATATAGTGGGTTATTGTTGTTATTGTTTTTACTTATAAAGCTACAAATTTCAGCCAGTCCTTGCTTTTATACTGTTGCAAAATTTCATTTCTCTGTAGCACCTTCCTTTTTCACTTTCAGTTGTAAAAAGTGACTCTCGCCTCATGAAAGAGTTGAGAACATACATCTCTCATGTTGTCACATACTGCAGGTGTGTCTCAGCTGCTTTTGCAGATTCTAGGGAAAGTTTTTTCTGAATAGGAGGACAAAGGACAAAGTTAACAGCTTAAGGGCTCTTAATGCTGTGAGTTGAGGACTTAAAAAATCGGTTATTGTAGCACTCCTTAGAATTTAGGAAAGATTTAGTCACTTGAAGAATTTTGGTCTCTATGGGCTGTTCATGAACTCTGTGTTTTTCTTACATCCTTTCTCCTTATCACTTATCTATTTCATTCTCTGGTGTTTAAAGTAAAAGTTAACATCTGTAGCTTTTCCAGCTTTTTTTTTTTTTTTTTTTTTTTTTTGGTGTGACATTGCTTTTCTCCATTCCAGAAATAAGTTGGGGAAAACATTGACTCAAAGCTTTCTGCAGAGCTGTTCCTTTAGTGGCGGCATCATTTATTGCCAGTGAACACCCAGTTTGAAAGCACTGGCATCCCCACTAGGGCGGTGAGGATTATTTTATAGTGTTCCATTTTCTTAGTGCCACGTACGAAATTGGATTTTCATGGTCTTAATCTATATTCTACTCTTTCGATAAAAGATGAAAGGATAGGATATGGCCTTAGGATGAGAGGATATCTTTATTCATTTTTTCCTTTAATAAAAGGTTAGAGGTAGTTTCCTCAAAATTGAAAATTGTGATAATGATGCTTATTTGCACAGGATTGAACTAAATTCGGTATATTCCTTCTCCTAATGTGAGGGTAGGGAAAGTGTGGATAGCATTACTGGGATGAGAGAGTATCATTCTTCAGTTGGATTTCTCAGTCTTAGTCTTAAGTACTGATCTGATGGGAAAGCATGGTTTTTCACTGCCAGGTCCTGAGTGCAGAGGCTCAATGACATTTATGTCTGGAAAGTGCTAATAAATGCATTTCATTAATAGCAAGCGTAGCTGGATTAAGACAAAGTTGTAGGTTTGGAAAGGGGTTAAAGCCTGCAGTGAACAATTCTAGCTAACAGTGAATGAACTAGGTAATTAACGTACACACTTGTTCATTTCCTCTGGTTAAAGGTTACCCATACCTCTCTCCTCAGAGACATGAGAAGTATGATCGCTTCAGTGTTAGTTTTCTTTTGTTTGTTTTTTCCCCTATTTTTCCCTAATCACTTTGCTGCAAGCTAGAAAACTGTGGGTTCTACATTGGGCAGCTCTTTGTGAAAGTGATTTATTCCACTGGAGAAAGAGAGGATTGAAAAGTCACTTAGCATCAGTCTATTCCTTGCCCCACAGAACACCATTCCTGTAATAAGACAGCTGGAAGAAGCTGCTGTGAGAAGCTCAGCTCCAAACATGGAGGGTAAGAGCCTTGTACAGGAACTCACATAAATTGAGAATTTCCATTCCGTTTTATCAGAGTGTATATGCGTCCTGTCTCAGGAAAAGTAAAGCAGTCATTTACAAAAGAAAGCCAATCTGTGTCCTAAGCATTTTAATAAAAAGTTAAAACAAACAACAAAAAAAAGAAACTAGCCCTGAAAATATTTATTCACACATACCTTTCAAATATTGTCTTTGGCTCATATATTTAGCCTGAAAATTATTTGTAGAGTAAGAGTATTTGATTTTATTTTTAAGTTGCATTTTACTTCCGATTGGCAAATAATAATTATATGTATTTATGGGGTACAATATGATATATACATGTGCATATTGTGGAATAATCAAATGATCAAATCAGGCTAATATATCCATCACCTCAAATATTTATCATTGTTTTTTGTGGTGAGAACATTTAAAGTCCTCTCTTTCAGCTATTTTGAAATAGACAATCCATTCTTATTAACTACATTCACCATAGTGTGCAATAGCCAGAACCTACACCTCCTAACTGCGACCTCGCACCCTCTGACCAGCGTGTCTCTTCTCCGTCTACCAGCCTCGGGAAGGCTGAACATTTATTTTTTTCAGTCTCTGTAACTCTTCTTACCAGCGTCTTATGATAAATGTCTTACTGTTGCCATCACACCCATTGGCATTTTGCTCAGCTTTTAACAAAAATATTGTTTTTCCATCTTTGATAATAGCATGAATAGCGCTGGTACACAAAAACGCCTGTTAAAAGGCCCGGCTATTTGAAGTCATTGCTAAACAAAGCCAGTCACGTTAACTCAGCTAATTCGAAACATGCAAAAATAAGCAGCCTTTGCCAGTGGCAAGGAGCGGGGTGAAGAGGGAAACACATTTTGTTTTCAGGCTTCTCTGAGTATTTTGTAGGTCACGGGGAGTGACGAAACCAATGGAAATCCACACTGAGAACAATTTATCTGAACCCTTTTCTAAGTTCCGTTTCTTCACAAGCCAAGTAACTGCTCATTTTCACATATCTTCCAAATGAGTAACTCTTTTAGGTAAATGTTCTACTTCTTTTTGAATGGAAAATAATAGGAATTTCCTGTTTTTAATAAAAATGATATGGTGTTAAATGTTAGTACTTTGAATACCTATCCACGACTACTTGTCCTCCTCTTATGTTTCATATAATTATGTATAAAATTATATGTGATCATACATATGCATATAGGTAACTCCTAATATTAGATCCTTCATTTAATGTCATGAGTCTATAAAAACAGAGGTAGAAAAATTTGAGTGTCGTATCCTTTCTAGTTTTTTTCTCACATTATAGAGACCTACATTTTTCCATTACTTACAGTCTTTAAGTTAAAACTTTGACTATAGCTGGAGAACATTATGTCAGCATTGTCCTGGGGTCAACTTACTTTCATTGTTTTTCTGGATTCACTTACAGTATGTGGACTCTGGGTCATGTACGGAAAATGGCAAGTGAGTCTTGGTGTTCTCATCAATGCCTGGCTTTGTGATGCTTCTGTGCTCACTGGCATTGGCCAATGCTGGAGGTGCCAGCAGTGAACAATCAAGGTAGTTATTCTCTCGGGTCTCTCTACCATGTAATTTGCTATTCTAAATATACAAGTCAGTAGTTTCTAGCTATTAAATTCTTTTCATCATGTAGGATCCTGTTTATATATCATCTTAGCAATGTGTTGAGCTGATTTTAAAAATTGCATGGGTTCTAGCTTTAAAATTAAATCATCAGATGCAACGTGTAGAAAACATTCCAATTATGTTGTTTATGAAACAGATGGCTCAGTGCCTGGGTAATAGTAGGCACCCAATAAATATCTGTTAAATGAATAAATGAAGAAT
This sequence comes from Eulemur rufifrons, assembly GCF_041146395.1. Lineage (NCBI taxonomy): Eukaryota > Metazoa > Chordata > Mammalia > Primates > Lemuridae > Eulemur > Eulemur rufifrons. The sequence continues at coordinate 7,294,969 of NC_091000.1, read as the reverse complement.
AATATGCTGGAAAACTATTTTTAAAAAATACTTTTTAGGATTTATTGTCTATCTTTTATTTTCTGTAAGGATGTAGGGGGATTCTTTTTAAATTTAGTTATATTTGGACTCTGCCAGCATTTATATAATCTGTTTTCTATAAGAATTTTAGAAAAGTATTATTTTCAGATTTTGTGACTTATCATAGGCAGTAGAAACTATTCTCTCTCTCACAGTCTAAGAAATTTATTCATGTTTTCAACCATGTATTCCTTTTGTCAAGACATATGTTATCTACTAAGTCTATGTACGATGTAGTAAGTATATGTACATTGGGTAAACAACTGTAAATGAGGCAACTACAGATCCTGGTCTCAGAGAGCAGTCAATTATTCAAGGAAGACAGGTATACACAAATCCAGAAAATATAGTAGGGTAAATAAAATGTGCTATTATTAGAGGAGTGCAGATGTTTTAAGAACAGAAAGCAAGAGGTTCCCATCTAGTTTAAGACTTAAGGAAGTTTCTTTTGTTTATGTGACAGACTGAGATTGGAGGATGAGTAGAGCTGATGATATGACGAGGAAAAGAAGGAGGAAAAAAGTACATGTTTCAGATGGAGGTAACGGTACAGGTAATTTGTTTTTCTGTGTGAAACAAACAAAATACTTAACCCAATCCATACGTTCATATGCTAAAAAGAGAGTGGTGAAAGGGATGAGAGAATGACAAGTCCATTTAAGGAAGTAAAATATATTAGCTTTTGCTAGATTTTTTGATTAAGTGGGAAAGAGACGGTATATAAGCCTGAAAAAATACACAGGTTTTCAGACTGTAAAAGATTTTGAAAGCCACATGAAGGGATTTGGACTTTAACATGAGGACAATAGATAGGATTTTATTTTATTTTATTTTATTTTAAATTCCCTGTGTCGAGGGCTGACTTTCAATAGATTGCAGTGTGGGAGCTGCTCTGCTATGTATGAAACCCTGATCCAGACAATGGATAGTTAGTAAAGGATTCCACAATGGATGGTACAATTTGAAAGTACACAGAATAGCTTCATGGAGCGCAAGATTTCTTGGCAAAGAACCTAATTTGAAAGCTGGGGCAGAAATCAAAATGAGAAATGATAAATGGAAAGAAGTTAAAGAATGAAACAGCTATTTGGATGTAGAAGCAACTGGACTTGGTGAATGACGTAGGAATCAGCAAAAGAGAGATATGAGAGAGAGTTGTTGAGTGTTTTTATCATGAACAGATATTGAATTTTGTCAAATGCTTTTTCTGCATCTATTAGATGATCATAAAATTTTTATCCTTCAATCTTTAATGTGGTGTATCACATCGATTGATTTGCGTATGTTGAACCATCCTTGAATTCCAGGGATAAATCCCACATGATCATGGTATTTGATCCCTTTAGTGTGCTGTTGAATTTGAATTTTATATTTATGTGGTATCAGTTGTAATATTTCCTTTTTCATTTCTGATTGAGCTTATTTGGATACTCTCTCTTCTATTCCTGGTTAGTCTAGCAAGAAGTCTATCAATTTTGTTTATCTTTTCAAAGAACCAACTTTTTGTTTCATTGACCCTTTGCATGTTTTGTTTGTTTTCCATTTCATTTAGTTCTGATCTTACCTTAGTTATTTCTTTTCTTCTGCTGGCTTTGGGTTTGGTTTGCTCTATCTTTTCTAGATCCTTGAGATATGTCATTAGATTGTTGATTTGTGATCTTTCTGTCTTTTTGATGTGGGCATTTAAGGCTATGAATTTTCACCTTAGGACTACTTTTGCTGAATCCCATAGATTTTGATAGCTTGTGTCCCCATTGTTGTTCAGTTTGAGGAATCTTTTGATTTCCATCTTGATTTCATTATTGACCCAATAATTGTCAGCAGCAGGTTGTTTAATTTCCATGACTTTGTGTTGAATTAAGTGTTTCTCTTGGAGTTGATTTCTAGTTTTATTCCACTGTGGTCTGAGAAGATACTTGGTATGGTTTCTATTTTTTTGAATTTGTTGAGACAAGTTTTGTGCCCTAAGATATGATCAATCTTGAGGAATGTTCCATGTGCTGATGAAAAAAATGTATATTTGGTAGTTTGGGGTAAAACATTCTACAAATGCCTGTTAGGCCTATTTGTTCTAGAGCCCTATTTAAGGCCAGTGTTTATTTATTTTATGCTTGTATGATCTGCTCAGATTGACAGTGGGGTGTTGTAGTCCCCAGAAATTACCATGTTTCTATTTATCTCTTTGCTTAGATCTAGTAGGGTTTACTTTATGAATCTGAGCACTCCTGTGTTAGGTACATAAATACTTAGGATTTTTACATCTTCTTGTTGAATTGCTCCCTTTACCATTATATAATGACTATCTTTGTTTTTCTTTACTATTGTTGATTTAAAGTCAATTTTATCTGATATGAGAATGTCTACACCTGCTTTCTTTTGGTTTCCATTTGCATGGAATATTTTTTCCCATCTCTTCAATCTTGAGTCTGTTTTAAGTCCCTGTGGCTTAGATGTATTTCCTGGAGACCACAGATATTTGGGTTGTATTATTTCATCCATTCAGCTAGCCTATGTCTCTTGAGTGGGGCATTCAAACCATTCATGTTGGTTGATAGAATTGATATTTGGGATACTGTTCTGTTCATCCTGTTGGGTAGTACGTTATTGCTTTGTTTTACCTCTTGGCTATTGTTTTATGTGAGCTCTGGCTTTACATTGCAGTCAAAAGAGACAGTAAATACACCCATTTAAAATAAAAAGTATTTTTATGTTATTAAACAATTTATGGAATACTTTGGCTATGAATTCTCATAAATATAGATTTCACACCTGGATGGAGAAACTTGCATTCCAGCAAGAGAAATATTCTTCCCATTTGGCATAAATTTGTTCAGAAGATCTAAGGAAGATGAACACCAAGGAAATATTTAGTAGTTGTGATTTTTTTCAGCTGAGTTAAATCTGACCTTTTCTTCCCCTTGTTTCTGTTGATGCACCTGAAGAAAATATTAGTGATCACTTAGTGCTGAAAGAAGAAATTTTTATTTTGCCTTTATGTAGAAATAGTTTAGTGTAACATAAACAGGTCCCAATTACAATTAGCAACATAAACCCATTCCTTTATCCCTTGCTATAATTTATGTTTAATCTTTTTTTTAAAGCAGGGACCAAGAATATTAAAAAAACAAAGCAGGTATTGAATGAGAGTTTCTTCACATGTGTGCGTGTGTGTTTCTTATGGTTCAGGATCCTTTCTCAGTTATGTTTCAAGTGATTTTTGAGACTCATTAATGGAAGCACTTGTATTAAATATGATGGTGTTGACTTTCTATGGGAGCACAGAATTAGTCCCAAGGTATTTTTGATTTCTAAGATGGTTTGTGCTTTACGTAGTCTAAATATTGTGGATAAAAATTTCAATTATGAATAGGGTGTACATTTATTCAATGTCCAAATATGGTTTGCATATATGCAATGTCCAAATATAGCATCATTTGCCCAGGTGGATGCTATGATAATGGGTAGCAGACTATACTAAGAAGTGCTCTATTGTCCTAAAATGGAAAGTGAAAAACTGAACTGCTGTCAGTTCCACATCTAGTGCCATTTAGTTTATATTTCTTTGGTATCTGAGTCTACTCTAAGTATTCACTTCTTGAATCTATAGCTCAGCAAAATTGATTTTTCTTTGTACTCCATGAGAAATAGAGCCATCAATGTTGCAGACTTCCCTGTAGTTTATTTTTAAAGCAAAACAAGCTAATTAAATCTATTTCATTGATTTAAGCTTGATGCAAAGTCCTGGAAAAGGCCATGGCTGACCATGTTGATTTATTTTTAAAGTCCAGCAAGTGGTTGCTTTGTGTTCCAAAAAGATATAGTGAAGGAAAATTAATTCATCCCACTCATTTGCAAAACTCTTGGGCTTGAGGTGAAAGTATCTCAGACAAGTTCATAGATCTCTCCGTGGATGTTTTTCTTCCCTAAAGAAAAACACTGAATGTTCCAAAATTGTTAGAAATCTAATGAAGGATGCCAGTGAATTCAAGGACATTGGCTAAAAGTCCCCTGACAGATTTAAAAAAAAATTCTGCTCTATTATGACAGACTAGCCCCCAGATCAACCAGTCATCTCAGAAAGGTGCTTATTACTTCTAAGTTCAGCAAGAACAACACAGGTGAGCACACGTTCAGCACAGGTGAATCATATTTCTCTTTTATCACATCTCTAGGTATATACACTCCCTTAAAGATTATATGAGCATGGTGAGAGAAGAAAAAGAAGTGAAAAGCATTGTAAATGATCTCAGTAAACTCACAGTTGCTTTATTTGGTCCTATGAACCAAAATGTAAAAGATACACTTTGTGAAGGGCCAAATGAGTGGTAAAGGAGAAAACAACTTATTTAGGAATCATCTGGGACAGCTATGTAATTTTCAGATCACAGAAATAGAATGGAAAGAGCTTGGGGGAGAAGAAGGAAGGGAGGCAGCGGTTGAGGGGCGAGGTGATGGGCAGGCTGTGAAGACGGGAAAGGGAATGATAATTTGGGAGGATCCTGACAAGGGGGGGTTGAATGTAGCACCAGGGCATGTGGAGGGAAGTTGTGTTGGTGCCATTTGAAAAGTTCATGGCCTCTATATTGTGGAGACTCAAGAATGTTGTTTATAAAAATTGTCGTATTCTGATGATACCAAAGAGACTTTTAAGGCTTTTGAATAGGCAAGTGATGTGTGAATCAGTTTTTTTTTCCTTTTTTACCAAATCTAGAGCAGTCTTCAAGGTGGATCACAAAGTGACTGCTTACAGTGGACATGGAAACATGCCACTCTCCTGCTGAAAACCCTCCAGTGCTTTCCTATTTCACTCAGAATCGAGTCTGAACTCCTTGTTATACCGTGCAAGGCGCTACATAGCTGGGCCTTGCCTGTCTCCAAACTCACGTCTCGTTCTGCTCCTCACTCCCTGGGCTTCAGCTCCAAACCCATTAGGCCAAGCTCATTCTTACCTCCCAACCATTGCATTCCCGCTGCCAGGAAAGCTCTGTCCCCGTGTCTGTCCTAGGCTAATTTTATCCCATCATTCCAGATTCATCTTAAATTTCCTCTTGTTTAGAGAGACTTTTTCTGACCACATTATCTAATTTTGTCTGCCCCAACATCAGTCACTCTCCACCACACTGCCTTGTGTGCACTTGGATGACCTGAGATTTTATATCTATTTACCTTTTGAATTGTTTTGGGTCCCTCTCCCCTCGATGGAGGGCAAGCTCCGTGAGAAATGAGATTCCTGATTGTCTTTGTTCATTGCTTTATACCCAGCACCCAGAGCAGTGCCTGGAATACATGCTCAATAAATATTGGTTACGTGAATGAATGAACTGGAATGGGGTGAGACTGTAATTCAAGGCTTAAAGTTCTCCAAACTGTAGACAAAGACGTGTCTAAATATATGGTTAAAGCACTAGACGTTCACACAGCCCATTTGACAGTGTCTGCAGTACTATCATAAAACCATTTGATGATCTCAAGTATCCGTAACCAGTTAGGCAAACACGTGCAAATGATGGCCTTGCTGTTTACAGGCTCCTTTGAGAGGAAATGGATGCAGGAGGCAGGCATCTTTTGTCACAGAAGTCATTGACATGAAAAGATATATTTCTCTGAACATTATATTTGATTCAAACTGTAACATTACTACTTGAGTTATAACTTGTGGATGGGCAACTTGGCACAAATATGCACTTTTTATTGATTTCCTTAGTCCATTATAATCTCTGATCATCTTCTAATAGGACCCCATTTTTATTTTTACACATTAGCAATACTAAACTGGGCCTATTTCATAAAACATTTTGCTAAGAATTTGTAATGGCACTTAAAGTTCTCCCAAACCACTAGCATTCCTGCATAATATAAGTCAGAAAACAAAGTAAAAGCAAAATAAGCTTGCTGATACTGACTGAAGTTACATAAATTCAAACTCCTACACACACTCTCAGACTCTCTTTTAGTTTAACTATATTTGACAAAGAAGATCAATTAGAAACCAACTGTGAACTAATGAAGGTTTAGCTTTTCAGATTTTGAATGGAATTAGTCAGAAACTTATTTTCAGATACTTGAAGTCAGATAATAGACTGTTTTAACAAACATTCCCTGCTCTTTATAACCTGGGTAACTAAATGTTTACAAAATCAAAGAGTACTTTTGAATATAATGAAGGAAAGTATATTTGTAGGACTTTTATAGGGATATTTTATCATATTACATCCCTTTGCAGTGCCGACACGTCCCATCATGTAGGTAGGTGCCTTGCCTTCTACTCTATGTGCAGATACAGTTTAGTGGGCTGAAGGGTTGAGACTCAGGTTCCTAGCGATAGCTGATGTTACCTAGCTTTCCAAAGAAGCATGGTACAATCTAGATTAGCAGTTTACAACATGGGATAAAATCCCTTAAGAACCCTCCAGGTAGTTTGGAAACAGATCCAACTCTAAAGTAAGGTCATTTGACTTACGGTCAGATTCTTTGGCATCAGGGAAGAAAAAAACAGAAAGGGAGTTGTTTATTTTGAGTCACTAACCTCTAGAAACTCACCAGGAATAGCTTGTGGTCAGCTGAATGAACCTAGAATGTTGCTGCCGCCACAAATGCCAACTCAAATAAGATGTGACACAGTTGGATCCCACTGTCTCTCAGCTTTCAAACACAGAAAGGCCACCCACAAGTAGAAGCCAGACAGAAAGAGGGAAAAGGAAGCAAAACCCCAGAAGATCTCACTAAAAAAAAGACCACATCTGGTACTCTGGCTTTTTCTCTAGATCTCACAGCACCTACCCACAGCATTCAGGTCAACTTGCAGTGCCTTTCTCGTGCTCTGGGACTAAATGCAGAGATTGGCTGTTCCAAAGGCAAAGAGTCAAAGGCCGTGGCTCTGGAGAAGCTGTCCTAGGAGAACACATGGAAGCAGTCATGGAAAATGGTTTTAGGTTGTGATGTGATGGAAGGAAAAAATTTGGAAAGCACTGATTTGATGTGTGTTCCTAATTTGTAATATGCATAAGTCAGAATTAATAATGGTAGAAAATGAAGCTGGTGCTCTCAGACAAGGCCCTCTGGGAATGAAAGTGTGCCGGGAAATGGTCACCTGTCCCGAGTTGCTGTTGCAGGCAGCCTCATCACCTGTGCTCTGACCCTGCCACGGACAGCATCGATCCGAGCACCTCTTGTGTTCACTGGCGTCCAGGTAAATGGGGACAGAGACGGGAGAGGAGAACCCAGGGTGATCCATGGCCTTCTTCTGGCCCACGTTGCGGGTTTTGTGGCGGACTGGGTTTTGTCTTGACTTTTTTGACTGTCAGCTCTGAAAGGGAAGGGCCCAGGCCTCTGAGTTGTATAGTCACCCAGTTCTAGCGTGGAGAGCGAATGTGCTCACACGCCCGAGAGAAACCTTCTGCAGAACTCACGTGCAAACTTTTGCAGATTGTGCCCTGGATGAGGCATCGGGTTGAAGTGGGGAACAGGAGCCTCACCTAAGCCAGCCTTGCTTCTCTGGGCAAGCCGTGGCCCTTGTGTAGGGCTCCCTTCTCCAGAAGAGAAGATGATCTGTTCCAATACATCCAGCACATTTGGCCAGTGGGGGTCCTGCATGTAGGCTGTGATGTTAGAATCATTTTTAAGAACCGGTATTATTGGAGGTTCAGTCGAAAACCTAAAAGTCTTTATTCAAATTGGCCATAAAGATGATCTGAATTCATTCATTCCTTATAATGATTATGAACATGTCTTCTTAAGTTATGAAATAAACTTCTTTCAAATGATGCTGAAATGACAGTGTATCACCCTACCTGTTGGAAATACTAATAGCACCAGACATTTTTGACTTTTGATTCTAGTAGTCCATGATGTATTTATAAATTTATTTTGTGATTTTATAATTTCTAATGTTCACCTAATTCTGTAAGCAGAAAAGATAGTGTATCTTTTTATCCTCGTAATAGATGAAATTTTATTTCCAGATCTGAAATACCTGCACAATAAATACATTCAATGTACTATCATTGGAGGTGCGTCACCGATAGTTTGAATGTGTAACTCATTTACATATGTATAGCCATTTATGAAATGGAGAAAACTAAAAACAAGCTACCTCACTATTACAGAATTTTTGGAGGTATTAAGTTTTTAAAATTTTTGACATAAGGAGAATCAAATTAAGTTTAAGAAGACTATAGCCATTCTATTGATAAGTAGTTTTAAACTTTCGTATTTTTAGTTTTTATATTTATTTCAGAATTATCGAATATCTTTGTGCACTTGCAATGAATACTTTTATCATAGCATGATATAAGGTAAAAAATACAAAATGTGACAGATCTTTAAAAAAATCTTAACAAATCTTTAAATATGTCTTTGAGTTTGAGCTTCCAAAAAAAGGCTATAAAACCCTTATATACAATATATACAAATAAAACTCCTATATAGAGAAATAGTAACACCCTTATTCAATTTTAGTTGAAATTAATTTTGGAATAGCAGAGCTGTAGCTATTTCAAAATTTTCTGATTATCAAAATAATTATAAAAATAGTTTCTAGTAGGTTAAGTAATTTTCAATCTTTCTAGGTTACAGATAGGCATCTATTATGTAGGAGAAAAATTCTAAAAACCATCAATAAATTTAAAAAGTTAAGTGAAAAACATTTTTGTATTAAAAAAAATCATGTCATAAAATTTAACAGCCAGATCAGCCTTGGCAGGGTTGACTGTAGAATGGCAGTGTACAGAAACTGAACTGACACCACAAATACGTTTGCAGGGTATTGTTTTGTTCCAGTGTTATGTAAATTCTGCAAATCTAAAACAGAAAGTTTATGTAACAGATGCCAAGTCAATCTCTGTATGTGCTCCATTCCTTGTTACTTGGGAAATGATGTGCTTTTCGCTTAATGATGCTGAAAATCACTCCAAGGACACCAAGCCAAATATGCAGGAGTCCCATTGCATGGTGTAATTTGCAAACCATCAGTTATTTCTGTCATATGGCATGAACTTTGTTTAAAGGGCTGGTAGCACAGGGTGTGACTTGTGGAGTACACTCTTAAAATTTTTAACACAAGATTACAGCTCTTATCAATGACTCAGAGTGTAAGCATCTCTTTTTAACAAACTCTAGTTGGTGTGGTTGGTGAAATGAGTACTACTTAGATAATAAATCCCTTATCAAGCCTCTGACATAGCAATAACAGGGGGATTTAGGACAAGAAATAAGCCGAATGCTGGAAACCTTGTTTTTCAGTCTAAAATGTACTCCAAGAACTAATTTGCCAACCAATAAATACAATAGTAATTTAGGGATGTTCTTTCAAATTTAATACATAGCTTTCACTTCATGAGCATTGATATAATCTTTAAATCTCATTTAGGAGCATCATGTTTAGCTTAGAGTAATTAAGGATTTTTGGATTTTTGGCCATCTTAATAATCAATATGCACAGACACTAAGTCAGAAATCATCCAGTTCAGTACGATGGAGATTTAGGCAAATTTTCTAAAGGAATGGATTTTCCTTTTTCTCCCTAGAAAGCTGCAAAACTAAGATTCCCCAATAGTCCTTCCAGCAATCTAAGCAACTTCCTAATTGTTTGGTCATTGCTATACAGGCATTTACCATGAAGTTTATGCAAGTAAATTTATTGATTATACTACAGTCTGGCCTGGTAGCAGTGTATTTATCTTGCCATTAGCTGTCTTTAAGAAGATAGAAATGCCTTTTTTTTGTGAAGTCTAGAATATTGGGTTTAATCTCTGAGACGTTATTTACTTCTACAGTGACCACAGGAAATTTGACTCCCTATTGTAGTGAATTCAACGTATCCTTTGAAGGTGACGGGAGAGTGAAAACACACACATTAGAAGTGTTGAATTTTAGAAGTTTTGAAGCAAAAGGGAAAATACTTTTGTAGCAGAATAAGAAACTGATGGAAGATATATGAAAATGTTTAGGTCTTACATGTTTGTCACTGTTAATTACTTCTATAATGTATTATATTTATGCCTTTTCACATTTTGTATATTATGGCTTAAGTAATTTCCATATTTACCAATTATAATGTTGGAATAACCCCAAACTATTTTCTGAGGGAAATATTGACCTTGTCTGCAGGTAGTCACTTTAATAAATTCTATAGGGAGTTAAAAAGTAATCTGTTCAGATACAAGTCAATTTGTCTTCTTAATTAAAAAAAAAAAAGCAACTCATGTCCTTTTAAATCTTACCACCCTTCAAGTTCAACATCAAGGACAATAAATTCTTCCTTAATTAAAACCATGAAAAAATTTCTACTGCAGGCACTTGCTAGAGAATATAACTCGAAATTTGTTGCTGCCTAAATCTTAGCAAAAGTTTGATAATACTAGTGCTTGCAGGATATAAGAAATGGCCTATAGAATATTTTTAGAAGATTAAATTTCACCCCTGGCTTAAACTGGTTCATCAGAGAACCAAAGAACCAAATACTTAAACTATATTTCTTTGGCTCCTTTTGAAATCATTTTTAATTAGAGAATTTCACGTTGGCATTATGCCATACTGAACTATTGCATTTTATTGTGGAGCTATTTTGAGGATATTGACCATTATGTAACATAGTTTTTGGCTTTGTGTGGACTCCTGGGAGAAATTTCTCTTTAGACATGTATCACCAGAACCTATTTCTTCTAAGAAAAACATAATAATCTTATGAAAAAGGGCTCATCAATCTTATAGGTAATATTCTTTTTTTTTTTTTTTTTTTGAGACAAAGCCTTGCTCTGTCCCCTAGGCTAGAGTGCAGTGGCATCAATGTAGCTCACAGCAACCTCAAACTCCTTGGCTCAAGTGATCCTCCTGCCTCAGTCTTCCCGGTAGCTGGGATTACAAGCCCACGCCACTACTCCCGGGGTCTCGCTCTTGCTGAGGTTGGTCTTGAACTCCTGAGCTCGAGTGATCCTCCTGCCTTGGCCTCCCAGAGTGCTAAGATTATAGGTGTGAGCCACCACACCCAGCCTATAGTTAATATTTAATTTAATATCCATTAGATGTACATTTTTGGCAATATTGTTTAGATTGCTTCTTTGGTTGAATGTTTTCCTGTAGTAGATTCCTTGTGAAGGGCTTGTGATGTAGTTTTATTCTCTGACATTCAAGTGTTTACAGTTGATTTACTGTGTATCAATAGATGCATGACAGCTTATCTGGATATGAAATCTAGGAATGCATTTTTTCCTTGAGTTTCTTCAAATATTTATCTTTTGTTTTCTTGCTTTGTAAGTTACGGTCAAGATAATTGCAACCTGACTTTCTGTCCTTTCTAAATGACTTTATTTATGCCATGAAGCCTAAAGGACTTTCAGTTTTGCTACATATTTTAAAATTCAATCATTTTATTAAGATAAGTCTTAGAGTTAACCCTTCCGGGTTGATTTTTTCCAAGTATATAATGGACCCTTTTAGTATATGTATTCTGGTCTTTATTTCCTAGAAATTTTCTTAGCTTGTAAGTATAAAGGAATTTCCTCATCTGAAAAGATCCTTTGTGCCCATTTGCAGTCAAATATTCCCCCATTACCAGACATAGGAAACTATTGTCACTATAGATCTGGCTTATCTAGAATTTTATATTCCTGTAAGTGAAATTATAAAGTGTACAGAGTTTGTGTTTGATTTCTTTTATTTAAAATAAGTTTTTTGAAATTCACTGATGTTTGAGTTTTTTTTAGTTTTTTATTATTATGAATAATGCTGGTATTAACATTTATGTACACAACTTTGTGCAGACATATGTTTTATTTATATTAGATAAATACCTAGTGGTAGAAATTGTAGGTCTTATGGTAATTCTAGGCTTAACTTTATGAGATACGTCATTCTGTCTGTTTTCCAAAGTGACTGTACAATTTTGCATTCCTCCTGCATTATTACATTGAAAATCAATGATGACAGAAGTGTAGTTTTATTCTTGGACTTCTTTCTGGCCTTACTATTCTGTTCCACTGTGCTGTATGTCTATCCTTATGGCAACAGCACTCTCTCATGATTATTTTAACTTTATAGTAAATCTTGAAAACAGGTAGTGTAAGTCATCTAACTTTTTTCTTTTTTTTCAAAATTACTTTGTCTCTTTTAGGTCATTTGCCCTTCATAAAAAAATTTTAAATCAGTTTCTCAATCTCCTTATTTTAAAAAAAGCCTCATAATGTTGATTGCAAGCCCAGACTGAATCTGCAGATCACTTTGGAAGGATTGTCATCTTAAGAATGTTGAGTTTCCAGTGCCTGACCATAGAATATCTCTCCATTTATTTAGATCTTCTATAATGTCTCCCAGCAATGTTAAGTGTACATGTATCACACAGCTGTTAAATTTTAGTACTCATTATTTTACCTTTATGGTATTGTAAAGGTAGTTTTTAAATTTTATTTTCTAATTGTTCATTTCCAGTATATAGAAGTACAGTTTTTTAAAAGTACATATATTATCCCTATATTTTGCAAGCCTGCTAAATTTACTCATTAGGTCCAACAGCTATTTCTTAGATTTCTTAGAGTTATCTATATATACAATCATGTTGTCTGCAAAAAAAGGACAGTTTTATCACTTCATTTCCAATCTGGATAGACTTTTATTTTCTTGCTTTATTATACTTGCAGGGATCTCTAATACATTATTAAATAGATACGGTATAAGGAAACATGTTTGATCTGTTCTTGATCAGGTAGATAGCATTTACCATTGAGTACGACATTAGCTATAGGTTTTTCATAGATGCTCTTTATCAGGTTGATTAAATTCCCCTTTATTCCTCATTTGCCATGAGTTGTCATCATGAAAATATCAAATTTAGACATATGTTTCTTATATTTTTCTCTTTATCTTTTATATTTTTATTTTAAAATTTTCAACATCAGCATGATCTTTTTCATTACATTTTTCTAACAAAAAAAGACTAAGAAGAAATGGATGACGCATTACAAGATTTCTCTGTGATATGAACTTTTTTATATATAATGAAAACCAAATGGTGTCCAACTCTTCTCATAATTATTACATTTGAAGGGCCTTTCACTGATATTAGTACCCTAGATGCCATTTAACAGGCTCAGGACATTCCCTTCTATTTTTACTATGCTGAGAGTTTTTATCAGAAATGGATGTTGGGTTTTGTCAAATACTTTTCTTCATCTGTTAAGATGATCGAAAGGTTTTTCTTCTTTAGGCTGTTCATGTAATGAATTGCATTGATTTTTGAGTATTAAACCAATCTTGCAATCCTGAGTTGATCCCCACTTGATCGTGATGTATTGTTCATTCAATACATGGTTGAATGCAGTTTCCTAAAATTTGGTTTATCTTGATGTCTGCTGCCATTATCCTAGTTTAAGTCTTCTTCGTCTTACTTCTGCTTCCAGATCTTGCCCTCTTCAATTTGTTACAGCCAGAGGGATATGTCTAAAATTTAAATTTGACTATAATCGAATCTTTTCTTTTAAATCTGTAGTGATAGCTCAGTGCTTTCAGAATCGAAGTGAACACTTCTCAGCAGCATAAAGAAGACCTGCCAAGTCACCGAGGGGTGATCATGTCACCTAATGCTTGCTCTGTGCCATACGTTGCTCTAAGTGGTTTATACATATTGATTTATTTAAATCTTATAAAACCTCCATGTGTAGGGACTATTCTTATCTTCATTTTGCAAATTAGAAAGATCTCCATTGACTACTTGCCAAGTTCACCTCAAGGGACATATTTGAGAGGTGTCACTGTCCCCAGTAGCCACACAGTAGGCAGAAGCATTATTGGGCATCCCTGCCTCACCATGTGGGAGAATCCTCTCCAGGAAATCGCTGGGCCAAGGAGAATCATTCACATTTATTACCACGTCATGGAAGTGACAGATACAGCCCCTATGTTAATGGAGCAGACAATGAAACAGATGTAAGTAGATAATATTTGGAGATACAAAGTAAGATTTATCTATTTCCAGGCTTTCAATTTCCGAGGCAGTATGACTTTTGCTTTCCTGACTTCTATTATTGTGCTATGCTTTGTCCCCCTAGGGAGGTCCTGCTTTCCTTGTTGGCTTTTCTCTTTTCATTGCCAAGCAGTTCCCTGGGCTTAGTGCTTCACTCATGCCAAAAATTAATCCTAAATTTTATGCGAAGTGTAACACTTCCAATCTTCACAGGCAAAGCTACACTGATAATTCTTCTGGTTATTCATTTTAAAATATTTATCTATGTTATTTAAGCAAACACTTCAAAACTCTGTCATAATGTAATAAGTGGGCTCACAAGTGGTGTAAAATATGAGATTTTTCTATTGCGGGGTTAAATTAAATACTTTTCGTTAGTCTGAACTGTGACCAAAAATAATGATAGTAACACTCGAATGCACACAACTCATAGAAGAAAGGAGGAATATGAAAATCAGAATAAAAAAAGCATCCAAAGAGTTCAATAATTGTAACCTATTATATTTTATCACACCACAGTGACATGGCCCATCTCACTCTTGACTGTTTTCTGACACCTACAGACTTTGCCTGAGAATACTCTTAACCAAGAAGTCTATAATGAGTTTAGAGGTATAATATACATGTTTCAAAAAAAAAAATTTCTGAGACAGCCTAATGAGAACGTTTGGGAAGTGAAATCTGCAAGCTTGGATAAAGAGTATATCATCATCTTACGTGTACGAGAATGTGTATGTATATTAGGATGATTTCTTCAAAGTCATAAAGCTTGTCCACAAGAATGTTGGAACAGACTTGAAATATTTGACTCCAATAGATTCTCTATCCACTAATTTCTGTTTTTTTGCATCATTCCCTTCCCTGTCGTGGTCATTGTTGGGTACCACACACATACATACATGCATATGCAACACATATATACACATATATAGCATGCATATATATTTGATCCATGATTCTGGGAAACTTACTATGAAGGAAATCTTACTTATTAAAAATGCTGCTTTAGGCTTTCTCAGATTTAAGGGCATGGAACAAATCAGGAAAGAGGTCATTTTCCTATCACATAAATATAGAACTGGTGCCCCACACATTCTGAGTACAGTTTGAATTAAAGGCAAGTTTGGCAGACTTCCAAATTTGGGAATGTCATTTATTTGGTAACTTGCCATACATTTATTTTCCTACTCAATAAATAAGCATCTAAGATAAGATTGTCAGTTTAATGCATCAGTGACAGCATAAAAATACAGGAATCACAAAGGAAATATCATTTTAGAAGGTATCCCAGAAGGGATATTTTGAATTATCTGATCAAATGTTTTTGTTAAATAAATGAGAAAACTGAGGCACAGATAAAATGCACAAATTAATAAAGCAACAGTTATTTGGATACAAATGTGACTTGTCATGACTATTGATGGATGGCTATGTGGTAATACATTAGTTTCCTTGCAAATATTCTGTGACATAATTCAATTCACCCACCACTTATTGCACATTTGATAAGTGCCAGACACGATAACAGGGCTACAAAGATAAGAGCCAGTCTCTATTCAAAGAGAAATTCACATTCTAATTCCATAACTAATTATATGTAATATGATACATTGTTATTCATAGTTAACAAAGTGGTTTTGAATTTCCTGTTAGAGTATCTCCTTGGATACCTCAATTCTAAGAGCTCATGACATCACATTTCATTGCGTGTAGATACTTCAGTTAGTGCTGGCAGTTACTGCTTACTAAGTGGAAATTATGTATTTGTATTTGCCAAGATAGGCAATTGTTAGGTCAGTAAGATGCAATTAAGCACCACGGGCAGTTTTTGTACAAACCAAGTTTATTGGATATTTGGAGGCAGCAGCGATATCTTCCAGTAATATTTAACATCTTGGCCCCTGAGATTAGTCAGACCAAGAGCACATTTCTCCATGAACAATTGAAGTTGTTGACCAGAGAATTTAGCCAAAATGGTGCACTGATTCATTCGTATTGGTTGACTTAATATATAACATATTATAGCTTTCAATTCAAATCTTAACTATCCAAGCAATAAGTATTTGCCTAATTCACACTTGTCCACATTAAAACATACCAAACCAAAATCCAAATAATTCTAGACAAAGAATAACTCCACATTTTTGTATTCAGAACATCCATTGTTGGTTCATGAATTCTTTTGAAAGGTTCAGATCCTGTACATGCCTCTGTTTTCTGCTTTTCTTTACCTACAGAGTTTGTCTTAATGCAAATGTAATCTACAAACATATGAAATATTATATTGTTTGCTAAAATGTGTATTTAGCATTTTATTTTAATACTATTTCTCTGTTTTCTTGTGTGAGGATATGGTCATTATCTATGACACAAAAATCAAACTTATTGGCATATTTTATATTAAAAATAATTGCTATTTGTCCATGATCCTCTGTAAAGTATGGGGAATAGATTAGATTATATTTAATCATAGCATTGTAATTGTTGTGGAATGTATAGAGAATTTCGAATCAGTAAAAGAAGCCGAATAATACATTTACTGAAGATAGTGATTTGCCTCATTCTTTTTTTTACCTAAGATTTGAAAATAATGTCATTGATTTCTAATTTCGTATTATATTTCATTCTCTTTTTTAGGAATCATTTTAAAATAGTGGTATGAATAATAATATGATATATCCATGGTTCAAAGATTCAAAAATGCACTTCTGTATACTCAAGTATATATTTACAATATTCCCAGAATAAGAGTACATTTCATTCTATATACATAATACAAACAAACTCATGATTCCAAGTTTTGTTCATGATGGTGAATTTTTAATAATGATATAAAGCTGTGTTTTCACTCTAGTTGGATGAATTTCCTTGAGCATATCCATCTATTTATAAATAATAGTATCTCTCTCACTTTATCCTAACTCATAGCTATAAAATCATTCCTATGACACTCATTGTGTTCATGCCCAAATATGTAAATTGGTCGTAATGAGCCACCTACATAAATCATAGCTGTCAAATGAGGCATTACTGTGCACTTGACCGGTACCAGGGCCGATGACAGGGCTGCAAAGATGAGACAAAGAACGTGATAGTCTCCTAAATTTTTCTACATTTTTTTTCTTTTACACTTTCTTTTTTTACATTTTACATCTTCGACCCCAGGACACTGTGGCCCCCTAAGTATTCTGAAAGTGATAAGAAGCCAGACTTTATACTTAAAGCCAGACTTCTCAGTTTGTTTGTCAAATATCTATAGAACAGCGCAGACTTTTACACCTGAGTGCAATTGAACAACCAAATGTAAATATTCAAAATACTAAATGTGGTAGATGGAAACACGGTCATCATTGTCTTTCCTTTGGGCTTTGTAACCAATCTTGCCACATTGTGACAATGTTAGCACTGGGCCAGCAAGTTTAAGAGAAAATATCTGCGTTGGTGGTCCAGAAGCATTGCTTCATGAATTAATTTAGATATAAGCTTTTTCTTTCAATATTGAAAGTGTTTAATATATACATTGAAGTGGATGGTTGCTTTCTTCATCTGCTGAATGACTCATGTCATGATAACCACGTGCATGTGTTTGCTGTACACCTGCATAGTTACAAGCTGGGTGACTATGTTAAGCGTTGCCATCCTTATCTTATTAAGTGACAGTTGTGTATTAGTTGGAGGCATCTCCTTCACAATTTAAGTCTCCACTCAAATTTAACCATTTGGGTCAATTTAATAATTTGGGTAAAAAACAAATTTAACTTCTCTTGAAAACAAAAGATGTGAAGCACAATTTAGTCAAAAGCCCCGGCATGGCATTCCTCCTCTCAGTTTGCTACCTTTAACACATGTCAGTACCATGATCACAGGTCCAGCCATCAGAATTAACAGGATCGTCACAGGAAAATGATTAATTCCATTTACAGAAATGGGAGTCAGAAAAGGCAATGACTAGTTCTAATCCAACAGGTTAAGAGAGAGGTTAAAATTTCCAAAATTAACAGTGTAGCTCAATCATTCCAGCAACAGCTGCTGTTTCCAAAAGCTAAAAATGTAAGAGCTTTCACAGCTGTGCATATATTAATTTTTAAGAAATTTTTAATTGAAGTATAACTAACACATAGAAAAATGCATGAATTACAATGATAGAGCATAATGAATTTCACCAAAAAATGCATCCAGATCAAGAAACAAAACCTTGTCGTCACTCCAGAAGCCGCCTAAGTGCCTTCTAACTGCCACCAACCCTCAAGCGTAACCGTAATCCTGGCCTCTAAGACCACAGATTCACTGTGCTTGTATTATTTACAACTTCAAGGTTATTTGGTGGGGACTCCATTTTATTTAATGTCAATATGTGTTAAATAATTTAAGTTCAACTACTGTGACCAACGGAGAGATTGATAGATATCCTAGCACTTTAGAAAACTGTGGATTTTAGAAAAGTATTTTAGCCAAAATGTATGATTCCATTGATGTATAATATATATGAAAACACACTTATAGAAGCATATTGGAAGGAAAAGCTACTCATCTTCCTTCCAGTCAATGTCCCGGATATTAACACTGCAGGTACTGAATTGATTAAGAACCAGTGCTAAGAAACCAGACATGACTTCAACTATTGACTCTTTCTTGCTAGGAATTTGATTTAGAACAAATAAATCTCTCTGATTTTTAGATTCTTCTTCTATGATAGAGATGATAATAGGACTTAATTCACAATGTTTTATAAAAATTAAAAGATAATGTCCAAAAAATTGGCTCACATCCTGGCACATATTAAGTTCTCGGTACATTATAACTGTGATCCACACCATACCCTTTGATTGGAATGTTTGGTTTCTAGGAAGCCATCTTAACAATATAACATAAAATACACGAAAGCTTTATGCCTGAAACCTTCATAGTAATAATATTTGTAATTTAAAAAAAGATATATTAGACAGGTTTATTCAATATAAGAAAGAAAATTGGCTAGAAATGCACAGCCTAATGATGCAAAACATCTTACGAAAATATTGCTAGATAAAAATGGTTTGAATGAAATATGTTTCTTCCTGTGTTATTGTAACATTGAGCAAGCAGTGGGACATGTGTCCTTTCCTGATTAGCACTGAAAGTCCTTCTGACTTTTAGTTGTTTATTATTTTAAAAAGTATTTTGAAATAAATAAGTCACTATTATTTTTAAATGATTAGGGCATTGGTCTTCGGGGCAAAAGCTATTTGCAACTTGAATGAAATGTGTAGTATTAAGAATGTTAATTTCATATTGGTCATGGCAAATAGTTATTGAGTTTTCAACTCTGTCCTGTGTCAGTCTCACAAGTATGCAGAGGAGGTTCAGGAGCTAATTAAGATAATTTGTTCTAAAGAGAAATAATTTTACCAAAGATCTTTAGAATAGCTGGAGCATTTTATCAACATTGCCTACTTTTGCTCAAAGGCAGAAACAATAATGTATATGCACAAACACACAAATGAATGAAGTGGAATGCAAAGAAAGTTTAAATATAGTCAGTTTTTTTTAAGCTAAATGACCATACATGCTAATATAGCATTACAATACTTTTATTATATTTTAAGCATATATTTGATTTACTCTTTGATATACTTAGTCCAAATAAATTGTTGTTTCTATTCTACAAAAGAAATAGAAGCATCAAGGGGTAGAAGAAAGATTTTTAGTTATGATGAAGAGATAAGTAAGAACATTTCAATTTTTTAACTTATAAACAAGCATTGATTAGAGCAATGTCTATGCTTACCAAGATGCTTACATTTGATATTAGAGATTTTGATATCAATTTCTAACTTTGTGGTCATTTTTATAAAATAACACAAAATTTTTAATTGGCCCACCTTTTTCTACATGTGAAAGATTTTAATTTTTTGATATTTTCTTCTATAATCCTTCATACTTCATTTCATTTCCTTTACAATCCTGACAATCCTGTAATCTAGTAGAAAAATTTTTGTTTGTTATCAAACTTGACTTTGAGAATTATACTGAATAATTCCTTAGTTGTCCATGTTGGCAAATCCAAATGTTCACAATTAAAATAGGAGCAAGCTATGATTTTTGTTTTTACCAGTGATTCATTCATTTTTTTCAGCAAACACTGTGTGACCATCATACGATGCAAGGCCCTGGGCTAGATGAATTGATATGAGCTAAGGCAATCAACGTTCTATCTTTGGCTAGCTGAGCCTTGGCCTGTTTTTATAAAGGATACATAAAATCATTGATTAGTGATTTAATGAGGCAGATCCTAAATTACTGCCTATATGCAAACGCCTGCCTTCACAGTTGACTAGAAGGCCATTTGCAGGTCAGTCTATCTATTTTGGTTGTATTAATGAACAACTTAGCTACAATTCATTGCTTAGCCACTGCATGTTATGACAAAAATAAAATTTAAAAATCTCAAAGGTTGAATCAAAACGTTATGTGTTAGCTTCTCAGGGAAATACTTTATTTTCTATCAGTTTTGGTGCATTGCTAGCACTTATAATGCATAATTTCTCTTTCCCTTACCCCCACATCCTTGAAACTAAAAGTGTAGTCTTTAAAAATTATTTATGTAAATTTTTAAGATAATTTTGTAGTAAACACCTTAACTAAAGTTTTCCTTATACCAATGATAACAACAAAGCAGTATAAAACCAGACCGCTTTTTAAAACAAAAGGAAGAAAATAGTGTTTTGTGTTTGTGTGATAAACAGTTCAAAGACTTCTTATTTTTCATATGAATTATAACTAAAAGTGATGTATAGATATTCTTCATTCTTTAACAATATAGAAATATATTTTTTTAATTCTCACATGTTACTAGGTACTTCAGGGGAAAATAGATAGCATGATTGAAAGTGAAATAGAAGAATTTAGGCTTAAGAGAATCAGTTAATTAGGTTGATTATGAAGTTCATAAGCTTTTTTCAAAACTGATATTCTGTGTATATCATCGTTCAAAACAAAGACATCAAAAAGTATATAAATGTCACAAAAATCAAATGATTAAAACATCTTTGGCTTGTTAAAAACTTAGAATCCTCCAGCCTGAGCAAGAGCGAGACCCCACCTCTACTAAAAATAGAAAGAAATTATATGGACAGCTAAAAATATATATAGAAAAAATTAGCCGGGCATGGTGGCGCATGCCTGTAGTCCCAGCTACTCGGGAGGCTGAGACAGGAGGATCGCTTGAGCTCAGGAGTTTGAGGTTGCTGTGAGCTAGGCTGACGCCACGGCATTCACTCTAGCCTGGGCAACAGAGTGAGACTCTGTCTCAAAAAAAAAAAAAAAAAAAAAACTTAGAATCCTAAACATGGAGAAGACACATATGCCAAGAGCCAAAGTCTGTCCTTTTATGTAATTTGTATCAAATTTTTCAAGAATCTCTAGTAATTATGAATATTAGAATACTTGGGGTTATAATAATTGTGACATACAAGTAGGAATTTTTATCCGATGTTTTAATTTTTGTTAATGTAGACATTTCAAGATTCCTATGGTTGTCACTCTTATGTAGTTCTTAGGAGGTACCACTATCTGTATATGTAAAACCTAAGGTGGAGTCAGGGACTTGAGAAAGAAAAGCCCATGGAAGTATTGCCCAATTCACTTATGGAGCAAGGAGAAATGTATTTTGTGACAAGATGGTACCTGGGATATATTCATAAAAAGTACATAATATTCATGTTTTTAAAAATAGGTATTTGGCTCAAAAACCCTAAAATAAGTATATATTGGGCCAAATCTGAATAGTAAACCAATGAAAGAAAACTATGCTTGCAAATTGGAAAGCCCCATTTGTATGTGTAAATAAATACAGAATGACTTCAAGTTGACATTTCCAAATGTTATAGAAACTTACAATGTTCATCCATATCTTGTTCTCCTCTCCCTCCTGATAAATGGAAGAATTACCACTTTTCCCATCCACTTTTGCAGTGGATAGAATTAGAATTAGTTCTGAGTAATGGTTCATGGGTAGAAGTAAATGTATTATACCAAGGCTGTAGTATTTAAATGCCTCCTAATTCATTTTCTCTTTACCACCATAATCAGAGAAATATATACCAAAATAGAGCAACTGTCATTTTGCATTATTAAATGGCCATGATAAGCTAAGTTCCTCTGATCACCCATGTTAGACATATGAGAAATAAAAATATAACTTTGTTATTTTAATCTGTTAAGATTTGGGGGTTTCTTGTTAGTGCAGCTAACCCTGACCTGTCCTGCCTGATCCAGCAAACCAAATTGTGTGGAGTTCTACTAAGTCTAAATTGGCAATGTGAATACTTTTGGGAAAGAAGATAAAGGACTCTTATTCTTTAGGAATATTCTGCCATAATTTTGATTGACTGAAACTAGGAAAGCGTTAATATATATCTAACTGTCTAATAGCAAAAGCAAAACACAGATATTGACACAGATAGTAACTCTACTACTAAATTAGTAATTTAATGTTAAATATTCCCTTATTTCCTATTGGTAAGATAATAATATGACTTCCCCTGCTTCCTTCTATTTTATAGCATTGAAATGTATAAATGAATAATTTAAAAGATCTTCTGAATTAGATGAAACTATCAAGCCTATACTCACTGGGCTCTAGAGGACAGGGTGTTAAGAATTGCCTCAGAAGTAACAATACTAATTATCAAAGAAATAACAACTGTAGAAAGTAATGCAGGTACTCTAGATAATTTCTTATCACTAAATCTCATAAAATAGAAACCTTTTTAGAATTAATCATTTTCTAATATTATTGCATAGAGATTTTACTGAAGTTTTATTTTTAAAACTGTTGAATTTATTCATTTGTATGCTTTTTAAAACAAAGAAACACAAAATATGCTCACTTGATGACTACATTCCACATACTTCAAAAGTTTTGAATTTAAACAAAAATGTTTATTGAAAATAAATATTCTTTTCTATTTAGGTTGACATGTGAAATAATCATCTCTAAAACCAACAAAGTCCAAGAAAATTGACTCGGCATGAAGTTTCTCTAATTTAACACTGTCTATAGTTTAAGCCCTTGTTGATAGTTATTTTCCAACAGTCCATTAGTATCCTAGAGAAGATTTGGAAATGGATATTATAATTTAGGCCTATGTTTCAGAAATGGAATATTTAGAGATGAAGTGTTTAAGGATACTACACAAACAATGCACTGTTTGTCCTCTAGATTACTGAACATTAAAAGTTTCATAATAGTTTAGAGGAAGTCTCTCGTATTCACAGGAAGGCATTCTTCTGTGAATACCAGTTAGACTATATAGATTTATTCAAATGAGAATACAAGCCAGAAAACTCAGATATATTTTTTTATTCCTCTTCTTTTATATCCCACAGAACTAACATTCATCCAATGGTACATTTATTCATTCTTGGTACATTTATTCAGTCTTTTATCTATTCGTCTGACAGGCAAGTATCACCTGAGTATATAATACATGGCAGATGACACACCAGGTACAAGTTAATGTAGAAAAAAATACAGCTCTTGTCTTAAAGGAACTCACACTTTGGGGAGTCTGGTATCAAATAGTGAGTATCAACATGGATGAGAGCAGGGACTCTGGGGTCATATGGATGTATATGGATTCAAATCCCTCTTTGATTTGTCAATGCCTAGTTATGTAATTTTGGGGGGAGATTTCCTTGTCAATGACATGTATATTACATTATAGTGTGGTGTTTAGATTAATAGGTGATGATGGTCTATTTATCAGAATTATCACACACTTGAATTTGATACATGATAATTATCAAAGCTGTATTTTTTAATAGTGAGAATTGTTAGCAAAGAAGGGCTGATGAGGGGCAGTTATTTAGCCTGAAGCTTGGGGAAGGGGTTGGCTAGATGCACACGTAAACCAACAGTTGTGTCAAAGCTAGAAACGCATGGAGATAGCTAAGCTGTGAAGAGAAGCCGGAAGTAACGGTATGCACAAAGGTTAAGAAAAGAAAGGCTGTGGGGTGTTCAATGAGCTGAAAGTGGTTGGTATGTTTAGTATAGAAGGTGTTCTTGGGAAATTAGTGGAAGATAAGGCTAGAGAAATGGTGAGCAGTTTGGATTTCATTCCAAGTGATTTATAATTTATTCTGAAACTGACAGCTATTCAACTAATATCAATGAAATGATCAGACATGTAATCTGATGAAGCTGAGGCTTCATGCTACTAGCAGAATCAAACCCTCTTAATAAACTTAGAGGTGTCAAAATGAATTAGAACACAATTTAGTTAGTACTTCAGTATCGGAGAATGTGTTCACACATGCAAAGCCTTTCTGTAAATATGTGTACAATTAAAGGCACTCTTTTCACTTTAGGAAATAACAGGAGAGTTTGTGATACAGGTAAAACATATAGCATTTATTCAGCAAGTATTTCCTGAAGGTTTCTGTGTGACAGGTAGCATGCTAGAGTCTTTGGTGATTAACAGGAAACTCTATTTTTTTCTTTAAAGGAGTATAGAATCTGAATGGGTGAAATAGATAAGAAAGTAATAAACAATTCACGTTATGCCTGCTCTCATAGAAGTTTATAAAGAGAATTAGTAGCATAGGAAAAAGAGTGACTGAAGTCCCCTAGGCAAGACCAGTATCAGGAGGGCCAGCCAGGAGGCTGTTGCCGCAATTCAGTATAACTGTTAGCAGGCGAAGTTCCTTGCAGAACACAGATTACGGTGGCTTGAATCGTCACAGTGGCTGTGCTCATGGGGATAAGGGACAGACACAGGATATATTCAAGGGCAGAACTGGTGACTCACCATGTGGGGGCAGAGGGAGGACTCCAGGATTAGTCATAGGGCCCTGGTGGGAATCAATATTCAAAACTGGGAACTGGGCAACTGGGAATCAATATTCAAAAACGAGAGAGCTAAATGGAAGAATCAAATATTTTAAACAGGTTAGAATTTGGAATCACTTGGCGTCACATCCACCATGGATCCCTCCTGTCTCATCATTCCAACTTCTTCTATCCGGGCTTGGCTTTGGAATAGCAGTTTGTAAGTATGAGTGGTTTCCTCCACAGCGCCTACATTACCCTTGGTATGAGAAACACATAGAAATATGTGTGGTCCAAAGACCCCAACTTTCACAAGGGATGATGATATGTTAGGTGATTTAAATATTTGGTCCTGACTGTCTTTTTGGGATCTCTAAAATATTTCCTTACTATGGGAGGTTGATATTTGAAATAAAACAAAATATCGGATTTATCTGTGAAAATGGTGTTGCATACACATGAAAAACTACTAGAAAGAACTGAAAGTGCTTTGGGAGTTGAAGGGTAGCGTGCCAGAGATCTGAGATGGCTTTCTCTCACGAATTTGGAAAGTGCCCTCCAGTGGATGTTCCACTCTGGAGATTTCGATAGCTCCATCTGCCATCCCAGTTACCTTTGTTGCTGCTGAATGGTCCCTTTATATGGTGATTTCTTTTTTCATGTGGAAAGGTTATCCCACTCAAAGACGAATGGGCAATGACATCTCTTCCCAACTGGAAGTGTATAAGCTCAGTGTGAACAGCTGTCGGAACAATTGTGGGTGAAAATTTTGCTCTATAGAAAACAACCTTGATCAACATATGTGGTCACATTGCTTTCAGGACTTATGCCCATCTGTTAGACTGGCTGAGTGCCTGGTCACTTGTTGGTCAGACTTTAGGACAAAGAATGCCTCAGTCAACAAGTTCTAGTTCCTTTCCCACGACAGCACTGCCCCCTGGATGTCGGATGCGCCTTTACACAGCTAAGGTGCAAATGGCTATGTGAGATTTAAATCCCTCTTCTCACAAGCTTGTCCAAAGGAAAAAAAAAATCAAAATTGTATAGAAGTGTATATTGAAGGCCAGAATATTTTAAGTCTCTTATTGGTTTGTGTTTTTTCTGTTTATTCTATTCTCTCCATAGAATAGCATACCACGATCACATACATGCATCATTGCATGTTGATGTTTATTTAGTTTTCATAAATAGTTTCATTTCAGTTCCCTCTTTTCCACAAAGAAAATCAAATAAAATACAGTATAAGAGTATGAACAACTTTTTTCCTGATTTTAATTTATTTTTATTTTTTCGTCTCCTTGTTCCTTTCTTTCTTTCTTCCTGTTCAGCCTTTTTTTGACTCTCTAATTTGCTCTTTCATAATATTATTCCAGTTTATTTTTTCCCATCTGTGATACTGGATTCAGCCATTCTTTGTGGGTCCCTGACCTTTTCTACTTTGCCCTCAAGTCCGTAGTCTGTCCAAACAGTGTATTCCTCTAATTATTTCCTTCTTTCTTAATTCAGCTTTCCACTTTGCCCTGTCACTGATCCCTGTTCATCTTCCAGAAGTTTGAATTCCTCACATTCTTGGCCCTGTGGAGAGCAGTCTCTTTGTGGTTGATCGCTGACTACTAACTCGGAGAGGAACCATGGTGCATTATCCTCGAATTCTTTTCATCTCCTTCTCTGATGAGCAGCTTTCCATTTGACACTCGGATAGCAGAGAAAATAGGGCTCAAAGGGAGTATAACTCTTAGCAGGTGAAGTTCCTTGCAGAACACAGAAATGCGTTAATGTTCTTCTCCTAAACCTGTGTGGCTGAGAGATTGGTCCATGTAAATGGGTGTTGTCTGAGGACTCTGAACAATCACAGGGACCTCAGACCAGAGACGCAGGTTTAAGAGATTTGGAACCTGCAAGGTGAGGTGTGACTACAGGGTGGCCTCCCTTTCTGTCTTTCTTCCCTTCTTCCTGGCAGTGGGTCCTTTTTTTCCTTCCAGCTGACAACCAGAGTGACAAAAATCAAGAAAGAGGCCGGGCGTGGTGGCTCACGCCTGTAATCCTAGCACTCTGGGAGGCCGAGGCGGGTGGATCGCTCAAGGTCAGGAGTTTGAGACCAGCCTGAGCAAGAGTGAGACCCCGTCTCTACTAAAAATAGAAAGAAATTATATGGACAACTAAAATATATATATACAAAAAATGAGCCGGGCATGGTGGCACATGCCTGTAGTCCCAGCTACTCGGGAGGCTGAGGCAGTAGGATCGCTTAAGCCCAGGAGTTTGAGGTTGCTGTGAGCTAGACTGACGCCACGGCACTCACTCTAGCCCGGGCAACAGAGTGAGACTCTGTCTCAAAAAAAAAAAAAAAAAAAAAAAAAAAAAAATCAAGAAAGAATAAAAGTTCTGGGGAATAGTGAATGAATATAGAACAAAATGTATCACCTCCCTATCTTACCCTGGCTCCCTAGAAATTTATGTAGAATGTATGATTCTTTCTTGTTTTGGGTGTTGTTTTTTTAATAAAAAAAATCGAATGGGAAATACTTAATATATTGTATTCATTGTTTTAATAAAGATTTATTAAGCTTATATACTGTGCCAGATAATGTTCTAGCCATTGGGAAAGGTGGAACAAAATATTAGAGTATATGTGTCAGAAAATGCAATTAAAGTTATATCCTTGTTTAGCCAGTATATTAGGTTTAATAAATCCCTTATTCTCCAAATATTGTAAATGCTATTATATTCAGAAATAATTAAGCCCTATTAAGAACAAAAATACTTAGTATTTCTAAGAACGCACTATTGGCTGGGCTCTGTGTTTAATGATTTACAAAATAATCTCAGTTAATGCTCAGAATAACACAAGAAGGTAGGTTGCTATTTAAAATGCCATTTTGAAAGAGTCTGGAGCTCAGGAAGGTTAAGTGGCTTACCCACAGCTAGAAAGCGACAGAGCAGGATTTAAGAAATCAGTCTTGATGCTGAAGCCGCATAACCGCCATACTTTTGCTTTGGTAATACGTTTATCTAGTTTGGGTCATTCTGGGTACAGAAAAACCTTAGTCTGTGCAAATGTGAATATTAAGGTTCAATTTAAATCATTGCCATTTTAATGTGAAAATATCTAAAAAAAGCATGCCATGTTTTCTCTCCCATCAGCATTCTGTGTGCTGTGGCAAACTTAGGAGCATTTTACACGTATTTAAGTGAGAATAATTTCTCCAAGAAGACCTGAACTGAGAGCTGAGTTCCTACCAGACAGAAAGCTGAAATCTATGATAATTATTGTAAAATTACATTAAGTGCTATATTCTGAGATACTCTTTTTTTTTTTTTTCAAAATCTGCTTCTTGTCTAAGTTTCTTCTTTTCCATTCCCATTTATATTGCCCCATGTCTAGACTAATAAACTAAGGGTTTTGTCTTGCTTCAAAGCAATCAGTAACTATATATTACCAAAGCCAAGGATTGCTTAAAATCCCCTAGATTTCTACAGTAGAATTTAAGACATGTTAAACACATTTTTTTATATATTAACATTTTTGCATTTGGTATTGTTTTAGTGTATTTTATTGACAATGAGCATACTAGATCAAAGCCAAAAAAATTCAGATAGCACCATTATTTTGGTACACATAATGCAAAACATTTTATCCTTTGTGAAAACACTTAGAATTTTGCAGTATTCATTTTGTTCACATGCATCATTTAGCCCATCTTGAAATTAATTTTAATTAAATACATGTGATTTTTATTTATGTTCATCAAAACTTGATGTCTTGAATGCTTGGAGATATATTCTATTCATTTTATCATCCCATATACCCAAATGGAAATAAATATCATTAAGAGAGAATTATATGAAGGACAGTTGGTTGTGCCTGGAATCACAGAATATGATGAGAGGACCACTGTGTAGGGCTGTGGTTCCCAGACTCCGGGCCACGGACTGGTACCGGTCCAGGGCCTGTTAGGGACCGGCCGCAGAGCTCCGCTCCTCCTTCCCCCATCCCCACGTCCGTGGAAAAATTGTCTTCCGGGAAACTTAGGAAGGGAGGGGGCACACAGCAGGAGGTGAGAGGCAGCAAGCCCTTGAAGCTTCATCTGTATTTACACCCCATGAGCTCTGCGTGCCCCCAACCCCCACCTCCCGTGGAGAAATTGTCTTCCATGAAACCGGTCCCTGCTGCCAAAAAGGTTGGGGACCTCTGGTGTAGGATATAAAATGGGGAACTTTGATCTACAAGGTCCAATCTACAGACATTTTATTGATTCTTTGTTCATAATAAAGTCATATCATTTTTACATCAAGTATTTTGTAGAACATGGTAAAACATAAATAAATAGAAAAGCCCATTCATATTTTTTTGAAGTTAGGGTCAGAGAACCCAGGTCTAAATATTTTTACAGAATGAGAACGATAACACTTTACCTGAAATACACTATGCAACTCTATATAATTTGCACTCAAATTTAATGCAAAACCACACCCTTCTCTCTCTATTGTGAAGATCTCAAAAGAGTGGTTACATATAATAATTTCATTTTTATTAAAGAAAGCATAACAATTTCCTTTAACATAATTGTATAAATCTTCTTTAATATATGCATATATATAATATGAGCAATATATGTATGTGAAATATACTGTAATATATTTACATACATAATATACATGAAATAAATGTGAAATTATGTTATTTTCATAATATATGCCTTTATGTTGATGTAAATGTAAGTTCATTGGTCTTTGGTAAATTCTAAAAGTCATAGTTATAAAGGCTATTTTCATAATATTTATACTTATAAAGTAGTATAAAATTTAATATATAATTATTAATAGATCTAATTATTTAAATGATATCACTTTAGCCTTTAAATAAAGTAAAACTTTCAAAGCAATACTTTTTTATTTTATGACCCTCTTCCCTTCAAACTTACAGTGCTTATATAGTGTCTTCTGTACATTTGATAACTCAGAGAAAGACGTTAGTTGGTATGCTGTAATATTTACCAAACACAAAATGGCTATCTCTGTATTTCCAGGCTGCAAGAATGTTGGACAGTAGCTTGTAAAAAAAAAAAAAAAAATTAGTTTGAGAGAAGGGGTCACTTTGATAATGTGAAGTCATTAAAAAGCCCATCTGAAAAGGGCGAATGATGGATTATGTTGTTACCTAGGTGACAAGGGTGGAGGTTGACAAAGTGAAGATGGGAAGAAGTAGGATCAAGGCGAGAGGTAACATCATTTATTTGGAATGTAAAATCGGAAGCCATCTAAACAACTGATAGGTAAATCAACAAGAAAACATTCTTCCCAAGAATATAGAAGTTAGAATGAGGGACTTTTATGAGAGGAAATGCCACTGGTTTTCTCAGATAATAAAACTTTCTGTTAAATTTCACTCCATTTAGTTTAGCCGAATTACAGAATCTAGGGACGTGAGGAATGCTCCCATTCTGAATTTCTTCTGAAAACACAGTTACGGAAGCGTTAAAAAAAAAAAAAAAACTATGAAAAAATATTATGTCCATGTTCAATATCCATTAAACCAGCTCATTTTAGCCTTGTAAGACAGTAAGCAAAGTAATTTTTATCTTTCTTATATTTGTTTTTACCTGACTGAAGCTTGGTTTCTGAGAATCTATCACCTTATATTTGAAGTTTTTAAACAAAGTACATTTTTAAAAATCTGAAGTTATTTTCTATGAAAAAATAGGTAGATTGTTAAGATATTGAATGTTCAACACCTCTTAAGTAAAATTCTGCTTGACCTGTTAAGTTTTTTACTTCTAAGAAGCTCAAAGCAAAAAAAAAAAAAAATTCATCCAGGGAAGTAATCTTCTAATATCTCCACGAGAAAGTGAAATATTTAACCTATGCATAAACTCAGTAAGTTACAAAGTTAGTTTGTAAAATGTACCAACATCTGCATTAATACTGTAGAGATGGCCTCAGTCAGCCACTAATCTATTTATTTTAAATGTGTGATCGTTTCGGAGGGTGTCTGTGCAATTTTGATTGCATTTTATCTATGATACAAAATCAACTTGTGGGACATTAATGAATAGCTCATATGTGCATCTTAATTGTTATAATAATAAGATATTTCTTCCCATTAGGTTTTATCTGAGGTCTTATTCGTCTGCCTTATGGTTAGAAGCAAGAATAGGTAGGCAGAGGTTGGTACCCCCTGCCAACCTGAATAACAGATGCAAATTCCTTGAGGAACATTATTTTTAGCCAAGCTCGGCCTGTTTAATCAAATACGTAGTAAGAGCCGGTAACTAACTGGAAAACAGCCTACCAATGAGTCAAATTAAATTATTTGCATTGTCCCTTCCACACTGCTTTCATCATTCGAGGAGCAGTGTGGCACTAAGGGAAATGCATGGGCTTTGGATTTAGCAAATTCTGAGCTTGAACATAGGCAAATGAGCCTTTATGAGCCTCGATGTTTCCAACTGTACAATGGGGATATGAGTGCTTTCTTCATGGCTTGTTTTAAATGGATGAAGCGAGATAATGTGTGTACAGTGCGTGGCACAAAATGTGCTTCAAAATGAGTAGTGGACATTATGACCTTTTTAATCTGGATTATTCCAGCTAAAGCAGAGCTTGATTTTTGATTGAATATCTCTGCCTATCTTTGTAATCCTGGAAGCTAAGCATCTTCATAAAATACTAACTGCCCCTAAAACATAAGCCGTAAAATTTGGATTTATTTTATGCAGGATTCTTTAATGTAGTTGAGCATGAAAGTGAAAAGTGCTTCGATGGCCTTTCTCATTGAATTCCTCAGATGTAGAAAACCCAAAAGATTCACAACTGTATCATGTTAATGATCCCAGTTTCAAAATGCCCTGGAACCACAATAAATAACCTCTGATGTCCATAACCATTTTGTGACTCATTGTTCATAACCAAAGGACTTCTCTGACACTTACATACTCTGTTAAACCACCCCATCTGTGAAAAAAAAAAAAGCCATTGACAGGTATGTTTTAAACGGGTCAGAGTGAGGCCATTCAAGCCTAGTGCCCAAAGCCTGTCGGAAGACTCGGTTCTCAGGACAGGCAGTTATTGAATTGTGGAGAAACTAGCCTATTATTGCACATTAATTAAGTGTAAAATTATGAACTGTGTCTCTCTATATATCTGTATTTTGACACTGCAAAGTGATATTAATTGAAGAATTATTTTTATATGCTTTAACACCCTAATATATATTTAAGTGTGGCGTAAATGTCTCTTGACTATCTTTTATTCTGATGGACATCGTTGTGTAATTACAGTCAGCAGCTGATGAGCTATAATCACCTGACTCTTGAACCTGCTCAGCCTTGCAGTGTAAGGGTCCACAAAGGGAAATGTACCTTAGGCTTCCAGGGAAGCTAGAGAGCCCACAACCTGCTAAAGGCCCCCTTTTCGGGAGAGGAGAGGGAGCAGTGCAGGAGAGGCATCGGAAGGAAACAGGGTTGCATTCCAATAAGACATTTTTAGTATGTTAGCCTTTTAGTCCTTAAAGTCATGTGATCCTATGAATTCATTGTTAAAATACAAATAACACCTTCATCCATTATCAGACCACAAATGGAGACGGCTTTGAAGCAGCTTGAAGCTGCAGGCTGATCAGAAATGTGCATTGGCAGGAAAGTGAGAGCAAGACAAACGCATTTCTGCGTAACTTCCCAAGATTGTCTCAGTTCAGTGTTTGTCCCAATTCTAACTCCTGTGAGATAATAGGAAAGGAAATTTTCCAGTCGTGAGATGATGACTGTAGGGTCTCCCCACCCTCGACTCAGGGCACTGAAGTGGATTGAAAATAATGTCAACACTGGGATATTATCGAAATGATGATTAATTTTAAATATATCTCGGATCAATGGAATACATTACAGAATCATACCACATGGAGCTGATTGTGTATTATCCAGCTCAAATGTGGCTAGAATCCTATCCTGCTCAAGTACTTGGGGTAGATCCTGACCATTTGATGACAACTACCGATCTCTTACACAGGTGTCTCCAGAAAAGGGAGAAACATTTTAAACTAAAAACAATGGACTACCCCGCCATCTGCTAATGGCAAGTTAAAATTAAAGGTTAATGTCAGGGAAAAAAAGATATGAATATCACTCTTCTAGAAGCATAAAGCAAATGCCAGTTTAAAGGACAGAATAGGGTGATGACTGAATACTTCTGGCTCGTGGCGGAAGGAAGGAAGTGATGCCTGGAGAAGTTGTTTGAGGTTATGGAGTGAAACTGCAGAGGTTGTCACAGGGCACATGCTTCTCTGTCCTTGAACAAGGTGAGGATTGCCCTGGCTACGAGCCAGTTTAGACGCAATCTGTAAAATAGAATCTGTGTCTTCAGTTAGCATCGTGGTCATGATAGAACTTCAAAATAGTTAACTAAGTCTACAGGCATTTTGCCATGTTCATATACATGGAAACCTTGAAAATTTGCCTTAATTATGTCAGCAAGATGTGCAGGGGAAGGAGGAAGCTGAGGTACTGTGGGCAAGGCCATCGAGACAAACTCACCTCCAGTTAGAAACTACTGAACTGTAGTGTTTACTAAGCGCTCGTTCCCAACAGTAAGACAGTCCTGGCTACCTGCCCACAATCATCTAAGGAGCTTGATAATAAAAAAATTCTTCCCTATCAGATCGAATGAAAGACCCAGTAATCTGTTTGTTTGAAAAGTTTTCCAGGAGATTCTGATGCACACAGGATTTGGAATGATTAAACTGGTCTTTTAAGAAATGACGGGCCAGTGGCAGCGTTAGCGGCAGCTGGGTCTCTGCAGTTCTCTGGCTGGTTTGCCTGACTTACGGCAAGTGACTCTTGTTATCCCGTAAAACTGCGTGTTGGAGGGCAGACGCGGCTCCGGGGGCACCAGTTTGAAGACCACCCAAAATTTGGCCCAGTGGCTCAGGCCATGGAAACAGCGGAGAACATCTCCCTGATGCAATGTCTCCTGTTTCCTGATTCAAGGTCACGGTTGCTTGCTTTTAGAAGTTTGTTCACATACTTGAAGGCTCTCTGCTCTTACTTATAATTGCATAATATTAACTGGCTCTGAAAGAAAAGGAAAGAAAGAGACTTATTTTCAAAGATGCTCCAGGGTTTAGTTAGAGAAAAATGATAATTACGAATAAAAGAAGAACTTAGAACTCTTCGTTCTTTGTAATAAAATATGATACACTAATGGTGGCCTTTCTTTTTTGTGCATTTTAAGTGTGGCTGAAGACATCCACCCTGCAAGTTGTCCTAATGTTGAAACTCTTAAATAGCTGATCTGATCTAAGAAGTGTATGTGTATCATTTAACTATGCGTATCCCCCCACAGAATTGTTCAAACCACATTTTTATTCAAACCTTCTCTCAAAAGTTTGAGTTTTACGATTTAAAAAAAAAAATGGCTTATTTTGAAACATTCTACATGACTAATGTCAATGTGGTTGGGGTAAAAAAGGTTAAGTAGAAGTTATTAGATTAAGAGCAATAAGTGACAAAATTATTAAAAGAGCACATGATGTTTGAGATAAGAAAAGGTCGTATCTTTCAGCATTCTCAATGGAAAGAAAAAAAAAGATGAGAAGCTAAGAAGAGTGAGCATTTGTGTGGTGAATGGAAATAATAGATTCTCTCGAGTCTGATAATGATTCCTTTGAGTAAATAAATCAGAGAATGATCTAGGTTATGTTATGATAATGAATAACTTTAAATGGTACCACGTGTCCATAGAGACTCCCTAAGCGCTGTCCTCACCCAGCCGATGGAGCACTTATTCTATGGAGTATTGCTTGTTAATCACGGCAGGGAGAAGGAGAGGGCATGGCAAATCGTGCACTGATTTGTAACGTTTTCACCCAGAAATGATAAGACAGCATTCAACTCATATTTCATTGGGCAAAGCAACTACAAGTTAGCCAGAAAGTATAATCTGATCCATGTGCCCCAAAAAGAGCAAAACTGATTATCTGATGAACAGCACTAATGACCGTGGCAGTCTTCCCTTCTGGTTGCTAAATATTTGAGTCCCTCTCCCTCCAACAACAACAACAAAACATATACTCGCTTTAGAGTCCATGCCATCCAAGTGATGCCAAATGTCTCTTCATCCAGACGCTCTTCCTCTCAGTCTGGAGATCTGGTACCAGCCAGGTCACCAGTCACCCCCAGCCCCACGTGCAGTGGTAGAACAGAGGCAGGTGACGATCACTGTCAGGAGATGGGACATGGGAAACACAGGAAAGTCACTGGTCTGTAGAAATTCTAAAAATCATGCTAGACAAACGCCATGGGGGCCCCTTGCGCTGGGAAAGTGGAGAATGTTTGTTGTTCAGACAGGCGTTCTGGCTCCTAGAAGGCTCCCCCACTTGTGACTCCCCCCCCCTCCCCCCCCCACCCCCGGGCCCTGGGCTAATCCTTCTGATTGTTTATTCCTCTTCCATTTCCTCCTCTGCCGTACATGAGCTGGAAATGAGACGTGAGGTGTCATTGGAAGATAAGCAGCTTTCTCAGCCCGCTCCCAGACTGCCGCAACTCAGGGCCCAAGGGTCGTTTTAGTTTGAACAGGCAGGTTTTTTTTTTTTTTTTTTTTTTTGGCCATGTTCATGATTCCTTCAGCAGTAAACTCCCTTAAAAATTAACAGCTTTTGAGATATTTGACTTAGTCAGTTCCCTGTGCCGATAACCACATCCGAGATTCTTTCTAGACCTATTTCTTAGATTTACAGTATCTGCCTGCCTCCTGCCCCAGCTTCCCTCTCTCAGCTTAATTACAGGCCTCAGACCAATCAGGCTGAGGTGGGAGATCCACACCTTTAATCTCTTTTCCCTGAGCTGTTTTATCCAATTGAAAGGATTTACTGTGTGCTACTCTAATCCATTCAAAGGGTTTTAGTAATGGGAATAAACAGAGTTAGCCTTGATTTGATCCTTGCCTCAAGGCTAAGGTTTTCATCAGCCTTTGTTGCTTGAAGTAGTTTTTCTTTCAATTCCACAAGTCTTTCTCTCACAAGACTCTGTTTTGTTTTGTCACAGCTTTTCATTGACTTTTATTAACGGTCATGGGACCGTTAAGGGGTCTACGGAGGAAGACTCCAGACTGCGGCGAGGGAGCTGCCTCCCCACACGCTGTGCAGCGCAACCAACTTGCTGTCACCAACGGGGTCCAGCTCCGTCTTGTTTGCTCCGTCGCAAGGGGGTTGGAAATGACCAGAAAGGAGTCTCAGCTTCTGCATTCATGGAACTTCGCCTTTATTCCCTGGTGGGAGCTTTTCTCCCTTGGAGCTAGTGTCCCTAAACCTTCCAAGTCCAAGGTTGTGGGGACGGGAAGCAAATATTTTGTAAATTCCTGGCTCAGAATAATCTTTCCCTGGAACACCGCGGTGGAGAGCAAGTCATTCTCCAAAGAGATTACGACGCTAGCAGGAGCCATGCAGACAGGGAAAGCAGATCCGCTTCTGTGCTACGTATGGATCACAGGAGGACAAATTGCTGGTCCCCTCTGATGGAAGAAAGCCAAAATAATCACCTTGCCACCAGATGACTGGACAGGAGCCAATCTCTCCCGACCACCCCAAGGACTGTGCTGTGCTGGAGGCTCCGTGTCCATAGCTGCTGTCGGCAGGGAGGACACTTAGCATCAGCAGGGGCCGTACTCACAGCAGCCCGGAAGAAGGAAATGTTATGCTGTTAAACCCACTTCTGCCCATCGAGCATCCCTGGTGGCTAGAGAGGGAGGTTGCCTGAGTTCCTCCCATTCCCGTGATTATTGCGAGCATCCTCCGCAGCGGGTGCCGCCTGTTGGGCATTCACTGAACACCAGGCATCTGTACCCTGTGTGCCCATTCTAACAGATGCGACCCAAACTCTTTCCAAAGACCGCCTTATTTTTTTCAACCTGTCAAATCATTATCCAGTGTTCATTATTCGGTGTAAATCCATACCTCCAATTATTTCTGCTGCAAAACAATGTGGACGACCAGATATATGCTCAAAATTGATGCTATTGGGAACATTTTATTTCATAACTATCTATCAAGGCCACTCCGGAATGAGGTTGCACTACATCATACCCACCAACTTATGCAGATCTATGGGAGAAAAAAACAAAACCAAAAACACTTTTGCCTGCATTTTTTTTCCTCTTCAGATACTTAGTCATACGGATTATAAGGAATTTCCTGCTATGCCACAGATGCGAGTTGAGGAAAGATCCCAGAGCAGCAAGATTAGGTCCAGGACACCCACTCATGCACTTTTCACGTCTATTCTGAACTTGCCTGGGGCCTGTCTCATGCACACCGCTCCCATTTAGCAATGGAATACTGGCGCTTGTGTTCGGCCTAATGATTCAGTGAATCAGGTAACATCCAGCAGGCAGCCTAGGAGGTATTGCTTGATCCAACTAACTGGAGAAAATCTAATATGGTGGACAGAAACCTGCCTGGACCGCGATAGTGATAACTCACAGCCTTTCACTCACTTCCTAGAATTGAGCCAGTTCATGGACCCAGAGTCAATTAAAGGAGAGATTCTTCCTTTTGAGGAAGGATCTAACAACATACCTTAAGTATATGCTCTAAATTCTTTCCTATGCCTTCACTAGAGAGACAATAGATGTTTACCAGGATAACTTTGAACTGGGCTATGGCAAATACCCATATCTTCCAAAAGTTTCTCAACATTGGCTTTGAGTTTACGCTAATCTCTGGTGACTCAACACATCGCCATGCTACAATAGTGGTGAGGGGGTGAAGGGACGGGTGATTTTAGAAGTCAGGTGGCAAGTGCAATTTAAGGCCAAAGCCATCTCATGGTGGGTCCTGTGAGCCCAGGGAAACATCGTGTGGTTATTTTCCCAGTCTCTGAATGCAGAGTTGGACTAGACATACTTAGCACCAGGCAACATTCCCATACTGCTTCCTTATCTTGTAGAGAAAGGGCTATCTTTGAAACGAGAAACAATGGAAGATTTTATGACCCCAAGGCTAATGGAAGAAATATAGGAATTATAATAGTTTCTCAGAGCCCCAGTGAAAACTGGATCCAAGTAGTAGGGGCCAGAGATAGGGGGAGATCAAAGCACGAAGGGAGCAGGGAGAAATACACAGACATTCCTCTGCTCCTGCGCTCTGGTCTCCTGCACCGCTGCCTCCAGTTGCCTGTGCCAACCCGAGCCGGCCAGGATGCAGTAGGCAGGGTTCAGTTCCCTGGACACAGGAGAGGGTAAAGAATGATGGGAAATGGATGAGATGGATGAGGTTGAGCAAATGAACAATAATAAGCAAAACTACCACAGACATGTGATCCCTACCATTGAAGAAAAAGACTAAGAAGGTATTTTTTTTTTTTTTTGGAACAGATATTTTTTGGAGAACAAAAGACTCACTAAATATGTGTGCTGTTAATTGATGTGAAAAGAATCTCCTGAGAAAGAAAAAAAATAATTTATTTTTTTTAAACAAATGTTAATTTAATAGAAATAAAGGTTGCATTATGTTAGAGATCATCTCGTGTGAAGTTAGAATATGTAAAGGTGTTCTTGGATCAAGTATTATAAAAAATATGGATTATAGTTGGACACAGAGTGGTTTTATTTTTCTGCTCGAAATTTATTGAGCAAAATGAAAGGTATGGTATAATTTATGTCAGATATGTGTGAAGCTTATTTTCTTTCTAAATGGAATTTTCCATGTATTGGTCCTGTAGATGGTGTGGATTGTGTGAGTGTGTGTTTGTGTGAATGTGATTTAATCTTCCCAAGTGAGGCAACTATTTTACTCTGAATTTTGCACTATGATTTGAGGACTAAATTTTTTAAAAATGTTCTCTCTTACATTTCTTGCTGATTTGTATTGTGAATTTTTTAAAGCATTTTTAAATTTATTTAAGACAGCTTATAGAATAGAAGTTTGCCTATAATTCCATTTTGGCCAAAATTTTGATTTAAAAAATATAGTGATCTAGTGTAAGTTTGTGCTTGAATAGTTTCTTTCTCCCCTTGGTTAGACTTACCTGGTAACTTCAGATGAAACTGGTTTTGGTCCACTCATTTATTGAAGATAAAAATAACAACAAAAGTAATAACCTGTAAAGAGCCTTACTTTTTTTTTCAAACAAACTACTTCTAATTTATTTAATTTGCTTATTCTTTTATTATAGTTAAATATCCCTTCACTCTTAAAGCCATCTTCATTTTCTATTTCAGTTGTGCAAGAACAAGCTCAAGAGCACAAAACTCTTAAAGCATTTTATGTTCATATCCCCTAACACACTCTCCTGCTGCAGTTTTCGGAGGTAGAGAAGTGTGCTAGGAAGCGTGCTTTCTCAACAGATCAAATATACGACAGAATTGTTAACAAATACTTCTATATCTGTAAAACTACTTCAAAACTTAATTTATTGTAGCATTAAATCATATAGGAATAATCTTTACATTTTCATGATTTATAAGGCAGGGAAAAGAGGACCATGGTGATGCTTTGGTCAAATGTAATCTCTGGGATTGTATATCAAACTAAAAATAAATGTGTTTCTAGCCAGGAAAACTCTTAAATTTATCCTGTCTTGGGAATCCCCACTCTAGTCATGACTGAGGCAGAGATTGATTGGAATTAAAGCAACAGTTTTACTTTGGTCAAAGTGTGGGTCCCAAGATGCCCAAACAATAAACCCGACAATGTCTACAGAACACTCCATAGAAGTCAGGTAGTTTACTATAAAGAATAGAGAAAACATTCCAGAGTTTTCTCTTGAGTTTGACCAAAGCTTCCTGGGGCACTAAGAGAACTCGGCATGCCTTGATTTCTTAGTTAAAAACATATGGGGTAAGAATTTTGAGAAAAGCTTCCAGTGACAGAGTATGTAGCAAAGTGAGAATTGGATTTGGAGTCAGAAGATTCAAGTTTAAGTGAGGCTCCTAGCAGCTGTTACAAAGTCTCTAAGACTTATTTTCCTATGTGTGTCCTGTTGAAAATAAGACTGGACACTTTGGTTATTTTTCATTATAATTAAAAACAGTAATGCATTTGAAAAATAAGTTATAAGCTACATACCCATATACAAGTGCTACATATTTTTGTTCATAAACTTAGAGAAGTATTAATAACAAAGGGTTAGACTTTGTGTGAGCAATGCATAGTGTTTACAGATGAAGGGATGGAGGCTTGAGAGGTTAATTAATTTTGTTTAGGGTTACATAGATGGAAAGAAAAAGGAAAAACTAAAGTTCTCTGCAAATAGGCTTTTTATAAAAACTTTGGGAGATACGAGAGAGGATTATAGATCAGTGTATTTTTCAAAACACGGTCAGTGGAAGATGTGACTCAGAATATGCGGACGTTTGTTAAAATGAAAATTCATGGGTTTCACCCAAGTAAATAAGGCAGAGTCATTGGGAATGAGGCCCAATTTTTTAGAAATTCCCAAGTGATTCGTGTGCAGTCTAATAATCATGTGTTGATCTTTTATAGAGAATATTAAAGTGAATGAGTCAGAACATCTTGCTCCGGTGACTGAATATTTATATGTCCTTGGATGTTTCATTGACCGCCTTGGTTTCTGTACCTTTAAAGGAAGGTTAAGCGTTGCTGTAATTTACCAATCTGTGATATTACAAGGGGAAAATGTGGAAATAAAGTATATATATAATACATGGTGTAAGAACCAAAAATAGCTCCTTTAATGAGTGCTTCGCATTGCGAGCAGTGCGCTTACGCACGCCTCCCAGCAGAGGGCAGTGTGCATCCCTCTCACGGCTCAAGGCCAGAAGTATCCTGCACTGAATTCCCCCGAGTGATGGAGATTCGCACACTTCCTGCAGGGCATTTATTATTGTAGAAAGGAAACACAGTGTGTTTTAAAATCTTGTTTTATTTATTTTTCCAGGAAAAAAATGCAACCTTCCCAGGCCTTCTAAATATGATGTTCGGCACTCGCAAGATGTGTCTGTGACTCGGAGCCCATCCCTCCAGGAGCTCTGGGGTTGAACGTCTCCAGCGCGTGTATCTGGGACCATGACCTTCCTGTGCACAACCAAAGGATTGTGCGATGTGGCTCTTTACCCATCTAAATGTTCAGTAGTCTACGGGGAAAGGAAGCCTAGAGAGTGGAAGGGAAACGCAAACACTTGTGCAGTGACATTGTCTTGCATTTGCTGCCAATCAGGGCTCAGTTCCTGGTAGGGACTCATTGGCTGTGTGGCCTTGGGAAAGCTGCTTAATATTCCTGAACTTCGGTTTCCTTAGTAGCTAAATCTGAGATAAAATCACATACTTCACTGGGTTTGAGCACGATTAAAATGAGGTATTTGTATACATTGTCCTGGCACCAAGCAATTTATAAATAAATGTTCCCTTTCTTCTCTTCCTTGCTCAAGACAGTCACCCTTTTCTGCTCTTCACTGCACCCCTCTCATCAATAGAGTGACTTAAATGTGAAAAGTGTTTTTGAATACCTTCTATAAACAAGCATATATGTGACAAGGTCCAAGGTATCTCAGCTCTTCAATAACGGCTAAAGACTCTCACCTGGATTTCACATGGGGATTTCACTGTTAAGTTAGCAATGGGAAACAGTCGCAATTTAATGAGGTATCTTACATATATATTTGGACAACACAATTCTGTAAGGAAAGGATTAGGGCCTGCATTTTGCATACGGAATGATGGCCCCAGGAAATAATTGGAAGAACTGAGGCCACAAGTCTGCACAGCAGAGCTGGGGTTTG
Source organism: Eulemur rufifrons (assembly GCF_041146395.1). Taxonomy (NCBI): domain Eukaryota; kingdom Metazoa; phylum Chordata; class Mammalia; order Primates; family Lemuridae; genus Eulemur; species Eulemur rufifrons. Next base: position 7,253,414 of record NC_091000.1, on the reverse strand, counting down.
AACTCAACTCTATCTGCTTCCAAAATGTATATTCCCACTAGAAAATATTGATGCCCAGTCTGAAGCCAGATTTAAAATATTTCTCCCTGAAACCTACCTCTTTTTCTCTATTTCCTATTTCAGAGAATGGAGTCATAATTCACTTAGTCACCCAAGAAGGAAATTTGGGAATTGCCTTTGGCACACCTTTTTCTTATCTCCCATCTGCAATCGATGAGGTTTCTTTATTTACACTCTTTAATTTGTTCTCTCATCCTCAGACACATAACTGCCACCTAGGAAATTAAGGGTCTTGATATCTTAAATTTGGATGGGAAAAATAAATCATTTCTCTGAGTTCAGTGAGATATCCTTTGACTTTATTCATGTCAATGCTTCCAGAATGATCTTTCTAAAAACCCAGATTTACATTCAACCATATCACTGTTTCCTCTGTGGCCATGGTTCTTCAAGCCTATCTAGGTCTCAGCTTCTGACAGTCTCCTTGTATAACTTTGTGCAAACTCATGTACCAGATTCCACTTCCTACCATGTGCCTTTGATGATCCAACTTTCTGTGCCTGACTCTTCCCTTGTTTTGCCCACAAATACCTGGATAGACTCAAGACTTGCCCAAGTGCTACATACTCCCTGAATACTTGGTTAATTTCCAATTAGAACTAACCACCTCTCCTCTCTGCCTGTTTCACAGCACCAAGATTGTTGCTGTTGCTTGTTAAATGTGCCTCCCCCTGGCTTGAGCACCTTCCTTCATGTGAAGGATGGGGATTGAGTTTGTCTCTGATTCCTAACAGCCAGTATAGTGCTAACAATTAGCAGAGGCACTCAGTAAATGTTTACTGAAAGAATAAATAAATGAGTGAGCCGATAGCACACCATTTTGTACCAGGATAAGGTAGGTGCAGGGCCAAAGGCTTCGTGCAAGGTTTGTAATCCAGCAAGGATAAGACAGGGTCTCTGACACAGACCGCCTGTTCAGGCAATGGAACAATGTCAAGTTTAATTGATGAGATAAATCTTATCTTCTTTTTTTCTTCACTGTTATTCTGTGGAAAAGAGAGAGTCTATTTACCTGAATAAATCAAATTACTTTGATTCTCTCTTTGTGGCTGTGAAAACTATAAATGGCTGGAAAGAGAACCATCCCTACACATTCTTTTGGGGGTATATTATCCCACCTTCACAGAGGAGCCTGAAGCTCTCACCCTGAATGTTTGCCTCACAAAGCTCTGCCCAGAAAGCCAGCTTGGAAGATTGGGGTGGATACCTCATTTGTTCCTTTAAAGAACACTCATTTTACTACTTCAACAACAACAAAAAAGAAGGGTGGGGGGAGGGGGAAATAAAAAAGAATACCAGAGGGCTCTATCAAGTGGCAGAGAAAAGGGATGGGTTAGTGACGACTGCTTTCAGCTCAATGTAAAAGAAACCAACTGCCAGGGCTTAAACAAAGTTTATTTTCCTTACACAAATCAGCAGTTCTGTTATCAGTGACTCAGTTTCCTTTTTCTTCTTTTTGCACCATCCTTGGCATTTGTTTTTTGCTTCCACGGCCATTAAGGTGACTGCTGTCCCTCCAGGCAGCACCTTATAGTTACAGACAGGAGGAAGAGGTGAGAGCAAAGGAGACCAAGCACGTGGCCACTGAATCCGCCTCTTTTTGCTCATTTTAGCTTTACCCTGTAGACTTTACCGCTCATGGGCAGCAGAGACTGAAAAGAAACCTGTAAGAAGCGGCTTTGGGACACAAAGGCACCCTGAACAAATCATGGTTCTTTTAGTGAGGAAGAAGGGAAAATAGAAACTGATTGTCACAGTTCTATATTCTAGCTGGACAACTAATGCGAAAGAAGAAAGCGTGACTTTGCTATAACCTAGTGACATATTTTCCTGTTTAAGGTGACCCAAGGTTGGGAATCTTGAAAAAAACTTATTCCTTTTAAAAAGACCACACTGTAAACAAAATAATTTCTACTGAAAATTTTCTTGAGCTTATAGAGGAAGTAAAGCACAGAGCTCTGGAGTTGTCAGAACACCCTAGAAACAAGATTTGCACTGGGGTTTTGAAATGGAAGAAGTAAAATAGGAAATATTAGGATTCAAGTCTTAGGGCAATTGAACGAAAGATGACTATCAGGACTATTGTCATATTCAATATTTGCTTTTGGCAGCAAACATTAAAAACTGAGTTAAACAAGATCAATAAAAGATGGGAACCGGTGGATCTTACTGAACTCACACTATGACTGTGCCGGCAAGATCCTCACGCCGAGAAGACGGTAGGAATGCCGCCCTCTGTTTAGGGCTAAGGGTCTCTTGGCCCTGCTTCTTTGCTGAGCACCAAACTCTGCTCATGGCCAGCCCTCAGCCGAGGTCTGGTTTCATGGTGAAATTGTAGAGCCCGCAGGTTCCTAGGGGACAGAACGTGATTGGCCCAGTTCGGGTCACGTGTACACCTTGGATTGACTTCCGCGTTCAGAGAGACACAGAACACACGTGGTTTCCAGCGCTGCGCACCCCTCGTGGTAGGAGAAAGGGGACGCAGACCTTCTTAGAGAAAAGGTTCTTTTGGGCGTGGTGGGATGCGCCCCGAATAATGTGCTCATCACAGCAAAGATGACGTCAGCGTTGGTTCTCCCCAGCCGGCCACCTCATCTGTGAGGCTTTCCTGCACCTCTTTCAGCCTAATTCGTTATTTTCGTCTATTTATTTATTTATTTTTTTGTCACAGCAGATTGTTCATTGTCTCATCCAACTAAATTTGAAGCTGCTTTACAGAGCAAACCCCTATATACAGTAGGTACTCAATTATTTGTTGATGACGAAAAGAGAAGATGTAGTGTCTTCCAAATAGCACTGAAGCATGCGCACATAGATTTGGGTTCTATTTTCGGTTCTGTGCCTAATTTGCAGGCTGACGCAGTTATTTCACCTCTTCAAGGTTAGTTTTCTCCTGTGCTTAAAACGTGATATCACCAATTCCAGTGAATATCAGTTTGTCTTTGCCCTCCTGGTATCCATGGTTCCTTCCTCTTGTGTGAGCAGACTTATTTTCTTTGTGTAATAACTCCGCCCAGGCACGCAGTCCTGCCTTTTGAGTGAGGTGTCCTTGCTGGGCCTTGCCCCTCAGCGGCTGCCATTTTATGGCACAGTGACTTGTTCTGAGATTAATAAGGACCAAACCAAGCCAATGAAAGTCAATTCTGGGACATTTGCTAAAACTATTGAAATGAGAAATATGTTCTCTTTTTGCTAGGCTAGAAATCAGGAGGATGAAACCCGGAATATCTATGTTCCCAAATGGATAGAGCCTGCCTGCACGAAGCCACGACAAAAGAAATCGGGGCTATGAGATGGAAAGAGACTAAGCCCAGACGCCCTTGTTTCAGCCCCTGGATCTGTCTGCACCTGAAGCCAACAGTATCCCTTCGTTATTTAGTTTCTTCAACGTCCATCAATGTCCTGATCCCCCCACATCCACTTTGTTTTTTTAACTTATCCCAGTTTGAGTGAGGTTTATGCCAGTCTGGATTAAATAATGGCAAAAAATAAAAATTTTAAAATAGATTTCTAAGAGGACTGTAAATTGGTAGCCCCTTTATAAGAAATTGGTTGGTATAACTACAAGAGCCTTTCTACGTTCACATTTATTTTTTTCAAATTTGAAAATTCATCCTAAGGTAATCATTCTAAATCTACAAAACACCTTAAGAAGACAGCAAAATTCTTAATGAATAGATTTTCATTTGTTTTTATAAGTGGAAAACAAGACAGAGTTGGGGCAAAGGAGCAAAAGTAAAAGGGAAGAAAACAATAAAGCAATGTGCTCAGAGAGATCGTGCCTTTAGAAAATCAGTATTTACTTGTTGGTCATGCCTCTGTGGTCACAGAAGGCTACGGAAAAACATCCGTTAAATTAAAAAAAAACTATAATAAACAAACATTTATTTATGGTTTAAAATCCCTGGATCACAAGTTTCAGAGAGGAATTTACAAAAATATTTTGTTTTAAAAACATTTCTGTTACAGTGTCAGTAAATTGTGGCCATTTATGATCTTTTATAGAAAACTCTATAATATTCAGAAACTAAAAATAAACAAGCACAAAAGAAACAAACTAAAAAATTGGTGCTCATCCATCTGGTGTCCTTCATATGCCAGGATGACAAGAGCTTCTAGACTGAGGAGTCAACTGTCTTGAAAATTAGCAAAGGATTCATGAAAAACAGCAGAAAACAGGCGATATTAAAAACCTATAATGATCTTGCATTATATTATGACAGATGCTAACTCCCCATGAAATGGTAGACTAAAAATAGAAAAGACAAAATAACCTTGAAAGAGTTTAAGGAAAATTGGCCAACTTCAGACTCTAAATTTTTTTTAAAAGTCACTTATACTTCAATCCAATGAGAGTTTATTATTTACATGCATTTCAGTTACTTCACTGCATACATTATTTAACTTCATATGAAATATTTTGTTTGGGTCTGTGGTATAGTATTTGTATTTTGGCGCAAGGAAAAATGTACGAGCTACAAGATACAATGAAACTGTTGTTTCATGTAACATTTCTTTTTCAAACAACTTTCAAACAATAATGCTAAATTTTACTTCAGGGATTTCTGCCGAGCAGTGATGAGGTTGAGCTGAGACAATGAAATGACCGGTAATTAGGTCATAACCCCATATGCTCTTGCTTCACTGGAGGAAGCAAAACAAGTTCGAGATCAATATTTACATGTAGAGAAAATTTCCTAAATATTTGCGGGTTTTCTGCAATGGCTACTTTGACCACACAATACATTTTTCATGTCCTGCAATCCTAAAAGGAAAATATATGAATCCCTAGATAATTTTAGAGAACCATATCCAATTAAAAATAATTTTTATTTTAAATGATTGATTTTTATTATACAGATTTCATAGTGTATTCATTGCCAATAAATGAATACATCGAGTTCTATTCACCATGGAGATTCAGCAAGGCAGTATAGTCAGGCCCTTGAGGAAGCTGCCTAAAGATAGTGTTTTCAGAGAAATGGACCATTTTTTAAACAAAAAACTGGCCAGAAAACCAAGTTATTTTGAGATCCACCAGTTTTAGAGTCAGATATAAACCACTATTTGACTGAAACAAAGGGTTGTTTCAAATGTATTGTTTTTGGAGGAATTCATAGCATCTAAAAACAGGCTAAATTAGAAGCCAGACTTACCTAGTCATGTCAGACACCTTGACAAGTATCTGTAAGCCATCATGTGTTAGGAACAATGCTAGAATTGGAAAGATGAGACACAGCCTCCACTTTCAAGGGATGTATACTTGCCTTGAGTGCAAAGAAAGAAACACGTGAAAAGCTAAATAAAAATGTGTTTAATAATAATATAAACAATTATAACCACTGTGACTTTTCCTGTTACAAATAACACAAAACCAACTCAGTTTAGTTTAAATGATAAAACTAATGGATTGGATCACATAAATGGAAGGTTGCAAAGCTTCAGAGCTATAAGGGCTTAATGATAGAATCAGACACCCTCTCTTTCCTTCCTGGGGTTCCACTTTCCATGGAGTCAGTTTCCCGCTAAGGTGGGTGGCGAGAGGGCTGAAATGGTGCCCGTTGTGTCACGTACACGGCATGTCATCCAAAAGGAGAGAGTGCGTCGGCTTCTACTGGCTCTCCCAGAAGAGGGAGGAAAATTTTTGTCCAGAAGACGTTGTCCTGAATTAAGCCAAGCTTATTTCTGAACCATTCACTTTACCCAGAGTAATAGCATGCTCTGTTGACTTGGTTGTGGATTTCCTGAATTCATCATTCTGCCAAGGTCACAGTCAACCCAGAGCAGGGAGTGGGCCGAAATGTGTGCCCCCCTCCATCCTTAAATCACATGGGAATATGCAGTGGAAGGGATGAGGTAGAAATGACCATAATGTCCACTCTTTTTGTCTCCCCATCTCTCTCTCTCTCTCTCACATACACAGACAGAAACACATACACACACTTTTTCTCTTATATATATGTTTCAAAGAAATCCACAACTATAGGAAAACACTCAACATTCCCAAGGATGATATCAGCAAGTCCTGTTTGCTGCCTTCAGGTCCGTAGACAAGATCTCTTGGTGACATGCCACCCTCTTCATTGAGAAGGCCCTAACTCCACATGATCCAGTCATCTGCACCTAAAAGGTATTTTTTTACATCTCTAGTTTTCCGAATGATTACAGAGAAATAATATGGTAATATAAATGAAAATTCTTATTTAAAAAAGAAACGGGAGCCAGGCATGGTGGCTCATGCTTTTAATCCTAGCCACTCAGGGGGGCTGAGGCAGGAGGATCGATTGAGCTCAGGAGTTCGAGACCAGCCTGAGCAAGAGCAAGACCCCATCTCTACTAAAAATAGAAAGAAATTATATAGACAGCTAAAAAAATATAGAAAAAATTAGCCGGGCATGGTGGCACATGCCTGTAGTCCCAGCTACTCGGGAGGCTGAGACAGGAGGATCCCTTGAGCTCAGGAGTTTGAGGTTGCTGTGAGCTAGGCTGATGCCACGGCACTCACTCTAGCCCTGGCAACAGAGCAAGACTCTGTCTCAAAAAAAAAAAAAAAAAAAAAAAAAAGCAAAATTCTCAATTTTCTTTAGTCTATTTGACTAATGCTTCAGATAAATATGTGATGCTAGCCCTGACGTCTTGTGGAACCAAAGTCCAAAATGTTTGTTTCCTTACCACATGATAAGGACTAGAGTCTCACTCTCTTCCACTCACCTTGCCAAGCAAAGAAACTCCTCACATTAGAATTTGCTGTATAGAATAGCCCACTCCAGTATTAATGCCATATCTTTAATGTCATGCTTAGTCATTTCATAGAAAATTTTTAGAAGAAGAAATAATATAACAAAAAAGAGAAAGTATTTCAAAAGTCTACCCCTGAAAGGAACATACAGAGCTTACATCCAAATCAATAGATTTATGAGAAGATGGAGGTGAGTAATTAAACACATTTCTGTTGTCAACCGTTAGCCTTGATAAAATTCTTCTAAACTGGGGAAAGTGAAGAACATATATGGGAATCAAAAAGTGAGTAGACATTTGGGGAAGGGAGTGTCTCTTTCACAAATCTTTTTGTGTTTAGGGTATCTAAAAACAGATCCTATGCTTATATTCATAAAAATTTCCTGGGAAAACAACACAATCCCAGAGTAGAAAGGGTTTGGAATGTTTAGGCTGATGAGCTGCATAGAATTCCCAGTGCCCCAGTGGGACTGAACTTTCATTTATTCACTTGAATAGGTTTAAGACCCTTTCATGCTCATTTCTTTACATAAAGAGGATATGTATTATTATATGGTAACAGATTCCAAGATTATTCAAACTGAACTAATATCTATCTTTCTTTCTCTAACCCAGGGCATGCAAAGGGCTGAAAGTGAAACAGAGCAGGACACATGAATAACAACAACAACAAAAGTTACCGTGGCTATGGTATAATGGAAACTGATACAGAGGATTGAAAATTTGGCAAAGACCATTTCATTAAGAGCCTTATTTTTTACAGGGAAGAATTGAGACTGTCTCTCCAGGGAAGTGGGAAGTTAATGAAGGCTTTAAACAAGGAAAATGAATGTTTTATTTTAGAAGATAACTCACATTGCAATGTGAAAAAAATGTATCAAAGGCAAGACCAGAAATGGGACAGCTGGCTAGAAATTTTTTGTAGTAATGTAGGTAGGAGACAAAGTGTTTTGAACCATTGTGACAAGAGGGACAGAAGTGGATATATCTGAGGGTATCAAAGAAATAGGTTCTATAGATCTCTGAATTGATCAGGTCTATAGGTCAAGCAAGAAAATATCAATGAAATAAATATACAAATGAAAAATAGAAAAAGATGTAAAGTAAAAATAAATATAAATGAAAACAAAAATATAAATCTTATATAAGGGAAAAGTAAATATCTTTTTAAAACTAATACTTTTGCACTGCAACATTCTACAATCTGTTTTGTAGTTTCGCCTTTCTCCCAACATTAATTCTGTAGCAAATTCAAATACAAGAAATATCAGGAAATAAATCAATGGAACGAAATAAACAACCTAATGCAACTGTTGTCTTAAATTTGGAAAAGTGTACAAATTGCTTTTATGCAGCTATCTCATTTTCTTTAGGTGAGTTCTTAGTGTGTGGCTGGTGAGCTCTGTAGAGTTTATAGATACTTAGTGCAGGAACTCTTAAATCCTGGCACATAGAGTTAGATCTTACTTGTGTTCGGCAGCAATAGACCTAGAAATATCAAAATAACATAAATCCTACCTATCAAGGAAGCAAGTAATGAAAGCAATATTTCAGATAGAAGGGCTGCAAGTTATTAAAAAGTGGTGTAAATTAGAAGATAAAGAAATCATGAGTCCTTAATCCTAGAGAACTATGAATGTCAGGTAACTATTTGTTAAGAAAGGTATGAATCCAGTCTCCCACACATTAAGGAGGATGTTCAGTTCTGATTAAATATCTTTTTATAAAGATTTCCCTTTCAATCCAGATAATTTATTTAAAACACCTAGCATAAGATCAGACACATAGCAAATATCCTCATTATCTAAACATGTTCATTATCTCTTACAGGTAATGGTGTTGGTACCCAGTAATAGGCTACTTATTTTCAGTTAATTAGAAAAGTGGGCATCCAAAGAAATGTGATTGGAGTCGATGTGAGAAGCAATATAAAAGTCTAGGGAAAAGCACACTAAGGAGATGAGAACAAAAATGATGATGAGGACAGCTGCAAGTGAAGCTGGGTAAATATGAGGTTTGAGCTTTCATTCTCGCATGAGCTTTGCACTGGAGCATGATTCCTGGGCAACTCAGCATTGTTTAAAGGTCGAGGCTAGAGCAAACAGTTCTTCCTACTGTGGCTCAGTGTCAATTATGAAAGATTGGAGGAGATCAAGACTAGAGACACAGAGACAAGAAGCTTTTGCAAATGGACAACCAGCAGCGGTCTCTCAAGAAGTAGTATTCAGAACAGTGTAACATAGTTCTGCTGTACATGCCCTGGTTTAACTGCAACTGAGGACTGGGTCTATTTCTGGCATTGCAACATCAGCAAACTGAAATATATGGAGAGAAGTCAAAAAAGAATTATGAGAATTTTGGAAGGGGTTTAAGGATGCCTAAATTAATGGAGAGAAAGCATAAGATGGTGCAGCAGATATCTTCAAATATTGAAATGTTGCCATATCAAAAAAGAATTTGTCTTATTATGGGGTGTTTCAGAGGGCTAAGGGGGGAATGTGGAAGGGGAGGATTCAGAGGCAAAATTTAAGCCCAACATAAGAAACATTTGAAGTATTAAGCTGACTGATAATGAAATGGTACATCTTTCTAGGTGTTAGGCCATCTGACCCTGATGGTGTTAGTCTGGTGACTAATAAATGTCTCTCAGAGCTATAGTAAAAAATATTTAAACTTTTGGAAAGTAGTTGAACTAAATAATCTCTAAGTTATTTTCTAACTCACTTAATGAACATTTAGTGCATATTATATGTCAGGTCTTGCACAATGATATAAGAATATAAAAATTAATAACACACACTGTCCTTGTCTAATCTAGTAGGGAAAACTTATATATGGAAACTATTATTTAGTGCCATTGTGGAGCTATTTAGTACCATGGGAACAAGAACAGGGAATGATTAATTCTGTCTGACAGGTCATGGTTCATAAAGCCTATGATATTTTGAGTTTGGTCTTTAGGGATGAGAGGGGGTTTTCAGAGTTGGCAGGGAGAAAGGAATCACATGAAAAAGGAGGAAAAGCGTGTAAAGTCCAAATTGTGAAAGTTTATGTATCTTTAAGAGAACTGTGAGTTGATTGCTTTTGTGTTTTGCAGAAGATAAGAGCAAGAAGGTGATGACGAAGCTAAAATATATCCTAGGTCTGCATCATGGCTGAACTTGTAGATACAGTTGGCCCTTGTATCTTCAGACTGTGCATCCAGCGATTCAAGCAACTGCAGATCAAAAATGTTTTAAAAATAGTGAAAAAGAATAAAGTAAAAAATAATACATATAAAAACAATACAGTATAATGGCTACAGTCATGCACTACAGAAAAATATTTCCATTAACAACAGATTGCATATAGGATGGTGGTCCCATAAGATCATAATACCTATTTTTACTGTACCTTTTCTATGTTTAGAGACACAAACACTTACCATTGTGTTACAATTGCCTATAGTACAGTACAGTAACATGTTGCACAGATTTGTAGCCAGGGAGCAATAGGCCAGGTGTGTAGTAGACTCTACATTTAGGTTTGTGTAAGTGCATTCTATGATATTCCTGCAAGGCCCAAATCACCTTATGATGCATTTCTCTGAACATATCCCTGTCCTTAATCAGCACATGAGTGTATTGATGTAGCATTTACATTGCATTAGGTATTGTAAATAATCTAGAGATGACTTAAAGTATACAGGAGGATGTGCATAGGTTATATGCAGATACTATATCATTTTATACAAGAGACTTGAACATTCATAGTTTTTGGTATCCACAGGGGTCCTGTAAACTCCATGATGCCAAGAAATGACTGTTTACTAAGGTAACTGGACTTATAGAGAAAGAATTTTAAGAAAGGGGTTTGATATAATCAGGTCAGGAGAGAGTAGAAGTAGTCAAGGATATTATAGTACAATGGGTTAAGATGAGGATGAGGATTGGGGCCGAGTAGCAATAATAGAAGAATTAGAACTACCATGCCTGAGATCATTTCTGAGGTAAATTTCTAGACTTGGGTAATCACTGAACGTAAGTACCTAGAGAAGGAGAAACCCCAGGACACTGCCTCTTCCATTAGGAATCCTAAGTGGATATGGGTGTGCCAAGCACCTGGTCAGGAAAATTACAACAGCAAAAAGTTTTTCAAGAGAGGGGAATAAGGAACAATGAGTTCGGTTTTGATTTTCAGATGATAAAAGACATCATATAAGGAGAATTCAAATGAGAATTATGATACTGGGAGATGTGATAGAGAGGATGGAGCTTGAGACACAGATTCTCAAGCCATCAATGTAGAGGTGACAGCTGACGTTACTGGAATAGAGAGACCGATGCAGGCAAAAAACAAGATACAACCGGAGATGGGGTTGGAAGGATGACTAGGAGCCAGACAAGCTGTCAATGTCTTGTCTCGACTGCTGGACAAATTCTCTGAGGTTCTAGCCAGTTGTGAGCCGAGGCCCTGAAGGATGGCGGACATGCCCAACGGCAAGCCCTGTACCACTCAAGGGGAGCTCTGTGGTCCCTCGAAGCTGGAAAGGCAACATAGGGTGAAACTGATTCTGCAGCGAAGACTTTGCTGTGGTTGACAGTGAGCTACAAAGCTGCTGTGGGGGAGGCCACAGGCTGACTTCCCTCCACGGAACCCAGCATCTGAGAGTGACTGTGGCTCAGATGCCACAGAAGCGGAAGAGGGTTTTGTGGACCCAAGGACAGTACAAACAGGTGGCACAAAAGGCATGCACTGTGACAAGTGCATTGTTCCATCTGGAAGCAGTAAAACTGACAAAGAGCTGATAAACCCAACAGAGAGAGCCACCGGCCAGAGACCCCACCGCCTCCTGCGCAGAGGCCTCATCTTCCTACACAGAGACGTGGACCGGGGTCCCGATGCCCATGAACATCAGCAGCCATTGGGTCTCCGCGCGGGCAGAGGCCCCCTTCTGACGCGATGCACGTGGGTCCCCGGGTGGTGGACATGGCTAGAAAAGTGCGGCGTCAGCCCTAGAGGCCCTCACCGCTGTCTGGGCCTGCTGTGTACAGTCACAAACCAGGCGCAGACCTGGAAAAGCAAAGCTGCATCTCAGGGAAAGCCCCTGGTCGCCATGTCTGGGTGTCCTGTTGACAGCTTTGCCCACTGGACTAAATAAACTTCCTTTGCTCTTGGGGTTGGGGCGTGGGGGAAGAAGTTATCGGAATTAAAGAAACCATCAGTGAAAGCAGGTACTGTGAGACAAGAAGGCTGTGCTGGAACTAGAAGACGTCTCAGTTTGGGGGGCCTGAGTGGGGAAAGAGGAGGCAATGTATTTTATGTAGCTTGTGGGGAAAATCCCATGAGAGCCTCAGGATTACCACACTTTCTCACAGGAAGGAGATTTCCGCCATTCACCGTTCCCCATTCCACCTCCAAGACAGCTTTTGAGTAACAGCTATATAAAAATAAATTTGGAACTTTTTTTCATGTGAAAAAACATGAATGTTTGATGTAATGGAGAAATTCCCATCACTGACGTGGTTTGAAAGATCTCTTTTTTAAAGACAGTAGGTACACTACGTCAGCTGGTTGAGATAATAAGGACAATTCTTTCTGGAACACCTGTCCAGGATAAAAACCCAAGGCCTTAAGTGCTCAAATAGGGCAGCACACCTCTGATGTGAGCAGACCACACCCGTACCCCAGAAGACTGGCTGCCTGGCAGTAAGGATTTGTGGGAAGCTTGACTCCAAGGTGTTTACCTTTGCTATATGCGGAACATTGTCATTGTCTAAACCTCTCTCTCTTTCATACTAGTTTGAGGACATCCTAGTCCCTAGAGATTGGTGGCTGCTACAAACTCCCTTGCCATCCTTCTTTCCTGGTGAGAATATCTTGGTAGGGACTCCTTTGGACAGTATCCCTCTTTCTACTTACTCAGTATAGCAATGGCAAAAGACATCAAGACAGATGATAATTGGTTTAAATAAGACTCCATTTCTGTGTATGACAGGCACCCTCATGATTCCTCAGCTGAATCTCCCCACTTGGGAAGTCACAGAGCAGTTAGAGATGGAGGGAGTCAACCTGGAGAGAGTGGGAAACACCATGGATTTCAGAGATATCCATAGCCAAAAATGTCTTTGATTTCAGATGTGAGGTTAGGGAAAATAATGACACTAGAATAATTTTGATGTGCAGACTAAAGATAGCTATAAATTCTTTTCTATCTCTTCTATTAAGATGAGGAGTCCTTATTTCTTTCTCCCGGCACCCAGGCTGGCTATCGCCACTTGTTTGACTAATAGAATGCAGTGGATGTGACAACAGAATGCAGTGGATGTGAGGCTAGGTCATAAGAAGACACGTAGCTTCTACCCAGGCCTCTTGGAACACTGATTTCTGATAGAAAGTTCTCATGGGAAGGAAATGCTGCCTTCACTGGCAGCCCTGGCCAAGCACCCAGCCAATGCTGGCACCAATACGCTGGCCATGTGGCTGAGCCACCTTGCAAGAGGATCCTTTAGCTCCTGCTCAGCCTCTCCAGGTGATGCTGTGGGGCACAAAGATACACAGTCACCTAAGAGCACTGCACAGAAGGTACATTAAAGAGCAAAGTAAATTATTTTTCTTGATTTAAGCCATCAAATTTTGGGGGTTGTTTATTACACAGCAGAATATAACCAAAATACTTAGTCATAATATTCCTAATTGCATAACGATTCCTCTAAATGACTAAAAGGTAACAGTTACAATTAAACTCTCCCAAAGACTAGCATAACATATCTATCTAACACCATAGTGAGAGCTCAGCAATGAAGATGTAAGGTATGAAGTATATTTTACCACTCTTTTCAAATAGCTGTTGGGTTATTTTGTCTGAGTCTACGTGTTGATGGGAGGAAAATTAAGGAACATGCTAGGGATCAGTTGCTGTTTGATCTTCTCGTAAGAAACGTCAGTTAGAAGAAAGATAACTGAAAGAGCAATTGTTAATTGGTGAAAGTAAAGGAGGAAATAGCTAAAACAAATCTCTATAGGTCCAATGATATCTTACTGTGAAATAATTTTCCAGAATTTTTGCAGGGGTACTTATGGGGAAATGTTTTATCTTAAATACCAGCTTAAGTGTCACAGATATTCCTAAGGAAGTTAGATAAAACAAAGTATATATTTTGTCTATATAACCAAAATGAAAATATTTCCAGGGTATACATGAGATGAAGACATACCAAGAACATAGCTAGTAGATAGTTGAGAGAATGATGTGATTGTTTTGGCGAAGTTTTTCATTATGTTTTTCGTGCTTGACATCATTACAGTTTTCTACTGTGTTATACTTGAAATTAAATAACAAAAATTGTTTTAGAAACAACTAACTGCCTCATAGAAAAACAAACTAATATTATCATCTTGAGCCCATGATAGCATATCAAAAATATTCTGGAGCCTAATTTAAGAATTTATCATATTAAAAAAATCCTTAATTTAAAACATACCATTATAAGCATCAGCTTATAAGAAACCAAAAAGCATAAAACTGTCTTCACTGTCACTTTGACTAATTGATAAGGAGCCATTTCTAGAATAATCTAGCACATAGAGCCTGAAGCCTGGTAAAGGTATTTGATACACAGCACAGCAGAGGCATTTGCGATATGTTCTCAAAGCCAAGCAATCCTGTGAGCATTTGGTAAATATTAATTAAATTGAAATATTTGCTTCTAGAACTGACATGGACAGTTTCTCACCCGGTGGAATGCTTTGAGAAACTGCACAGGGTAGAGTCCTCATAGAAAATTCCCATAGGGTCGAGCAGATAAGAATGCATATATTTATGGAATAGGATTGGGGAAAAGAGTAATATGTCTGGTCATGTCAGGGTGCCACTATTTTTGAGCACTAACTAGGATTCACATAGAAAGCTGGGAATGTGTTTGATATGGAACACACACACATACATTTTCATTTCTAAGTTGAACATGTGAAAAATAGAATGTGTTCTGAGAAATCATAATGAACACCAAGTAAAGTAAAATTTAAGGTGCTGTATTATATAATGCAGTCCCAAACAGCCAAAAACATATATTTTCAACTCCCACAAACATTTTGTCCAATTCTATCTTTGTGTTGGCCCTATCTGTATTTTCTGATGCCAATCTTATTCTCTTCGACGTGGTCTTCATCATGGCTGTTTCTCTGTCTATATGCCTGTAGAAAATTCTTAAGTATATCAGGAAGTTGGCATGTCTCCTCAAGTCTGCCAATTTTGCAACATAGTAAGATACAGAAATGATTGAGTTTCTCTGAGACTTTCAATCTCTGATTTCCTTTATACCTACTTTGCCGGGGGGTCTTTGGTTCCTGTCCGATTCTCCTGAAGCTCTGACCATATGGTCATTTGTTAATGCAGCTGATGTAATTTATATCCTGTTCAAAAATGACAAAATTCTAAGACTTGCTGCATGTTTATTTAAAACAACTAAAAAACAATTGAAATTTTATCAGGCCATTTGAAGCCATCCAAACAACATTTTCTAGCCATTACAAAGAATAATAAAACAAATTTTCTTGGTTTTTATGTTCCTTCTGGAAAGTGAATTGCACAAATGTTCTTGGTTACTATGACACATGATGAAGGGACAATTCACATTAGAGAACAGGAACACTACACTCTGAGCTGAGAGCTAGAATTAAAAGAGAACAAAGAACAAAATGTATGCTTACACTAGTGTGGGAGACAGTAAGGAAAAAAGAAAACTTTAATCAGGAAAAAGCAGAGTGAGAGAATCGAAGAGAGATTCCTGACATCAAAAGATATTTTCAAACTGCTGAAAGGGAAAAAAAAAAAAAATAAAAACACTGAAGAACACTATCTCCAGCAAAGTTATTCTTCACATATGAAGGAGAGAGAAAGTGTTTCCCAGACGAACAAAAGCTGTAAGAATTTACCACCACTAGATCTGTCTTACAAGAAATGCAAAAAAGATTTTTTTGATTTGAAATAAAAAAAAAAAACACTCGTGCAAAAAAGTAAGCATTTGAAAGTATAAAACCCACTGGTAAAATTAAGTACACAGACAAACTCAGAATACTCTAATACTATAATTGTGTGCAACCCACTTATAACTCTAGTATGAAGTCCAAAAAACAAATCTATCAAAAACAATAATAGTAATAGCAACCTGTTAAGAGATAGGTAATAGAAAAATATACAAATTGAGGCAACTAAAAATAAAAATTTTGGGGAAATGGAGGTAAAATGTAGATTTTTTTGTTTTTTTGATTTATTTCTATTCTTTTCTTTGTGATATAAGTTGTCAGCTCTTTAAAATAACTTATTATATCTATAAGATGTTTTTGTAAGCCTCATGGTAAGTACAGTGCAAAAACCTATAATAGATTAACTAAAAGTAAAAAGCAACAAATAAAAACATGTTGCCAGAGAAAATCACTTAAAGACAAAACAAGACAGTAAGAAATGATGAAAGGAAGAGAGGAGTTACAAAACAATGAAAAAATATGCAATAAAATGGCAGTAGTAAGTCTTTACTTATCAATAATAACACTGAATATATGAACTCAACTTTCCAGTTAAAAGGCATACAGGCATGTCTGTTCCCCAGATAGTGCGCGTTGCATGGGAACAGACACGCCTGGAGCTCTGACTTGGGGGGAAAGGCAGTACATGGGCAATGTATGTAACCTGCAATTCTGTATCCTCCATAACAATAAGATGAAAAAAAAAAAAAAGGCATACAGAAGCTAAATGGATAAAGAAAAAAGATCCAACTATATGCTGCCTGAGAGAAACCCACTTCACCTATAAAGACACACATATACTGAAAATAAAGGGGAGGAAAAAATATTCTATGCAACAGAAAATCAAAAAAGAACAGGAGTAGCTATACTTATATCAGATAAAATATACTACAAATCAAAGACTATAAAAAGAGACATGGTCACTATATAATGATTAAGGCATCAACTCAGCAAGAGAATATAACAACTATATATATTGATGCACCCAACACTGGAGTTCCCAAGTATATAAAGCAAATATTAATAGATCTAAAGAGACAGATAGACTGCAATACAATAATAGTAGGGAACTTGAACACCCCACTCTCAATAATGGACAGATCATCCAGACAGAAATCAACAAAAAAATAGTAGAGTTAAACTACACACTAGACCTAATAGGCATAACTAACATTTACAGAACATTGCATCCAACTCCTGCAAAATATACATATTTTTTCAGCACAAGAAACATTTTCCAGAATACATCATATCATAGTCACAAAACAAGTTGGAACAAATTCAAAATTGTAAAAATTGTATCAAGTATCTTTTCTGACCTCAATGAAATAAAACTAGAAATCAGTAAGAGGAACCTTGAAAACTACACAAACACATAGAAAGTAAACAACATGCTCTTGAATGACAAATGGGCCAATGAAGAAATTAAGAAGAAAATTTAAAAATTTCTTGAGAGAAATGAAAGTGGAAATACAATATACCAAAAACTAATGGAATATAGCATAAGCAGTACTAAAAGAAAACTTTAGAGCAATAGATGCCTATATCAAAAAAGTAGAAAGTCTTCAAATAAACAACCTAATAATGTACCTCAAGGAACTAGAAGAAACCAAACACAAAAGTTAGTAGAAGAAAAGAAATAATAAAAATCAGAGAAGAAATAAATGAAATTAAGATTAAAAAATACAGATCAACAAAAGGAAAAGTTTATATTTTAAAAAGATAAAATTAACAAATCTTTAGTTAGACTTACTAACAAAAAAAGACAGAGAAAATATATTTTTTCATAAAATATTTTGTTTATATTAACATGCAATGGGTTTAATATTCTTATTTTTAAATGATTTAATATACAAAATTATTTTTTAATTTTTTCATTTAAAATTTCTACTATGATAAATATTGGTAGATGTACCCCACACTAACAAAAACTCATCAGGATTCTCAATAATTTTTAAATGTGTAATTGGGACCTGAGACTTAAGTGTGCTGGTCTTGGCATGAACACATAGGTTTTAGAATCATAGACACATAGATTTACATCTTAGTGCAGCCCACTCACTAGACAAGTAAGCTCAGTCAGTTACTAGTAACCTTATTTAATTATTAAGAATTATGTATATAAGTGGTCCAGGACATTCCTAACACACAGAAGACCACCAGTAAATGTTGGCAGTTATTATTATTATTACCATAGCCCTAGTCAAATTATCTTCCTACAACTATTATGCCCTCTAATTACAAGAATATACGGTTACCTGAGAATAAATTAGTTTCCCATCAGGACAATCATTTCATTTAGTATAAAGGACCCATTGTCTGTGAATCTGTTCATCTGGCCTGATAGGTTGCTAACATGCTGTTCGTTATGTTGCTCAGCGAGTGTAGAAACACCAAGATCCACTTATATGCAAATATATTTACACTCGTGAACTGGACAGACTGCCATTAGAGAAAAAACGAAGCTATGGCACATTTTACATCCTAAATGATTGATTAAAGGTGTATTTGTTATATGCTTGTCTGTTTTAACTTGTAATATTGTTCACGTTGGCAGGCTGTGAGCTCTCACACAATCCTCATCTTTGGGGTGCCTGGAGACATCCCCTCAAGTTTAGATTCTTGGATGTAGACAACTAGCCCTGGGTGTAAGAGCTATTTTGTCTTGTCATCTGTTTATTCCTCTGAGGCTTGAACATTTACCCGTGAGAGGTGGGAATCATTTTGGCACAAGCTAAGAAAGAGTGAAGAAGGGATGTGGGAACAGGTTGCTTTTACTGTGGATGACATTTAGGGAAGAAAGAGATGCTTTTCATGTGAGTGTGTGAGAGCCTGAGTGTGCATAGTCGTGGAAGACCACTACCGATGCCTGGCTTGGACGTGAGCTATGAGGCCAGCAAATCACTTTCTACAATAAATAGAAACAAGAATTTTTATTAAGTCCTTGTCGACGGTAAAATGTTGTGAATTGAAAAATACATTCATAATGGGTAACAAAGAAGATTTAATGTTTTTCCCCCTCCCATAATACCTTTTTTAGTAAACTAAAACATATTACACATTTGCCAGAATGAATTGTCCTCTAATGCATATATTATAATGTAGTTCAGTTGTAGCTAATATAAGGCTAAAATAAAGAAAATAGTTAAAGAATAGGTCTTGGAAAATAATTTTAATTCATTGAGTAATTTCCTCTTCAATTAGGAATGTTCCAGAAAAAAAAAAATGTGGATTGTAGCACACTTTAAAATTTCCTGGGACCCAGTAATGGAAGAAAGATCTTGTTTTACATGGGCAGTTGCTAGTATCTCTATATATCCCTGGTAGAATTTAATCAATTTTCATAAATATCTAGTGATGAAACTATAAATCACTTTTAGACCCTCTTTTAAGGATGTGCAAAACAAGACAATGAGATTTCATTTTTCCATTCGCAATCTACACAAGAGATAGGACTAGCTGTTTGCAATTCTATTAATAAAAATGAGTCTAGTTAGTTACTTCCTTCTTAAGTAAAGAGGGAAACAGAAGTATTTCGTATCTCTTATCAATCACATTTTTCTAGCATGAAGAGGTTTGGAAAACATTTTATTCCTTGATAAAAAATTCACATTTCTAAAGTAAAATATTCCAAAGTTACGCAAAATAATACTATATTTATCCAATTTTATAAAAAATACGTGTGATAATGATCCAAATCTGGTATCTGGTGTAAAATTCTAACTCATGTCACACTTTTAGGCCAAAAGCAATCTTGCCTACCATCCTTTGTAGGGTCCTCTCTCTGAGAGCTAGACCTTCTTCACATTATAGATGGTCTTCTGTGTCACTATGACAACTGCCTCACATTAGCCTTGTGTAGTTTTCAAAATTCATGGATGTTGGCTGAGTGCCAGATGCCTGTTAGTGGAGGAACTCTTAAGTATTAATTACTTACATTTTCTTCTTGTAAGCTGTCCACAAACTGTGAAGAGACAATGTAAGAAATTATCATTTTATGAGTGTATTTCTAAGTATGTAGGTTGTGGCTCCTTATCTACTTGGGATAGCATTCATTTAATCGAGTGGGGAATATCTTTATGCTTGCCCCAAGTGGTTAAGTGCTATTGCATTGTCATTTTTTAAATTAATGGTATCCAGCTGCAGTTAAGGTTCTCAATATCATTGAGAGATTACTTTTTGTGTTTCTAGCTATATCATTTGATTTCTCACAACAATTATTTTAAGTCAGTGCCACACTTTGAAAGCTTTATACCCATTTCTAGTACACTCTCCATCCATTATGTGTTCTATTTGCAATAAAAAAGGCATATATTTTTTTAACCTTCCATGCCCAAACCTACAATCTTATTTACATCTGCTTTATAATCGTACTTTCTTATTACCAGTTGTAGAAGGAAAGACCTTGCTCTCTCCATCCCCCAAGGAAGTGTTTATCAGCCCATACTCTCATCTCCTCCCATCCGGTCATGGACCTTTTCCATTGGTCAAGCAATTATTCATTAAGCACACATTTCCCGTGCATATTATGTGCTAGATATTGAGCTAGAGATTATGAATGCAAAGAGGAAAACCATTTAGCCGGACAATAGATAAGCTAGCAATTAATTATAAGATATTTAGGTTTCCTCCACACTGAGGAGTCTGCATAAGCTACAGCAGCAGCATTGGCTCCAGAAAGGCTCCTGGCAAGTCGGAAAGGGCTTTATGAAGGAGTTAGAATGTAAGTGGAGACTTAAAAAGTTAATAAAAATTGGTCTGTTTGATGGGTAAGAGCAGGCTACATTTGTCTTTCCCTAGAGATCTTGTTTTAAGTTAAATAATTAGCTTTTTTCTAAACAGACATTTTTCAACTTTATTTGAGCACACAGTTCCTTTTCCATAGCACCAATCAGCAAACAGAAAGGACATACGGGGAGATTCCAACTCTGCCGGGTTAGCCCAGAGGCTCCTCCAAGGTTCCTTGTGAGAACCACACTGACCCTTCTAGAATGTTCATTATACTTAAAGTATTGTTATTTCCCAGCCATTTTTTCCTCACATGGGATCCACTTAGGGCTCTTCTATGGTACAGATGAATAGAGGTCAAGTCCTAGCCCAGACTGTCATTTTCTCCTGCTGGCCATGGGTGCCAAAACCAGGGGAACAATTTCAACTTCCTTCTCCAATATAAAATTATTTTTTGACATGATAGTTTTATATATTAATTTTTAGTTTGTTTGTTGCATTTTATTTCTTGCACTAATTAATTAAAATATCTATGTAGGATCCTTTTTCTTTTCTTTGCCTCAGAACTCCCTGTTCTTCCATTGCGTGCAAATAAAATCTCATAAAGAAGTTGAGAAGTATAGAAAGAAGAAGGCCTTGGAAACAAGTGGAGGGAAAAGGGCAAGATTTCTCCCAAATATGAAGAGGTCTGACATGAGTAGGACTCACATATAGGTCTGTGGCGGATGGAAAGTGGGAGATGGGAAAATGGCTGAAGAGGAGGTATGTTGCACTCTGGGGAACTGGACCCCACGTACCAGGCCTTTAATCCATTTCAGAGATGGAAGTAGCATATAGCTGCCTGACCACAAGGTACTTAAACACCAGTTATATGGTGGATGTAATTTACTTAAAAATACTTTTGTCCAGAGAGTATAATAATCATGACTATGTTAAAGTCAGGCCCTGGATGCAGTCAATTACTTCATTCAGAAAATAATTGGTCAATAATTCTATGAGAGTGCAGAACTGCCAGCATTCTACACTCCAGCAAAGGCAACTACAAAAGTTTCTATTATTTTTATCTTTGGTCAACACCAAAGGCTTTAATACTTATGTTGGATAACATTTTTAAAACAATGGATTTCCACTGGTAAAATTAGCATTCTATTAATCAGCATAGTTATAGCTGAGTTCTCTCTTGGTATAACTAGCATTCAATATGTGGACTTTCTAACATATTTTTTAAAATACCTACCCTTCATGAACAGAGTATGGGACTCTAATAGTCTTGTGGTCTATAAGTCTGTAATCATGGGAAGGAAACTCATGGCATGATTGCCAAATGGTTTTGTGTCCAGCCATTGAATTAGAGAATTCTGACCAAAAGGGTAACAGGATCCTATTGTTATTGGAGTCAGTCTCCAGTAATATTTTATGCAAAGTGAAACTGAATCACTTACAAGGATAGAGAGCTGGCACTTCATCAGTCTTCATAGAACACATTGAATGAACTATTTTTTTCTCTGATTGATGAAATTGAATGTGCATATGCGTGAAAAAGTTCATCTGAGACCTGCTGTCACTATAATTCTTTATCATGTCTGTGGGGCCACTGCCAACCCTCGCCTATACCAGATTTTTGGTGGCTACCACTACTTCCACAATATTCAAATAGCTGGCTTTGGTCAATTTCAACAACTGGCCAGATGGTTTTCTCTGGGAAAAACTTTGCCTATCCTTTAGTTGTCAATTCTAGGGAATGCTGACTTGACAGACTCCAAGAGACAGAGGATAGAGGGGGAGCTTTTCGGGGCTCAGTGTTTATAGTTTCTGTTGGGTGTTCTCACCTAACAGTGATTCATTAAAAGAAACCACCTTGTTTGCCTTTGAGTCTATTGGCACAGTTCCTAGGGTTGGATAGTCTCTAGAATTGTTATTCAAATTCCAGTCATAAGGTTCAGGTGGCAGCATTATCAGCTTTGTAGATATACATTGTTAGTAGTTTTACATATTTGAGAGGGTAACTGGGATGTAGCAGACTTGCTAAGTTCTTGGGGACTTGCCACCAGAGTGCAGGGAAGGGACCACACCACCGTTGCAGACTCCCTTATCTCTGGGACTGGAAAGAACCATTTTTCCTCCTAGGAAGGGAAACCACTCTCCTAGAGGAGAAAGTAAATATGTAATGACATGTATGTAAATAAGCAGCAGAATGGGGATAAGTATACACTTTCGGAAAGTCGTAACTGGCTGGTATGATAGGCAGAATTCAGAGATGGCTTCCGAAATTACCAGCTCCTTGAGGACACCTTCTTCCAGTTACTTGCACACTAACCGAGGTGCTGCTGTGAGGGGATTTTACAAGTGTAATTTAGGTTCCCAAATAAATGACCTTAAAATAAAGGGATGATCTGAGAGGGCCTATTCAAAAATTATTCTGGGAAGCTATAAATTCGCTCTCTTTTAGATCAATACACTGGTGTCAAAGGTCTTCTGATGATAAGAACTACCAAGAGATTATGGAAATTGTCCCAATATTAAACAGGAGATTAACCATAACAGCTATTTACTCACTGATCCAATACATTATTTTGATGTTTAGAACCAAATAAAAGTTAATAATAAAATATCATGAATTTATAAGAAATGTGCAATCCCACTTTTACTACTGACAGTTACAGAATGATACGGCCTCTTCACTCACTGCAGATACGGCTGAAGGAGAGGAAAATGTCTCCGGAAAATTTAATGTTATATTTAATACAATTGTGAGTTACCTGAATAGTTATGTTCAAGATTAGCCTGCTTCTGATGGTTGAGAGAAAATTTTTCATGAGTCTTTCAGGTGCCTAACATTTTACAAGCAAGGCAATAACTGCCCTTTTGTTCTAGACTATTTTTTCAAAGATGTCTGTAGAGTGAACAGCCTTGAAAAATATAGTGTCTTCATCTGGAGCAATGGGAAGAATTGCTGACTGTTCAGTGTAATAAAGATTATTTCTCCTTTCAGGACAAAGGGCAGGTTTGCTGTTGCCTGTTACATAAGACTCAGATTTTGTACGTTTTCTCAGTTGTGATGCAAACCTGCACGTGCAACATCTACTTGGATCTGTCACCATCACCCCCATGTAATTTGGGCAGCAAGGGAAACCAACACAAATACGCCATGCTCATGCTGCTTTATATGAGGTGAATAATAGTGTGTCTCTAACCCGGAGTCTTGTGTCTTCTGTTAACATCAGTGAAACTGTGGCAACAGAGCTGGTTGGCTGCAATTAGTTTAAAATCTTGTACCCTTTAAAGTTCTTAATGCTGATTAACTTACAAGCACAATTAATCCATAGCATGCTCTAGTTTTTTCCTAGTTCATAAAACAGAAATTTTTGGTAAGAAGTAACCAATGTATTTTTCCTCCTCAATTTTTATAAAATATGTGATGAGGTTAACTTTCTACTTCAACTTCTGGATGTGCAACTTATTTAAAAAGTAAAACTGACACATTCATAACCTTCATAACCTTAGCAAAATATTATCTTCTTAAGTCACTTGGGGAATTTGGCTTCAACCACTTCTACCTTTATCAACCAAAAAAATCATAATGAAGGAATGTTCTTTGCTCATTTATTTATAGCTGCCAAAGTTTCGGAGTGGAAAAACAAATACCTTTTTAGAACTTACCTTGTTGGTTAATTATAGAAAAAAAAATTCTCATTAATTCTCCTTTCTAAATGCTCTATCAAATTCCTTGCAAAGATACTATTAATTTTCTTCAGTATTTACTGGAAGAAAGTTATTTCAGAATGTTAATGAAAGTGAGAACAAAGATGATACATACTGTGACATTAAGCACTTTATTTTATTTAATGCTTCAGTTCTAATCAGTCTAATCTTAAACTGATCTTTGTAAATGTCAACACTTTCCTTTTACCTGTAATTTAAAAAAAACGTTATGTCAGAAATAAAATTTGGTAAGTCTGATGGCTCAGGAGACATAGTCATTTTAGACCTGTTTACGGAATGGAGTCTGTAATAGCTGGGGCGGTCTGCTGGTTGTGTATATGTGGACAGCCGGTCTTTCTCTGGAACTAATTAACACCATTCTCTGGAACTAATTAACACCAGCACTGGAAAAGCGCTTTATCCTCTCTGCAATGAGGGCGAGGGTGTTAAATAACCGACATAACTGACCTGAAGTGTTGTTTTGGTTTGCTTTGTTTTGCCTTCTCAATTGTTCAGTGCTAACTCCTCTGGCATTTCTCAAATATGGTGTTTTGAGGGAGTTTTTAAGGACAAGAAAATTTAAAAGCATTTTCAACTTTTTAACCAATTTAGCAAACATCTTAATAGTTCAGTATAGGTTATATAATATCATCTAAAGCCTGAAGTTGCACAGGGTTTTTTTTTTGGTGTGGGGGGACAGATAAAAGAAGTTATTATTCTGAAAGAAAGAGAGCAATGAAACAGAGAGACAGAGAGAGAGACAGCGAGACAGAAAAAGAGACAGAGACAGAGACACACAGAATGAGAGAGCGAGAGAGGAAATTCCCCGTCTGGGAAGCACGCATTATCACCTTCCACAGTCACGACAAGGGGCTCTCATCCTTAGCAGGCACTTGGTCGTTGTTACAGGTGCTTTCTTAGCTAGAGAAGATTGATGTGTCCCTGAAATATGGGTCCCGTGATCTTGCCTTTGCTGATGTACGTTACTTGTGCCATTGGTATTCATTCTGTAAATTTGTTACCCCTTAGAAAGCTTGTAATTACATTCTCCTTTTCTTTTACATCTTTGATAATCCCCAGAAGACCTGGGTCATGGAGAACTGTTCAAATATTGAATTGGCTTTAAATTCCCTAGAATCCTATGAATAGTTTATTCTTCCACAACCCGAAGAGGATGGAGATTATAAGCCATAAATCTACAAGGGAATTGGTGTTCTTTTTGTCAGACAGTTTGCAGGCGGGGAAGGGGGCTTGCCAGCTACAAAGATTTTAAATCTCTTTCTGTCTTTTTTTTTCCTACTAGAGTAAGCAATGAGTTACATGAATTATCAGCACACAATGCTTATCACCGTATCTTTACAGCTCTGGGCAGTTCCACCCCTCATCACCGGCATTGTTCCACCCTCCTTTTACTCCCACAGCAAGGAGGAGGAGGGAGTTTTTGTAGCTAAGCTACCAGAGTGTTTCTTTTGCAGGGACTCCAAACCATGAATCTCAGTCCATCAGCTGTATGTGGTGTTAATGAGGTTAAGGTTACAAATTTGGAATCCACCTGAGCCAGTTATTTGGCAGCAGATTATTGTTAGAAACTTGGTAAAAGCGTGCCACTATTCATTTACCTGCTAACATAATTATCAGTTTGTATGTCAGGCATTTTGCAAGACCATAATGGTATAGCAATGAAAAAGATAACCACGATTCCCAACTAAATGGGGTTCACAGAGCGGGCAATAAAAAAGAAATGAGTAAATAGTGGGCAATTGGGCTAGAGGTAATTTAGTAAGCCAACGAAAGGCTACAGCAGGAGATAACGAAGAGGGATAGTTGGACCTATGTAAGATAAAATAATTGGAGAGGTCCTTCCCGGGAAGTAAGTCGAAGCCTACAGGGTGAGGAGTCAGCTATGGGCAGAGCAGGATAAAGGTTGTAGGGTAGAGTGTTCCACACAGGTGGCAAATAACTTGCTGTGTTAGAGAAACTGGAAGAAGGACAAGGTGTCATCCACGTGGTGATTATAAGAAGAAGTGAATTGAAATTCAGTCGGAGAGGAAGGCAGGAGCCAATTTATCCAGAGCCTAGTAGGTCACGGAAAGGGGTTTGGATTTTATTTTGAATTCAATAGGAAGCCAGTGATGGCTTTTAAGCAAGAGTCTGGTATAATATAATAAACTTTTGCCCTTTAAGCAGATCACTCTAGATGCTAAAAGGAAGAATCATAAGACCAGAAGTCAGAAGTCAGATAGGAGGTGGTGGTGGATACATTCTCACTGACCCCACAGACCACTCTCCACTCTTCTTCACACTCTGCTGGGCCCCAGGAGGCTGACCACATGGGCGTCAACACCCAGCAGCACCCCTGTCTCTGTGATTTCCACCTTGATTTGGCCAATGGGGAGGGTGGGGAGGATGTGAGAAGAGAGAGAGAAGGATAAAAGCAAGTATTGTTTCCATGGCTTACTCTCTGCTAGGTTGTCACAGATGGGCAGTGTCCCTTTGTTGGAAGCGAAAGCACTTGCCCTGTGGTCCTCATCACTCAGCTCTCTGTCCAGGTTCTGATAACCCTTTCTCTCTCCTTGCCCCCTTTTACTAGTCTTGGGTACTGTACCATCTTTTATTGTCTGGGTGTAAACCCTGCCAATAGCTTTGCAAATAATCCCTTCAGGAAACCTCCTTCAATTACCAAACTTGAATGTCCCATATGTTTCTAGCCAGGAACCTGCATCCAGAAACTAAGGTAGCATTTCAGGTAATAAAGATAAATACCAATAGAATCATATTGATTTGAGATATATCTTGTAATAAGAATCATAGGATTTATTGAAAGATATGACATGGGATTTTTTAAAAAAAGAACAAATCCAGGATGATTCCATTTCTAGCCAAAGCAATGGGTTGAATGGTAACACCACTTAATTACAAGGGAAAGCTGGAAATGGACCAGATTTGGAAGATGGGAGAAGAACAAGAAAGGGTCAGTTTAAGATGCTTGTGAGCTATCCGAGTGGAAATATGAAGTAGCAGTTAAATAAGTAATTATACATTTCTGGGAGAAATCAGGGCTGTAACCATATAACTGTCCAATTCCTCGTTTCATCAGTGGGTACAAAAATAGTTAGATAGAAGGAATAAATTCTATCCAGAATTTATTGTGTATTTCAAAATGACCAGAAGAGAAGATTTGAAATGTTCCCAACACAAAGAAATAATAAGTGTTTGAGATGCTAAACATCCCAATTACCCTGATTTGATCATTACACATATGCATGTAAAAAAAATCACAATACTCCACAGTATGTATAACTATTATGTATCCATAATTTTGTTTTAAAAGTATATTCTGAAAAAAAAACTGCAAAAGAGAAAGAGCCAACATAATGCAAATATTGTTTTTAACTATCATCTAAGTATTTTGGCAGAAAAGGTCTACATATGTAACAGAGTGGTCACCCCTCCTCCCATAGATATGGAAGGGCATTATTGACAGGGGGGAATATGTAACTGAAGGAATGGCTTGGAAAAATGGCAAAAATGTTTTACGTCTGTCTAAAACATCCCCCACTGCTTTTGGAGAACTAGGACCTGCATCCCTGCCTCAGGCCAGTGGTCAGGAGGGGTGGCGGTGTGTCCTTGTTCTTTGTGCCACAGAAGATGAGATTAATCCGGGTGGAGGTCATGACGAGATCATTTTAGCCAAAGATAGGATGAATCCAGGTGGAGGTCAAAAGATTGTTTTAGCCAAAGATGAGACTGTGGGATTAATCAGAAGCTTTAAGACCTCTGTCTTCTGCTCAGAAGCAGGATGTTGGTACTTTGAGACAAGAGTCTGCCAGCCTTCTCATTTGCCAGCAAATCAATAAATTCCTCTTTCCTTCTTCTCAAACCACTTGTCCTCATTCCTTTGATGCAGCCTTGGGGACTAGTGCCAAATTTTCAGTAACATTCATGGATAATTAAGAGTTTATGGATATGGGGGCACTCTCTCATTACTTAGGATTTAGCATCCTCACAAGACATCTATCACTTAATCCAGTGCATTGCTGAAATATAGCTACTTAAAAACAATAAATAAGGATAGCCTACAGAAAATGAGGTGGAAATTCCAGAATTGCCTTGACAGAGTATTTAGGGAAGGGATCAAGAAGATGAGATGAGAGAAGTGGGCATGCTAGCACAAAATTATTATGCAGTATTTAAGAATCCATCAGTTGACTTTTTCCCCAATAGGAGTAGAACACTCCCTTTACTAAAGTAAAACATGTTAATGAGAGGGGTAGAGGCTCAGGGTGCCTGAAATCTGTAGTGTGTGCAGAGTTGATGGTTGAGGATAGAGCCGTGAAAGTGGAATCCCCAGTATTTATGGAGTTGATAGGATTCAAGAATAGCGGTAGTCTGATGACAGTGTTTGGCAATCAGAAATGAGGAGGAAATAATTACTAAAACAGGCAGCAATCAGAGCACTAGCCTGCATGGATCTGTGGTTATGGCTAGTATTCCAAGATATTCTCAAAGAAAAAGAGATATGGGCATCCAACAAAACTTTTACTGCTGCAATAAAACTATCATGATGTCTTGTGTGGGTTCCAGAACTGAGTCATCTCTCAGACTCAGAGCCTGTTGATTGAAAACGTGGCCAGTTCTTAACAAAACACCCTGACGTGTTACAGCAAGTATGCATAGTAGCTATAGCCCAATCCTTCCCCAGAGAAAACTATAGTAATGTACCAAAGTAAACATACACTAGATGAAAGGGAATACCAATATATCTCAAGTGCTGTTGTATAGAGTGCCTGAACTGACACTAATACTATCAACACGGTCCCCCTGTTAAACTGGGGCATACAAAGTCCAGGGGACAATGGAGATTTTTTTCCTAGTCTATCTCACAGTGGGTCTTACAGGTCCATGATCCCACTCTGGGAGCATGTTCCCAGCTTCAGAAAGCATTATTGGGATAGATATATTTATGTCTATAAAACATTCACTGGTTTCCTAACCTGTGGAGTAAGGAGCTAAAACACTGTGAGAAAAGCAAAGTGGAAGCCAAAGAACTTACACTGGGAACTCCCTGTTCAAACCAAGATAGTAAATCCAAGGCAAGATCTTGTTCTGGCTGAAATGTACAAAAGAAAGGAGAGGTGGTGGTCTCCAACGTGCAGCCACTTAACTCACACGGCCCTGCCTTTAAAAGCCCACGATCTCTGTTCTTCAGAGAGATGGACTTGAGGTAGCTTCTCCCGTTCTCCTGACAGGAGGTCTGTCATACTAGAAACTCCTTTCTTCCTTGGCAATCTTCGTTGTCTCAATAATTGGAACTTTGTGCCATGAGCAACTGGACCTAGACTGAAACCCCCTTGCAATTTTGCAAACAGCTCCACTTGAACCAATCAGATAATTTCTTTGCTCTGCTTCCGCTTTCACCCCCTTAAAGCTTTCCCCGGCCCCTTTTCAGTGGATCCCTAAACCACTCGCCATTTGATGTTGCCTGATTCAGGAATCACTGTTTGCTTAAATAAACTCTTTGATGTTTCAGGATGCTTCAGTTAATCTTTTAACACAACTAACTACTGGGAGGATGGTGGCCAACCTGCCTCACCTCAAAAGTTACCACTGAAGCAGCAGCCAGAAGACAGAAGTGAATATGCCCAGACTCTTCTCTACAGGTGGGACCAGAAACAGAGTAGAACTGGTTTCTGTTCTTCCAGGTAAACATTCAGAGTACTAATAAAATGTTGACTGAAGAACTCAAGTTCTGATGGCTGGGATGGGCAGCCCTCCTGCTTTGGGGAGAAGAAGTAGTAGGAGGCCAGGGAAGAGGCATTGAAAGTCTTTTGCTTTTATGGACAGAGGTAGAAAACTGGACAGAAATATTTCCTTCTTCCCTTTAATCTGTTTATTTTAAATGAGTTTAGTATTCTTTTTAATAACCATGGTTACTTGGTTTATTGAGGGTTAGTTAACTCGTGCATAAAGGAAGCTTATACTAATGAAAGGGTATTTAAGCAAGGAAGAAATCCCCTGCTAGTTATTTAGATCACTATATGCACAGGTCTACATTTAACCTACATGGCCATTACATGGACACACAGGCAAAGCAGCTTTAACTTTTACAAATACTAAAATTTCTGAAATTTATACTGAGTTTATGCAGAATTTATGGCTATCGCACTCTTCTTAAGACCACCAATGCTCCCTAATCTCGTCATCGTTTTTTATATTAGGTGTAAATCAATCAAGGCAGAAGAATATTAAATGATAACTTGGTTAGGAGTTGAAAGCCAACTCTCATATGTTGTTTAGAAACAACAAAGCTAAAAGTTTTCCTTTCTGCTTGTGTATTAAAAATATGGTTTCAAGCTAACAGATTTTTTTTATACTCACTATTCTGTTTGAACTGATTAATAAAGGCATCTCCTTAATAATAATGAGCCAATACTATGGCCATTGGGAGGAATTTGTCTTAAACTATTTTATCCTAAGCAAGATATTTGCTTATGTTGTTATGATTGTAGATGTTGCTTAGCAACAAACTTATTAGTGAATTATTTTAACAAAGTTTTGGAGAGAAAATCTTAACCAATACTGGCTTTATAGTAATTAGAAATATACTGTGTAATCTCTTTGTAAGATCACTCTGGTCTGCTCAAGATTTAGCTCCAGAAAAGTTCCTGTTTAATTTTAGTCATATTTTGGTGAAACAGAGACACTCACATTGTTGCCAAATTGGGCCAGATGGAAAAGTTGATCTGATGGCACTAAAGCTCCAAAATCTTCATTTCCAAGTGTCTTGCTGTCCTTTCTCGTGATCCTGCACACAAAATCACATCAGAATGGGGGTCCCTCTGCATGGAGGACCCCCAAACTAGGAAGAATGAGATCTCCACATGCCAATGGAGCTTTGTTACTGAACATCCTCATATAAATATCAGGAATTCATTTTGCAAAATAGAAAATAAATCACACAATTTGAACTGGTAGAGATAAAGAAATATTAAAAGAAACTTTTAGTAAAATTTTTATCTTTTCATTGATTGCTGTCATTTGATAGATATAACTCAAGTATCTATAAAGCTTGAACACTCATAATTTTTTTTCTGGCTTGAGAATAAATTCCTTTGGACTTATAATGAAGTTTAATAACAATAAACATTGAAGTAAAACATTTCAGCTGAGTACTACCATTAAATCACATGAACATATCTGTAGAATTTTGCCAAAATTCCTTAGAAAATGGATTGAATAGTTCTTATTACTGTTTTTAGTAAAACAAACTCTAAGACAGATACATTTCCAATAGTAAAAATTTCCTTTCCTCTGAAATCTTGGAAAGTTTTTTTAAGTGATTATTCACAAACACACTTTAAAGACACGTCTTTAAAAATCCATTTTGCTAGCTAATTCCCTGTAAATTGTGTTGACTTTAAAGAATTTTTGGGTGCTTGCCTTCAAAATGTGTGTCATTGCAGTAGGGATACATCTAAAAGTTCTGAGAAGTTTGAAATTGTATGCTACATTAATTTTACAAAATTTTAAAAAATATTTTTTTAAGATGTATGCTTTCACTTTTTTTTCTTTTTTCCATTTTTATTTTTAGTAACAATAGCACACCAGTGATAGAATTAATTCCCCTCTTGTTATCAAAGTCTTAAGATTTTATCTAAAATTGGCATCACTTTAGATTCATTTGTTGTTGGTAAGCTAAGGATTTATGATAAGATGAAACTGTTTTTAGAAACAAGCTTTTTCAATTTGAGATCTTTCTTATATATACTTACTACAGAGTAACGATATGTCTGATTCTAATTCCTTGAAAAATAGAGCGTATTTAGAGTCAGTCAGAATAACATCTCCTTTCTGCTGTTCCACCAATCTCCAGTCTGTCCAGACTTCAACGGCTAAAGTAGTGTACCTGGAAAACAGGTGATATTTTAATCACTTATTCATAGGATATGGTAAAAGTTTACTATTAAAGATTTCTTTGCTCTTGTCTTTATTTTTCCCTTCGTCTAATATATCTTTAAGATTAATTAAGATAATATACTCAGAAGTGTACTTGAGAATGAAGAGTATGTGACAGTAAGATACAAAGACATGCTAAATTTGGTGTTAGCATGGGAAACTGTCAAAATGTTCCCAAAAGAAGAGCAGAGGAAGTAGTGCAGCACTAAATATTCTAGTTTTAATATATCAGGGAAAATTATGGTGGACAGAACTTTTGTGAGCGATTCTAAGTTCAATTTATAAAACAGTGAAAGAGATAAAAGAAGAAATATTTTAAATATTTAAAATTATAAAAGGTTAGTATGACTTACCAAATGTATCTGCATATAAAGTAGCTTGTGCTTCTTACTAAAACTTCGATCACTGTAGCCTGAAAACATTGTAAGTCTACGAATTATTTCATAACCCAGCATAAGTTATTCTTCATTTTCTTTTTTCATGATGTTAATCTCCACTTATGATGTCTTATACCTCTCTTCACCTATTCAAATCCAAAGTTGAGATCAAGTTTTCATTTTGCAGCCTCACTGACTTCTCCATTCTCCATTTCTTCTTTCTTCTCTGTTACCCAATTAACTTACCTATCTCTGTAGCACCACTGCATATGATTGATACATCTTGTTTGGCTAAAATTATTTCAATTTCTATAAGGTAATACTATATTATGCTTTTGAATGCTGCTACATGGTACTAGCAGTTATTATAATAAGCACAAATTTGGCCTTCACTATATGAATAGATTTAAAGATATATCATGATTTCTATTCCTTAAATTGATGGAGAAAACATTCTCTTTGGAAGAAAACAGCTCTATTATTGACGAAAAAACTCCAATAACCATTTTTGGTTGTGAAGCATTAGTTCTTCTTGTGTCCCCCTCCCAAAGGCACTTTACGTAGGAGAAAAGCAAAATAAAGGCAAAACTAAATACTCTGTATAAATAATTATGAATCATACCCAATCAGCTCAAGGAAGAGGGATTTTGTAAGTTCAGGAAGACTGAACAGAGAAAAGTCAGTCCAGCCTGGAGACAGGGGCAGGTGTTTCCACCTGTGTGCTGGAAACGGCTGGTTAGTGATGTCTCACACTCTTAGTCTATTCAGGCTGCTGTAACACACTACTGTAGACTGGGTAGCTTTCAAACAACAGAAATGTATTTCTTCTTCTACCTGTGTCCTTAAGTGGTAGATACAGATAAGGGGGAGCTGAGGAACTGAACTCTGACTGCCATTCTTTGTTCTAAATGTCCCCAAGGAGCCTATCACCCTCATCGTAACATTTCTTTCCACTAATCCAAGAATCTCTGAATCCAACTATCCCACCCTCCCCAAATCCAGCACGTCCTGCCCTTTTGGGCCAGACCAATGTATAACACCCGTGTACTGATTTGCAACTTTGCCTGCCTGAAATGTACCCCTGCCTTTAAAAACATCTACTTGTAGGACATTGGGGAGTTCAAGTTTTAAGCATTAGCTGCTCATTCTCCTTGCATGACATCCCACAAATAAAGTCCTCTTCCTGCTGCTGCAACTCTTGGCTTCAGTGTTCTGCTTGGCTTTGTGGGGTAAGCAGATCCCAGTTTGTTTTGATAACAATACCATCACCTTGGCAGTCAGGTTTTCAACATACAAAATTTGGGGCAAAACAAACATTCATACTATAACATTCTAACATTCTGTGCCTGGTCCCCCCAAATCCATGTTCTTCTCACATGTAAAATACATTCATTCCATGTTAATAGTCCCCAGAAGTCTTACCTTATTCCAGCATCAACTCAAAAGTCTGAAGTCTAAAGTCTCACCTAAATATCATCTAGATCAGATATGGGTGAGGCTCACAGTCTGATTCATGCTGAGACAAATTGCTCTCCAGTCGTGAACCTGTAAAATCAAACAATGGTATTGTTATTATACAGGAAGTTCAGCACTTGTCCCCAAGGCCATGTCAGAAGAATGAGGATGTGTGGTTTGAGGAGAAGGAAAGGGAGGTTTATTAATTTGCTGGCAAACGAGGAGGATGGAGACTCTCATCTTAAAGTGCCATCATCCTATCTACAAGCAGAAATACAGAGCTTTTAAAGGAAGGGTTTTCAGCTTCTGGCTACTGCTGTTTAACTATAGTAGATGGTTCTGACCCGTCCCATCTCCAGTGAAGATAATCTCCTGACCTCCGCCCAGACAATTCTGTTGAGCCATCTTCTGTGGTACAAAGAACGAAGGACACTCTCCTGCCTCTCTGATTACTGGCTTTGGACAGGAATGCAGGTTTTAATACCCAAAAAGGGTGAGGGGGTTTTAAAGAGACAGCTTGTACATTTTGCCCCTTTTCGGACCATTTCCTCTGCTACAGTATGAACTTTTAAAATATAATGGTGGGACAGGCACAGGACAGACACTCCCAAAAGGAAGAAATAGGAAAGAAGAAAGGAGTGATAGGTCCCAAGTAAGTCCAAAACCCAACAGGACAAACAGCATTAAATCTTAAGGCTCCAGAACAATCTTTGGCTCAATGCACTTCTCTACAAGCCCACAAAGAGGTGGGGGACCTGCTTTCTGAACACACAGGGTGGTGGCCCCGACCCTATAGCAATTTTTTGCAGTGGCCTCACCCTCATGGTGACCCTGTACCTGGGTCACACGCATTTGGCTCCCCTGAGCTGGAATTATGCCTTGGTAGTTCTAGCAGTTTAGGGTTGTGGGGGTGGTCCTGCTTTCGTGGCTCTGCTGGACGTTGCCCTGGTGGGGGCTTTCTGTGGTGGCCCCACCCCCAGGCAGTTCTTTGCCTGAGCCCCTAGGATCTCCAGGCATCATTTGAAACCCAGCTGGAAGCAGCCACGCCCCCACAGCTTTGCTGGGCACAATGCACTGGGACCAATCAGAGCCACACTTGGAGCAGCCAAGGAACATGGCAACAGAGTTTGGGGAGCAATGTGAGGTCCCACTGGGCAGTGGTGGCCCATCTGTCCCCCAGGCCCTTGTACTCTGGGCTCGTGATGGGAAGGGCAACCCCAATGGTCTCCAAAATGCCTTTGATATTCTTCCATTGCCTTGGACAGTAGGTCCTGGCTTCTGTTTAGATGGCTGACTAAGCTCCTCATTGTCTTGATGAATAGGACCTGGCTTCCACTTAGATGGCTAATCCATTCCACCACCTGGATTTTATCTATTACCTGTGGAAGAGTTTAAGAAAATTAACAAGTCTCCAATACAGCTCTACCAATTTGATCTTCTATGAGTTTATGTTGGTGTACAGACAGTTCCTGATTTACGTTGGTTTGACTTGTGATTGTTCATCTCTGTGATGGGTTTATGGGTATGTGACTCCATCAAAAGTCAAGGAGCTGCTTACAACTTACAATGTGGTTGCAGTTTCTACTGAACATGTATCACTTTTACACCATCCTGAAGTCAAAAAATAGTTGAACCATCGTTAAGTCAGGGACCATCTGCTGTGTTGCCAGCATTAAATGTATTATCAAATAATCATATTTTCAATTTATGATAGGTTTATCAAGACGTAAGCCCATCATAAGCTGAGAAGCATGTTTTACTCATCTCTTTAATGCATTTTCTCAGTCAAAATTTAAGTCAATCCAGATTGAATTCTGTAATAGTAGAAAAGGCAGATGGGAAGTTAGCCATCCTGCTTTCTAATCAGTGGCTCCTCTGTCTACCTAATTTATCCCATAATTCAAATAATTCTTAGATTAGTTCATAAAATCTTCCTTTCCAAATAATTCATGTATTTACACAAATTATCTTTCTAATTTTCTACTTTTATATTCTCATTTTCTCCATCCAATCTTTTGTAATCAGAAGATAAAAGTTTGAATGTTTTTATCTGCCATGTAGATTTCTCACATCTTGTTCTTTTTTTTAACAGGAACTGTCATCCCACAAAATGTCTAAAAAATCTTGCAGTTTTGAACTCAAAGACAAGCGTTTTTAATTTGATATTTCACTAGAAATAATTGTTCATGTCATATATTCCTACCTTAAGAATTCTTGGCCTTGGAGGCAGGAGCACATCATTTAAGAAGTTCGGGAAGGTTTTCCCTTCAGTGTCCTCTATTCTAGTTCTTCCCCTCAGCCCTTCCTACCTGTCCTCACATCAGGTCATTGTGGCCTATAACGTATGGAGTAAAAGAACGCACGGCCATCCAAGTTTTGCACACTAAGTAAAAGTTGCAAATGTCTTAATAAAGTTCAGTTATAATTGTGAAATTGCATTTTCCATTTATTCATACAAATAAAACAGCTCGAGTTGAAATTTTAAGATTGCCTAATCAGAAGAGAAGGGCTTTTTGTAAAGAACCGATCTTTCTAAAATATTAAAAGGCCTGTCATTTAAAACTTTTAAAGTTCTTGGGTTTCTTTTTTCTGGAAAAGATTATATATAGAAAGAGCTTTTAATATCTCCAAGAGTCATACTTCCATTGGTAACAGAAAATGAGTGTTCTTTGAATTTTCTAACAGCCAAATCAGTGTATTTATCTTTCTCAGAATATATGTGGAAAGTAGAAGTCTTTAAAATAAAAATACTGTCTACGTAAAGAAATCTAAATAAGTGGTACGGGAGGCTGTTCATGGGCAAGATCAAGTGGCTCTCCATTAAAATGCCCAACTCTCAGACTTCAGCCCTGTCCTGGGTCTGGTCTCTAACTCTGTAGGATCAGACATATAAATACCAGTACTCAGGGTAGATTTGCCTTTCTGGAGAAGAGGTCTGTTTTCAAAGCTTATAAAAGCTCAGGAATATAATTGTCTGACAAAAACAAAAAAGAAAAAAAAAGAAAAAGAAAAAATATCCTTGTTCATAATAACTGGTACACTTTCTCCCTCAAGGAAACTGTTTAGAAAAAAGTCTCATTATGATTAGAAAGTTACTCCATGAGCAGAGAATCAAAGAAAGAGGAATTTAGGAATTAGTTAAATATTTGCTATCTTTTGCTATAATATCTTGATGGACCTGTCATCATAGTATTAGGGTGGGACTGACAAGGTTAACAGAGACCACTGTGAATATCTGAACAGACTTAATTTAATGTATGGTGACAGAGGTAGTGGAAAGATTGACTAACCAGGAGACAATATGAGCAGGAATAGGAAGTTATTACCTTCCCTAAGATAGAGACCAAAAAAAAAAAAACCAAGAAAAAAGAAAAAAAGAAGGTGGTTTTATAGAGCCTACGGGGTCAGCTAACCAAAACTGAAACCACAGGGAGTCTATCCTGTGGGAGCTGGAGCCATGGAGGGGCAACAGCTGCCTGAGATAACATCCAGGAGCAGTGGGAAGGACACTGACTTCTCTCTCTTCTCCCCTTCCAATCTCCTGGCAATGCACCTCATTGTTGGAACCCACCAAGTCAGCTCTTGAATGGATTCTCATTTCTTTCTTTTTTAATTTTTTTGGAAGTTATTCACTCTAGTTCTATTCTTTTGGTGGTTTCTCTATAAATTTTAACATACAAAAATCTAAAATTAATTAATATCTTCACCTTTTTCCTAAATAACATAACTAGGTTCACCCCTTCTGGCTTTTTGTGTCATTTTTGATCTTTTAAACTGTCATACAACATTGCTATTATTGTTTTATGCAGTAGGAAAAATAATCACAACACATACCTGCTATATTCCAGGTGCTTCTCTAAATGCTTTCCTGTACTCTTTCATACTATTCCTAGGATAACCCCTGAGAGAGGTCGTTTTATTATTACCATTTTACAAAGGAGAAGACAGGGAGGGGCACACTGAGGTTAATTAATTTTTCCCATGATCACACCAACTAAATGAGGGAGGCAGGTTTTCAATGCAGGCTGTTGGCTCCAGAGTCTAAGCTCATAATCATTCTGTAGAGCTTCTCCCTATAAATATTCCCTTAGATTTGCCCCTACATATTTGCAAATTTCTTAGCTTTCGAACATTGAACATCTCAGGCCATCTATCCAAAAATATTTTTTCTATTTAGAATTTCTTTAATGTGGATTTGCTGGTGACTACCTTTGTTTTTGTTAACATAAAATTTTCTTTATTTTTTTCTTCATTCTTGAAAAAGACTATTTTACTTGGCCACAGAATTCTAGGTTGACAGTAATCTTCATTTGGCATGTTGAAAATATCACACTGTGTCTAAGCTTCCATTATTTCTGTAAAGAAGTCAGCTGTCATTATTTCTCCTTTGTCAATAATCAGAATTTCTTTTTGACTGCTTTATATGTTTGGCCTTTGTCTTTGGTGGATTGTAATTTTACTATCATGTGCTTACGTGTGGATTTCTTTTAGTTT
This sequence comes from Eulemur rufifrons, assembly GCF_041146395.1. Taxonomy (NCBI): domain Eukaryota; kingdom Metazoa; phylum Chordata; class Mammalia; order Primates; family Lemuridae; genus Eulemur; species Eulemur rufifrons. The sequence goes on along the minus strand of NC_091000.1, from coordinate 7,214,898 downwards.
TGGGGGTTTTTTAGTTAATTATTTTTGTATTGTATTTATTTTTATTTAAAAATAACAGGGATTCTTGAATTTGAATTTGTTGTCTTTCAAGTTCTTGGAAGTTCTCACCCATTATACCTTTAGGTCGTACCTTTGTCCTCTCTTCTCCCACCTCTCCATCCGGGATTCTAAGACTCTACTCTCCTATAGCTTTTATCTTTTTATCATGCCTTCTGTCCTTTTGTTACTCTTGGATGAATTCTGGATATTTTCTTCAGCTTTTAATTTGGCTTAATAAAGTTCTAAACTTCAAGTTTTGTTTTGTTTTTTTTAATTTTAAGAATTTTTTGATTCTTCTCCCAATCTTCTTATTCTTTATGATTATTTCAAAGCTACTTCTACAAAATGCTTATAATCCCCATTAACGATGACTGTGCAGGCCAGATTTTGCTGTTTGTAATTTCTTCCAGTGTTGTTTATGGTGTCTTGTTTCTTTACATGTTTCTTTGATTTTATTTTACTATTAGGTGCTCGATGTGCCTTGCAGCTTTGCATGTGGAATACTTTGAAGCCTGGGATGTTTTTCTCCAGGAGGGATTTACATTTGCTTCTGTTAGGGACAGTCCAGAACCACTAAGTCAAATTTATAGATTTTGTTTGTGTGTATGTCACTCAGCTAACATAAATTCAGGCTGCTATCCTCTGTGAAGACAGGTTTATTTTTACATATTCTTAAGGGAATATTTTTTTCCCCTTCTGCACAGGAGAAATATGATAACGTAGGCCATTCCTTGAAGTTTTTTGTGGTAAATTGGGGTTATTTCTAGTTCTCCCTCAAACTCAGATTATGGCCCTTTTGGAATCCAAGAATTATTAGGGCAGGGGAACTCTGACAACATTTATACATAAAACTCGGCAAACTGTGTGAAAACTAATGTTCAGGTTCACTTTGTTTAGAAAAAAATAGTATCAAAGCCTCTCAGTGTTCTCAATATCACCCAGGCCCTGACCTGAGTATTCCTCACATTCTTGCCTACAAATAGATAGGCTAAGAAAATATTTTTCGTATTTATATACAACTTGTAGTTGCTTTCACCAGGAGCATTGGTCTGCCAATCTATTCCACCAAGTTGATGAAAGTGGCAGAGAATCACACTTCCCTTAAGTGATAATATCAGTTACCTTATAGCCAGGGAAACTGTGAGCCCAGCTGTGCCTCAAAGACAATTGTTTCCATTTCCATTTATTATATAACATACCCGTTATGAACTGACTTTTAGAGTTTCTCCAATAATTTCTATTTTCCCTCATTTCCAAGTTATTGGGAAAACTCTTTACTCCTCCATCTTTTTCATCTCCCCAATTTGTCCATCTTCAGGAAAATCAAACACAAACTAACCTCACGACAAATGGACAAAATCTAAATCAAAACTCATGTCTTAAGATGCCTTGGAAAATTTAAAAATATAGATGAATTCTATGCAAGGGTTAAAAAAAAAGAAATTTCACCTACATATTTCAGATTCTCTGGTAGATTCCTGACATTTATAAGCACTAAACAGGTTTCAAATATACAAATTGATGGATACTAACAATATGGAGTTTTTATAGCTATTGATTTCTTCTCAAATTGCATTTGTGTTAAGAATTAGATATTTTTTGCACATATCTTTTCATGACACAATAGGTTTATTAACTTTCACTGAGTGTTCATTCAACAAAAAAAATTTGTTGTTATTTCTATATATAACATAAAATAGTAGTTTATTTCATGGAAATACCTACTGGTAAAGATGGACTTTTATGCTGAATAGAAGATTATAAATATCTTTAAATGCACATCCGGGCTGGAAAAAGGGAGAGAAATCCACAGATATCAAAAATGATGAGAAAGTATAATTCACAAAAACAACCATTCTTTAAAGATGAAAATTGCTCTAAGGACATCTGCCCATCCCTGGTAGCCTGGAGCTTTTGAGTTTAATAGTACAAACACACAGGACTGGAGTAGACATGAAACCTAGGGCCAGCACAAGTTTGGAAGTCTTATTAAGCTTCAGATAGAGCCAGGGCTCTGAAAGACAGCTCTCAGTAAAATGATGAAGTAGGAGGAAAAACCTCTGCCCTTCCAAGTGCCACTGTGAAATAGTGACAGACTACAATATACACAGGATCTCAAAAGCCCCACCTGCATCTGCAAACTCAGTGATCACCTGGGTTTGGAATTCTGCTGTACCGCTTACTAGTTGTGCAAGTTACTTAAACTTTGGGCAACTTACTTGGACTCTTTGTGCTGCAGTTTTCTCATCCGTGCAATGAATATAATAACGGTACCTTATTATAGGGCTGTTGTGAGATTAAGTCCATCATTATATATGCACATTACTTAAAATTGTACCTGGCAGATGGTATATAAGTAAGTGCTAGCTAGTTATAATTATTATTTTTTTAGTGACAGGGGTCTCATTCTATCACCAAGGCTAGAGTGCAGTGGTGTGATCTTAGCTCACTGCAGCCTGGAACTCCTGGCCTCAAGAGATCCTCCTGCCTTAGCCTTTGAAACTGCTGGGATTACAAGCATGAGCCACTGTGCCTGGCCTATTAGTACTGTCATCTGAGGCACTATCATATATTGTGTAAGAGCAGAGGCTCCCTGTTCAAACGGCCACAGTTACTTCACCTAGTGGTGGCACATGCCCTACGCTGGTGAGTCTGAGTTCTTCTTCGGATCTAATGGGTCAATCTTTTGTTGTGTGGGGACTCACGGAAGTGAGGCTAATCAGTCACAGTAGCCGTGTTTCCTGTCATTTGCTAGAAGCCACTGTAGGAAAAAATAGAGACAATATGAAAGAAAGATGATGAGAGATTTTTTTTTTTTCCTTTTTCCCATAGTTCCTGAGGCCCAGCTGTAAGTTTGCCCTCCCTTCAATTACGTGAATGGTCTTATCTGTCAAACAATTCCTCCGTTTTCCCCAAACTAATTCACATTACTTGGCTGCAACTATTTAATGTTACATGTGGCTGTCACATGCAGCCATTTTATACAGTATTCAAATCTTTTGTGGCACAGAAGTAAAATAACAGAATTTACCTTTCCACTTTTATTTGCCAATTATATCATTCTTTTAAATACATAGCAGCAGACATATGCAGACAATGTGCTAAGATAGCACTTGCTCGTTCCATCACAGGCTTCTGGGTTATCTAAATCTTAAGATTTTAACCATTAATAAAGTTCACAAATAAAGCTCTGAAATGGAGTTACTAGTGTCTTGCATAGTTAGGATTCCTTTCTATGTGAGGCTTAATACATTTTAATATAAATTTGGGGTAGTGGTTACCATGTGACTTTAAGTTAGCAAAAGGCAAGAAGAGGTAATTGACAGCTGAGTATATTATCCTAGTATATGATAATCATATATGAAAATATATAATTATGAAAGATATCATTAAAACATATAAATATGATACATAGACTGTCACTATGCTGATTTATTTAGAAATCACAGTAAATAGTGAACTTCCTGAGAAAAACGAACAAATAGCATAATATCTGGGCATTCAGAAAATGTGTATTGAGCCAAACATATTTCCCCCAGATGCCTACACATCTGTTTCTAAGTCCTTAGTCCTATAACATCCTCATTAATAATTATGGTGGCAATATCAGATCCCAGTAACTGCATTTCCCCTGAATTTACCAGATGTTCAATGTGCTGAGCCCAAAATGACCCTTTTTTCCCTTTCAGCAAGTATCTGCATTAGTTTTAATAGTGGCATTTCTCTTAGATGGGGAGGTCACCATAAAATAGACAAGAGTTTAGAATATTCCTGGAATAATCCCAACTTTCCCTTGATGTAGCAATGTAAATCATCATTTTTAAAATTAAAATAGTTTAGGCAATTTAAGCAAGGCAAAAGTAATTTATTTCATATTTATCATAAAAATTGTGTTACTATTTTATCATGCTTTGCTACATAGCTATACATAATTAAACTAAATTATCTCCTTTCTTCTTCAAATTGCTTTTAACATAAAAGAAATGTAGGTGAGTACCTTAGTCTGTTTTCCATTGCTAGAACTGAATACCACAGGCTGGGTAATTTATAAAGAAAAGAAATTTACTTAGCTCATGGTGTTGGAGGCTGGGAAGTCCAGGAGCGTGGTGCTGGCATCTGGTGAGGGCCTTCTTGCTACGTCCTCTCATGGTGAGAGAGCAAGAGCAAGAGAGCAGAGAGAGCTCGCTTCTGTAACAAAGCCACTCTCTTGATAGCAACCCTAATTAAAATAGCTTTTGGCAAACACAGCTACAAAGAGTTTAAAAATCCTGTCTCACTCTAGAGTATGGAGGTTTAATAAAACATGCTGAGAGCTGTAGCTGGCCCTTACTGTACTCATTTTAATCACCCCACCAACTCCTTACTGCCCTGGCTTCCCTCCTAGAAAGCAGAACATAGAAGGAAGTTGAGACCAGGGGCTGTGACAATCACAACAGACATTTTTTACATTTAATAATTTTTGTAAAAACATTCTTTTTCTTTCCAGACAAGTAAAGGTATGCATTTTCCAAACTCTGATAATTATAGGGGATGGGACAGGAAAACTTTCCTGCCTCAGTAAACGTCACTGCCTAGGTGTTACCGAAAGCTCGGCACTCGTCCACAAGGCCAAAGGGGAAGGTTTGGGGGGAAGGAAAGTAATAGTATCTTCACACAGGATTGTTGTTGAATCAAAGGAAATAATGTTTTTAAGTGCTTAACACAATGCCTAGATTGTAGGAAGCTCTCAATAAATGTTACTAGAATCCAGAAAAGACCAAAATAAACTCAGAAACAATTAATAAAAGAGAAAACAGGAAGAGAAAAGAGGAAGATTGAAGCATCAGAGGTATGGTTGGTTATAGAAATTCATCTGCAGGATTATTTTTGAATGTACTTTAATGGTACAAAACTACAAATAAGGAAAAATTGTGATGGAAAATTTGCTACCTGCAACATGTTGGTGATTGTCCTATTATTTTAAGAAAATCAACCCTATTATCAAAGGCCTAGTGATTTTATTTTAACATGTATAATATACATTCTTGTTTTAAGAATATACATCCAAACCCCTATAGTAAAATCTTTTTTCTTTGCTGCCTAAAAATAATTAGGGAACACAGGATATATGTGTCAATGCAATGCCCATGGGAATTGCATTCCCTAATGTTCTTTCTAGAAAAATAATATATTCTTAGGCTTGTCTCTTTCTATATTTCTTTCATTGTGGTATTTTCTACCAGCTATTCCTCAGGGTTAAACATATTGGGTGAGCTACAATGCTCTTTGTGGTTGATTATAAGCATGTAGGTTCAATTTAAGCAAAGCCTGCCTAGTGTATGGTAAATGAATTTTCTTCTGTAATTATAGCTGTAAAACTTAGTCAACCAGTCATGGTACCATAACTGGGAATTAGCACTGAAAATTTTATTCATAATATTTGCTTCAGATTTCACAATATATTGAAACCGTAACTTTATTTAAGGTATTGTAGAGCTCATATGATATTGTTAGCATTGTTAGCCCTTTTAAGAAGCATTTTAAGTTAAAACTAAAACGTAGCCCCTGGTCTCAACTTCCTTCTCTGCTCTGCTTTGTGGCATGGAAGCCACAGCAGTAATGAGTTGGCAGGTGATTAACATTAGTACAGTAAGGGCCAGCTACAGCTATCAGCACGTTTTATTAAACCTCCATACACTAGGATGAGATAGGATTTTTAAACTCTTTGTAGCTGTGTTTGCCAAAAGCTAATTAACGGGATTAAGCTATGGAGTTTCTCTTTTCCCACTGGACAAACTAAAACAACATTTAGAAAGATACACCCTATCTAATCTTAAATTAGTTTTGTGCTACTATGTTTATGTCTTAACTTTAAAGTGGATACAAAATACATCAACAGAGTGAAAGCTGTGACATTCCCCTAAATGACTATTCCAGATTGATAACACAATAATGAAAAGGCAAATAACTTATACTTGGAAAGGAACAGAATGAAATAGAGGATATTTCAGAAGGTACAGATTGTCTTAAGAATAAATTAAAAAGATTCACCATGAGAAATATGTACAAATTTAACCAGTACAAGTGAATTCATTATCTTCATAATATTTACTAAATTGATCTTGGAAAATGGTGTTTTTCATGTTAACAATATAGTTTCTAAAATAATGGAAAGTATCACAATATTGCACAATGTATTGTAAATTCTTGTTCTATTTACTATATTATAATTTTCCTTAGGCTTTTCTTGTTCTTTCCATGAAAATGTTTGTTGAAAAACTAATAGTGAAATAAATAGGGTTTCAGAGATCTATGTTGGGGGAAGGATTAGGGGAGGTGAGAGAAAATATTTAACATTAAGATTTTCATTTTTTAAATATTTAGGGCATTATCACTGTCCTAAATTACTGCAAAATATAATCAAGTCTCATATTTCTATACAAATGTAACTTCTAATTGGAAACATTTTTAGGAGCTATTCTAAGTCTCTTTATGAGTTACTGTAAGTTTGTTATTTGTCATGAAAAGGCCTTAATTTTGAAAAGGTGACATAATGTTGCATTACACTAAATATGTGGACTTCCCAAGGTAGCTTCAATTGTAAACTTTCACTTTATTTTATTACTAACAAACAAAATTAATTTGTTATTTATATTTTTATAAACTAAAATTTTTTTTCTATGTTGGTTCATTTTTATTTATTTATCAGTCAACTAACTATATAAATACTAATTTACATCAGGATTTCTCAACTTCAGCATTATTGACATTTGGGCTGTATAATTCTTTGTTGTGAAGGGCTGTTCTGTGCATTATAGGATGTTCAGCAGCATCTTTAGCCTCTACTCATCAGATGTCAGTAGCACCTTCCCAGATGTGACAACCAAAATCGCCAAATGTCCTCTGGAGGGGAAAGGGGCAAAAATCACTCCCCATTCTTGATTGAGAACCACTAATTTGTATTTATGTCTGAGGATATGTAAACAATGAAAAATTCCAGTATATCTAAATCATAAGCAATCTACCAACACTTATGTAAAATTAAATAATATAAAAAGAAAAAGCAGAAAATACCAATAGTAAGTTTAGAAAAATCTTATCAAATGAAACTTAAAAAAATTTTTATTATGAAACTTAAAAAAAATGCCACTAAAAACACTGAATGCAAGATTATTCAAATGAAAATGATATCATATATTTTTTTAATTTTGTTGGAATAAAAGGTACAATAAACTTTACATACTTCAATAATTTTGACACATATATACATGCATAAAACATCACTATGACTAGGATATTGAACATTTTAATTATATTAGAAAGTCTCCTTATTTACCTTTTTATCAACCCTTCTTTCAATCCCACTCTTAATCACTGACCTATTTTCTGTAATAATACATTAGTTTGAATTTTCTAGAATTTTAATACATATAATTGTACAGTACTCTTTTGGCCTGACTTCTATCACTCAGAATAAGGAAATGTATCTATATTGCTCTGTGTATCAAGAATGATTTCTTTTTATTGCTAATTAGTAGTCCTTTTTATGAATACATCACAATATTTTTATCTACTCACCTATTTTTGGGCATTTGGGTTATCTCCACTTTGGGATATTACAAATAAATCTACTCTGAGCATTTGTATGTGAGTCTTTGTTTAGATATGAAGCTTTATTTCTCTTGGATAAATAACTAAGAGTGGAATGGGTAGGTCATATGTAAGGTATTTGTTAAACTTTTTGAGAAACTGTCAATTTTCCAATATGATTGTACTTTTTACATTCCCTCCAGTAGTATGTTAGAATTCCAGTTGCTCTACATCCTTGCTAGTATTTTGTGTGCTCAATATTTTAATCTTAGCTTATTTTATGCATTTTTCTGATGAGTAAGGAGGCTGAGCATTTTTCATGTGCTTACTGGCCCTTTTTTATATTTATCTTTCTGTGAAGTATCTGTTCAAATTTTATGCCTATATTATTTTTTTGCTTTGTGTTTGTCTTATTATTGAGTTCTAAGAGTACTTTACATATTATGAATATGAGTCCTTTATATGTATGTGAATGTTTTCTATGTCTGTAGCTTATCTTTGTCATTTTCTTAATGCTATCTTTTGAAAAGCAAACATTTTTATCTTTGATAAGCTCCAGTTTTATCATTTCTAAAAAATGTTTTGGACTTTCTGGGTTCTATCTAAGCAAACTTTGCCAACCTCAAGTTCCCCAAATATTTTCCTAGGAGTTTTATATGTCAGGTGTTACACATAGGCTATCATTTCAAGTTAATTTTTGTACATTGTGAGGTAGGAATAATGTTTATTTATTTTTGTTTGTTTTGTTACATATAGATGCACTGCTGATCCAGCACTACTTATTGAAAAAACTTTCCCTATTGAATTGTATTGGCATGCTTTTGAAATCAATTTACTGTATATGTATATGTATGTCATACTTTCTATATGTTTATATAGAAAAATTATATACATGTATAGATTTATAAACATATATATGTACATTTCTCAACTTCCTATGCTGTTCTGTTGATATATATGTCTTTTTTTGTTAATACAAAATTGTCTTGATTACTCTAGCTTTTTAGTAAGAACGGGAATCAGGTAGGAAAGATCCTCCCACTTTGTTGTTGTTGTTCTTCTTCTGTTTTTGCTTCTAACTGTTGTATATATTTTTAGTCCTTAGCATTTACGTATGAACTTGACAATCTCTTTATTGATTCCTTAAAAAAAGTACTAGAATTTTGATTGGAATGGTGTTGAATCCACAGATCAACTACAGTAGAATTAATTACCATCTCAGTAACATTGAGTCTTCCAATCCATGAATATGACATATTTACTTAGATATTCTTTTATTAATCTCATCAACATTTGGCCTTTCAAAGTGAAAGTCTTAGGATTCTTTTTTTTTTTTTTTTTTTTTTTGAGACAGAGTCTCACTCTGTTGCCCAGGCTAGAGTGAGTGCCGTGGCGTCAGCCTAGCTCACAGCAACCTCAAACTCCTGAGCTCAAGCGATCCTCCTGTCTCAGCCTCCCAAGTGGCTGGGACTACAGGCATGCGCCACCATGCCCGGCTAATTTTTTTCTATATATATTTTTAGCTGTCCATATAATTTCTTTCTATTTTTAGTAGAGGTGGGGTCTCGCTCTTGCTCAGGCTGGTCTCGAACTCCTGAGCTCAAACGATCCGCCCACCTCGGCCTCCCAGAGTGCTAGGATTACAGGCGTGAGCCACCGCGCCCGGCCTTAGGATTCTTTTGTTATATTTATTCCTAGGTATTTTATGGACTTTGGCACTAGTATGAATGTTGTCTGTATATTAAATAAAACATCCTAAGTCTATCTGTTAATTCTACTAGTTGTTTTGTAGATTTCTTTGAATTTCCTACCTAAATAATCACATCATCTGAAGGAAAAAAAGAGGATAATTTTATTTCTTTCTTTATGATGTATATGCATTTTATTTCTGTTTTGTTGATTTATTGTAATGGCTGTAATATTCAGTAAAATGTTGAAGATAATATAGGAAAAAAGAAAATAAAATCTGATATCAGATTTATTATCAGAAACACTATAAGCTGGAAGAAAATGGATGAACATATTTAAAATACAAAAAAAAAGTCAACCTAAAATTCTTTTTTCAGAGAAAAATATCTTTTAAAACTGAAGGTAAAATATACTTCTTCAGGCATACAAAAGCTTAAAGAAATGTTCAAGGAAGTCCTTTAAATAGAAGGAAATGATACCAGATGGAAATATAAATTTACACAAAGGAATAAAGAACACCAGAAATGGTAACGAGATGAGTAAATATAAAGTTTTTTTCTTTATTCTATAAATCTCTTTAAAAGATAATAGGCATTTTAAAGCAAGAAAAATAATGTATAGACAGACAGATAGTAAAATGTATGACAATAGTGCCAAGCTGGGAGGGAAGAGATGGAGGTACGTACCCTGTTACACTAGACATAAAGTAATATATTATCATGTGAAGATATATTGTGATGAATTAAAGATGTACACTATAATCCCTAAAGCAACTGTGAAAATAACATCATCTAGAGTTATAGGAAGTGAGCAAACAAAGGAAAAATAATAGAATTAGAAAAAATGCTCAACTAGTGCAAAAAAGAGGGAAAAGAGAAAAAAAGGACTAAAGAACAGATGGAACAAGTGGAAAATCAAAAACAAGATGACAGAGTTAAACTCAACTATATCAATAATTAAATTACATATAAATTGCCTAACATACCAATTAACAGGTAGAGATTGACAGATTTTATATATACATATACATATATATATATATATATAGTAACACACAACTAAATGTTACCTACAAAGAAAACACACTTTAAGTATAAAGACAAAAATAGTTAAATGTAACAGAATGAAATAAGATATATCTCGCTAACACTGATCAAAAGAAAGCTGGAGTAATTTTGGGAATTATTTCTTTTTTATGAAGATTGTTAGTTGTGGCTGCTGTTCTACTGGGCATTTAACTAGCATGAACTCAAACTGCTGTCATCTTTCCCCACACTGTGATGCTACAGATAACTCTGCTCATTTTTTCCCCCTCCTTTTGCTGCTTTTATAATTCGGCATCTAGAGTGAGTCCCTTGTGTCTAAACAATTTAGCAGTCAGTCCAGTGTTTATCCTGGATTTTGGACTCTATCTCATTTGATTTGTCTTATTTGCTTGGCTCCTTCCTTATTTTCTAGCTGCTATGCCAGTCCCCTTTCCCTGTCTTCTCAAGCCAGTAAGGTACCCTTTCTTCCGCCTGAGCTATGTGGCTGGAGGAACCCACACACTCAAAGGTGTGGCAACCTCACACATCTCATCAGAAGTGGTCTGCTTTTCAACAATGGACTTCTCTACAGTTTCTGCCTATTTCATTTGCCAGGCTCCTGCAACACTTGCACAGTTCAGCAGTTGGCCAGGAATTTGGGAACATTTACTCTGATCTGAAGTTCCAGCACTTAGGTAGCTCTTTCATTTCTAAAATTTTCGTTTAAATTCCTGCTGCTCTGCTTCTTTGAACTCTGACATCTCCCACCTGGAGCTGATAAAGCCATGCTCAGCCAGTGCTCAGTCCTGGGAGGGGAAGACATCACCCCAGCCAAGAAAGCCACGCACTTGCTGCTTTTATCCAATGCAGTAGCGTTTCTTCAATAGTAACCTCTAGTTTGTGCCTATATTTGGTCATTTTTCCATTGTCTTGAAATTAGTTTTAATAATTTTCCCATTTTTTAAATAATTGTGACGTTCAGGAGAAACACAACCACCTTCATGTTGCCACTACTGGAAATCCCATACACTGAGTGATTTTTGAGTTACCAACTCCACTTATTTTCCTGGTCAAAACACTACTTGCTTGTGATATATTTGTCAAGAACTATGATGAGTCTGAGGTTCTATTCTACCATTAAGCCAACAAGTTATCCTGCCACAGTTTCATGGATACCGGCAGACGATATGAGACCCTGAGTCAGAGACAAAGGACTTTATTACTCACAGCACAGAAAGCATGAGCATCACGATCACATCATTTCCCCCCCAGGGGGGTTGAAAAGGAAGACTCAGGTGTATGGTACACATGCAGTGAGCTTTGGTCAGAGTTGAAGAAGCTTAGGGAACAAAAACGCCTTATAATAGACAGTAAGCAAACCTGCCCTCTGCTCTGAAGGTAAAAATTATCTTTATTCTCCAAGATTGTTTTGTGTACAAACATCCCATCCTTCAATAGCTAGTCCTGAACAAAAGCTAAAAGTTCCTCTGCTTGCAAGACCTTCAGAAACAAAAGAAATCTGTGGAGAATGGTACCTTAATAATACCTTTTATTTCGATGCCATCTTGGCTTCTGGCAAATATTCCCAGAGATATGCAACTTTGCCATCCACTCTGATTAATCTAATTGACAGAAGCTGGGACAAAATCTATTCAATTTGTTTCACACAACATCTAATTAAGGGAAGTCTCAGCAGGACTCCATGCAGCACAATGAGGTCAACCTGCAGTCTGATGTCAGGCACGCTTCCCCCAGGGTCAGCACCCTGCACTAATCCCATAAACCATCAGTGCTGACCTTTGAAAGCTAGCAGGGTTTCTCGTTAAATCTCTGTATTGAGCTTGCCACCTTGCCGGAGACATTAATCCAGGTACAGCAGCGTGGATGTATTAGTGATTGCACAATCTAGGGCGTTTCTGTCACCCAAAACAACTGGGCGGTGAGTAAAGGCTAACGAAAATGCCTCCTAGGGCTCAGCTTGCGTCACTGCTCTCTCCAGCTATAGTTGACACATTTCATACCACTTTTTCTAAGTCAATGACTCCAATAATCGAGGCAACTTCCTGCAAGATGCACAACATAATGAGTCATTTACTCCTCCGGAAGCTTCCTCAATGTTCCTCATTTCTTAAAGATGTCCCACAATCATCTGAAGGTTACACGATCTAATGATGGTGCTTCTTTAAGCCCTTTAAGATATCTTATGACCATTCCTAAGAGGCAAGTCACTGGTCTTCTACATAACAAGTGTAATCTTAGACACTGCCCAGGATGCCCAGAAACTATTGTTTACAATTGTTCAGGTCACCAATGTGTGACATACAGCAATCAAGGGGTGCAGGTCGAAAGTACCTACGACATAACCGCCCTGGCTGCCACACGACACACATTATCCAATCATCAGTCACAGTGTGTTTCCGTAGTTTGCAGCCCCAAGGAGGTGGCGCTCGTTTGCTGGTCTGTAGTTTCTCAGGTGGAACACCAAAGAGTCAGGCAACAGCCCAAGAATCAATATATCTATAACAAGGTTTACCAAGGGTATTTACTGGCCAGAGCTATGGACCAGCCCTGAGCTCTGCCCAGTGAGTGGAAGAACCTTGTCCATTTTCAGTGCCACAATAGCTCAATGGAAAACAGCAGATTTCAGTTTTGCCAAACTATCAAGATTTTAGAATCAGGCATTTAGGGTAACATCTATAAACTGATGGATCCAGTGGCTTAATACAGAAGGCAGAAGATAAAGGGAGATAAAGTTTCCCCTGAAGGATAAATAAAGCCAAGATAGTGTTAGGGCCAGGCAAGCTCTAATGCTGAATGTTCTGTTTCAATTTGACAATAAGGCTGCTGGGTGTTTCTCACTGTGTTAGTCAGTGAGTCCGAAGTGTCCCACCCCAAAATGTGAATGTCAGGCTGGAGAGTCAGATGGTCTTCACAGGTCAGACATTCAATTTTGACAAGAGCTGAATAGCAAACTAATAGCCCCTTTTCAGAAGGAGTGTGCCAGCCAGCCTGTGCTGTTGTTCCTTAGGGGGCATACTGAGGTTGAGTCCCCGAGTGTGTGTGGGGGGAACTATCACATTGCTACTGCCAAGGGAAAAGGCACCCAGAAGGGTGATCCTGACAAGACAGAAAGCCAATGGGAATGAACAGTTCCCTTGTTTCTTCTCCAGCTACCACTCTCTCTCTTCTCCTGGCACCACCCCCTACGGGCATGACAGGAGCAACGTGGCAAAAATAAATGAAAAAATAAGTAAATGTGGATGGTGGTGTGCCAATCCTAGCACCCCGAGCAGAGTGTGAAAGGCAGGATTTGGCACTGAGAAAAAAATAGCTTGATAACTAGCACAAAGATCTTATATATGTTAACACATGAGCCACTGGATTATACACGTTCTAATTTATAGCTTTATAAACTATATAATATATACTTAAATTTATATAGCTTTATATATTTTTTAGTTTTATAGCTTGATAACTAGCACAAAGATTTTACATATGTTACCAAAGGAGCCACTGGATTATATATTTTCCAATTTATAGTTTTATAAAAATGTGAGGATTCTATTAATATTTTGATGGAGAATATTATAAATATACTTAAATGTGGACAAAATGAAATGAATTTGAAATCATATCTCCTAAACTCAAGTGGATGTCTATTCTCATTATGAAGAACTGAGATTAAAAAAGAGAAAAGCCAAAATAGGCTTAAACTATAACAATTGTTTATGAATACACGTATTCTAGATTTTCTGAGATAGTTTTACTTTTAAAAATTAAGCTTTAACTTTAAAAAAAGTTTCCTTTTAAATATATATTTGTTCACAGGTATGTGTGTGTATGATATGTTTTTAACGTGTATCTAGAAAAGTAATATAGTCTTGATTGACATTTTGGATTGAGTAAAAATAGATTATTTTAACTGAACTCTAGCTTGAATTATTTCTGTTCTCTGGCACAGACCCTCAAAAAGTGAACTACAACTTTTAATGGAGAGAAGTGAAGATGACATTTGGCTGATGCAGGAATATATTTTGGTTGCATTCCACCTCATTCTGGAAGAAAAAAAAGAAAGTTTTAGCAAATAATATAAATGAACTAAAAATATAACTTCACTTGTCATAGGCAACCTTTTTCTTCCAAGGGGAAGAAAGGGTAAGGATAAGAAACATATGGACAAAAAGATACATGATCTGAAAGTACACACAAGAGAGATCTAAGAATAACATGAACACATATGTTATATGCAACTAATTAAGCAAATTACTAGCCAAAAAAGCTCAGTGTCCCTCAATGAATTTTCATTTACTTCTTAGAGTAGTTTCTGTAGACCCATTTTCCTTCCAGCTGGCAATGAACAAGTAACGTAAAAACTATTAGGAACAAAGGATAAGAAGAGTAATTTTGAGTAATTCCAGTGAGTCATAGCAGTGCAAATCACTCCTCATCCATTTCACTTAAAAACTCTATCTTGTTAAAAGAAAACTATTTTGTTGACTAAATCATAAAATATATGTTAGCATTTATCATGGAAATCATACATCATGTTCATGCAAATTTCTTTCTGGTTTTAATCTGTCATCTTCTGCAAAATTGGAAACTAAAATTGTATAATTATAGATTTTTAAATCTGTGCTTTCGTAAACTTTCCAATTTCCCTATTATTGTTCTCAGTTGTAAATATCCATGGATGCTCTCTGTTTATATTGCTACTTAACTGTCCCAGGTAATTGCTTTAACTCAACAAGCTTTTGCTTTTGTTTTGTTTGATTTTTCTTTGAGTGTTTTAAAGTTAGAAATATAGGAAAGCTAAACTTATAGTTTTATATTATAGGATACTATAAACTCCTAAGTGCTCATTCTAGATTTAAGAGGGAGATTCTTGGAGGGTAAATTGGCAGTAAAGTAACAAAGCCAGAAATACACAAATGACAGAAGGGGAAACAAAAATTTTCATCATCTCTGAAAAAATGTGATAGCAAAACAACAAAACAAAATAAGATAAAAGCAATCAACTCTGAGGTTATTATTGCATTGCATTTTTCTTGAGTTCTGAGAGCTGAAAAAGCAAACCTATTTTTTCGTTTATCGACTTCTATTCCTAGAATCACATACTGCATGATAATCTATTCATTGAAATTTGAGGAATTTTATGACCTGGTATTGATCACTTTTGTAGATGTTCTGGAGAGTTGTGGGGTGGGGAAACATCTAATTTTATCTATATAGCCAGTGGGTCACTCACATGAACTTTTATTTTTGAATTTTCTATTTCTTTCTGTCTGCTTTATTTGTCAATTGTTATGGAGAAAAATGTTTCAATTGTGATCATTTAGAGATTTCCTCCTGTAGTTCTAGCAAACTTTGCCTCATATTTTTAAGTTGTTTTAGGTACATAAACTTTACAATTGCTACATCCTCTTAGTTAACAGAACCTATTCTTATCATTAGGTAATCAGCCTCCCCATCCCTATACTGGTCTCCTAATCCTCTTCCGGTCTCGTCTCCTCTTCCTCATCCGGTGTGGTCTCCTCTTCCTCTTCCTGTCTGGTCTCCTCCTCTTCCTATCTGGTCTCCTCTTCCTCATCTGGTCTGGTCTGCTCTCGAGCCTTAGATCTTAAGCTTTGGGCACCAGACGCATAGTCTATGCCTCCCAAGTCCACAAGACAACTTCTTAGGTTCTGATCTTTTCCTCTGAAGGAGAAGCAGCATTAGAAGGGAACACTCCACAGACATTCAAGATTCAGGTATCAAGATTCAGGTATCTGAACCTCCAAATCAGAAAAGGTTCAGAGGGAAATGCTTTAGCAGTATGAGCAGCAGTCTTTTAAAGGCAAAATGCAAAAGCAAAATAAAGAAATTAAGTTTCATTTTACTGTTTGCATTGAATTGAGTTTAGTTTTCTTACATAGGAACCCAAGACACTGGAATGGTCTCATCCTAATGGTCTCCCAATTAATTATTTTAGTACCTTTTAGGAAATTTGTTTGCTTCTTTCTAATATACTTATAAATTTGATTATAAAAGTTGGATAATATTATATGCATATTTTTGTAATTTGCTTTAATTATTAAAATACTGTGAAAATATATAAGTATCATTAAATATTCTTCTCTAAAAATAGATAATTTTACAGGTGCATAGTATTTGATTGCATGGATAAACAAAAAATAATCAATTTCATAATGGGCATCTTAAATATTTCTAATAGTTTGTCATTACACATGTCACCGATAATACCATCATTTTTACATAAATTAGTTTGCATATTTTTAATTATTTATTTAGCATGTATTCCCACATGCTGCATTGCTGGGTAATTTTTTTTCAACTTTTTTGCCCCCTTGAGGTATTACATACATAGGAAAATGAATAAATCTTAAATGTATGGCTCAATGAATTTTTACTTATGCGCATCCCTGTGTAATCACAACACATTGCAAGATGTATAACACTTCCAGTTGAGCCAGTTCTTAATGACTATTGACGTATTTTGAGAAAAATAAATCAATTTAAATTTTATCTTTTATCTTTCTCTCCAATATTAGTTCTTTTCCACTTAAAATCTTACAATTTTGATATACAAATCGACAAATAATTATTTGTATAGAAATTAGCCTTCAAATATACCTTTTTCCTAGAGAAAATAAAAGCAGTTGTATGCTTTATCACAGTGTTACCTGTCGTTTGGCAATAGCTTATGAATTTGTGTGGATTTTCTTTTGATAGATTAAATCCAAATCAGTACTTTAGAACTCTGTGTGGGGGAGAAAAAGACTAAAACTTCTGGAAATGTCTTTAAAACATCAAAGTGATTTGTTGACATCTAAATTTTTGAATATGAAAGCAAATAACCTCATTCTTTTTGGCATAACTCTTAAAAAATTCTACCAATTTGCATACCATTATATTTGTGGCTAATATTCTGTCACTTTTACAACTGCTGAAAGAATAAGTTAAAGAATATGAAAAGAGTGGCAGGAAGGCCAACTCTTGAACATACAGAATAAGTCACCGTCAGAAATTCAATATAATTATCTATGAAGTAGTATCAATTTACATCATGCACGTATTAAGTTACAAAAAGTGACTTGAATGACTGCTGAAAAAAATTGTATCTGCTTGACTCAGTAGTTGAAGGTTAGATGCATAAAAATTTTCAAAACCAAACAAATTTTTTAAAGCCCAGGGAATCAATGAGATCAAATTAGGAGAACACAGACTCAATGATATAAAAATTCTAAAGAACACCCAGTAATGAAAAAGCTTATCTAAGTAACAATTCACAAAAAGAATACCTGATTAATGAATATTTTAAAAGTAAGATAAGAATGTCTGAAAAAGAAATTTAGAGACCTTAAGAGGTTATCCATCAAATTCAATCAAGATTCATAGTTTTGATATTTCTCATTCTATTTACATAAGAAAAAAACATCGAAAAACAGTGCATTGGGGTAATGTGTCTCCAGACACCTTTATCCCAAACTGTTTTGTTTGCAGATGTGAGCAGAAAGCTGTCCTCGACTGTTTCTTCCCTGTGCTAGAGCTGATGTCTACAGCAGTTAAAGGCTGAAGACAATGTCTCCACACATGAGACTGTAAATATCGAAACAATTAAGCTGCTCTTTGAATGAAGTTTAGCCTACTGAAAGCAAAAAGAGAAGTAACTCTGAAACCTCAGCTGCTTTGAAAACTTGCTCTAACTTGCTGTTAAATGAATCTAGCCAAGGTTATTTTGAAAACTGGCTATCAATACCTTCATTTCCACATGAAAGCATTATTTGTACTTTTTCATACAAAAAGCAGACTTAGTGCTCAAAGCTTCCAGTAAAGATTCTACCTTTTTTATTCTTTTAAAGATAGGTTTAAGTTTGGAAATACATTTCAAATGTGCCTAAGAAGAGCAGAGCTTGCAAGTAAAGTACATTATAAACCTCTAAAAATCTCATGAAACCCTAGAATTGTTTCTTTTACTTCTTTGTCAAGCTGTAAAGTGAAGTCTGGTTGCTGCTGTAAGCTTTAGTGTCCAATCAATGGTATAAATAGGTTTTTGGGCTGTTTATGTCAGAGGTGTGGTTAACACTCTCCAGAGGCCAGCCTGCCATGGAAAACCTTCAGTTAACACCAGGGACGGGAAAGACTTTAGTGACAACAGTTAATTGCATATTTGTCAGAACCTTAAAAAGTAGCTATAATATCATTTCCCATGTAACTCCAACTATCCTTCCCGTAGTGCTTCTAACTTGGGCTTTGTGTTATTATCCTTTGTCTTCATTTCTTGTTATTTTACCATAGGTATGCTGACACCGCTGCAGGAGGGCTAAAGATCACCAAAAGGCAGAAAGTCATAAGAAAATTAAAATATATTTAGAGAAATATTGATGGAAATTACTAATACAGTATTTTTTTTTTTTACTAAGATGATGCTTGAAATAAACATACGTAGAACTCTTGGTTAAACAAAAAAAGACAAGGAGAGAAAATATTGTTTAAGGATTGGGTTCTAGATTTTGCTCAGATATTCTAGGTCTGAATACATAATATCTAAACTAGTTATTGCTTGGTGCAGTTAATTTTTTTAATATAAATTTTGGAGACATTGATGGATAAGGCAATCATTTCTCCCTTTAATAAAGCAAGTATTATACTTATGGGTGCTGAAGACATCAAATCTATTTCTGAATCTCATGAAGAAATTATAGATTTATGCTCAGGTTTCATTTTTCGAGCAACCTTATTTGTAGTATGGTAAACAAATATCATTATTTTACATGAGTTATATGTAATTTAATATTCATTAAATAATTTCATTTATTTTCTTAGATTTAAGTAATAAGAAATACCATTAGACAGGAGACAGTAGCCTTGCATTTAGAACATTGAAATGTGAAACTTTTTTTTCAGGAATTTAAATAAATTAGTACAGTGAAGTGTGTTTTTATCTATAGGAAACTGGAGAAACACATATTTCAGACTAATTTATAATAACAATGTTACATGCAATTAGCACTGTAAACATATCATTGTCCAAATGATAAAAGTGGCAAACTATTGATTTCAGAGTAATCACAGTGTTTTCTTTTTAAAATAAGTCAATTAATATAACATAACCTCTGGAAACAATAAAAACAGATCACCAGAGTGGCTTTTCTGGTATTCAAATTCACATGCAAATATTGCCAAGTATAAGGGCAATGCTGGAATTAGGGAGCTCTTATTTGTCTTAAAATAATCGGCCTCCTCTTTTAAAATTTCCCATTAATAATAATGATTGATTTACAAGTAAGATTATAAGTAAAAATGTTGCCCCACAAGATACTGGCTAGACAGCAACTGTTTGCAGATTTTGGCTTAACAATTAGCAAGTGTTTAAGTTGCCATGAAACTGGTTGGCAGCTTTAGCAATGGTGCTTTATTGGGGGTGGATGTAGCATGACAAGAAAATAGCACACACAATAGCACAGAAAGTAAAAGTGACACTTATTTTAGAAGAGATTCCAGCACGTGGTGGGTGGTAGGCGTAAGAATATGAACAGCAGCATAAGAGAAAAGAAAATATGGTCACCTGGAGTGAAAGGGATTGTATTTCTTTCATTTTTTTCTTGGTTAAGGAAATGGCTGTGTCAGTGCAAAACTGTAGGGCAGTCCAAGAAGCCCTGTTTGCAGCTGAAGACATGCATGATAGAGCTGTACACAGGTCATGAATCGGGCAGGGATGCAAACAATCTAGGCATTAGAAATGTGTCTTACCGGTGCATTCCTTCTGCTTCTACTGTTCTGGCTCTATCCTTGATATTTACTCTATTCCAGACCTTTAATCTTCTATCTCAGTGTTTTAGTGTCTTTGGCTTTTTATTTTTATGCTGGATGATGTTTTTGTGGTTTATCCTATCATGATCTATTTTTTTTTGTTGTTTATTTGGCTGTTTTTTTAAATTATTATTATTGTGGTAAGAGCACTCAACATGAGATCTACCCTCAATAAATTTTTAAGTGTACAGTACAGCATTGTTAATATTGTTAGGCACAATGTTTCACAGCAGATCTCTAGAACTGAGTATAATTGAAACTTTATACCAGTTAAACAGTAACTCGTCATTTCTCTTTCTCCCCCAGAGCCAGGCAGCCACCATTACACTATGAGTTTGATTATATTCCAGACCTCATATAAGTAGAATGGCGCAGTATTCGTCCTTCTGTTCCTGGCTTATTTTACTTAGCATAATGTCCTTCAGGCTCATTCATGTTGTTGCAAATGGCAGGAGTTTCTTTTTTAAGGTCAAGTACTAGTGTATATACCACATTTCTTTATCCTTTCATCCAGTGATGGGCACTTAGGTTGTTTCCATATCTCAGCTGTTGTCAATAATGCTTCAATAGGCATGGAAGTAAGTATGGATATCTCTTTTAGATCCTGATTTCAATTCTTTTAGATATATACCCAGAAGTGGAATTGCTGGGTCAACTGGTAGTTCTAGTTTTAATTTTTGAGGACTCTCCATACTGTTTTCCACAGAGGGTGAACTATTTTACATTCCTACAAACAGTGTACCAGTGTTTCCATTTCTCTATATCCTTGCCAACAAGTAATCATATTTATTTTTGTTTGTTTCTGCTAAGAGCCATTCTAACAGGTATGACGTGATAGCTCACTGTGGTTTTGACAGGTGTTTCCTTGTTGGTTAGTCATGTTGAGCACCTTTTCATATACCTATTGGCCATTTCTATGTTTTCTTTTGAGAAATTTCTATTTAAGTTCTTTGCCCATTTTTTAATCAGGTTATTTGATTTTTGCTATTGAGCTGTAGGAGTTCCTTAAGTATTTTGGAAATTAACCCCTTATCAAATATATGGTTTGCAAATATTTTCTCCTATTTCTCAGGATGCCTTTTTGTTTCGTTTATTTCCTTTGCTGTGTAGATGCTTTTGAGTTTGATGTAGTCCCACTTGTTTATTTTTGTATTTATTGTTCATAATTTATTTTTTAAGTTTTTTCCAATGAAGATTTTACTCTTTAACATACTCCCGTATGGATTTTGATTGTTTTTGTGTTTTATTCTTTCTTGATTGCTTTTTTATTTTCGTCATCCAGCCCTTATTTCAGACTGCTCTCTAATTATTAATATGGTACTTTGCCCTTGTGTATCCAAATGTCATTTCCCCCCCACTATTTTCTTTGCTGTTGTTGAACTAAAGATTTATAGCAATAGCAATTGACTAGAATAAAATTGCCATCAATAAACTGAATGCAAATCTACTCATTGTTCTTAATGGTTCTTAATGAGAGATTTTGTTTAAAAAAGTAAGTAAAGATCATTTATTAATAATATCAGAATAAATGGACTGTATTTCTAATTTAATCCTGCAAAGATTGAGAAATAGTCTTCTAGTTTTTAAAGGATAGTTTTACTTTGATTATTTTGTCAGTCTTTGAACTTTTCACTAACTTATCATCTCTTTTAGCCTCCATAATGGCTTTTCTTTCTTAACATTTAAAATTCTAATCTCTATCAAATTTCACCCAGTCAATACCAACAGTGAATTTCTAAGTGTTTACATAACCCACTCTAAATTTCATTTGCAAACAATGAAGAGCTGCTTCATCCAAGCAGCTCTGTCAGACATGGGCAATCACTGTTTTCTTATAAACTAAACAAAAAAAAATGTTTATAATGATGTGTGTTTGTTATTCCACATATATTCTTCAAACTCATTTAAATTATTTACAGTTTTCTAGGACTATTTCTGCAAAGACATAAGAATGTGAACGTTGTTTGGTATTTTAAGTGGTTATACATTTGCACAAGGCAGAGACCCTCATACGATGGGTCAAGGATGGAATGATGGTTTGGAACGGAGCCAGGGGCAGTGACGGGGAGATTCTGGTCAAGGACAGGGAGAGTTTGGAATGAAGGATCTGAAGCTGGAGCGTGGATGAACAGCAGTGTCCTCTCTTGTCTACTTTATCTCACAATAAGAAGCATCGAGAATCCTAAAGTGAAAACAAGTGTGGGGTGTACATACTCGTGCAGGTCAGGGAATGCACAGAGACAGCAGTCACGTACAGTTACCAGTAAACATTTTGAAAGCTGAAGCTATAGCTTATTTGTTGACTATGTCACATTGTCCTCAGCACCAGTATGGCAGTATCCAAATGTTGTGTGGCATACATTAAAATTACTTCATTTAAATATAATTGGATTTTATGTGGTTTTAATGTCATGTTTGAATTAGGTAATTGGTAAATAAAATGTAGAAATTTTCTTTTATGAAATAAAGACAATGCTATGTATTTTGGTAACAAGGGAATTCTTTGGGATGAACCAAAGAAGTGGAGGTGGGAAGAGAAATAACCTAGATTCCATGCACTTCTTGAGGGCCTATAGTTGGGTTCTAGATCATAAGATGATGTAGGTAGAATGATGTCCCCCTAAAAAGATGTCCATGCCCCAAGCCTGGCAACCTGTGAATATATTACATAGCAAAATGGACTTTACGATGTGATTAAGGGTATAGGCCTTACAATGGTTAAGATTACCCTGGATTATTCAAGTGGGTCCAGTCTCATCACATGGGCTCTTAACAGTGGAACAGGAAGGCTGGTAAGTGTGTCAGAAAGATGGGAGCATAGGAAAGACTTGATGCCCTGTTGCTGGTTCTTAGATGTAAGGGAGATATGTGCATGGACCAGAAAGATGTCCACAGGAGCCGAAGGAGGTCCGACCGACAGCTAGCAAGGAAGTCGCATGGAACTGAATTCTGCCACAATCCGAGTGAGCAAGGAAATGGAGACTTCCTGAAAGTCTACAGAGGGGATCGTAGCCCTGCTCCCACCTTGGTGTTTGTCCAGTGAGACTTGTATTGGACTTCTACTCCTAGAACTGTAAAATCATAAATTTGTGTTGTTTTTAAGCCACTAAATTTGTGGTAATTTGTTATGGCAGAAATAGAAAATGAGCACACAAGGGTTTGCCAAAATTGTATGCAATATTTTATAAATTTGCATATGACCATTTTTCTGATGGAAGAGGCTATACATTTCATTAGTCTCTTAACAGTCAATCACACACAAAATCAAGAACTACTGAACCCTATTATCCTCTCCCATACTGTAGCACTGAAAATATCCTCATGCACTGTGAAAGCAGAACATTTTTCACTTTATACGTTCAACTGAGAGAAATGTGTTTTGTGACAAACAGCAGATACAAGAGCACTCATCTTACCGATCTCTTGTCTTCTGCCTTGCCCTCCTTACCTGTAAACCAGGCCATCTGCGGCTTTCATTTACTATGTTTCCTATGGACTGTAAGATAGTTTGGTTACCCAGAGTGGACTGTGGGTTCCTAGAGGGCAGGATTTTTTTCTAACTCTCCAGAAGCACAGTGTCTTGCAATGGTAAATTCTGAAAAAAAAAAAAAAAAATATATATATATATATATTCTTGTGATTGAATAAAAAATGTCATGACCTAGACTATATACCATTTGAAATTCTGTCCAGGACTGTGATACAGTCTATATATTATTTTATTCCTTTACATGTCTAAATCATTATTTTCTCTATGAAAGGGGAGTTCCCAGGTTTCTGTGGGAAAAAATCTAGTGCCCTCAGGCTAATTTGCAAGATAAGAGTTGGGATCTTGGAGAGCTCATCAGTAGAGACTCTGACATTTCTCACTGATCAACTTGACTCTCTATGGAATGTTTTCTACTTCAGGATGGCCCAAATCTACGCTGGCTCCAGTGGAGCATAGCTTAATATTCAGAAATGTAATCAGACGCTTAGTGATATTTATTAACAAACCATCATGGACCAAACTTTATTTGGATAAGCTGCAAGATTTACAGAGAGAAAGAAATACTAGAGGGTAAAGGAATACATTAAAAATTAAAAAGGGAGGGGTGAGAATTTGATAGTCTCATATTTGCTGTTAGGATGTTTCAGAATGACTCAAAATTACGGAGTGATTGAGTTCCGACAAACCACAGACCATGAGAAGAGGGTACTGACTGAGAATGACTGTGCACGTGGTAATCTGCTTCATGTCCAGTTTTATTTAAATATCTGAATCAATCCCTCTAGACTCTGGATTGTGTTTGATATTCTTTTTTGAACTCCTTCCAGTTCCTCTGAGTTCTTAAACATAGAAAAAGAGAAAAAGAACACGATCTCAACGTGAATTCTAGTTCAGGTGTACTTTACCTTCTTGCTTTGTAACGTGATGTGGCCACCAAGACGATTTTTAGTCTTTTCCCCTGAATTGTCACAGTATTTCAGTGTGATATGTGGAATGTCCTAGGATATCTGGAATTAACAAAGCTTTATTAAAATGTGCAGAGATTTCTCAATACAGAGGTATACTGAACACCCAGACAGATGGAAAAAAGGCTGGGGGAGTCTGAAACGGTAAAAAAAAATAAGAAAATGAGATTCAACTTAAAATACTGTGAAGGTGCATCACTGTAGATGAATAATCAGAAACAGACAGTTGATGGAAGGGAGAGAGTTGGAAAGCACTCACATCAAACCACCTGGGAGAAAAAAAAAATTATGTGATACTGAAATACTGGGACAATTCAGTGGAAAAAACTAAAAATCGTCTTGGTGGCCGCATCACGTTACCAAGCAAGAGGGCAAAATACACCTGAACTAGAATTCATGTTGAGATCATGTTCTTTCTCTTTTTCTATATTTAAGAACTCAGAAGAACTGGAAGGAGTTCAAAAAAGAACAGCAAACACAATTAAGAGTCTAGAGGGATTGATTTATATAGTGAGAGGGAAGAAATAAAGTATGCAATTCTTGGCTAAAGACTTCTAGAGAGAACATAATTGTCAAAAGTCTTTAAAGGATTTATGTACTGAGTCAATAGAGGGTGATTTAGTTCAATAAAAGGGAATCCAGGCAGAAACACACAGTGAGATGAATGTAAACTCTAATCCTGAAAACATTTTTCTAATTTTGTTAATACTAAAATCTAAAATGTTTCAAATGGTACTGGACTCAAAGTTCTGCTTGGGTTTGTTGTGTTTTGTCTGTTTTGGTGTTTCCAACCCTTTGAGATTTATATGAAGTGACCCAGGGGTACAGTCAGTTTGTTGGAAAATTCTTTGTACCCCTGTCATTCTCTTTCTAGCAGATTATCACTGCCCCATTGAGACTCCGTCTTTGAGTATGTAAGTTTGACATGTGGCAGGGCAGACCCTCCTACATTTTTTTTCTTCTTCCAAAAGGCTTGGCTGTTTGTCTCTTTATACATATTCTGGACTCTTGCTGACTTTAATAGATTAAACTATTGTATTAGTCTGCTCAGGCCACCGTAATAAAATACCATAGACTGAGTAGCTTAAACAATAAAAAATGTATTTTTTCACTGTTTGGGAGGCTAGAAGTGCACAGCCAAGTTTCCGGCTGATGCAGTTTCTGGTGAGTGCTCTCTTTCTGGCTTGCAGATGACCAACTTCTTGCCATTTCCTCACATGAGGAGAGAGAGAGATCTCTGGGGTCTGTGGATCAGGGCCCCACTTTACGACCACAGCTAGTCTTAATGACTTCCTTGGAGGCCTCATCTCCAAATACAGTCACACCAGGGATTAGAGCTTCAATATATGAATTTGGGGTGGGAGGAGCACAAACATTCAGTCCACAGCAACTATTAAACACAGAGGGCACTGAAATACATGTCTCTTTTACTGACCCCATCTGAGCAACATTTTATTTGAAGTCAGCATATATAAAATGGACTCATTTTCCCACGGTTTTGTCATCATATTTATGAATTTTTCAGCCTAAGAATAACAAATAACTTATTCTGCTCTTATTTCCTGTTAGGCCCAAACTTCTATTTTTCTTACAATAAAACTTCAACGAGGCTGTTATTCTTGATTTTCATAATAGCATCCATAGGCCTTCAGAGCAATATCCCCAAATTATCGTATCTCAATTCATTTGATAAATATTTATTGAGAATTGTGTTAAGTATATTGGGAAATATAGTTTCTTGAACTATAGGTTCTCAGTTTTTTTTGAATGAGTGAATGGCTGATTGAAAATGAATTCTACTTAATGACAGAATGGTCCAAGATGCGTTGTCATTTAAGTCACTATAAAAACTTTTAAAAAGGGGGGAGAGGGAATAGGAATATAGAAGAAAGCCAGGGATATGGAAGAATTCAGGGAACTTTTCCATTAATGACGGCACCAATGACATCAGGACCTGGTACTCACTGAGCCAACGCAGCGTGACTAAGCAGTAAAGACCAAAGGACTCCTCTGGGGATTGCTGGACAGATACCAACTCAGGACAACAAGAAAATAAATTTAGAAGTGTATTGGACATTTCTTTTTCTATAGATTCCTCTCTGACCAATTCCAATGCCATTAAAAACAAATGCATAAAACAACCAACAAACAAAAAGGCGCTAGATGCAGAACAAGGCAGCCACTGCCTGCTCTGGTTCCGAGAGCCCCACTGACGGGACTGCCTGTGTGAAAAATAGAAACCTTTCAGAGTATTTAAAACAGAAGAGATTTACTATAGTGATTTACACACAGGTGATAAATTTACTGGGGATAAAAGCGTTCGAGAGGCAACCCACAGAACACTAACAATAGGAAGCCAGCACCACCCATAGGCTGATGAAGGCAGAGCTCCTAGCATCTGGAGTCTGTGGCCAGTATCCCGGCAGAAATGAGACCACGGTGTCCCTGTCCAACCACTGTGCTAGAAAAGCCATCCAAGTTAGAGGGAGGGAGAACAGTATGTTGGCAGAAAATCAAAGCAGGAAGGTAGAGGACTAACTTGAGAAACATGTTAGATAAACTGAAGGGAGGAGGGAAAAAAAATATGATACAGACTACAGAGTGGGCCAATTGACAAGTAATGGTTTCAGCATGGAGCTCTCAACTGCATATTGCTGTCAAATTTTGTTAAGATGATCCACTCAGAGACATAACTTGGACAGTTATTTAAATTTCAAATAATAATTATGCACATATATGCATAGACAAAGAAGTTACCAATAGGAATCAAAATGAAGATATTTGCATAAATTTGCTCCACCAAACCAATAAATTCCACAAAACAATGAGTTGAAAAGTGGAAACTTCAAAATCTTCTCCTGGGTAAATTCATATTCACAAGTGAAGAGAAGAGATAGTTCAGATATGCAAGGTCTTGGGGAAAATATTACAAAAGTATACTTCCTGAAACAAAAACTGCTTGAAGAGATATACAAAACCAGATGAAGAATCAAATATTATAACTCAGAAAAATCATCGCAATGAACTTTAGAATCAGTTACAGACATAAGGAAAAGTCTTAGAAATAGATCAAATAAAATAATCCTTTTTCATGCAAAGTAAAGAGAGGTGGCTCCCGCCTGTAATCCTAGCATTCTGGGAGGCCGAGGTGGGAGGATTGTTTGAGCTCAGGAGTTTGAGACCAGCCTGAGCAAGAGCGAGACCCCACCTCTACTAAAAATAGAAAGAATTAGCTGGGCGTGGTGGCATGGGCCTGTAGTCCCACCTACTCGGGAGGCTGAGGCAAGAGAATGGCTTGAGATTAGGAATTTGAGGTTGCTGTGAGCTAGGCTGATGCCACTGCACTCTAGCCAGGGCAAGAGAGTGAGACTGTCTCAAAAACAAACAAACAACAACAACAAAAAAAACAGCAACAACAACAATATATGCCCACAAATTTAAGTCATTCTTAAAATCAGAAATAGTCAGTTGACCATTATTTTAAACCAAAATCTAATTCTTTGGAATATGTGGTTATTGTATTTTTCCAGAATTTTACTTTTATTGTTTTTCAAGACATTTTATAAACTAAACAAATTTTTTATTACGATACAAAGTTATGAACCCAATTTAGCACATGAATCATCATATTAGTTATACTAAGCCATTACAGCTAGTCCTCCTCTGAAAACTTTCCAAGAAGAGCTTGATCTTCCCTTCTTAGATCATGATCCCTAGATTTAGAGCATTTAAGGGCCCTGGATTAAGTAACAAAAATTGAACAGATGATGTTTTGATGGCAGTCGAACTAAATGTTTTTTAGCTGTTTCATAAAAAAGAAACTCTGGGGATTTCCTACTTGTAAGAGAAGAATAACCTGTCAAACCTGTTGTCATAGGAGGTCAGAAATTATGTCTAAAGTTGTCTAAAGCTCTGATTGTTTCTCAGAAATAGAAGATATGGATGTGGGAAGACCATTGTAATAGATTTTTAAATGCTTATGGCTGTTTGGTAGAAATATTTGAACTTTTACTAGAAGATAATTACCCTTATAATAAGATTACTAGGCTATTGATCACTTTTTCACAAATACCTCTGAACTCTTTGAAATGTTTATTCAATCAGACCTTATTTAGAAATGCTGCAATTTAATATTACCTTACATGTATTTTGATAGAAGGTTAAACAGAATATGGGAAAAGTTCAGGGTACTTTATGAACAAATATTCAAAATCCTAGATTCCTAACCTATGTATCACTGAGCTACGCTATCTAGCTGAATTAACTTATGGAAATAACCTATAAAACTTGTTTTTAAATTACTTCTCCATCACTCATTAGTTGCGTGTTTTTGGAAAGTGACTTGATTCCTCTAAGCCTCAATTTTATTAACCATAAAATAGAGATATTAAGCCCTACTGTTTTGATTTAATAAAAATTAACTAGTTGAGAAAACAGAAATTGTATTTTTAAGAAGCATGGTCATATATGATACCTTAAATTAATTCTGAAATAAGACGTGGCATAAATGGAAAAATTAAAACCTATATGTTCTGTCCTTCTACTAATTCAATTCACCTACAGTGATGAACCTTGGATGCACATTGGAATCACATGGGAAAATTTTAAAATAACTGATGCATCGGACCCAATCTTGAAATTTTTTTATTTAGTTATCTGGGTTATGATTTGGTCACCAGGATTTTTAAAGATTCACTTAAAAGATAAAGATTAATTAATTAATCTGCTACTTCAGTTTAGGTTGAAGTTCAGTCATGCTCAAGAAAGACTGACTATGTTATCAAGAATAATGTCCAAAGGAGACACAGTAAAGAGAAAAAGG
Organism: Eulemur rufifrons; assembly: GCF_041146395.1. Classification (NCBI taxonomy): domain Eukaryota; kingdom Metazoa; phylum Chordata; class Mammalia; order Primates; family Lemuridae; genus Eulemur; species Eulemur rufifrons. The sequence goes on along the minus strand of NC_091000.1, from coordinate 7,185,489 downwards.
AGGATTATGGAACATAGAACTGGATTTAAGCAGAAGCAATGGACTTGGCCCTCTTTTCTTCTCACTCTGCACACTCTACTGGGTGATTTCATTCTCTCCAGGCCTTTGATTACTATTTGGCTCCAACTGTATACATGACATAACCAATTATGTATACCAAAATCACTCAGAACCATTATGACCCAAATGTGATTACTCCTTTTCTGCTTAAAATCTTTTCTTCCCTCTTAATTACCTCCAATATTTTTGGAACTCTGGTAACACCACACCCAAAATTTGTTCCAATGTCAAAACTAATGATGCCACATTTGCCTCAAGAGGATAAAAAAAGGTTTATTATTCACATAATGAGGTTTTATGAGGATGGCAGGGAAGTTCCCAATGAGGTTCAAAAATGGATTGAGACAACAGGGACAGGAGACGGCTTTGGCCTTTAATGTGATTAAGATGTGAGGTTGGGCTGCGGGTTCCCTCATTCTGGCCAGGTCTTGAGTGATTTGAACTCTCTGGAGCACTGGAGGAGGGAGCACCCAGGTTTCCTACCAGCTTTCAGATGTGGGGCAGAAGGGGCAGGGCAGCATGGGGCCTGAGAGCTCTCAGCAGTCCATCAGGGGAACTGTGATAAAGGTCTTGATTCCACTTTCGATGTGCATTTAGAAGAGGTGTACACACTTACTGACCACCCACACTAAAGTATTAACTGTAACCTTACTGGCATGGTGTCTTCAGTGAGTGCCACTGCTATTCTATATATTACAAACTAATGCTGTTATTCTAAGAATAAATGCAGTGTAATAGGTCTAATGGACTTTGTGGATCATTTGCAGACAGATAATAAACTGCAGGATACAACACTAGAAATATGAACTAACCCAGAAGAATAGACTAGATAGATAGGCAAGAGTAGTACATTTGTATCTACTTGCAGACACATAAAATAGAATACTTTATTTAATATTTATTAAATAAAGTGCATGAGAATTTTTGGCCAATTTATAGTTGACTTTTGTATAAATAGGCATGTATTTACTTGAGAAAAAGATGTTCCTATTAATGGACACTTCTGTAGATATAATACCTTGATGATGTTGAATTATTCACAAACTCTTTGGGATACAAGGTAAAAAATATGGAAACTGCTTTAAATAGTTTAAATTATACCATGTGAAAAATTAAACTTTTCTGTAAAATTAAAATTTTAAACAAAATTAAAATTTTGTTTTCATTCATGTTGTGCTCTCTTGTTAGTAGCCTCATGTTTTTTTCCTACTGTTCAAATTTCAGAAAAGAAACTTTTTATTGCTAAGAAATGCCTAAGTACCTAAACTGTATGATTTATATTACCGGAGTTGGCCAGATTTGTTGGGGATGATTAATCATAGTAGTTCTTGCAATGCCAGAAATGGTTGGAATTATTTCTTTTTTCTCTTTGATAGAAAGGCGGGAAATAAAATCTCTTAGAATTTATTAAAATAGCTTATTACCAAATTTGTAAGACAGAAAAAATATTTATTGTAAAGGCTTTGCTAAATTATTATATTACTAAAAGTATTTTAGCCTTAATTTTATATTAGTTTCTCTAAAAATAAATTTAAGAGGAAAAAAACTAGTCTGTTCTTGAGTTTATGAATAAAATATAGACTGAGAAGAATGAAATACATTTTTAAAAATATATATTATAAAAATGGTGATTTTATGTTTGTTTCTACGATAAATATATACACAAAGCAGATATTATTTTCATAAAGTTCTTAATTTCTTTGAATTGAAAGAACCACTTGCATAATTCTGGAAAATAAAAAAGGAGTTACCTCAATATGTTAGTTTAAATTGTTTTCCTTTGCTTTGTGGACCTATATAGTTCTACTCCAACGTAGATATTTTAGAAGAACCTGGCAGCTAATTATATAATAAGAAATATACAATTGAATGGATTCCAAATCCAGCAAGATGCCAAGCTCTTGGCTAACCTGAAACCCTCTAACCACAAATACCTAGCAAATCTAGATAAATGTCACATGTTTAATGAATAGCTTTGCTAAGGCAAGAAGAGAGAAATCGCTGGATAACCATGAGCAGGCAGGCAAGAGAACCCCGCCTCAGAGAGTTGAAAACAGTGATGACAGCGTACTCTTCAATAGGGCTTGCACGCCACGGGCCCTGTGAGGTCCTTTACTCTCATTGGAAAAACTATTTTAATCCCTACAACAACTCTCTGAGGAAGGCACTATTGTTATCCCAGTTTAGGAAAGCGAAACTGTGGTGCAGAGCGGTGCCCAAGCTCACACAAGTTGTAAATGGCAGACATGAATTAAAACTGAGACAATCTGGCATTGAGTCAGTAAGTAAACCAGTTCATAGATTAGAATGCTATAGTTCTGAAATAACAGAACAATAACTATCTCACAGGCTCTGAAACAGTGTTTGAAGAGATTAAAAAATAAATAGAAAATATAACGAAAGAACAAAATATAAAATAAGTATATAACATAAAATATAAATATATATAAAGCATATCTAAAATAAGTATACAAAATGGTATAAAAATATAAAATATATTTTATATAATTATTTATATATTTATATACAATATATAAAATATGAAAATATATAATGTATATAAGTATGTAAATGTTATTCATGTTACAAATATTTTGAGTAATAGTGACAATGCCACCACTATTTCTTGAAGAAATCAATCAATAAATAAGTACTTCTGAATCTTGCAATATTACTTTATTAGAAGGTATGAAAGTCTTCTCTAAACACCAAAAAGTTACCCGATATATTTTATATCATCACATTTTCCTAATTTTTTCAATGTTGATATCAATAACATTGTTGAGGAAAAGTAGAATTTTTTTATAGATTTTTTTATAGATTCTAAAATACGAGCTAGTGAACAGCTGAGAAGAGTCACGTCAACTCTTACCAGTAGCATATGGCACTTTTCTTTTTCTTTTTTTTCTTTTACCGACTTCAACGAGCATCAGAAGGTACTCTTCTTTCACCAGTTATTTCTTACCCTCTTTTATCTCATTTATAGTAATAATATGATTTCACTGAGTTTCATTTTCAAATCTCAAAAAGTGTTTTGAGTATTTTCTTGATCTCCCACCATGCTGTGTCCTAAGAATTCGCAGGTTGATTACTGAAGTGTGGGGAGGACGGCTGACTAGCCTGAGACCCCACCTGAGCTAGTGCCTTCCTTAAGATTAGAGCCTGAGGATCTTTTAACCCTGCATTTCCTCCATCACCCCCAACTATTATATTAGGATTAATTAGCCTCAAAAAAGCAAAACAATCACAAAACGTACTAATTACTTCATTCTTCCCATGGTTGAGGAACTGAATCATAGAATAATCAGACTTCTAGGATCACAATTCAATAATCAAAGGAAAGAAAGTAGACTAACAACACTCTGCCTCAAAGAGGTAAAATTGAGGATACAAAGAAGTATTAATAGATATGTAAGATGAACAAGTCTAGAGAGCGACTGTACAACATAAAGACTGTATTAAAATTGTACTGTATTTGGAATTCATGTTAAATGAGTAGATGTTAGCTGCTCTTGCCAAAAAAATAAAACAAATGGGTAACTGTGAGATGCTGGATATCTTAATTTGCTTCATTACAGTAACTTTTTCACTACCTATATGTATCCTATAACATCATGTTGTATGTCTTAAATATACACAATAAAATTAATTTTTAAAAAAAGAAAAATACAGGCTTAAATGGGAAAACCAGAAATTGCTAAGAGAACACTAATGAATTATCTTAGTACATCTTTGATCCTTTAGATTTTGTTCACGTTCCAGAGAGAGACTGTTCTTCCTCCTGTACCTTTCCTCAAAAAATAGTGTCCTTAAATAAAAAATAAAAAGATATGCTCTGATGTGTTTCTTTTAAGTTGTTCTAATTTAAGTTAATTTGATGCAATTCAAACGTATATGTGATTAAACACGTAGGAAGCTATTCTTTATATAAGCAATAATCAAGTTCAAAATTTAAAGAACACCCACAAAAGTGTCTCATGTCAATCCTCTGGAAAAAAGCAAGTAAGATGACTAAACCAACTACTACTTAGGTGATGAAATACATTCATTAGAAAGATGTGCATGTATAAGATAATAAAAGAGAAAGTATAACTTTGAATTATCCATATGATTACTAAAGACATTTCATATTGTTACAGGAGAATTTCAGTCTATTTACATATCATTAATTAATAGGTGGTCTAGGCTGATACACACTGTATGTATGTTTAATTATGACCCATTAACATTATTCCAGGGACCCTTGATGTTTCTCCATTTAGCTTGAAACAACCATTTTACAATAATGATATATACACACACATATATATAAATTGCAAGAACTTTAAGTTTCATTGCACACACATAAAGTCTATAATTCACTAACAATTAATTTGAGTAAAAACACGATTTATGAAACATTTATTTCTATAAAGTAAAATGACCGGACTTAACATTTCCATTTCTTGTAAGCAGGACACTGTTTACGATAAATGTGAGATGTTCTCTTACGAGCATGATTCATATCCCACATCATTGCAAGTTCTTGTCAGATAGTCAGAAAGGATGTGAATCAGGTCTGTTAGTATTTTTGTCATTGACTTTTCTTGAGATAAGGTTGAGAGACAGTGGTATCATGGTAAGAATTTTATCAAATGTATTAGTTTGAAAGAAAATAGATAAATAAAATGTAAATATTTTATGCATTCATAATTTTCCTGCTCGACATTATAATTTTTCTTAATTTTTTCTTTCTCTCTTCCCTCTCTCTCTCTCTTTCACTCTCTCTCTCCTTTTCTCTTCTGTTTTTCCCTGTTTGTGTGCTTTATCTTGTGCACTAGAAATTGTATTGGGAGAAACCCAAATTTCAAAAAGTGATTGACTTTAGTTGAGAATATATAATAAATTGCTGATTTGTTTATATTTCAGAAAACCTGTTTAATTGTTTAAAGAGGTTGAAATACATCGTCACTAGTTTGTCATTACAAAGTATTTCTAAAGTATCTTTATCTTAAATACTTTGTAACTTTTTCTTTCATATCAAAATATCTTCTCTCTCTTCCTTTCCCACAAATAGAAAGCAGAAAATAAAAGTCAAAAGTTCTTAATATCATGTGTAACTTTTCTTTCATAACAAAGCTTTTAACTATGGTGATGAAGTAGTCAAATAATAAAATTACTAACTTAATTTTAAAATAAATACTGTATCTGCAACATAAATTTATGTTGCTCAGAGACATAAGCAGAAGATTAATATAATGTTTCCAATTTAATGTGATATTATGCTTGTAATAACTTTTGGTTTCATTTTAAAAGATAAACCCTGGGACTTATATTTTCATAGTAAAAATAATTGATATGTTCACATTTTAGTTTTTGATATGTAGGCATATGTGAGCTTTATACTGATTTAAATTTCAAAAACACATAATTTTAAGAAAGTGTATTATTAATATAATCTTTTTAAATAAAACCATGAAAAATTTTTTTTCTCCTGCCCTCTATATTATTGTTTGTGATAAGAATACTTAAAATAAGGTCTGTCCACTTAGGGATGATTTAATAAACACAAATCAATAAGTGTGATATACCACATTAACAGAAGGAAGGATAAAAATTACATCATCATCTCAATAGTTGTGAAAAAGCATTTGACAATTCACATCCTTTCATGGTAAAATTCTCAAAAAAATCAGGTATAGAAGGAAGTTACCTCAACACAATAAAGGCCATATATGAAAAGTCCACAGTTAATACCATACTCAGTGGGGAAAATCTGAAAGCCTTTCCTCTAAGGTCTGGAACAAGGCAAGGACATGCTGGCCACTTCTATCCAACATGGTACTAGAAGTCCAGCCAGTGTAAACAGGAAGAAAAAGAAATAAAAAGTATCTAAATCAAAAAGGAAGACATAAAATTATCTGTTTGCAGATGACATGATCTTATATATAGAAACCTCTAAAGGCTCTACCAAAAAAAAAAAAAAAAAAGAAAAAACCTGTTAAAACTAACAAACTCAGTAAAGTTGCAGGATTCATAATCAACATATGGAAATAACTTTCCTTGCAGCGTCAAGATTTTGGTATTTAGCATGTTTTTATTTAGTTTTGATTATTACAGGCTTCTCCAATTTATTTCTTCTTTTTCTTAAGTGATATGTGTATTTAGATAAAATTGCAACATTCTAACTAATAATCACTTGGTAGACTGAAAAAGACAAAGTATATTTTGACCATTGCATATATTTTAAAATACATTATTATTTCATTTACCTTTTAAAAACCTACAATTTTAATCCTATCTATCACACCCATTTCCTTTTTAGATTGCCCTTAAAAATCCTCATGTCTTCCCTTTATCTCTCAGCCTCTTGAGCACAGGAAATAAGCCTGGACCCTCTTAGCTTCTGGGGAAATACCTGGCTCAGAGCTTTTGCTCAATAATTGTTTTGTAATTGTTGTATAAATGGAGTCCAAATGATTTAGTATGTGCATAAAACTACATTATTATTATCATTCCTAATCATTTCTTTCAGAACATATTTAATTATGTTTTCAGTGTTGTTCATTTATTATTTCATTCTATAAATATTTCAGAAGTATGTGAATAAGGAATGGATTCTTCTCAGTGAAGTAACATCAGCTGTCAATCCTATATGGCTGTGTCAGTCTTCCTAAACAAGGCCGAGTCCTTGCTTTTGCAAATTTTAAGCATATTTGGATCCACTGGCTAGAATCTGAGCTTGTACTATAATCTTGTCATCATGCTCTGGTATGACAAAGTTCAGAACTAGGTACAAAGAAAGTTGTTTGCTAATTTAAAAAATACACATTTTGACTTTCAGAGTGGCTTCCTGCTTAAGACAACAGCTATCAGAAGCATCTGTTGTAGAGTCTGGAACCTTGAGTCTCACTTATTTTGTTTTGAATGCACAAGTCAAGTCTGAACTCTGTTTCTTCATCTGCAAAAAGTGAGTATCTATGTCTAGGTGACACAACACTGCTGTGCTAATTTGTGAATATGTGAAAACACCATAGAATTATAAAGTGCTGTTAATACAGGGCTTGGCAAACTACCACCTGTGGTCCAGCTGCTTGTTTTAGTAAACAAAACGTTATAGGTTCACAGGCACATCCTTTGATTCATGCATTTTCTATGGTAGCCTTCTGCTTACATTGGCAGAATTGAATCGTTGTGACAGAGACCTCTGGTCCGCAAAGCCTATAATATTTACCACCTGGTCTTTTAAGAAATAATGTGCTGACTCCTTCTAGTAATATTAACACTAATAATTATTACCACTACTAATGGCAACAAAAAAGTCAATTTCTGCAATTGTAATGAAAAGCATTTGAAATATACACTAAATTGTGATGTATTGTTTATTTCTTTAAAATGTATACAGTTGATTTTGCTAACTGATCAATAAAGTCAAATAGCAAATTTTTATTTCCATATATGGCCAGTCTTAATTTTGTCATCATCATATTTGCTTATTAAGCTCTCAATTTCATGCCCATATACTTAATGTGTATAGATTTCTGTTTAATACTGATTACTAAGGTTAGAAAGTATGCTGACATTAGTGTATAATCAAAGATTAAACTTTTATATATTTGTGATATATAAATTGTCATTTACTTTTACTTGGTTTAAGGAAAGGACTATTTATTAATGTTTTCAAGTTTTAAAAAGTCAGAAATGAAAATTCACTTGATCTAAGACAGTTAGGAAAAAAATATATTAATTTTATTAGAATCTTTGGATTAGATGCAATTGGATACTGGCTCCAAGCAAGAAACCATCTTAACAATGATCTATTGGACACCAATAGTACTGTACAGTCATCCCTGTCAAACGAAGAGCCAGAGGAAATTTTATTACATGTACAAGTAAGTCATGTAGCTGACAAGTACCGGAAGTGCAGTAGACTTATGTGCGTTCCCAGCGAGATGGAAGCAATGCAGGACAGCTCACAGTGCGATTTATTTAGTTCTTGACACTGTGTTTGTTATTTGAGGAGATTTATTCTTTAAAGGTATTTCATTTACTGACATAACAGTTGTGATATCACATTTTTCCTTTGTGTCTGAAGAAATCAAAATAATATTTTCTTTCCTTTTGGAACACATGACAAAAATATTGATTCATTAAAGGCTCTAACAGTAACTTCATCTTGTAGTTATCTGTCTAAAATACTTAGAGCTATCATTACAAAACTTTAAAAAATAAAATATAGTCTATAAAACAGATACTCAAATGACATATGACTTACTATAGACAGGCTTCCTACTTCCAGAAAGTCATATATAATACAAATCATCTTGATCTTTTGATACAACTCAAAATTGTCTCTAGAATCTGCAGTGTAGAATGGATCTATTATATATTGAGTCTTTCTTTATGAACTTGACATATTGATCAGCCATCAGAAAAAGTGTCCTCAGAAGGGAAAACCATCGATATATTTTGACTAGAAATTCAATTATTTGCTAAGATGTCATATGACTATACTTTTGGGACTCTAACCTCTAAATTGTTGTCCTACAGATATAGCCTTAGTATAAACCTATTCTCTGTTAGGCTTCTATTTATAAAAATGTTGCACATATTTACTTTTTTCCTTAGTGTACATGCCAACCTTCTCCATTTAATTTTTTTTTTTTTTTTTTTTTTTGAGACAGAGTCTTTGTCACCTGGGCTAGAGTGCCGTGGTGTCAGCCTAGCTCACAGCAATCTCAAACTCCTGGCTCAAGCAATCCTCCTGCCTCAGCCTCCTGAGTAGCTGGGACTACAGGCATGTGCCACCATGCTCAGCTAATTTTTTCTATACATATTTTTAGTTGTCCAGCTAATTTCTATTTTATTTTAGTAGAGATGGGGTCTCACTCTTGCTCAGGCTGGTCTTGAACTCCTGACCTCAAGTGATCCTCCTGCCTCAGCCTCCCAAAGTGCTAGGATTACAGACGTAAGCCACCACACCCAACCTCTCCATAGAAATTTTATATATATGAAAAATGTACATTACATAGTATTGGAAATGAGCATACTTAAGCCACAGGATCTCAACATACAAAGAGTGAAAAATCTGCCTCTGGAGCAAACACAGCAGTATTCCCAAGTCAAGTCCTGTGTGTCCAGTAAGTGTAATACAGAAAGCTGCCCAAATGCTTGTTTTTTGAGGGGGAAATACACACATGGAACACACAGGTCACTGCCATTTATTTTAGCTGTAACTGACAGTGAGTATGATGAAATGATTACAGCTACATATGGTTTTAGATGTCTCCTGTCATATTGCCATATATTCAACTTAATTATTGCTTTAAATGCAGTGTGCAGATGCCTTTCTCTATTTTACAAAGAAAGGGGCTAAAGTTAGATCAGAGAATTGTAATCTAGAGAATTAGCATTAAGCCAGGGTCCATAGGTATCGCTTAGGAAGTGAGCCTTAGTGTTACACACAAAAATCATATCTAACTGATTATCTTAGGAACATACAATCTATATGAGACTACACAATCAGTACTGCAAATCTGTTAAATTGTAATCTTCCACTTTCGAAGCCATGTAGTGGCTTCAAGAAAACGAAGTCCACAATCTTCTCTCTTCATTTTCCTTTTAGATACTGGGTAAGGATGATCAGCATGTTTACGTTTCATTTCATTTCCATGATGTGACCTTCAGAACCGCAGACCCACCCAAAGGGAAATGACTTTATACCACTAATTCTAGCTGTTTCATAGACATAATCCTGGAAGTTGGGGCCACTATGGGCAAGTCATAGCCTGAATTTAAGCCAAAGGTATGTTTTAACTGTCACAATATTTTAGAAATTGGTAAATTTTATGAAACATTCCTAATTCTTGTCTTCTCTAGAAAATAAAAAAGATGCATAAGCACTATCCACATTCCCATATGACAATGTAGAGGTGAAGGAAAAGCTTCCTCCTCACCCTTGGAAGATATGCTGAAAAATCAACTCCTAAAAAGGCGTATTAGTAAGAGAAAAGACACGCAAATGTATTACTCCCAGGTACATGGCAAGAATCACAGAGTGATTACTCAATATCCCAATGGAGTATAGATGATCATCCCCTACTTCTTGGGGGAAAAAGAGATGAGGAAGTGTGGGTGACTTTAGGGGGACAGTAAATGATTACTTGGGTGAATTCAGACAATTCAGTGGACTTGAAGAACGTACAGTGGTCTGGGACTCTGGGACAAAGTCTGTTGGGCCCACAGAGTGGACAGTGGTCTGTGACAAAAGTTTGTCCAGGTTTGTCGACAGACTTTAGCTGTCCTTCTGTGATATGGGTTCAATTAATGAAAACTCAGGGAAGGGACCTGAGGTCACTGTTTTCTTCCTCGGTAGGTCCAGGCTTTAGGCAAATAAGGGAACTTTAGCCTGTGCTTTGGGAGAGGTAGAGGATTGAAACCTGAGGGCGTGGGGTAGCAGGGGAGGCAATCATTTTCCTTGGTGGGTCTGTTCTATCTTTCTGTAACTAGAGGAAAAGTCTCTTCCGGCAACTGTTAATCTCTGAGGGCCTTTAATTTAAAATACTCATTATACCAGGGAGCCATGTTTGGGAGTGAAGTTCCCTCAGGAACAAGTGGCTGGATGCAGCGCTCATCTGCCGCAGCCTCTGCCATTTCTTTTTTTTTTTTTTTTTTGAAAAGGTTCCAAGTTTATTTTCACATCAAACAAACCAAATAAATGACAGGATTTTTTTGTTCCTATTGGTTCTATTTCGAGCAGTTTCCAATACATTCTTCTGTCCCCTTTTTTTTTTTTTTTTTCCAAGGGAAAGCTCCCATTTATTATCAATATGATTTCATAAAATACTCTTTAATGTCAAACAAATTAATGAAATGAAATCAATTCAGCCATATGAAAAACTCACTATTACCCTTCCCCCCCGCCCCCCCCCCCCCATTTTGTTTACCAGGTGCTCTTCACTGACTCAAACTGCCTGCAGGCGTGTGAGGCTGAGGCTTCTGTAGGGCAGCACATTTTCTGGCTTGGCCCATTTTCCATGACTCAGCCCCTGACGCTATTAGAACTCGGCATTTAAATGTTTCACAAACATTTAGTGAAACATTTAATTGCTATCTGCCATTTCCTTCCTGATCAATTTTAGGAATTGTGCAAGCATGTGCTATTAAAGAGTAGAAGTCTAAAAGATATAAGATAAATCTCATGTTACGGATGAGAAAAACTGAATCAGCTGGAGGTTAAGTCAGGATGTGCACCCTGGCCATTTGTCCCTGAAATATTCTCACCAACATCGTCTGTGTTCCTATGGCTTAGTCCACTGCACAATGTGACCTAGGAAGGCTGTTCCTTAAACAAAACTGTGAACCAGACTATTTTTGGAATCTTAAAATTAAGAGCCAAACCCCTTCTGAACCCTCTTCAAGGCCAAGAATTTAAATTGAAATATCCTAGCAATAAATTATAATAGTTAAAATCCCATAATAGTCCATTTCAATGGACACTAAATTTTTAGTTTAAGTTTCTTCAAAAAAAGTGTGAATAGTGCAAAAAATGACATTTATCTGAAGGTGGCAATATTATAGGGAAGAAGGCTCCCTATGATAAATGTATACATGCAATATATGCAAATAAAATATGCCTGATTTTCTTATCCTTGTCTTCTGTAGTCTACCTGTCCTCACCTTCTATATTTCTTAAAATGTTGGAGATGATGACCTGTAGCAGTGTTGTAAGATAATTTTTTAAATTTGGCAAAACCAAAGAACTGTAATGAGCTTGATTCTACCCTCATTACCATACAGTTCTTTTATTATGTGGCATGACTGTGAAATGCATTAAGAACTTTGATCTTCAATCTGTGTTTTTTAATTTATCACTTTAGGTTTCTTAGTTGAGCATAAATGAGTTTTATTTCATTTTTAATTTCATCTCTGGCATATTATTTACAATTCAAGCATGCTGTTACCAAATGGAAATTATTTCAATAATGTGCAGGTGCAATTCTTAAACAAAAATTCAAATTCCTAGAAGAATTATTGTAAATGTAAATGTATTGTAAAACTCCAAACCATGCATAATTATATGTAATAAGATAAACACACGCACATCCCATTTTTCAAAGATACTCACTGTTAGCAATTGGTGTATTTTTCCACGTTCTCTCTACAGATGTTAAACAAGTTATTTTTTTCATTCAATGATACATCTTAGTCATCTTTCCTTATTTGAATATGCTGATACAGGGAATTTTTCACAGCTACATAGCCTCTAACTTCATGATAAACCTTAATTTATACAACTGCCTATGGGTTTTTTTTTTCTTTCTTTCTTTTACTATTATAAGATATTAAGTGAACATATTTGCATATACATCCTTTAACATCTGTATGAGGTAAAATGAGGATGATATTTTAGAAGTGGAATGGCTAGGTTAGATCTTTGGCACATAAATAGACAAGTTTAAAAATGACCCTGAAAATATTGTATTATGATACACTCTCACAATCTCAGCATCAATAATAGAGGGTGTTTGTCTCCCCATACTTTTGTGAATTCTGAATATTAACAGTTAAATAAATCCACCCCAAAGTCAATATAGGTTATATGTAACATGCAGGAATAAAGTTCTCCTTTTCTTAAAACAAAACAAAACAAAACAAAACCAAAAAAAAAAAAAAAAAAAACAGTTAAATGAAACTTTTGGGTTTTATTCAATAAATCAATTTATAACACTTGTATTTTTTACCTGGGATAAAGATTTTAGTATATTTTTCTTTCTCACAATGAGACAGTTTATTAAAATAACCAAATCTGAGCTTCATTACTAAACATTATGTCTTAAAAAGTGGTAGATAAAAAGTAATTGAAATTAAAAGTAAAGGAAACTATCATTGTCTAATTCAACCATTCTGAGCAAATGACTGAATATTTTAACTCATTTCATAATTTATTTATTACCATCTTAGATATGATGGCTAACGTGTCCTTTGAAACACATGCCATTTCTGCTAGAAGTTGCAAAATAATTTAGAATATACATAAAGCCTCAACTAATGTCAAAGACCTGAAATAGTTTGTCTCCTTTGACTTAACCCAATAAAATGCTTTAGTTTCTGTTTTTTAATTGCTCTCAGTCCACCACAGTAGAAAACTAAATAAACTATAGCATTATATATCCCCATAAGGAATACAATGAAATTGTAAACAACAAATATAGACAAATGGATATATAATATGTGGCCATTTATATAAGTTAGGGGAAAACATAATTGTGTATGTTCCAGTTTTAATTAAACAAATAACAATAAGATAAATAATAACTTTTAAAATGTTTAGCTAAAGTAAGAGACAAAGAATAGGGTGGATACAACAGGATGAGAAACTAGACTTTTTAACGTATCTTGTTTTGCAAATTTTACTTTGGAACTATATAGAAATTTTTAACATAATTCTAAAACAAATTTTTTTTCATTTATTTTTCCTTGGGATGGTGAGAATAAAACATTTTTTTTTTTTTAAAAAAAAAGCAATCCCTAAAAAATCCTAATATAAAACAAAGAAAGTTAAATATGTACTCAGTTGATGGCAGAATGACTATGAATGACCCTAAAATGCAATAATTTGACCAGACTTTGACAAAGGGATGTAGCTTGAAAAAACTGAAAAAAAAAACCCCCAAAACCAAAAAACCCTACTTTCCGTAATAAATTGTTACAAATGGTTTTGGTGTTGTTATTATGAGATTTTGTAAGTTTATTATTGAATATAGTAGATGAGTAATTATGTGATATGCTAAGCGTGTCATTTCAGACATTATTGAGAACTGGAATTCTCAATCTGGGAGAAAAAAGAAAAATGTAAAATAGAAGGTTTCAAATAAAGCTTTCATGGTCTTGGTTTTTAATTGAAAGTATCACATAAACTACTGATGTATTTAATCTTAAAATTGTATTTCCTAGCCCGGCTACTGCAAAAGTCTAGAAACACCCACCCACCCAATAACAATGAGTTCTGATATCACCCAGAGTTGGTAACATGATTAAGGTTTGTTTCTACAAAAAGGAACTAGAGCTCCTTCAAAAAAACGTCCGATTCCATATCTTAGTCAAGAAATGATCATGAAAAACCTAGAACATCTTTCAGGTCATCAAGAAAATGATCAAAGACAAAAAAAGTCATGCCAAAGGGCTCAGTGGCATTTTGAAGAGGCTCCCATGGCAGATTATGGGAAGTTTGAGTACAAGTAGATCAGTAAATTAAATGTTCATATTCAAATATCTATAGTGATACTAAAACTAAACTAATTGGTTACCTCTGGATGACAGAACTGATTTATTTTTTTCAAATAGTTGTACATAAGGGAAAGAATTAAACATTTACCTAACCTTTCCTGAACACTGGGCCACTGGATAGCCAAAATAGTAAATAAGGTAGAGTTTCTTCTTTCAGAAATATTCTAGTTAATAAACAAGAAATGAATATTAGAATGAAAATAGTCCCATCATACAACACTAACATATTGAAAGATTTTGGCATCGAGTGTAAATGCTGTTAACGTCACAAAATAAGAAACATCCAGATATCATGGGCCTCTTGATGAAAAATCACATTGTCACCTACAAAAAAATCTTACCAAAAGGGGGAATAAGCAAAAGTAAATGTAATTATATCTTTAGATCAGAAGACAGAAACATGTTAAATTATACCACAGGGCTTTAATTAGTAATGGTCAGACTGTGGGAAGTCCTTCAGAATAACTTCCTGGCTTCTTCAACAATTAATTGCATGTGAAAAAAACAACAGGAGAGAGAGAGAGAGTAAGAGATTGAGAGAAAAGCGAAACTATAGATTAAAAGAGATTTAAGAGCAATTGAACCATCACAAAATTTTGCCATTATTGAATCATCTTCAAACAAATGTGAAAAATTATGACATTCATGAGATCCTTGGAAATTGGAACATGGACCTGATACTTAATAAGCAATTATTATAAATTATAGGTAAATTAACTGGATTGTGATTGCATGAGAAAAGAGTTATTTATCTTTTTGGTTACATATAGGAATACAGATGGATGGAATGATACAATCTGGGATTTGTTTCAAATAATATTGTTATGGGGAAGTGGTCGGTGGAATAGATAGAGCAAGATTGGTCATGAATTGTGAATTGTTGAACCTGGCAGAAGGGTACATATGGGTTCACTATGTTATTGTTTTTTTTATACATTTGGTATTTTCCATAATGAAAGTTAAAAATAAATAAAATAATTTCTTTCAGGCCTTCACTTCATCAGTTAGCATAATAAGGTGAGCAAGTTTAATTATTGAAAAATAAGAATAAGTAAATGATATATCATTCTCTTCCTAAGAAAATTGAGATTTTAGAGATTTTTAACATGTATTAATATGAGTAGAAATATTAAAAATTTAACTATAGCATTACTTTCATTTGAATTAGTGATGATAGCTATCATTCTTAGTATCATTCTAATGCACAGCAGATAACCACAATGTTTTTATGTGTTTAAATTTTATAATAAATTTTCAATGTTTCTCATGTACTTTGGGACATCTTACTCCAGGATGATGGTTATAAATCACCTGAGCCATTTCTGATAACAATTTGTAGCCTTCCACTATTGTTAGCATTAATACACCTTACCACGTGTAGAGATTTTTGTGGCAACTCCATAGACACTTTGGCATGACTCCTGTTTTCTTCATCTCTCCTTTTCTTCTTTATCAAAATTTTACCCATGAACAAAATTTTTTAAAAAGTAGAATACGCTATAAAATGACATCTAATAAGTCCTATAATAATTCATAATTTCCACAGCCATTAGTTGTACATGTGCTAGCCACTCACTGTAGCCTGTTGTGTAGGTAAGGTGGTTCCAATACAATGCACAATTCTGAGCACACTTTGCATTGCCTGTACCATTTTCTCCCAACTGAAACACATTTTGGAATGCTTTTGAAAAAGTCTATCATCATTAAAGACCTGAAATCAATTTGCAAAGTGTTATACAGTATTACTCACATTGCCCTTCACAACTTACAGCAATACATGATTGTGTCAATAATATGTTGAAAACCTCTGCCTCAAAAGATAATTTGGTTTAGAGATGCTTTTAAAAATTAAACCAAATTCCCTTACGCCAAATTCTTAATTTGTAAATTCTGTTTGCCCTGTTGAGGGCTCAAATTTTCAAGAGTGATAAAAAAAAATAAAGGGAATGATATTTTGACAATATCCAGGGAAAGGTGAGAATTTATAAATTTTTCTGTTACAAAATCATTTCAAAGAGACTCCTGTGAATTCTTTGAGAAAAATTCTTTGAGAGGGTGCTGCACAAAGAGTAGGAAATACAAATGAAATATTACATTGTGTTCATTCAAAGAGAAAAGAATAAAAGGAAACTTAAAAAGAAGCAAAGAAACATAGTGATAAAATTAGGCTGCTGTGTCAAAGAACAAAAATTCAAAATGTGCTTTAATCTTTATTCAGTAAAATAAGATAATGTCTCTTTGGCTTAAAAAAATTAGAGGATGTTTAATAGAATTGACTCCTACAATAGTTATAGCTTGTTTTAGTCACATTACATTCCTTTGTGCTGCTAAGTCTAAACACCACTGTGTTTTTCAAATCAGTTTGCCTTTAAGATTTTTCCACTAATTCTGATTTGCATAGGCATGAGTACCTAATAAAGCCCCAGTAAAGCAGGGCTTTGTCATTGTGAACTGCTGACTAATCTGAGAGTTGAGCAGTTTGATTTTATTAGTGCTTCATTAGTAATATGGGAGTAGTGGTGAGTGAGTGAAGGAAGCAGGATCATCTGCCAACTGTTCCTGGGAAGATGCCAGGTGGTTCTGTCTCTTGGTATCTAATTGTAGAGAATTTAATTTTGTATCATATGGCTGCTTTAAGGGGTAAAAATATATAATGCATTTTACAAAATATAAACAAATTATGTCAGTGCATCTTTGGCACATCTGTGTGTTTGTCATACAACAGCATGCCAAACTGAACACGTAAATTATGTAACTCAAGTTTTCTTTGATAGCACACCAGTTATTATGAGTACCAATTATCAAACCTCATCATATCCCAAATAATATAAGTGGTTGGGTTAGGATTGGCCAATGTATAGTTGATAAAGGGAAAACAAATCACATGGCACAAAGGAGAAAACAATTCAATAAAAATAAGATACATTAAAATTATGCACCAACAATATGCTTAAGAAAATATCCTAAACCTTTAGATACTTATTTTAACCTTAATTTTCCAGTTGAAAATTAATTTTGAATGTGACTTTTTGCCTAAATGTGGTTGTAGTCTGAAGGCTTGAAACTTGCTCCTTGACTGTAGGAAGTTGTCAATCTAATTTAAACTGGCAGATGTGCTTTTACAGCTGGGGCCATATTGGGATCTTTAAGTTTGGACCTTTGGGAGAAAACGATGCATAAAACAGGAAGCACTGTTGTGAAGTTGCTTTGTAGCGTAGATAGAAGTTAAAATGTTGTTTTCTTAACACACTTTTAGAATTCACTGCGGCTTTTCCCTCAGTGCCAATAAACCATGTTGATTTTATGAGTGACTAAGTCACTAAACTTCACAAAGAGGGAAGTAACACTTCTCAAACTGGCTATCTCATGCTATGCAAATTTTTTAAAATTTACTTTGCAAGTGGCCTTCTAAAATTATCATTATAAAAAAGTTCAATGATGCTGAAATTATTCTGCAATTTTAAGATAACCCTATTAATACATCTTCTTAACTGAAAATACTGAAATATTTATTTTCCTGCAACTTTTGTCTTTGCATAACTATCTGAAGAACATATTAACTAACCCCTGAAGCTGAGTACAGTAAGTGTAATGTATAGATTTAATTAGGAATTTAAAGTTAAAACCCCTTAGCCTTATAAACTTCAGTTTGATATTTCATTTTTATGCTTCCTTATAGATTTCTATTGCTAAATGTAGAAAATTTTAAGTCTTTAAGAATCTTTGAGTCATTTGTATTTGATGTATATATTCTCTTCTTGATGAATGTCATTCACAGAAAGTTAAGAAGTGATAAAACATGCTACCGTTGATCTCTATGGGTTAGCAGTGTAGTCTCCTGAGACAATACACAGATAACATCTGAAGGCTTGTTTGGAGAAGAGCTGAACTGAGGTCACTTTCCAAAACAAGAAACTGCTGCTCTCCATGACCCTGAAAGGTTAGAGTTTAGGAATTTCCTGGAGAGAATGTGTTTTGTCTAGCATTTCTTTTAAAAGTATCAAAGGACTCCACAGCAATAGTAGGACTATCTTAATCAAAGATGTAAAAAAGGGTGTGAGTTTAATAAAATGCATTGAGATTTAGAGGTAAGGGAAAAGGAAGACAGCAATTAGGAATCATAAACAAAAGAAAAATGCTTAATTTTACATTAAACAAAAGGTAAGCCAGTTATATGGTTTGGTTATTTTACTGCTTCTTATTCATTTGCAATAATTTATTTTTTAATTGGAATAGAATCTCTTTGGGTACAATATAAGCATAAGTGATACTCCTGCCATTAGATAACATTTTTCTTCTGAATTTAATGTAATTCAATTGATAATATTTGTGCTTGGTACTGTTTGTGCATATCATGTGACATATAAGTAAGGTGACACCCATGTTCCAATAATCCATTATCATACCATAGCAATATCATAGCAAAACTTCCACTGCAGGTACTTTTTTCATTTTACTAGTTTCTGTGTGTTCAAACCAACCTTTTAATCTTACACTTTAATCAGTAACTAAACTTCATACATGTGGTGTATTAAAAATAAATAGCTTTGTTACTAATTACTATCTCAAATATAAGTATCTTGAAGAAACCATGGGTTCAAAATATTTAAATCAATTCCTTATACTTTGTGAATACATATTATCAAATGTCCTGAACTGTTTACTGCTCTATTCTGTCCACGTTACAAAATTTGCAAGTTATGGGTCAAATACATCATTTAATTCAATTATTTGCATAAGTGGACTTTGACCCAACTCAACTTCACCTTGGTGTTACTTTGGATTCTATACTGGGAAATTTCTGATGATGCATACTCCCAGTTTTTCTTGGGGTTATGTATGGTTTTGGCAAACAATACCATTGTGTGTGGTTAGCCACTAAGCTGTACTGTGAAGTTAAAATGCTTGGTGATGTAGATGTTTTAAATGGATTATGCTCATCAGGATAACAAAGGTCAAGGCATGTCAAGTGGACTAAGTAGAAACATCATCCTTATGATTTTTGGAAGGGGTTAGTTAAATTCTCTTTTTATTCATGCTACAGATACAAAAATGTATTTTTCCATATAATGAATGATTTGTTATGATTTCTAACAACATTAGCCAAACACTAAGCCAAATATAAGTTATAACTGCATAGTCTAAACAAATAAAAATAAAAACCTCCATCCTATAAAAAGATATTTCTGGCAATGTACATGAAGTTCAGCATGAAGATTAAGCTAAAGATACAAGATCACGTTCCCAGATAACATGTCTAATGAGGCTCAGTAGTATAGTATCTTATCCGTGGGTTGCCACACAGGGAAATATATGTTCTCAAAAATGTCCCTTTTTCCAGACTTAGTGACATAGAAATAGGCCAGCACAAAGGAAACCTACTTCAGATAAATAGTGTCAGGCTCTATTATTTGGACCAAAAGCTTTGTGGAAATTCATACTAAAAAAGAATTATCTATGCTAATTGGATGAGTATTTATTCACTAGCTGACAAACATTTGTTATTTTTTTCTTTTTATCTTTTTTTTTTTTTTGGCCATCTCTAGTTTGGGACAGAATAAACATTTGATTTTTGTTGAATATTTTATAAAATATATCTGGGAACAAATATCAATATTTAATATCACTGGGATCGCATCAGGAAATGAGGGTAACTAGATTAAGCAGAAATGGAAGTATACAAACAAGTAGAAACTACTTGTGACTAAATGACCATGCTGTCCTTACTGATGTTCCCAAGATCCTTGAGATCGTTTAAAATCAGAGTCGGCATGGCCTTCAGTAACTTGGCAGAAACTTAAAAATATCTCCCATTATATTTTGAAAGTTTGAACTTATGAAAATATGCTATTATGTTCCTCAGTAGATAAAATCTTGTTAAATGTCATCTTGCTAGATATTATCTATTGTCCTTGATAGATATTATCTAAATCTCTTATAATAGGGGGTGATTAACTCAGATAATTAAACTTATATATTAATATATATACACAATATTAATGACTTACTAGAGGTCATAAGAAAACAGTTTTAAACTGGAATTTTAAAACAATAGTGTTTAGAAAGTTCTCAATTCTAGTTTCTCTTTTTCTACTATTATCCCCTAATCTAAGGATAGCAATTTATTCTATATACTTTCACATTTTGCAGTTTCTTAGAACTTCAGTGACATTGACAAAAAACGGATACCAAGTATTTCTTCTGTCATGTGCTCTTGTCACTTTGCTGTTACAGCACCAGTAGCTTCCAGGGACATCGGGCCTACCTCTTACCAGCCATGCAAACCTGCTGAACTTTAGTTCTTCATGTATGAGACACAGATAATGATTTCTACTTCAGAGTATTATGAATCTATTAAATGAAAACATGTATGTAAAGCATAGTACCTAGGCAATGGAAACAGTAGATACTTCATAGCCATTGGAATTATGACAATGTCATTATCATTATTTTTATAACCTTGAATTCAAGAAGGCCAAGGTCTTGTAATAACAAAATAATTTTACTGAATTATATATTTAACCACACAGACATCAATATGCACATGTAATATGAAACTTTAGAAGAAGAAAATAATAGCTATCAAATCTCCTTGATCTGTAACTCTTTCAGTTTAATTTCTAACTTTCCTTACATACCATGATCAATACTTCTGGGACATATAGATTCTCCTCATTTCTGAGACATGTAAGATATACCCAGTTTCATTTGTCAACTCTTTATTTTTCTTCTCCTGTCAGCGATTCCTCTTGCGTGTATAGAAGCACACTTACATTTTACACAATGGAGAACATAAGTGGACTAAGGGGCAAATTCGTTTTTTTGTGAAAGTTTTTTGATGTAAAAAACTATTTAAAAAACTAATTAGGTGAATTAGTTTGTTGATGAAAAATATTTTGATAAAAATCTATTTAAAAAGCTAAGCTACAAACCTATCACAGTAAAATCAATGACAAAACTCACACACACACACACACACACACGCACACCTTAGCCCACTTAGTCTACCGCCATCTGTGTCCCTCCCTTCTCTCACCACCCTGACCCCTTCAACTCAGTTGCCAGATAATTCAGGATCTGATCTACTTCTGGTCATGTAATTTAGATGGACAAGACACAAGGGACATTGGCCATATGTAGTTGCCTTGCTATTTGATTGACTCCAACAAAATCTAGTCATGCTTTTGTTTTTAATATGTAGACTTCATTTATTAAACATTTGGAAACTTTTTTCTTATAATTTACTAAAAACTTACTGAAACAAATTCCAATTAAAATATGATTAAACAAGGGAAAGAGTAGTTAGTGGATATGTTGTAGAATCAATCGCCTCAAGGAGGGAAACATAATATTAACATCATAACCATTGAATTTCCCAGTGTTTGTGAAATCCTGAAGACATTGCTTCCAGCCTGAAGTCCTGTAGGACAAGGAAGTGATGGAAAATAAACTGTAGAAACTTGTAGCCTATATTTTTAAAAATAATATGACACAGCATTTTTTATGCAATCCTAGATCTTTTATTTATCTAGCATTACTAGAAAATCATTTTTCTTCTGAAGCTCTACATATTTTCTAATGAATAAAATATTAATTTCATATATTAGCCATGTAATGAGATAAACTTTTTAATCACCCATTTATGGGATAGGAAAATGACCATGCTGTTTTTTAAAAATTCTAAGACTTTGATTTTAACTTTGCATAGATAGTGAAGTACATGGGCAAAGACTGGAAAAAACCTCACAAAATTATTAAAAATAGGTTGATTTCTTGATGACTTTGGATAGTGCATCTTAATCTGCATTTCTCCTATCTTAATTTCTATTGGCATTATTAATATAACACTATAATGTTATAGTGTTATATAATGCTATAATGTTATTATTTTAATCATTTAAAATTTCTCATTTTTAAATAGTTTTACTTTTAAAAAGCAATTCCATCCTAAGTCATAAAGAAGTATTACTTTGCATAGTTTTAGTCTGTCTATGAACAGAAAGAGAGTAAAGTAAATTTTGGAATAATTCAAAGAAAATATTACTTATTGCTATGGCAAAGATAATGTAGAATAGTTCAGGTGAGCACAAATTTTATAGTAAAATATCTGAATAATGCTTATATATTTTTCCATCATTTGGTTTTTGAGAAGGAGTAAAACCAGAAAGAGAAAAGACACCTGATCATTTATTTCTCCTCTAGTCTTTTTTTTTTTTTTTTTTAAGTTAAGTCTGCAGAGACTTCATCATCCCTGTGTTTCAGGTGGGGGAAAGCAACATGTACTGATACGGAAGCAACTCAGCAGTTAAGTTTGTTTTTTTCACTTGTTGCTGTGTTTGTTTGTTTTTTAATAGAGATAGGGAGAGATGAGGTACTTTGGCACTCAGGAAAGCTATGTTCTTAACAGACCCTTTTGTACTATCCAAAATAACCTCTTTTTATCTATCATATAGTATTGATATTTTAAAATGTCACATAGTTCAAAGACAAAACAAGATGTCTTAAAGCGTTAAATTAGTTGAATGCTAAAAAATTCCTCTGGACATATACTAGCTTTCACGTATAGATGACATCATTTCTCTATATAGGTGAAACAAATATATTTATATAGTTCCCACTTTTGATTTTATTAATAGAAATATGTCTCCCCTCTCCTGACATATTATCGTGGCACTGGGCACAAGGTCTTTCCCTGATCCAAATCACTGGCAGAGTGACGGTATGAGCTGACCTTGTAGATTCTTGTCTCGACTCAGAAAAAGATTTGGTGGTGAAGTGAGAGACTCAGTGTTGGGGAACAAGAAATTGAGATGGGAGAAGTTGGTATGAGGACACTGAGGCAAAGAAGGGAACAGAAGCCCGAGAAGACAAGTATGAATGGATTTTCTGAGTGAGATAAACACCAGGACTGGATTGGAGTTTCAGTGCAAGTGTTTGTGGAAACGAGCACTGATTAGAGGAGGGGCATGGGGGGATTTGGAGTTCACTTTCACCTTTCTTCTTACTAACAACTGGAACACCTCTTGGAAGTGCAAATAGGTAGCACTGTTTTGGATTTAAATTATCATCCCCTTCATCTCATTTCCCCATTCAAATTTTGGCCTTTAACCAAATTTCCTAATCTTTCTACTTTTAATTTTGTGTTATAGTTTTTCATAAACTGTCTCAAGTTGCTCTTTAAAGACAGGGTATATAAAATAGAGGAATGAGAGAGAGAGATGACAGGAGGTTGACTGTACTCTCAGATAGACTTGTGTCCAATAAAGTGTATTTAAAGACTGAAGAGTCAGGAGGGGAAGAACCGAAGAGGCAACAGGGATTTTAGGGTAACAGAAAGACATGGTCCCCATCCTCCTTCCTCTGTGCCATCAGCAAATGCAATATTTCACAGCACAAAATAGAGGAATGAAGGTGAAGGAACATGAACAAATTAATCCTGAGAGAGGGCGGAAGTTTATTATTATTATTCTTCATTTAATAATGGCAGGAAAGGTTGAGTGAGACCTGCTCATTTATGTCAAGAATTGTATGTATGTTTGTATGTGCGTGCACAAATTTTCCTTGATTACTTATATTAATATATACATATGTATTATAAAAATGCACACTATACATTGGTTATATGTTATTTATAGCACACACACACACACACACACACACATAAATCCATAGGGAAAGCAAAAGGAGTTTGTGATGCTGAGAGGGGGAAATGTAGCCAGAAACCGCTGTGGCCATCTTTCATAACCTAGTCTTGATTAGTTGGCATGTATGTAATAAATAATTTATATCCC
The DNA here is from genome assembly GCF_041146395.1 of Eulemur rufifrons. Classification (NCBI taxonomy): domain Eukaryota; kingdom Metazoa; phylum Chordata; class Mammalia; order Primates; family Lemuridae; genus Eulemur; species Eulemur rufifrons. The sequence continues at coordinate 7,161,370 of NC_091000.1, read as the reverse complement.
TCCCTAAAGCATTTGAGTCTTAAATTAATTCTGTGCCTTGTGGCTATGAATTAGACATATTCAACAATACTTTCTTTTACCCTCAAGGTCAGATTCTTATTTGGGTGGTTAATGGAACTTAATATAAGAAAATTAAATCTTCATGAAACAATATGTCTGAGAAAGGACTATGGGTAGTAAATATTATATCTTTTATCATTACTCTGGGATTTGCTACATTATAGACAAACAAGTCCACCAGATTTCCAATAACTTAGAAATGCAATTTTTGAAAATATAGCTTGAATTTAATACTAAAAATATCCAAGTACAAACTATTATCAAATATCATAATTAAAATTATTAAAATCTAGTAATTATTTGCCTTAAGAGCAAATACTGCATTATTTTATAAATCAAGAATGAGATAATTAACCTTAGAGACTATTTCATTTGAATCTTTTTCATAAATCATCTCATAGACCAGGGTGTGAGAAATCAGGCTACTTAATATTGATTTTCAAAATTATTTTAAAATTAGTGACTATAAAATTGTGGGTTTTCCTTAGATTATTCATTTTATAACATTTTCCAGACTTCTCTCTAGTATTTCCAGATCTAATTTAATGGTTTTACCAATTAGCAAAATTATCAATTTGATAATTTAGTAAGAATCTATTGGAAGTTTCCAATTCTGTGTTGAAAATTATGGGAATACAGAGGAAGTCAAAGACATAGCTTCTGCCCTCTTTATTGTAAGGGATGTTTTAGTTGATCAAAAAATATGATGATCTGAATACATAAACCACTTCAGCATAGGTTGTAATCAAAATACTTTAGGTTAAATAGCAGTTATTGATAGGCTTCTCACTGTTAATCATTCTATAGTTAAATATTTAGTACACACGAGAAACATTATTATTAGAATCTCTTCAAATATAAGAGAACTGGGCCTGAGGGTGGTAATTTCCACAGGATCACATAGATTGCAAGAAGGAGAACTTGAAGTCCAGTGCTCTTCTTACTAATTTATATTGCCTCCAAGAGTACGAAAGAGGATTAATTTATATTTGGACTTAAAGTAAGAAAATCAAGTCTGTGCTCTTGAGTCCTGTGAATCAGAACTCTTCCTTTAAACAGTTTCATTAAGGCTTATTTCTTTGGAAATGGCTAAAAAAAAATGAGGAAAAAATCATATTTCATGGATTGACACAGAAATATGCAAAATTGATTGTTCTTTTGCCCGGAATAAATGGCAATGTTGACAAACATTCTCATTAAGACGTAAGCGTTAGATCCCTTTCTGCAAAATTGCGTTGTTTAGAGTGAGTGGAGATACCCAGGAAAAACTGGGTACAAGGAGAGCCCAGAGTTGCAGTGGCAAAACTTTCCAATGTGACAATTTTGCGGAGGGCTTGTACCTTTCAATTTTCCCAACTTGGAAATCCTCTCTGTACATACTGACTTTTAATGACATTTAACATGATGGAGTATATGTGTGTGTGTATGCAGCTGGTAACATAAACCCAAACAATTTAAAAATTACCTGTACAAACTGATTTATTTATTTAACAATACAAATTTTATAACACAAGTAAATTTTAAAAAATAAAACAAATATAATATCAAGAAAAATCATAATCAACCAACAAACGAGTTAAGTGTTTCTTTGGGATAGTAAGAATTAATTCAGTCAGGGTAATTAATGTTTTCTTAACAATGCTGAGGTATCACTTAGCAAACACAGGATTTTAAGAGCCAGTAACAGAACTGAGACTTTTCTCTCCCTGACAGCAGTTTTCTGTCGAACTCTGACTGCATTTGCAGTTTAGCTCTATCCTCTGAGTCTGTCAGTCAAAGCCAATATTAAAGACATTCTGGTTTGTTTTCTATGTTAAAAGAGAAAAGCCAGGGGACAGGCTGGATCCTATTCCATTCATCATTAATCAGATGAGGGATCTTCCTACACATTGGGGGGTAATCATAGTAAAACTAATCTTTTCTACAAATTGCAGAAAATTATCCTTTCTCTTAGAATCAGCATCCAGAAAGTTCTTACTTCAGGGAGTTGAACTAAATAAAATAATTTATTTTCATTAGGCATCTTTCATCATGGATACTGCTCAGCTGTGAAAGCATAAATCTTAATGCCCTATTGCACTCTTATGTCCTGAGGCACATGGGGGTTAAAATTTTCTAAAAGTCATTATTAGATACAATTCAAAAACGAGAATTACAATCCATGGGGTCAGAAAGCAAGAAATATAATTGTTTCCTTACCTTCCATTATGGATCTTATAAGATTAAGGCATCTTAAGTCGCTGGTAAGTAGAGTTGAGACAGGAGGCCCATGTCTTTGACAGTGTCTTTTCTTAAATTATTTCCAAAATGATTGTCCTAGAACCCATTATCCTTGTGGGCTTCTATAATCATAATAGGCTTATGGTTATGTAAATACATTTTTACAAAATTAACCTGGAGTAGATCTGAAATGCTCATTACTGTAAACTAAATTAAGGAGGCGCAAATTTCAACAATTTAACATAAGATTAAAGAAAATAAATCTGCCTTTTCTTTCTTTATAGCATTTGTGATTTTTATCTAAGTATTTGCCTAATATCAATCTCCATTCCCTTTTTAATATCTGATTTTTATTCCTTTTGTCTATATCCAAGTTTTTGGCATAGTCCGTAAGCTAAAAAATATAAAAATATAATTCTGACAAGTGAAAAATGAGTACAACCCAAGTTTATCTGATTGTACTCCATTCTCCCTGAGTTTTGTCTTATCTTAAGACAATGCCTAAACATTGTGGCATCACATAATAACTGGAAAAGTTTTGACTTAGTACGCAGGAGTCATATATTGTGGTAGAACTTTCCAGTCACTATTTTTTTTAGTTTTCCCGACAGCCCTATGAGAACATTACTATAATTACCTCATTTAATAGATGAGGGAGCTGAAGGACTTCTCCAGCTCACACGTTAGAGTGCAGCAAAGCGCATATGCAAACACAGGCAGAGGTTTTGTGAATTTCATTCTTGCTTGTATAGGTAGCAGACTTTCTACCACCAAAAGAAAATTTACGGTTGATAAGTCAGGACCAATTTTTGCTCCCAATCACCCAACAGCATCCAGAGAAGACAAACTGGACATTCTCTCTCAGAAATTCATTAACTTCACATGCAAAGTAATTAAGTAATTTAATTATAAAATAGCACAAATTAGTTTGAAATGTCATAAATCCTCATAAATTATGAACAAGTTTAAAAGAGACTTTGGCAGCTGGAAGACAGAGCCCAGAATTACAAATCTTTGCTAAAGATGGGGATTTTGGCTTTCATTCCAATCTGCACTTGGAACATCCTGTGAAATGTACAGGTATTATTACTATTGTTAATAAAACATTGTTATTATTATTATTTTATATATGAGACTATGTATGAGACAAGAGCAAACACACACAATTATAAATTTCATTTTCGCTAAAGTATATAGGTATTTTTATGGGATGACAGTTTCTGTTTCCAGTTCAGATGGACAGGAAATAAGAACTGGAGAGAAAATTTATTCATTCAGATCCTAAGTAGAGACCCCACCCTAGTTTGTGAGAAATGTCAGATTGATTTCCATATTGTGTAACTCAACAAATCTAAATAACTAAGACACAGCTAAGCAAAGCTAAGTACTCTACCTCAATTCCCCATGATGCCCTAAACATCATGCTGCATTTGCAGATGGTTGGCACGTCTGCTTAAACGCCATGGTGCGGTCACGGTTTACACGGAGCTCTACCTGTCCCCACAGCACTGGAGAGTACCATGCTGCAGGGGTCGGCCCTTCCTGTCACGTCCTGATCCCAGGACACAAAAAAAGGTCTAAACACCATAAGAATCACTCCTCTTGACAGCAATGGAAAGGAAATAATCCCACCACACCCAGGTGGAAATCACACAGATTGCTGTTCTGTCTACTCAAGGAAATCACACTCTTGTCTTCTTCCAGGTCAGAGGGTTGTTTACTCTCTCTAAATCATTAAATTCTTTTAAAACATCCATTCCGTTCTCCAAGTTTAGAAGTGTTCTAGTTTTTGCTAAACATTATAAATCCATTAATAGCAATTGTTATAACTTCTCCTGTGGTTTTGAGAAAAGAGCTACTCAGTGGTTATTCCAAGTGTGTGACTGACTTTTTAACAGACTTGGTGTTCCAGTGCCATAAATCTTCGTGACTTCATGTGAGCTTAAGCCTTTCCTAAACGCTCTTTTACTGGCTTAGCATAGAAAACATTGGCCCAAAGAATCAGATCTTATCATGAGCTTTCTTAGTGATGGGTGTTGAGGGTGTCTTTTCCAATGGGGTAAAAACTAATTTATATGACATTACTGAGCCAATAAATTCATTTCCTGTGAATTTATGCACCTAGCAAGTGCCTGCCCCTGAGCCAGAACCAAGCTAGACTCAGAATGAATTAATCTAAAGAAAGGATAAAGACTGGGAAAAATTTGTTCTCCATTTGAATAAATTATTAATAGAATCTACAGCTGCCTCTTGGAATACACATTTTAATACCAAAGGCGCATCCAACAAAACAGCCAAAGGAACATGAAGCCTATGATAGGAAGCAAAATTTGGCAGGCTGTGCTGGCGATAAAGTGCCTCAATGCAAGGCTATGTGCAGACAGAAGAAAAACAACAATATATTATTGCTCTGTCAACCCCAACAGAATATGCTGTGTCTTATTTTCATGTTGATTTTGGCGTGAATAACAATACTCCTGAATCATTTTGAAAGATAGTAATAGGAGAATTTGTGTTGACATTAGTCCGGATAAAAAACTATGGATAAAAAGCAGTAGTCAGAAATATGTTTACTTTTGTCTATAGAGGCTTTACTAATCTGAGAGAGTAATAGGCAATTAGCATTGGGAAAAAAATACTCTCTCTTAGTAAGTTGCAGAAGCTGGAAAAATCTAGAGAAAGCAATAAGATACATGAAATGCTAGCACAACTCTACACAGTGAAATTTATAGCAAGAGCGGAGATAAATCCTGTTGGGCAGTTCCATCAGCTTCTGGGATATCTGCGATACAGAATTTGCACAGCCTTTGATAAGTGCCTTGGTAAGTAAAACATTTTTAAGAATGTTTTCCAAGGGAGTCAACAAACACAGCTTTAAGAGTAGAAATCTCTCCAAGCTGAAACTCTGCTCTCGTAGTTTCATTGGCTGCTATTCAGAGACCTAACTTCAGGATGGAATGACGTTTAGATTTTTCTTAGTGATTCAGAGGCCATAATAATAATACAAAGAATGAATAGGTATAATCATACATAGCTGTGCCTACAACAGATCATTTCAAATGTATCATTGTGTCAAAGTGACAACACCTAAAGGAAACTGCCAATTCCCTCCAAAAATCCACCCAGACAGATCTACTTCCAGGGTACCTGCATTTATGAGAATGTGGTCTGCTGGACAACAGCGTAATTATACAACATTGCTAGTCCACAATGCAAGCTTCAATTGTCTGTCCAAGCATAAGAAAAACAAGAACAATTATAGCACGTTTTCTTAAAGCTATATTTATCCAATGTAATGAACAGTCTTTTAATTCGAGATTCTATCATTCTATTTGTGTTAAAAAAAAAAAAAAACCTCTTCATTGAAGGAGTAATAGTAAAAAAAAAAAACTAATTGTTTGTCTTTATTGGTTTGCATTTTGTGTCTTTAGTTGGCAAAATAATGATGCCTTAATTCTGTGGTGTCCAACCCCTGGGCTGCTGACCAGTATCAGCCCATGGCTTCTTGGGAACCAGGAGCTTCATCTGTATTTACAGCCACTCCCCGTTGCTTGCATCATCTCCTGAGCTCCATCTCTGTCCCCCTGCCTGAGGGAAAATTGTCTTCCATGAAACTTAGGAACCAGGCCACACAGCAAGAGGTGAGTGGCAGGCAAGCAAGGAAGGCTTCATTTGTATTTATAGCAGCTCCCCATCACTTGCATCACAGCCTGAGCTCCACCTCCTGTCAGATCAGCAGTGGCATTAGATTCTGCTGAGTTATTATATATTACAATATAATAATAATAGAAATAAAGTGCACAATAAACATAATGTGCTTGAAAAATCCCAAAATCATCTCCCTACCCCCAGTCCCTGGAAAAATTGTCTTCCATGAAGATGGTCCCTGTTGCCAAAAAGGTTGGCGACCTCTGCTTTAATCAACAACCTTTTATAAATTCTGATTTTAGTTTTCTAGTTGATTGGTTCATAAAATGAAAAAGCCTAGAAACTATTTCAAATGATAGCCCTAGTGATAAAAATTGGCCTTTCATGCTTTCCAAATTAAACACAAAAAACAGTATATAAAGCAGAAGAATGAACCTTTGTGAACTGGAGGAGTTGCCTATATTAGTATGAAAATTTTGAAAAGTTAAATATTATGTACATTAAAACAGTGAGATGACATTTTCCTCAAAAAGATTGATAAAAACAAAAAAGAATAATAAGACTGGCGCTGGGGGTATGTGACGAACAGGCCTTCTCACACACCACTGATGACAATGGAAAGTGGAACAAATATACCAGACTCCGGTTTGCTAACGGTTATCAAAAGACATATAATTCTGCATTACCACCACACATTTCTACATGTAGAAACTTACTTCAAATAATTGTCATGGATACATCCAATGATTGAACTACTAAGACGCTCACCTCAGAACTGCTCATCTTATTAAAAAGATTAGGAAACAGCCCCGTGTATAGCAATAGGGACCTAGTTTAAAAAACTATGTAGTCCCTAAAATGGAATATTACACAGCATTAATATGATGCAACAACGTGTGCTAATTTTTAAAGATCTTTATAATGTATTGTTAAATAAAAAAATAAATATCAAAACATTGTTTACAGGATGGTCTATAAATAAATTTGTAGAGAGAAAGAAAGAGAAACCTGAAAGTGTGTATGATAAGATTAATAGCTAGGTGGTGACATTAAAGCTTTTTTTTGTCACTACTTTTTTCTTGAGAAGTGTTGCGGGTTGAATTGTGTCCCCCAAACAGATATGAAAACAGATACATTGAAGTCATAACCCCAGGTACCTCAGAATGTGAATATATTTGGAATAAGGTCAGTAAGATGACATCATACTAGGGTAGGGTGGGCCCTTGGTCAAATATGCACAGTGTCCTCATAAGAAAAAGATATGAAGACAGAAATACAAAGAAAAGACACCATATGACAATAAAGGCAGAGATAGGGGTGACACAGCTACAAAGAATGTCCAGAGTCAATGGCCACCTCCAGCAGTTAAGACACCAGGAAGAAATCTACCCAGAGTCTCAGAGGAAGCATGGCACTGCTGACACCTTGATTTTAGACTTCAGCTTCCAGAACTATGAGAGAATAAATTTCTGTTGTTTTAAGCCACGAAGTTTGTAGTACTTTGTTATGGTTGGCTAGAAAACTAATACAACGGTTTACACTTTCAGCAAAGCACAAAAAACATAAACGCGCTACTTGATGAATTAGTGAAAAGCGTGAAGCCGTATGACTACCCCTGGAAGCTGCCTATGACTCCCACAAGCCCCTACATCTTCACACTTTCCTAAAAGCAATTACTCTAATGACTTTGTACACTCTAGTTTAGTTTTGCCTGTTAGAAAAACTGTTTATGATTGGCATGATGTAGTGTGCATTCTTTCGTGTATGGCTTCTTTCACCTAATAATATGCATCCATTTATTTCTGATGGGTATTTGGGGTTGTTTGAGGTTTAGTGCTAGTATAAATAATTCTACTAGGAACCTTCTTGTGCATATCTTTTGGTGGACACATGCACTAATTTTTGTTGGCTGTTTAACTGGGAGTGGAATTAAACAGAATCCTTCACTTTTATCCATTGCTGTATTTATCCTTGCACCAACACAACATATAGTAAATGCTGTAGTTTAAATTTTAGTCTTAAATCTGGTAGAGCAAGTCCTCTGACTTTATTCTTCAAGAGGTACTGAGCTGTTTTTTTTTTTTTTTGTCATTTCCATTTATATAAATTTTAGAATCAGCTTGTAAAATTCTATTTTAAAAAAAATCTTCTGTGCTTTTGGTTGGAAATGCATTAAATCTACATATTACTTAGGGGGAACTGACATTTTAACAATATTGAAATCTCCAATTAATTAATGTGGCTAAATGACATATACTTTTTATTTTTGCTGACCTGTATTATTAAAATAGCAATGGCTGTCAAGGATGCAAAGTGACTGGACCTCTCACACATTGCTGTTGGGAATGCAAAGTGGTAAAACTACAATGGGAAAGAGCGTAACAGACTTTGAGAGTAACAAAAAAAAAGGTTAAATATTTAGTTATTAGAAAATAGTATTATGAGCAACATGTATTAAATTATTTTGGTAGTAATATGTGTTGAAATTAACATTTCTTATTTTGTATAAGAAAAATAAACATTTAGAAACAGAGTGAGAGTCACGATTCCTCATTAATCTGTAAGGGTTAGTTTTATGAAGCACTTATCACCTTCAGCCTCAAGCTATATAAAGCCCATTGAAAATGTCTAAAAAATAAGAGTATTTATTGCCTCATATAATAACAATTTCAGGGTAGCCTGGTTCCAGTGCTCATTAGTTCAGTGTTCAACGAACATCACTGAGACCGTCTATCCACAGTCGCAGCTCTGCAGTGACACAGTAGGCAGGGCCACGGACGTGGTTCTCTGGTTGAAGACGTCTCCTTAGACTCTACAAAGCCGGCATATTAACATTGATTATTTTCTCGTATTGATTTGTTATCCGATTATGTACGTTGTATAGTTGGGCAAGCGGGCCATATTTCAAATACATGATATATTAGAGAGGGGAAATAAACTCTGAATATTAAGAATCTTGAATTTATGCCCACTTAAATGAAAATTCCAAGTTTAAATTCCACATGTAATGCTGAGCAAGTTTTCCTGAAACCCAAGTGGCTTGTCACACAGATCTAGAATCCAAAGATCATGCTTAAAATGTTATGTAATAACTGAAATAAATGACACTGATTAATGCTGTAGCCACATAGGGATAATCTTATTTCAAACTAAAGGTATTCCTTGAAATAAAAATTCTACTCAGGATGAGAAAAATTCCAAGATGAAAGAAAGAGAAGGTTTTTTAAAAAATATTTTCGGTGAAAGCTATAAAGAAATATCTAGAAACAGTTTTTTTTTTCACAAGCATTTAACATTTTTGTGTAAAATGAAAAATAAATAAAATATTTCCTTGTAAAGATTTTTGTGCTAGAACTGCATTTTACAAGTTCCCCCTGGGCTCACAAATGTTAAATAACTATCACTCACACCACCAAGATTCTAAAACCCCACAAGAAGCCTCTACAGACACACCAAACAGAAAATAAATAAAGGCACATACAAGTTTCTCTCTCACACACAGTTTCTTTGTCACACTCCTTCAGAGATGTGCTGTCACATCTGCCCAGAGATTAACCAGCAGCTTTACCTTCCCACCCTCTTCAGGGTAGCCCGACAGATGCTTCATTCCCCGGCCTTCATCTACTGCTTTGTTAAGACTACTTGTTCTCTCCTTTTGAACATTTCATGGAACTCCCATCTCACTAGGGACATTTCTCCTCTCCTTTGTTATGCTTCGAACTTAAGCCCTAGGATCCCCCATGTTCCCTGCTTAGGAAGAGAAGCAAGTATACAAGGCCTGACAAAAGCCATAGCCCTTCAGAACCAGAGGTTACAAATCTCCCATGCCTTTCACTACTGCCTTAAGTGCTTTTCTTTATCCCAGAAACAGGAAAGAAATTTCTGTTTCTGCATCATCCACCCTGATGGATGTTGTTGATCCATCAGGCATCCTGGCCACGTTGCTGCACCATCCACCCTGGCCCTGTTACTCAGTCGTGGATGAAGATATGTTCAGTTAACTCAGGGTTAAGATGGTTTGTCAGTTAGCATTCCATTTGCAGCCCAAAGATGATACACTCTGATTGGAATCAGTTCCACCTTCTTTCTACATATCACTTTGATTAAATGCCACGTGATCAAAAAAAATCAGTGATAAACTTATGAGAAGCAAAATTGATAATTGTTAGGAGAAGGTGACACTTAAATGTTCTAAGCAGTAGTCTAAACACTACACATCTACCACAATGTTGGGTGCACAGAATGTAAGAAGTCGATACTACCATCTCCATTTTATGCACAAGGAAGCAGAAAACGGTAGAGGGTGTTTCTGTAAACTTATAAAACTGCTTAAGCAGTTTAATAAGGATTCAAATGCTTTTCTGCTTACAGGGTCTGCCTCCAACATTTTTTAGGGCTCAAGGCAAAAGTACAAATGAAGATTCACATCCCATATGTATGAATACTTAATGCATCAAGCTAATAAACTGTTGAAGAAAGTATCTCATACACTCTTACCTAGACAACTATTGCTCCGGAAAAACCCAGAAGTTCAGGTTACAATTTATATCTCCTGGACTCTTTGCCATTCTCAGGACAAAGCCCATCTCTTTTTCTCTCTCCAGCCTTGCCTCTGTCCTGCATGGCAGGCGGCCACATGCACACACTTGTAGGCATCCAAGCTTGTCTGTACACACCACAAACAGCTACCGTCGACCATCCAGGGTTAAAAGGAGCTCATATGGTAAGTGTGACCCATGCAGGAAGGCGAGATTCAGAGAAGAAGCCAATCCAGGCCCTGGAAGCAGACTAAGAGCTTTTTCAGCAGAGAATTTGGGGTCCAGGTACCTGGAGGGTGGTTTGAAACAGGGCGTCTGGGGACAGGTTTGGCACCTTCCTTGAAGCTGTGGCCTCCCTGCCCACATGGGGAGCATCTCAGCTGTCAGAGGACCAGAGTGGGGCCCTCTAAAGCAGAGCTTCTCCAGCTCTAATTGTGTTTGGGTCACAATGCCTGGCCCCTGAGCAGGAGCCCCTGTGACTGAGGTCAGAAAGTGGTGATCTCTGTCAGATTCTAACGCTTGTGCTTATAGCTGGCACCACTGCTGCCACCCCAGAAAGTTCAGAAGAAAAATAGTACAGAAAAGATAAACTTACTGGGGCTCTATATGCAAAGTGAGGCAAATTAATACATATAGGAAAGTTTCCTGGAAAGAAACTCAAACAATGAGGTCAGTTTTTGGGAGATTTTGTTTCTTTCTCCAAAACCAAGCCCAGTTCTCTCTCTGTAGAATGCATTATTTTATCGCCTTATGTAAATCATTATTTGTTGGCTCTAAATGACATGGAGTGAATGGAAATACTAAAAATACTTTGCAACTTGGCCCTAAGGAATTGTGGAGAAAATCCTGGCTTCTCAGCTTGGGTTCTGACTCCAGCTCTATCATTAACAAGCCACCCTGGGTAGGTCACTTAACTCCCCTATACCTGATTTTCCTCCCCTAGGAAATCATGGTAACAGTACAGGCCCTGTAGACCTGGAAAATGACATATGGATCAAATGTAAAAATACATATTAAATATGTATTTTGAAAATCACACAATGGATTTTTCCAGAAATCTATGTACATTATATAAGGTGATAAAATTCACTACTAATTTGAAGAAAAATATTCTTTTAACTTCAGGATAACTAAATACTACAAATCATATATGATGTTGTAGGGTATTATTTACAAAAACATTTCTAGTATTTAGAAACTAGGACGCAAAGACAAAATACTCTTAGGAAACCACTTTTCTCAAGAGAACTTCCCTAATGTGAGTTTCTGCCTTGCCTAATTTTATGCTAAAGCTAACAGAGGAAATGACTAGGTAAAGTTACAAGAAGAAAGTTTACAATTATATGCAACTTCTATTAAATATAATTTAAAATACTTTAAAACAAAATCTCCACTATTCAATAGTTAAGCACCACGTGTGTGTGTGTGTGTGTGTGTGTGTGAGAGAGAGAGAGGGCACTGAAATAAACTTATCTTATACACATCCAGAAAGATAATTTTAGAAGTCACCATATGTGATATAATATATTATGATTTTGATTAAGATAAAGCAGAGTGTTGTATTTTCCCTTTTTTAAATAAAATTAATCATTAATCAGATAGTGTCTTATTTCTGTTTAATAATTTTATATTTAAAAGATCATCTTTCATTGCTTCCTTGAAATTAAAGTGTTCAAAAAAGAAATTTGAACTAGCTGCAGACCTTCTCAATAATTACTGCAAATATTCACCTCCTCTACAAGTTTCACACGTACATCAACATGCCTTTCCTCAGTATCACCTGACATTTATTACATATATTAACATCTTATTCATCAGGTTTCATTGGGTAATGTGTCCCATGTAAAAGAATTTCACATAAAACTAAAACTCATTTCCTTATAAAAATTTTTAATGATTTTTGTATGGAAATATTTATCCCTTATTCATTGAATCATAAGATAGGCCCTTTGTAAATACTATGTCTAATTCTTCAAAACCTGGAATCCTTGATTTTGCTATCCCATTTTCTTTGGGCTGTAGAATCTTGCCCCGAAACATCCATAAAGAACAGCACCATTCAAGACTGTGACATAAACCACATGTGGCTATTGGGCACTTGAAATGTGGGTAGTGCAACTGAAGAACTGAATTTTTAATTTGATTTAATTTTAATTACCTCAAATTTAATTTAAAAACTGATACTCGATTCAGTTATTAAAAAACTTTTAAGTGTGTTTGGATCAGTTTGGGTACATGAGTTACATTTTCAACAGTAAATTTTATATAGTCTCAGTATTGATCAAGTATTTCAGGTGAAAATTTAGCATCTAAATTGAAATTTTTGTTGTAAGTACAAATATAAATTGGATTCAAAGATACAATATCAAAATACTGCAAAATATTTCATTAATGTTTTTGAATACTGATTACTGAAAGAATATTTTATTTAGATTAGGTTAATAGACTATATTATTAAAATTTCACTTATTTCATTTTACTTAATGTATCTACTAGAAATTACACATGTGGCTCACATTGTATTTATACAGGAAAGCATTGGTTTAGAATATAGCTGACTTTAAACTAAAATCTATTCTGTCTCTCTCCCAAGTTAGTTATTTCCATCAAGAGCAAACTGATTTTTCAAGTATGAATCATTTGCTTCAACCATTTCTTTCTGTTAAATAGGAGATCTGGATATGGTTAAGTTTTAGGATGAACCAAGAACATCATTGTACTTGGTATTAGTAGTCAAGGTTATGATACTATTTTAATTTATTTTAATGTTGTCCTAATTTCAGTGCCACTAGGATATTTTTAATCTGTATTAAGTGGTCCAAAACTGTTTTGGTTTTGTAGTTCTTGTATCTATTACATTTTTTAATTGATTTTTTTTCTAATTTTTTCCACTTGTTCTCAGACTATGAATTGTCTTCCCTGCCCAGTTCCACTACAGCCAAACATTTCCATAACATTTCCTTCTTCCCTGATCTCCCTATATGCCTTTGGGACATATTTTCTGTGGACCAGGAAGTCAACTAAAGCCTGCACTATTAACCAGACCATTTGTCCATCTGTCCAACAGATTCTCGGAGAAGAGCAGAAAGACACAATATAATGGCCTTTCAAAAAATATTTCAGCTGCTTAGAGAACTTTGATTCTTTTTTTGTTTGTTTTAGTTTTTCTGCTGAACATTCACTTTTGGCATGGTTCTAGATAATCCATTTGGCTAAATAAGAGAATCTAGGTGTTATTGTTTCTGCTTTTAATATTTTGGCTCAAAAGTATGTGCACATTAATTAATTCTACAGCTGCTGCTATCTACTAAAAGTGACAAAAGAAATCATAGCAACAAAATTTTGAAAGATTGCATATTCAATCAAGAGTGAAAATATTCCATCTACCAAATCATTTACTTCGGAATAAAAGTCCACTAGAGAACATTCAGGAAAAAAACCTTCAAGAGCTCATCATTATAGGTGACGTCAAGACACTAGCCAAGAGAGTGGACTCTGTTTTTCATAGATTTCCATTTTATAACAAGACTATTATTCATTTAACAAAACTAATTATCAATAGATTACAGAGTGTTCCCTGAGATCCACTTAAAAGGTTTAACTAGCTGTTCTCACTTTGGTATCAGTATTCAAGGTTAAGATACTGTTTTTATTGACTATTTTTATACTTTAAATGTTTTGTTTTGTGTTCTTTGGATTCTTTCTGCTTGTTTATTTTTATGCAAAAATATCTATGAATCATAGCAGTTCATAGAAATTTAGAATTTCCATAGATTTATTTATGGGGTTTTGAGTTTTAAAAATCTTAGAAACAAAGATAAAATACAATGATAAATTTTAATTAAAGTTAATTAAATCAACTTTTTAAAATTTTAGAGAACTTTCAAAAATGTAGTCAAATGTATAGGTTGAAAAACAATTGGATTGTTAAAGTGCTTAGTTTAATAAAAGAAGAATGGACTTACAGGAGACCCCCAAAGACAACATTTAAAGGCTTTCTACTAAAGAAGCTGCAATAGTATTATGAAATTTAATGCACAGCAAGCTCAGGAGCTGCTTTACTTCATGTTTCTTTGACAAATATTAGTTTCAGTGCTCTAGTCACTGTGTTAGAATAACTATTTATGAAACTGGGAATGTTCTTTTAAAGTGATATAAAGTCAGGAATAAATATCTTCCAAAAAAGCTAAATAGTGTAAAGAAAGAACTTAATTTCCAGCAGAACTAATATTTGAAAGTATGCTTAGCACCTACAATTTTCAATGTAACCCATAAAAACACTGAAAACATTGCCTGCACATATCTATGCCAGCAGAAAAATCCTTTCAGTGCAAAGCGGAGAACAAATGTTTGTCATAATATAGGCTAAACCAACTGTGCAGAGACCCAGGCATTACATTTTTGTTCTATTAACTTTTTGACCTTTATCAAAAGACATGAACTCTCCAGTCCATGCCAAGTTGCCACCCCGATGTGTATACCATTAAGAGGAGCCAAGCAAGAGTTCTTGTACAGTTTATTACATTACATTTATTTTGTACAGTTTATTACATTTAAAAATAGCTTCTCACATTCTACCATATTTACTGGGAATGTTCCCCTAAAATCAACCAGAGAAAAACTTAAGTCCTTTTCCAAAAGGAAAAATGAGTACAGAAATGGTAACACAGAATCCTGAGCGTTGACACTGTGCCCAGCTCCTAGTGGAATCTGATTATCTACCAGGCTAAAAACAACTCTAACCCTGTTTCCTGACAACGTATCTATTGAAAATCAGTAACAACATAAATCTTACTCCTTTGGTTTCCTTATCCCCAGTGTCTTCTGAATATAAATTTGACTTTTTAAAGTTACCAGTGAGCCCATACTTGAAAGAAATGTGGAATTTATTTTAAAGCTGTTTGTTTAAAGTGGTCTACTGTGTTTTAGGGTTTATGGTTTTCTTTGAGAATGTGAAGAAAACTATGCAATGCTTCTATCCTGAAAAATGCTCTTAAGTGCAAAATATTGCATACCATTTCAATGGATTGATGGGCTTACTAAAAGGACTTCCCAACAGTGACAGATGTCAGGTCAAAAAACTATGAGTTGTCTTATCCTTGTGAACATAACAATGCTAGTACTCCACAACTTTTGCTTATTGTAGAGCATATGAATTGAAAATTTGACTACCAGTGGCTGTATGGAGACCTACTTCCTTTAGAAAAATTTTTTTTCCCTAATATTGAAGATTTAAGATCTGTCTCTCTGGCTCACTTATTTCAAATGATTCAACCATGTGTATGTCTAAAAATCATGTTAATCATAAATAGAAGGCAATAAATCCCTCTGTAAATGTAGGATAATTCATTTTGATTATTAATCAAGAAGTTGACAAAATAGTCAAATAGGGATAAGACCCAGCCATTCACCAACCATGACAAAATAGAAATTAGGTATATCAATAAATAAACACATAGAGATAGGGAACTATTACCCGTGTAGATTACCCCTCATCTTTCCAACTTCTAGATCTTGGAGGACTCATGCCTCAGATCTCCTCTCTTATTCATCCATATTTAGATCCTAAGTAATATTACTCAGTTTCACTTTTGAATGCCACCTATACATTAGCACCCCATAAATTAGTATCTGCACTTCCCACCTCTTTTCTGAAGTCCATACTTACTCACATAAGTATCTACTAGACTTCATTTAAATGTCTAACAGATATCTCATGTCTAAAATCCAAATCTTATTTTCTCTCTCAAAACCCACTCCTCCCATGCATAGTAGTCCTCATCTCCTTAAAAAAGCATTTCCGGTTGCTTAGGTCAAGAGCCTTGGTGTCTCACTATACTTCACCAGGAAAAACCTATAGGCTCTACCTACAAAATATACACAGACTCTGACCAGTTGTCTCACCTACAGCCCTTGCAACCTGGTTCACACTACCATAACCTCTCACCGGATTAAGGTGATGCAAACTTCTCACCTGGATTATGGATGATGCAGAAGTTTTTGACTCAGAGAAGCCCAAGTAATGCCTTTAAATCTTAAAAAGTTTTTTTTTTTATAGCTCAAAATCCTCCATTGGCTTAATGTAAAATCAAAAAGCATTCAACAGTTTACGAGAGAGCCTGTATGGCATGGCCTACTGATAATCCATCTTCTACTTCAACTCCTGTGCCCTCCTGCCCTCTGATCCAGCCTCACTGGCCTCTTTCAAGTTCCCTGAACACACCAAACCAATTATACCTCAAGGCATCTGCTCTTAATGTTGGTTCTGCCTAGATGGTTCTTTCCCCAGGTATATATCTTATTTCTCCTTTCCTTCAGGTCTTGTACAGAACATAAACTTTTCAGTAAATTCTTTTCTCATAACCATATATAAAATAATAGCTTTTCGCCTCATGCTGCACTATCTTTTTAATCACTACGTGAAATATAATACTATCTACCTATATATCTATATCTATATATCCACATATATACACATGTATATATATGTAAATATATGTGAACTGAGTCACCCAAAAAAGATATAAATGGAAAGAGAGCGGAGATTTGGGGTTGAGTTAGTTTTGTTTGCTGCTTTCTCTCCAATGCTTAGGACAGTGCCTAATGCCTGGTGGATTCTCAATAAATAGTGTTTAATGATGGAGTGACTTTGGGTCTGGTGCGGAGAGTGTAGTTTAGGGGCATGAAAGCACAAGAAATGGGTTAGAAAGCTATTGCGGTGATACAGATGATCAATGATGGCAGCTTGGGCTAGTGTGGCAGCAGGGAAGTTGGACGAACTGGCCAGGTTTGTAATGTCTATTTAAAATAGAGCCAAGAGCATTTGCTGGTAGATTAAATTCAGAAGTATAAGGAAGAAAAGTAATATTAGATGATTCACAGATTTATGATTACAGTAAGTGTGTGGATGGTGATGCCATAAATTGAGCCAAGTAATAACAGAGGAAAAAGAAGTTATTATACATTGGGGGCATCGCATGCCCTGTTTTGGATATTTTAGCTGTCTGTTAAACATCAACATGGAAATGCCAAGTATGTAATTTGATATCTAAGTCTGAGCTTAAGGGATTGTTAAGGGCTGGAGATGCCATCAGGTAAAATCCACATAGATGGATTTTAAAGGAACTAAATGAGATTTTCCAAGGAATGAGTATATCTAGGGAAAGGAGACAAAGAATTAGCCTTGGGATAGTCCGGTATGTCTTGATAGGGTGGTGCTAGAGGAAGTGTCAAAAGAGACAAAGAAAGAATGATCAGTGAGGTAGGAGTTGATTTCACAAAAGCAAGAGAAAAAAAATTGTCTCCAGCAAAAGATGTAACTATGTGAGAAAGAGAGAGAATTAATTTCTCTTTCTTCACAAGTTGAAGGTAGATACAAGTTAATCAGTAGATTTAACAATGGAAATTTTAGATAATGATTACCTGGTAACTTCTATTTTCCCAAGAAAATATGATGTGAGATCATCAGCTAAGAGTTGGGAGTACAGAGATGCTATTGGGGGATAAGAAGAAGATATTTTTCTTATTGTAATAAATGAGAAAGAAAATTTACTAGCAAAATATGAAATGTGATATCCCTTCCACTTCTAGAATTCATACACTTATACACATACATTTTCTGAGGAATTCCACAAATACTAAATCATATAAAAGATTAACAAAGAAAAGTGACAATCACAGGTGACTAGAGAAAGCTTTATGATAGAGTGAGGATTTGGCAGTTAATAAATATTAATACATAACCCTCAATGATTTATTTTATCTCTCTGGGCCTCAGTTTGCATATCTATAAAATGTAAGGAACTGTAAAAATTGGTAAAATCTAGTAAAAGTAAAGTTTCAATGCATGTAATCAGTACTTGTTGAAGATCTTCTGAATAAATCATTGTCAATACATAAAATGAAATATTTCTGTATAGAGGATAGAAGACTCAGAATTTTTGTTATTTGGAAATCTGGGAAGCAAGTTTAATAGATACAGTCCAGCAATTTAAAGTCTTTAATGAGTACGAACAGCAAGAAAAGGCATATCATTATCACCCTAATGCATTTTCATCAAGCATCTACAATGTGCTAAGCTCTTTGTAAATAAAAAGTTATAAGAAATGAAAACATTACAAGCAAACAATTGTACATCTACAGAAATGGTGTGGTAGCTATAACGTTGCTTAAAAATTCTTTTGTTATAGCAAAAGCAAACATTCCACATATCTTTGATATAAATGTGACATCCAATATTTTGACTTAAAAATGAAAAGTCCTATCAACAAAGTATTTTGTCTGCATGACATGAACAAATCCATCAGAGTGACTCTTTGATGGATTGACCAGTTAGTTGGCAACATGAACACAGAACCTTGCCTAGACCATAAAATAGTTTGCCACATCAATCAACTCAGTAAAAACAAAATGAAACAAACAAGTAAAAATTTCCAAATGGATGGGTGGAACTCCCCACTTTTCAATCTGTTGCTTTGGAACCACAGGCATATGCTGTAGATATTAATATCATTTGATATTTTGAAGTTATGTCTTACTTCCACTTGATTAGGGAATGCTTTATAGAAGAAAACAGGTTTTATGTTTCTAGTTAAAATTTCTCTGATGCACTAAACAAAGAAAAGAAGTTGCAGAATGTATAAGGATGATTGAAAAGTTATAAAGACAGAAAAAGGAGTTGAAGGAAACCAACATCTTTTTCTGTAAAGTTTACCTAGATGGATGGGGTTCAGTGGAACAGAGGAAGAAGGCCAAGAGTATACAAGCAAATTGAATATGGAAAGAATTCTAGAAATGAGATTCTGAGGTTTCTTGCATGGGATTGACAGGATCACAACAGAGATCTGAAGGGAGGGAAGTGGTCAGATATTTTCAATAATGATTCAGTCTACTAGACAGCAGTGGATAAAATAAGACTAATTTATACTTAGAAGTTGTTTTATTATCTAAAAAGTGCTACTTCTAAAGTTAGCAAACTATTGCTGATTTTTTAAACACCGTTTTTGAAAACTTTACAAAAAATGAAGTTTGGTTCAAATGGATTTATTGTAGTCTAAAATTCAATTATTTAAATGGAAAAATAAAAGTAGAGACGAGGGCAACGAGTGTAAGAAAAACAGAACCTGAACTGGCAATCAGTAATTCTGGAAAAACTCATGAGAAGAGACTGAACAGGAGAGATTAAAAGAAATTAGATCTCCCTGTGAAAAGGTCTTTCTTTTTTAGCTAATAAAAATAGTCTTTAAAACGACTTTATTTAAGACTTGAGCTTCTAGGACTGAGCAGCTTGCTTTTACATCATCTTACATTCATTAACTTGGTAAAATCTGCAGAAAGGCGTGCCAAAGCAACAATTAGTTTACACGCCACTAAACAGAAGGCGGCTGAGCTGATGAAATCTTTGTCACCGAACTAAAGTTGTTCGTTGTGGTTGCTTTGTTTTTCCCTAATAAAACAATTTTTTATGATAAAATCATAAAAAGTTGAAATGTGTTATTTATCTTAAATCTACAGACTTGCCATGTTGATTAAGGGAACTGAATTTGTCTCCCTATTAAAACAGTAAGTAGTGATTTTACAGTCTTGGGGAATTAGAATCTTTCTCTAACCTACTGAATGAATCTACCCAGGAAGATTTCAAATGCAAGCCAATTTCAGTTTATTTATTTTTGCCTCAGACAGGTCTCCACTAATTCTCCTATAATAACAAAGCACTATTTATTTTATACTAGACAACAGTTGTTGACAATCTTTGAGATTTATAAGAAATGCTCCAGCAACTGTTTCATCACGTGGAATCTACTTTCAAAATTACATATGTGAAAACAAGCTGTGATTCCTTCATCAGGCGATCCCTTAATTTAAAACAAAGTAAGACCCTGAGCTTCCACATCTGCTTAATCTTAATTCACCAAGACATGTCTTCGAGCTAAAATATTGAGCACCAGCCTCATTGGCAATACGGCTTGAGGATGGGAGCTCATGGAAGAGGTCAACCACCAGTTTCACTTTGGAATCAACGTGACTAGCATCTAATCGAGATGGTTTAAAGGCAGACTTTGTGATATGAAAAAAGCATATAAATTTTAAAGCAAAAAATTATGCTTCCTG
Source organism: Eulemur rufifrons (assembly GCF_041146395.1). NCBI lineage: Eukaryota > Metazoa > Chordata > Mammalia > Primates > Lemuridae > Eulemur > Eulemur rufifrons. Next base: position 7,140,794 of record NC_091000.1, on the reverse strand, counting down.
AGTACTATTTCAATAGATGATAATACTTCCTTTGGAAGAAAGCATATGAGCAGAAAACTATACCTTGTATTCCCATACTTGGTTCCATTTTTTGTTACTTCCAGAACACTTCGTAACCTGCTATGGTATTAGTCTACTCACAGAAAAGTTTTCATGTTACTTTCTTTTCTCCCAAAACTTACAATGGCTTCATCTTGCATTCCATATTGATTAAATTCTACTGCTTTGTCACTGATTTTGACAATCCAGCTCCAACATCTGAGATCATGAATTTAAACTCATTCTCACTGACCACACCTTTATCCCATCTCTCTTGCTTAGCTTAACCTCACAACTACTGTTCTTCCATATTTTAAAGACATCTAGATGCTTTTTTGTTTCCCTAGAGATGAATCCTCTTCTGGTCTTCACTTTTTGAACTTCCACGGATTATTCATTCAAGCACATTCTTGACTTATTCCTTTATGTTCTTGTTCTATTTGTCTTTCATGAGATACATCTGAAAAACTCAAATTTGGATCTACCCATTTCTCTGTGTATCCCACACTTACACCTAGTGTGGACATTACTAGGGGTTGGGCTTATTCAATACTCATTTGCAACTCTCTGTTCCCTTTTCTGCCTCTGATACAGAAACTGAAAAGTTAAATGCTCACTTTCTTACATTGTCTCATATCTCCAAGTTTCACATGACAGAACCATGGCCAGTTAGACATAACAGGAAGCTTCTCCAAAATCTTTAGCTTTTCTGATTTGGAAAAAAAAAGAAACTCGTCTATACCTCCCTTCCTTCTTCTTCATTTAAATGCACATAGGATGTCTGAAGTTGGAGCAGTGGTCATCTTTTAACCATGAGGAGGAAACGGCCAAGGAAATCACCAAGACATCATTCCTGACTTCACCAGGATGTTGAACCTACTTCTGCAGCCACCACAGAATTCTTAGGATATGAGCAAAAATAAAACAATATTTTTTTAAGCCACAGTAATTTAGGTTTTTGTTACCTTAAGAAGAAAGCACCTAACAGACTTTTCTGGGCTGCTGAACTATATTGTAACAAAAACAACAAAAAAAAATAGAACGTCTACTCACATCATTACAATAGAATTGTGGAGTCTATGTTCACATGGATGTTGGGTGTTGCCCAGCAATCCTAACCCTTCCTTTCTCATGTCAGTGTCCTTGCCAGGTCTTCAGGCTATTTTAAACCTTCTCCATTCTATTAACCCTGTAAGTCACTAATTTTCCTTATTTTCCTTCTCAACTTATAGAGAAAATAGAAGCTGTCAGTCTTTTATCCACAGCAGTCTATTTTCTGTTACCTCCACCCTGTTCTCATTTCACCAACTGTGTTTCTTGGTCCTTGTCTTACTCGACCTACCAACACAATTGGAACCAGTTAGGTCCTCCTTTTGCATACACTCTCCAGACTCTTCTGCCTTTAATCCCTGAATTCTTTTCTAGAATATTTTTTTTACTGTCTCTTCATCCTCTTTTTATCTCTTTTTGACAGCAATTTTTAGTTGCCATACAGTAAGATGTATTACCCCGGTCAGATATCCACCATGATGTAAAAGATCCAGCATTAGAAATAAAGCATTGAGAAAGCAAGCAAGAAAGGGAAATATCTGCACAAAATTAAATGTAATATATCCATCCTCTATTGCTAACCGCAGCCTCCTTGCCTGCCCCCATCCCCAGGTCTAAATCACTGAAAGCAAAATTCTACATCAACAAGCCTGGTCCTTTACCTCTTGTATTTTCTTGGTTTTTGAGCTTGGGAAGAATGGATGCTAGGAAATGAGAGATAAGATAGCATTTATCAAAAATACCCATCTCAGTCATTTTCAAAATGAGAAATTTCTAACCAAGCCCGAGTAGAGTAGAATGATATAATGTCATTTAAGCCAGGAGGTTTGAGGCCTTAGAGGCGATGCTTTAATGCATTCAGCTGCATTCTATTATCTGCTGCTTGGGGCTCAGCCCTATAGACTCCTCCATTATAGTCTTCATTAAAAGCTATCACTAAGACCTTGAAAAGGAGGACTCTAGCTATGCTTTTAAATGAATACATTAAATATGTTCAATGACCCAAGGAAAGTGTTCAAGAATGTCTGGAACAGAATGAAATGAATCTTTCACTTATATAGCACTAACGGCGCTTCCAAGTGTTTGTACCTTTCAGCAGATGTTGATTCATTGTTTATGGATTTATAATACCAAACAAGCCAGTAAGTACTTATTGACTAGTGTATGTTCAGCTCTGTTTGGCATGGTAATCTACAGAAGAGAAACCCACAGTCCAGCACCTGCCTTTGGGGAAGGATAAGAGACTCACATGACACTCCTGGAGAATGAACCCAGGCCAATACTTAATTGCTAAATGGCTCAAGGTTACACATATTTAAGGGCTTCTCTGAACATTCAGAGAAGGAAGAGGTCATTCTGAGTGTAAGTATAGAATGAGAAAATTTTAGGGATTAGAGATAATCTAATTTGAATTCCTGATTTTACAGAAAAGTCAAATGAGGACTAGAGAGGTAAGAGGAAGAGGAGAAAAGAAAAGGAAACAGTATTTTTTTTACAATCATATTCTCTGTATGCATTATTTCACTTAATCCTGGCACCACGTCTATAAATTTGATATTAGTATCCCCATTTTCATGGGGAGTCCATGAGGCTGAGAGATTAATTTTTTGGTATGTAAGGTCTCAAAGTTCAGGAATTCATACCTATGATTATCTGATTCTAAATCCTCTTTTCCATAGCGTGAAAACATTTCATTGGCATATATTGTGCAAAGTACATTCACATATTTTATCCTAACATTTTAAAATAAAAAAAAGCTTGCCCCCCACAATTTAAAAGCTCCCACTGCCCTTCTGGAATTATATACAATCAGAAAGAACTAAAACACTTTAATTAGCTACATGTAACAGTAAGCACTTATTACTGCCCCTGTTCTGGCTGCTTTACATATAACCTTTCATTTAATTAATCATCACAATAACGCTGTGAAATATAAATATTTTGATAACAATTTACACTTAACTATCTGCCAGGCTGTGTTCTGAAATCTTTATCTATGTTCACTTGTTTAATTCTCATATCAACCCTTTGAGGTAGGTATTGTTAACGTCATTCTTGTGCAGAAATTAAGACATGAAGCTTAAGTAACTTTGACCAAAGCTACATGGAACTCAAACTGGGGAAATCTGTCACTTGAGTCCACGTAGGGAACCACTGTATTCTGCTGTCACTCACTGAGTAAGACGGTAATGAAAGATTTAGAGAGTGAAAGATGAAGGAGTTTGGTTGCTCCGATAAGCAATGAATGAAAAGCGTTCTCCGGTTGGCAGAGGGGCTGAGATGCCAGACAGAGGTGACAGCAAATGGAAAGCAGGAATGACAGATGCCTACCTTTGATTAGAAAGCCCCCTAAAGTAAAGCCCCCAATTTGCTTCTTGTATCAGGCTGAACTGGTCATGAGAACTGAGACCACCAGTATCCATTTGGTTTAACTGTCAAGACTGAGGACTTCTGTCACCTGCATCAACATAACTTTACCATGTGTTCTAGGGCATGGTACACTTCACTGTTTGCATTAGAAAATTCTTGAAAGCCAATTTATTTGAACTGTATAAATTATAGTCCAGTACATTTGAACCATAGATCTATAAATGGCCCCTTTCTCACAAAACTTTGCTCATCTGAGTTAAAGTCTTCCTGCCAAACAACTGTTCACTTATCAGGACACACTTCAAGATCTTCACCTCATTACGTCCACCAATTCTAAACACTTATATGATGAATTTGCCCTACCTTAATCAAATCCTTGCATTGACAGTCCCTCCTTAACCTACTTGATCTTCAATCTCCAAATCCTCGTCCCTGATCTCCCCCTTTGAGACACATACTGGACTCTGTATAGTGACGCCCTCCCATACTGAAGGTTAATAGGCATAGCTTTGCTTAGCTGTGGGTTACTCTGGTGGTCTTTCTGGAGAGCAAGCAGTTGACATTCATAAAGAGAAGAACTATAACCACCTGGCCACCCACACCTGACACACAGGTAGATCCCTGTGTAGGCAGGACACATTCAGATTAGGCACAGTGAGAGGAGGGCCCCCAAATGGTCTGGCACCCACCAGATGCTTCTTTCCATTGTTAGCATGTGTGTGAGCTCATGTGTGTCTGCCTCACCCCAGGCCAAAAGGGATGGGAGGGAGGAGTGTTTTGAAGACTTGTGAGAGAACCTTGCCTGGAATTCTGGCTTCCTCTTCTAGAAACTTATCTTCTTTGAAACTTATTGCTACAACCTTTGAATCAATAGCAAATATGTCTTCCCCAGGAATTCATGAACCCTAGAAATATTTTATTGTAGATGTGCTTCTTGTCTGACTTGATGCGGTGAGAGAGGGTAAAAGAGAGAAAGTTTTTATTCAAACATGTGGCAGGCTCACAAAATTCTCCCCCGTGGGCGGGTAGGGGGGTAGGGCTGTACTGTGAATTAGATGTGGCTCAGGGACAAAAGAAAATATTTGTCATACGTAAAATAGTATTTGTCATATTATTATTTACTGCTCCACAATAAAAGGAGACAGGGAATCTCATGTTATAGATATCCAGGACAGCATATAATTTTACTCAGGGGAGTGTGTACCAGAGAAAAAATGTGGTTTAGAATCTATTACTGCCTTCTATGAAATATGGAGTTCTTGATTGTTGAGAACAAGAGTATTTGTATATATATTTGGCCTAGCTGGGAATTCTTAAATTGTTCTGTATGAGAAAGGGACAAAAACTTTTATGTAGTGAAGAAGAAAAGGGATGTTCTAAGAGCACAGGCATTTGCAAAAAGGAAGGGTGGAGACAGTACCTAAGTGGAAACTTGACTGAGAAAATTTTAAGAACCATGTCAAAAGGCAATTAATAAATTTGTGAGCTATAAAATAACAAATGAAAACCTTTTATGGCCCACATTGAAGTCATCCTTAAAAAAAAAAAAAAAAGTTGCATTGTTGGTCTGTGGTTTTGAAATGAGTAGACTCTGGACAAGGCAGAAAAGGCCTAAGTTTGTGTACAGATAGGTTAAGTGCCAGAGTGGCAGCCCACAGAAACAATCTCATGTTTCTTTGTACACATTATTCTTCTGTGTTATAGTTGCAGAAAGTGAGCTAGTAACTTCCCAAAAGTCATAAATCTTAAAATTCAGAGTAAATTTCTTAGTGACGTTTTCATAAAAATGTTATATTTCCCTTGCATACTACAAGAATAGTGAGTAATGTAGACTTATTCCTTTTCTAATTCTGGAAGTTGAAGATTGTTGGGTTGATGATAATGATGCAATTTCTTTGTAGCAATTACCACCCACTGAAGCTTCCTGCCCTGTTGAAGGAAACGCTTTTTAAGTTTTTCAAAAGCAAATTCAAGACTGTTGCCCCTCACTTAGATTGTTTATTATTATCGTATATTTTTCTTGAATTTACTATTTTACACAATCATGGGAAAATATATTGGGAAGAATTGCTAATAAATCTTGCATACAGTGATCTTCCAAAGGAGTAATTAAATTGGATTTCATGATAACAAAAATTGAATTTCGATCTATATTTCATTCATTATATATGAATTAATTATGATTGCATTTTGCTATTTACTTGACTACTTGAAAGTTCTCAATAATTGATTTGTACATAAAATTAACAGCTTTCATTCTCATCATTATCATGGATTTTACTGTTACAATAAAGTTATGTATACTTTACTTGACTGACAAAATTCCAATATGCAAAACATTCTGAGCTGGGTCTATCTAGAATGCGTACCTAAATTTGAAAGTGACTAGTCAGATATTAACAATAAATCTTCCTGACACACCTAGTTCTTTTTCCTGAGATTCAATTTGACAGCAACTTAGAGGATCTTACAATCATTCATCATGGAATGTAAATGTAATAACTATTTTTAATTTCTTTGTGCTGCTAATTGTAACATCTGTGTCAGTTCTGGCTCATTTTGATTGATTGACTCTTTTTCTCAGCATGTTTTGCATTTTCCTACTTTTTTACATGTCTGATAATTTTTGATTGGATGCCAGGGATTGTTATTTTCTCTTTTGGGGGACTGCGTATTTTTATAATTCTTCATATATATTTGTGCTTTGTTGGGAGACATAGTTATGTTACTTGAAAACAATTCAATCCTTTTATGTTTTCCGATTTTTTGTTTTTTTAAGTGGGACCAGAGCTGTGCTTAGTCCACAGCTCTACAGATGCAAGGCTCATTTTTGTACTCTATTTAGTACCCCATGAATCTTAAGGGTTTTCTGTGGGGTTAGTGGAGCAGACACTATTCCTGCCCTTTAATTCTTTTTAACAACTTTGTCCTCAGCGTTGGGACGTGTGCTCACTTGCACACATTCTCTGATGAATTCTCCACTGAATACTTAAGGGAGACCCTCCAAATGTTTCCAGAGTTCTTTCTCATCTCAGTTCTCTCCTCGCTAGTACTTTGCCTTGGAAACTCTACCTGCCTTGGTCTCTGTGGACTCTTGGCTCTGTCTCCTCAACTCTGGAACTCCACAGCATTTTGTCTGGGTTTCTCCTTCTTGTATCGCAACTGGAAACTACAGCACAACAGCAAATTGAGTTAATTGCAGAGATTGTCTTGTTTGTTTTTTGCCTCTCAGAGATGACTGTCCTTTGTCCAATGTGCAATGTCATAAAAAGCATGTTTGCATACATTTTGTTCATTCATTTGTTGTTTTACACAGGAGGACAAATTCAGTCTTCTTTACCCCATACTGGTCAAAGGTAGAGCTCCCCAGATTTATTAGTATTATTATTTTTAATAACATTAGTATACTAATAAGAGGAAGCTATGCAAGATGTTCTATCATTAGCCCTTTTCCTCCAATAGAAAAAGGAGTACCTCATGTCTAATTTAGTTTTCTTTTACACAGATTCTGCTGCATCTGGAAAGAATAATAAGTGACGTTTCTTATTAATCTTATGTTCTTGTGATATACATGTTCTACATATTCTAATCCCTAGACCCCTCTGAGGAGAAGAATAATTGGCAGGATACAATGCTGTTATGTGGCTGTGTAACCGTTTGTTTATCCATTTACCTATTAAATATTTATTGAAGGACATCTTGGTTGCTTCCAGGTTTGGTAATTAGGAATAAAGTTGATATAAATATTGTGTGCAGGTTTTTGTTTAAACATACATTTTTTAATTCTTTTGGGTAAATACTAAGGAGCACAATTGCTGGATCACATGGTAAGGCTCTATTAGTTTTGTAACAAACTGCAAAACTGTCTCCCAAAGTGGCTGGAGCATTTTGGAATGCCCACCAGCAAGGAATGGGCGTTCCTGTTCCTCCAGATCCTCTCCAGCACGTGGTGTCATCAGTATTTTGGATTTTAGACATTCCAGTAGGTACATGGTGATCTGTCATTTTTATTTTAAGAAACGGGGATTTTAATCTAGGCAATCTAGCACTGGGGTATTGTTTTTAACAGCTATATGCTACTACTCCAACTTAAGATCAAAACCCTGCTTTGTGGGCTGAATCTCATGCCCTCCTACCTAATAAAGGGCTTTGCTTCGTTCTGCAACATCGTTTCCTCTCTCTTGATTGGATCTTTCCCTTCAGCATGGAAACAGGCTTTAATCCCTTTTAGCTTAAAAAAAAAATAAATAAATTCTTAGGCTCACTCTTCTTTCCTCAGTCTGCGCTCTCCTTCACTGCAAAACTTTTCAAAAGATTTCTCTTGACTATATTTCTTCGTTCTAATTATTTTGATATTGTGCTTTATCTCTCATTGTTTCCCTAATTGTTAATGTAATCAATAATTTCCATTTAACCCTCAGAATCAGTTGACATACTAGATTCCTCATTTATTCTAAAAACATTTTTTCCACTTGGTTTCTAAAATACTATACTTTTAAAAATTTACCTCCTTACTACATTGGTCCATTTAAGTGTTTGAGTGTCCTGATCTCAATTCTTGACTCACTCTTCATTTAAATACTCCAGATGATAACATTCATTTCCATGGCTTAATATACTACTTAGTATTTGATGATTCACAAATTTATCATTCTAACCCTCCCATATTCCCTCAGATCAGAGACATATCAAACTGAACGCTTGACATATCCACTTGGGTATGAATCTAATACTTACAAAGTCTGAAACTGAATTCTCTTTTTCTCCCCTGCCAAAACTTGTCTCTCTCATAGTGGTCCTCAATGCAATAAATGGACCACCATCACCTGACGGTTTTACCAAAACATATAAATCATCCTTTATTCCTCTTTTGCTCACATTCAATATCCAAGTTAAAACAAGTTCTATTACTTAGCTTTCTAAATGTGCCTTAAATCCAACAACTTCTCCCCACCTCTAATGCTACTACCCTCAGATTCTCCATGTTCCACAATTGCAGGCAACAGCATCCACTTGGGAATGTTGCCCTAGAGGTGTCCAATTCAATGGCATCGATAGATCATGCTACCTTCATCTCTGGCATTGATGCTGCAGTAGCCTCCTTGGAGTGCTTTGCTTCTAGAGGAAGGCAAATCATACAGTAAGAGCAATTGGCAACTCACAAATTCTACCTCCTTTTCATCACTAAGGTTAGTTCTCATCTGCGATCACTGTTTCCTGAACCAACCCTACTCCTGAGAGATATAATAAAATGTTTCATGGCCAAATAAGTTTGAACATGATGCTGTAGTATAACCCTCCTCATGAAGATTCATAAAGTAGTTTAGCATATTATAGTCTGAAAAGGCCTGTAGGAAAGAAACATTTATGTTTTCGTAATCTTATCCATAACAGAACATTTTCCCTCACCATCTTGAGTAAAGAGGAATGTTTATAGTTTCCTTCTCACCTGTTCTTTTAAGAACAACCTTTGTTTTCCTAAGAGAGGATCTCATTGAAGTGAGTACATTTACTCTGTTTTTCATCATCTAAATTTGTTTTTTCCCACGCATATTAGAGTCTCGGATACATAAAATCTGGTTTAGATTAGTAGTGTGGTTATTTTGCCTCAAAATTAGGAAACAGGCTCCATGCTGGCCATTTTATCTCCCGACTAATGACTCAGTAAGAGGACAATGGACCTTCTCTGCTTCCTGTTTCCATCCGTTCAGCCTATCTGAGCCAAACCTTCCCAAGTGGTGGTTGTGGAGAGCGGGAGACAGTATTCTCTCTGCCTCTCATGTCATGGGGTCCAGTTTCTTTCTGGACCCCATGACATGTAAATCTAGTTAGACTAGCACTGTGGGCTCACATGTCCTGAAGATTGAGAAAGAAGTAAGAATCCTCATTTAGACTTCAGGTTGAAATCATATCCTCTAGCACATTTCATCCCAAACCCTGAACTTGGAGATTGTTTCATGCTGCTGGGCATTAATCTCTAAAATTCATTAAGCTCAAAACTTCTATCACTTCTGTGAATATGTCCTCTATGAGCTAAACCCAATGAAATGCGAATCTTAGGGTCCCTGATTTCCAAAATATTCCATGGGCTAAGCTTAGGAAACACTTGTTATTAGTAAACTTTGATATCAGATGTTACACCTCAGTTTAAATTTAATTCAGTTTGTTACTTTTCCCTGAGATGTTAAACTCTATCTCTATTCAAGAAAGGAAAAGATTTGTTCCTGATTTTAAAAGTCTCAAGAACTTCAGTATAATAATGGACAAGAGCCTGAAGTTCAGAACATAAGCATCGCATTTAAGCAATATTGCCAAAACCACAAATGTGCAGCATTTATGCTAACTCTGACTTCAAACATTTCTCAGTCCTCAGGATCTAGTGATACACGTGTAACATCTGGAGGAAGAAAAGAGAACATGATAAATTTTACATACTCCAAACAATTGTCATATACAAAGAATTATTTTGTTTAAATAAGATGCAAACAAATAAATTTAGATAGTAGCTAAGTTTATTAGATCAGATCACTACTTGTAAGTGTGGAAAATTACAGTCAATTAAGTTTTTGCTTGGAAATTTTCAGCTATCCCTTTAGACATGAGATATACCACTGAAGAATCATTTTTTTCCTTCCCAAGACCTGAGATCTATCACCACCTAAAATGTCCTTTTCTCTTATCCTCAGGGGAAAGAAATTTAGTTATTTGCAATGTATCACAAGTAAACTATGTTGTACAAGTTATTTGCTGTTTAAAACACGTACTTGTCCATAATGACTCATTTAAATCATCCTCTTTCTTTCTGTTATGTTTATTATGATATCTTGTGATTTCTGGTATAATCAAGTAATCTAGTTCTCATGCAATTTTCTCAAACTTTTAAATAAATTCATCTTACCCTTTCAGATTTCCTGGGACTCTATGTAATAGGGAGCTGGTTTCCAGCTACCCTGACTCTTCTATTCATGCACTGTGAAACTTTTGTAAACCATTTTAAATCTATTTGTCTCATTAGTTCATAAATATTAATAAAATTGTGAAACAGGTTAAGTATTCCGTATCTGACATGCTTAAGGGAAGAAATATTTTGGATTTTTTTTTTTTTTCAGATTTTGGAATATTTGCATATACATAATGAGATATCTTGTGGATAGGACCCAGGTCTAAACATGAAATTCAGTTATCTTTCATATATACCCTATACACATAGCCTGAAGATTATTTAATATAATATTTTTAATAATTTTGTGCACGACACAAGGTTTGTGTGCACTGGAAGCAAAGGTGCCACTATCTTCGCCACTCCCGTGGACAATCCGTAGTAGTTGCCATCAGCATCATTTCTGAGTATGAATTTATATGATACCAATAAGCAATCATTTTCTTACATTAATTCACACACAAGTGCTTACTAGTAAAAAAATCTGACATATCATTAATAAAGTAAAAAGTATTGTGTTTAGGGTAACTAAATAGCACAGCAGCATCACCAGAATACCTGCATCAGCTGTTAAACAACAGCAACAAACAATAGCAAGTTTTCTGTCTCTACATATGATGCTGTGTTTTGATTAAAAGGCCACCGTAGCCTGGGTGTGGTGGCTCACGCCTGTAATCCCAGCACTTTGTGAGGCAGAGGTGGGAGGATTGCTTGAGGCTAGGAGTTCAAAACCAGCCTGAGCAACACAGTGAGGCTCTGTCTCTACAAAAATAAAATAAAAATATTAACCAGGCATGGTGGCACATGCTGCAGTCCTAGCTACAACAGAGGATGAGGTAGGAGGATCTCTTGACCCTAGGAGGATCATGCCACTGCACTCTAGCCTGGGCAACAGTGTGAGATCCTGTCTCTAAAAAAACAAAAAAACAAAAAAGGCTATATTGTGCTTTACTTTTTTAGGTGAGAAGAAATACCTTGAAGGACCCTTCAAGAAGTTGAGTCTTCTAAGGATGAGAAGGCATTCTGCTGTATGGCTTTTTAAAATGTCCTCTGCAAGTCATCTGCTTTATTAATAATGGTTTTTGTCTTAGAAATCTCTCTTTGTTAAACTGACATGATTTTTCATTCTGTTATGAATGCACAGTGCATGAGTGCTTCAATAAGCTTATCACACATTTTCAGCACATTGTCTATAGGCACTTGCTCTGTAGTGTTAATAATGTCACTTTCGTTGTCACAATTATCACGATCCCCTTAATTCAGAACCATTTTAGCTATTTCACCATTGGTCAGCAAATGAACTAGAGCCTCATGATTGATGTGAAAAACTTCAATACTTACTACTTCCAGCTTACTGACAGACTCTGAGGGCATATTTTTTGCATATGGAAGGAAGTCAGACATCATTTTTTTCCCTCACTTGACATATGGAATCCTTCAAAGTCACCCTTTTGTTCATCATCATCACTAAACATAGCCACAGTGCATAGCAGGCATGCACAACTGTGTCTCTAGTCACTGTGTTCCACGTGTTGGCAGCAGCACATACAGCATCCTTCACGCTCACCCACTTTGGGAAATACTCCACACGGATGCCTCTGTTCACTGCTGCTGGCACGCTTTTCAAGAAAGTGTTTTTACGTCTATTCTTCATTGATCTAAGGACACCCTGGTCACATGGGTGAATTAATGAAGTCACATTTGGGGGAAACCACATAGCATAAACATTATTTTTGATGAGCATTTTCAGTTGGAGGACGAACAGCACAGTTGTTAAGGAATAACAAAATCTCACCATCGCCATCCAGCCCAGCTTCCCTGCGGTGAGCACTAGCTGCTCATACAAAATATTTGTGAAACCAATTAGAAAAGATGTCTCTGGTGATTCATGCCTTTTTGTTAGCATAATAATGGACTGGTAATAAATTTACTCCTTGAAAATATCAAGGACACAGCTTTTTCCCATCACAGCAAGTTTACATTTATGTGTGCCTGCGGCATTAGCACACCCCAGCACAGTTATTCTGCCCTTGGCATCCTTAATTCCTGTAGGGGCTGCCTCATCAGCTGTAGTCAATGTTCTTATTGGGCAATAATACCAAAACGGTGAAGTTTAATTGGCATTATAAACCTGTTCTGTCATCAGATTTTCATCAGCAATGACATCGGCAAACTCATCAATGAATTTCTCCACTGCTTCAGTATCAGCAGATGCTTTATCACCAGGAATCTTTAAAAATTCTAGGCTGTGTGTTTTCTTAAATTTTTGCAACCAGCCTGTTGAATATTCACCATTCCCTTCAATTTTCAGTTTATCTTGATAGATCTTTGCTTGCTTCGTGATCAACAAACCTTATGAAGTGGTGTGTGTTCACTGCAACATGGATAGGTTCACTCAATGCACAATGGAAATCTTCACTTTTAGCTTTATGCAGTCTTTTTCTATCCTCTTCAGTACAGAACTTCAATGGTTTATCTTTCTGTTTCTTCAGGTCATACATGGTGGTCAATCCAACACTGTACTCTTCTATAAGACATTTCACACTAACACCACTGTCCAGTTTTTCCGACAGGTTGACTTTCTGTGCTATATATAATCATAAATGCTTCTTTTTCTTATCACTCTTGCCCACAGGAGTATCTGTAGACATTTTTGACATTTTCAACAATATATTTACAGCAGAGAGCAGAGACTAAACAGCAACAACAAAAAACATATTGAGTAATGCATGTAAGTCTTGGTCCCACATGGGGCATCGGGGGAGACCTGCCATTGGCTTGCCCAGTGTGCACATGTGTCATTTTATCACCCTTTGTGGGCGTCCTTGCATGGGGGAATCTGGGCAGGATCAGAAAATGTATATAGGGTCTCTTCTCCTTTGGGAACACTGAATAAACTGTGTATTGTGTGCCTGTGTTTTGACTGCAACCTGTCACATCAGGGCAGGTGTGGAATTTTCCACTTGGGGCATCATGTCAGCACTCAAACAGTTTCAGGTTTGGGAGCTTTTTGAATTAGGAATGTGCAATCTGTACTATTTCTCCATAAGAGCTTATGGTATGTTTACTTGACATATGTTAAGTAGGGAAAGGTTAATGAGACCTTGAGAATAGGTGGGTTTTTTCCTTTTCTTTTCTTTCTTCTCTCACTCTCAAATGCTATATTAAAGCAAAGCATACTTGTCTCCTGATTGTTCCTCTACCCACTCATCCTATCTTTACCTAAGTTAAAGTCTTCTGAGTCAATGATACCAAAACAAACAAAACAAAAAACTCTTTTTTACATAGTTTTTTTAAGCATCAAAAATTCAACCAGGCCAGACACAGTGGCTCACGCCTGTAATCCTAGCACTCTGAGAGGCCGAAGGAAGCAGGAAGATTGCTTGAGGCCAGGAGTTTGATACGAATTAGAGCAAGAAAGAGACCTCATCTCTACAAAAAATATAAAAATTAGACAGGAATGGTGGCAGGAGGATTTCTTGAGCCCAGGAGTTGGAGGTAGCAGTGAGCTATTATGATGCCACTGCATTCTGGTCCAGGGGACAAGAGCAAGACCCCATATCAAAAAAAAAAAAAAAATTGACCAATAAAAGTTGAAAGAATACTAGTTCCCATTCAATTAAACAAAAGTTGAGCATCTTGATCCTGAATTTTAGGTATAATGATAATATTCTGGTGATTGATAAAATCATTGAGACAAAAATCATTATGCCGGTGATTACATCATTGATAATCCTGTATTGTATACATTTTAATGAAAGAACATTCAAGTAAAGGAACATTAAAATAGGTGTTTCACTTGAATATTTCAGATATTCTTTTGTACTGCAGTTTAAACACATCAGCTGTAAGATTACTGCTCAAACATTACTTGACCTGGTGAATTAGGATTCCCTGAAAAGCTCATTCCCCCTCAATTCAAACCCACAACTGTGCCACTTCATGCTACTTGTAATGTCTGGTGGGACCTTTAAAGCTTCTGTGATTATGGAGTCTCCACTGTAAGTAATTTGAGGAAGTTATCTATTGCCTGAAGGCCAAAGGCTTTGACAGCACTTGGCCCTAAAAAAAGAAATGTTTTCTTTCTTTTCTTTTTGTTTTTTTTTTTTTTTTTTGGACTTATACATGTGACTGCCTCAATGATTTTTTAATAATCAAATGTCTATTGCAGCTATATTACTATGATTTATCTTACTCTCAATATTTTTATTTCCCTTTAAAAAAGAGATTTTTGGTTATTTTTTCTGTAAATCTTTCTAGCACTGAATATATTATTTTTGGCTTAAGAATTGGAATCTCCTCATCAAAGGAGGACTTTATTTATCTGACTAATTTTGGCTAGTGTACATAGGAACATGAGGAAGACAGGACTGAGAATGTCTTAATGTCTTAATCTAATTAGGATTGAATTTACAAAAAAATGCTAGGAGAATATGTAAGGGGAAAAAATAAGCAGGAAATTATAGGGCAATTTCATGAGTCTCTTGGATTTTGCATATCTCAATATAAATAAATTACTTATTAATACATTTTAGCCATACTAAGCAAAGTGCTCATCATTAAAAAGACATTTTCTAGGAAGAAAGGGAGTACTCTCATTGTTGAATGACTAGCAACATTGTTTTTTAGCTGTTGATAAGAATAATGCTTCTGATATAGATTCATATACCTTAAACATATATTAAAACATCTGTGAATGTATGATAGACGATCACTGCGGAGAGGACATAGAACGTGTTCTACTCAATAATATACATGTGTGATTTTTGATTAGCTCATGTAGATTTATTTCAAATATTAAAGGTGGAGGGCTTTTCATAGTAAAATATAAGGCAAAGATATGCTATGACTATTAAGTTTTAAAGAAATAATCTTGAATGGAAATTTACCTAAAAGTGTTTTGCATCTTGAGATGCATTCTCGCTGCATTGCATCAGGAAAAACAACAAGAAGTGAATAAAACAAAACAGGTCGGGGGGGGGGGGGGGGGAAATTCTCAACAAAAGAACTTGGAGCTCAGTTGCCAAAGCCTATTAAGGGGATCAAAAGTAGAACTGGGGACAAATCTGTATCAGAATAAAGTTACATTCAGAGAAACCGAATTCAAGTAATAGAGAAGCGTAAGGCAAGAAGAAGGGAACCAAGTCACTTAGTCTGGTTTGGAGAAGATACAGACTTGCTTGTGTTCCTGCAATGGGTGCCCTGTGGTGGTCACTGGCCTTGCTTCTACTAATCTTAAATATGGATTGTGTAAAACTAGCAAGCTATGATAATTAGAGCAATAAAAATAGAGTGAAAGCTATCATTATTAAGTGCTTATGGCATGTTATCTTATCAAACTTCACAGAAACACGTTAAAGTAGGTGCACTTGTCTCCGTTTTCTAGATGAAGAAACTGATCCTGAACGTGGCTCATTAAGTCACCCCTGCTTACCCAGATGAAAACTAGCGGACTAGAATTCAACCCAAGCCTTAATTAGTTTCAAAACTTTCTCTTATGCTTATACACAGAGCAATGCCAAGAAGCCTGTATGCTGTTTCATGATTTGTGTTGAACTTTAAAAAGAATGAAGTCTAATAAGAGAAATTTTGGAAAATGAATAGACTAATTACTTTTTAAAAATGTGTTTCTGTTTAATTTGCCTTAAGCTGATTATAGCAATGTTTACATTCTCTGTATCTTGTACCAGTGCAATCCCACGTACAGCTGTCCCTCTGTACCTTCCGGGGATTGGTTCCCGTGGATGCTCAAGTCCCTTAGATAAAGCAGCTGAGGCCAGGCATGATGGGTCACTGTTGCAATCCCAGAACTTTGGGAGGCCAAGGCAGGAAGATTACTTGAGCCCAGGAGGTCAAGACCAGCCTGAGCAAAACAGTGAGACCTTATCACTACAAAAAAATAGAAAAATTAGCCAGGCGTGGTGGTACACTCCTGTAGTCTCAGCTACTCCGAAGGCTGAGGTAGGAGGGTCACTTGAGAATAAATAGTTCAAGGCTGCAGCGAGCTATGATGATGCTACTGCGCTCTAGCCTGGACAACAGAGCAAGACTCTGTATACTTTAAATCATCTCTAGATTACTTATGATACTTAATACAATGTAAATGCTACACAAATAGTTGTTATGCTGTATTGTGTTTTTATTTGCATTATTTTTATTGGTTTTACTTTATTTTATTTTTTTGCATTTTCAATCTATTGGTTGGTTGGTTCGTTGAAATCTGAGGATGCAGAACTTGCAGATACTGAGGGCTGTCTGTACCTGCATTTACTGTTCTGACATTCTTGCAGATGTTTGGCATTATATTCATACAGCCAGGAACATGAGTTCTCACCTTTTGTCTTTATTTAAAAAAACATATAAAAAATCATAAGTGGTTGAAGAAATTTTTGACATATTCTAAAGATAAACTTAAGTCCTCAATAATCTTATTCAGTGATGAGTCAGAATGACTAACACTCCTAACTTCTTTTATATATAGGTTCCTGTTGTCTCAATACAAATTTAAGGTATTAATCTACAATTCTAAAAGATTAAGAATGATTTTACTGCCAGGTATGTGAAAATTTCTGTGATTTCTCTCTTTTATATTTTCTACACATGACATATATAAAGTGATTGATAGTGATCTTACCGGTCAGAGTTCTCCAGGAAAACAGAATTAAGGAATTGGCTCATGTGATTACGAGTGATGGCAAATCTGAAATTTGTAGAGCAAGTGTGAGATAAAAAATATATATGTTGGTCTCTGCCCCTAGTGCCTGGCACAGAGCTCCTAAAATCTTTGTAGATAGGGGTGGTAGCTGACTCTTTTGTTCTGATGTTTAGTCTCTGCCCCAGTTCCTGACACAGAGCTCCTAAACCCCTTGGGACTTCCTGGGTGATAGGAGTGCCATTTGTTCTAATGAGGTGACTCTTGGTGGGGGATGGTCACCAGGAAGACTAAGCCACGATCAGAAGCTTCAAGCTTTCAGCCCCACCCCCATTCTCTATAGAGGGGAGAAGAGCTGGAAATTGAGTTAACAATAAATTAAGCCTCTGTGATGAAGCCTCTATAAAAATCCTGAATTACGGGGTTCAGAGAGCTCCTGGGTTGGCAAACACATCAGCAGGCTGGGAGGGTGGCGCACCCCAGTTCCACAGGGACAGAAGCTCTTGCACTCAGGACCCTTTCAGATCTCACCCTATGTATCTCTTCATCTGGCTGTTCATCTGCATCCTTTAAAGTAAATAAAGTGTTTCCCTGAGTTCTGTGAGCCAAGAAAATGAATTGATCCCAAGGAGGGGGTAGTGGGAGTGTGATTTATTGCTGGTGAGTCAGAGGTACAAGTGACAACCTACTACTTGCAATTGGTCCCTGAGGGGGCGGGTCCATGGGAGGCGGTCTTGTGGGACAGAGCCAACCTGTGTGATCTGACACTATCTCCAGGTACATAGTGCCATACTTGAATTGAATTATGGGACACCAAGCTGGTGTCCCCTGGAGAATTGCCTGGTGTGTGGGGAAATACTCCAACACATTCGGTGTGGGAAAAGCTGTATTGGGTGGTGTGTGAGTAGAGGGGGAAGAAAGCTTGGATGACAGGCTAGAAACTCCATCAGCAGTTGATTTTGAAGTTTTGAAGCAGAATTTCTTCTGCCCCAGGAAACCTCAGCTTTTGCTCTTAAAGATTTCAAGTGATTAAATTAGGTGCACCCAAATTATCTGGAGTAATCTTTACTTAAAGTTGACTGATTGTGGATGTTAACCACATTGACAAAATACCTTCCCAGAAACATCTAGATTAGTGTCTGATTAGATAACTGGGTACTATATCCTAGCCAAGTTGGCACATAAAACTCACCATCACACTGATGTAGCACAATATTTCTCAAAGTTCATGTCAAGACATTACCATAAGTACATCAGGAAGCTTTTAGGGAATTTGTGAGTCACTAATCAAAGAACTGCTGGGTGTTAATGATAAGTTTCTTTTTATATAAAATCTCTTTTCAGGTACACTGATGTCCTCTACTTTGCCCTGTTGGACTATGACTTCCATTCCCTTATTACACAAGGCCTGATATCCCCATAAACAGCTATCACGCTTACTCTTTCTACTCTCTAGAATGAGAAAGATTTTCCTGACATTCTGTAAAGGAAAAATAGGAAAATAGGCCAGGACATCCTATCGCCATGGAATGGAAACCACTCTCTATAAAATTAACAAAGGGCCACAAGGTGGGATCTGTGGGGCCTGAACTCTGCAAAGGTATAGATATAGTTAAAATAATAACCAGCCATTGTCTTAGGTAGATAGCAAGGGACCTCCAAGACTCTCCTAGGGACAAAAGTGGGTGCCTTGCCTTGGTGCTGCCTCGAGCAATTGCCCCATCTGGGAAGAAGGACAAGGGTGGGCACCCTGTCTTGGTGATGCCCCATCTTAATCCTGCCCTGAGCAACCGCCACACCTGGGGGAAGGAGGAATCCCTGCTAATCTGCAGAAGAATGCAGGGAATCCCCAGCCTGCAGTCCAGGCAGCCCAGGCACAGTAGGATTTGGAAAGTGACGTGGAGTAACCTAAGGCTAATTATCATGTCCTAAACTGTACATTAAAGTGGTTCAATGGTGATGTCTGGACCATGAGCAGGGCCCGATCCAGACACTATAAAGCAGGATGCCAGACCATAATTGGAGCCATTTTGTTACAACAGAAGGGTCCGTTTACTGTTCTGTAAACAACAAATCTTGCTCTTGCCCTGTAAACCTACCTTGTCCTTCCTTAATAAACTGCTTCATGCTTGCCTTGCTTTTGGCGTGTCTGGTCATTCTTCAGCCAAGAACCGAGAACAGACAAGATCACCAACCCCAAACCCTGACAGTTGTTCCCTAGCTTGACTTCCTGTAACTGTACACTGCTTAGTAAGAGCCAGAGATCCTTGAAGCGTGTAAGATTTGTGACTTCTCCAAGCACTTTTATAAATAACATTGCTACTGTAAAATCTAAGACTGGTCTTTCAGATATCTTCTACACTTTGTGTTCAGGGGGGCCAACTGATGCCAACGGACCAGTGAGCACACACGGGAGCTGACTCAGCAGGTCCTGTCACCCTCTACCCCGCAACTGTCTCAGCCAAGGAAACAATTTCTGCTTGCCAGCCCTATGAGTTTGACCCCAGCTGATCAGCAAACCCAATTTCCTAGCCCTCTCTTTGCCAAACTTCCTCTAAAAACATTCTCAGGGAAACAGATTTGAGAACTTTCTCCCATCTTGTTTAGTGCTTTGTAATACTAAACTCTTTCTCTACTGCAGCCCCTGCTGTCTCAGCGTACTGGCTTCCTTTCGAGCAGGGGCAGTATAACCCAGCTGAATGGTAACAACATAAAATGTCATTTCCCAATTTTCACTATGTTGGAACTTGATAATAGTCCTGTGATATGTAGTGGGATGATTTATTTCCAAATTAGCTAATGTTGGAGAGAGAGAGAGTGAGAGAGAGGGAGAGAGAGATTTTTAACATTGAAATACAGTCTTCAAGGAAAATCTCACATGTGAAATGCTAAGTGCATCCCAAGCACCATTCCGACTCTAAGGCTAGGCTGGCTAGAGGGAATACATTGCTATCAGTATGCTTTTGGTTTGTTCTACCTTAAAACTTTAGAATTTACCTGCTGCTGCTGGCACAGCTGCTGGGCATAAGGTTAGAAAACAACCTTGAGGAACACCAGATTAAGAGTCCGGAATATGTCAACCACAGTAGTCCAACTGCAGACTGCTGATAAGATCCAAATATTGTCTGATGACAACCACTAGCAAGTCACGATGACTTGCACACAACAGCTTGCTTTCTGCCACCAGTCTTTTTTACCCCTTCCATTTAGAAGTTGATCAGTAAGCAGAGAAGGATGAGATGGTCTTTGAGACAACGGTTTCACCATTTCCTCAGGCTGCCTGCACTTGAATAAAGCACCTTTTCTTCACCAACACTCCCCTCTGTGTCTGGTTCCCAAGTGGGGGCGGCTGAATCTGTGTTTGTGGCAACAAATCGTAAAATTCCATTTCTTCCCTCGGGAGAGTTAACAGACCTCCATTCCCCCATTCCTTGACAGTATGAATTTTTCTGTAATGATTTTCTGGTTCTCTTTTCAAAGTGTTAATTGGCCAAACAGGAATATTACTAATGTTGAGACAGAACAGGGATCCTTCTTAGGGGCGTGGTAGGTCTCCCCAAGCATTAAAATAAAGGAAAATCTTGAGTCTGTTCAGGGAAAGTTTGGAGCACCTAGATAGCCTTACAATGTGAATGGGAATCACAGTGGTCCTCTAGGTGAGTGACGAGGTGCTTTGGTTCCCTGTGGAACAAAATTTAACATGTTCTTGAGTTGTTTTTCAGAAACACCCGCCTGATGGAAAATGCAGATAATGGGAAATTGAGGAATTAAACTTTCATCACTGCTCTTTTTTCTAAATGTCTCCCTGAGGGGTCTATCACACTCATCCTGACGTTCCTTTCTGCTAACCCGAGAAATCTCTGAATCCACCTATCCCCTCCCACTTCATGGTTCCTGCCTTTTGAGGCCAGACCAGTGGTAACCTCCATGTATTGATTTATAATTTTGCCTGCTTGAAATGCACCCCTACCTTTTAAAATCCTGGCTTGAAATCCATCAGGGGGTCTGGGTCTGAAGCATCAGCTGACAACATTCCTTGCCTGGTGCTCTGCAATAAAGCCTTTTCCCCCCACCACAACTCTGGGCTTCTACATTTGGCTTGGCCATGCTGGGCGAGCAGCCCCTGGTTCGGTTTGGTAACTATGTGATTGCCCTATGCTATAGTTGATTTGGAAATAAAGGATTTCCAGAAAATTGTGTTTTATTTCTTTCCTGTACAGTAGTGTCCCCTTGTCCTCGGGGGATACGTCTCAAGATCCCTAACGGATGCCCAAAACCACAGATAGTACTGAGCCCTATATATATATACTGTGCATGAGTTTCTTTTTCTTTTTTCACAATTTCACAGATAGAAGATTTGTTCCTACTGTAGATCTTAGACACCTCAGTATACAATTTTTTTTCATTCTTTATTCAGTCAAGAGCTTAATCTTTTCACTTAAAGGAAGTAAGTTCCAGCTTCTCTTGGCATATCCAAATTGCCAGCATCACTGCTCTTGTGCTTTTGAGCCACTATTAAGTAACATAAGGGTTACTTGAACACAAGCACTGCGATATCATTAACAGTTGATCTAATTCAAGACAACTTCTAAGTGACTAAAGGATGGGTAGCTTAGACGCATGGACCCTCCGGACAAAAGGATAATTCTGGTCCCAGGTGAGACAGAGAGGGTCAGCAGATTTCATCACACCACTCATGTAACAGAAGAAATGGCTTGGAAAAATGGCAAAAATGTTTTGTCTCTCTAAAACATCCCCCAGTCCTATTGGAGAACTAGGACCTGCATTCCTGCCTCAGGCCAGCGGTCAAGAGCGGTAGGGAAGTGTCCTTTGTTCTTTGTGCCACAGAAGATGAAATTAATCCAGGTGGAGGTCACAAGATCATCTTAGCTGAAGATACGATGCATCCAGGAGGAAGTCACAAGATTGTCTTAGCCAAAGATGGGACTATGGGATTAATCAGAACCTTTAAAAGCTCTGTACTTCTGCTCAGAAGCAGGACCTTGGTACTCTGAGATGGGAATCTGCCAACCTCTTCATTTACTTGCAAATTAATAAACTTCTCTTTCCTTCTCCTCAACCTATTTGTCCTCGTTTTTCTGATGTGGCCTTGGGGACAAGTGCCAAACTTTCGGTAACACTCAGAATGGTATGGAATTTAAAACTTATGAACTGTTTATTTCTGGAATTTCCATTTAATATTTTTGGACAGAGGTTGACCATGGGTAACTGAAACCATGGAAAGTAAAACCATGGTAAGTGGGGACTACTGTGGTATAAGAAATATATTTGGTCTTTGTCTGAGTTCCTAGCACAAAACTCCTAAACCTCTTGGAATTTCCTGAAGGATAGGAGTGTCTTCTTTTATTCCTAAGGAGCCCCTTTCCACCACCCCGAAGTTCATGCTAATGAGGTGACTTAGGGTGGGGACCCTAGATAGCCTCAGGTTAGGGCTAGTCACCAGAAGGACCAAGGGATTAGAGCGTAGAAACTTTCAGCCCCACCCCTGACTTCTGGGGAGAGAGGGGAGGCTGGAGATTGAGCTCTATATAAACGAGATTTAATGAGCTTCCAAATTAGCGAACACATGCACCTACTGGAGGATGGCACACCCCAGCACCATGGAGATAGAAGGTCCTGTGCTTGGGGATCCTTCTGGACCTCATCTTATGTACCTCTTTACCTGGCTATTTATTTGTATCCTTTGCAATAAACTAGTAAACATAAGGGAAGCATCTTCCTGAGTTTTGTGAGCCGTTTCTAGACAATTACCAAACCTTAGAAGGGGATTGTGGGACCCCTCAATTTATAGCACCAAGTCCCAGGATTTGTGACTGGCACCCGAAATGGGGGGCAGTCCTGTGGGATGGAGCCCTTAAACTGTGAAATTTGTGTTAGCATAAATTAGTGTCACAACTGAATTGTTCTATACCCACTTGGTGTCCAGAGAATCTGAGAATTGGTTATTGGTATTGGAAAATACCTTAGACTTGCCAAATTTCTCTTTGTACATTTTTAACTGGTTACTCATACTAATGGGAAGAGCAGTAGCTCCATTAATGAGGCAAACATTGCTAACAACTATTACTGTTTCCTATGTACCTGGCAGGGGAGATGCCACGAGCACGAAGGTGGTTTTCCCAGGGTGAGGCTTATACCCATTGCACTCCTGATGTGCTGACCCCTGTGATTTCCCCAAATGTGGGAAAACTGACTGCATAATTTGTGGTAGTGGGGTACTGCATTTGCTATTTCCCCTAAAAACAAAAACAAAACCCAACTATTACTGTTTCATTATGTGTCTCCAGACAATCAGTTTGGATTTAGTGAACAGCACTTAGAGCTTCGTAAGGCAACAGCCAAGATACACTTGGAAAATTGTAAATCTTTACAGCAGAATGATGAATGGGTCCTATAGTAAAGCTGAATGGATGAATGAGAATAACATGCCTTTAAGGTTATTCATTCTAGTATCATGTTAAGTAGTTCACTCACTGACCTTGGTTTAGATACTTTATGAATATGTGGCCTTTATCCCATTCTCTTTATTCATTTTTATAATCAGCCAGTTGAAATATTGAAGCTTTCCTTATAAATAATTTCCTCCATTGTCTAAATTTTTACAGTTTTTTTTTTTGTTGTTGCTGTTCGTCTTTGTTTTGTTTTTCGTTTTTATTTTTGTTTTTCTTGGAGTTATTTCTAGCATTTCAGGATCCTAGAGGTCTTCCAGTGTATGTTAGTCATGATATGCTATATGCACTCTGAGTGCTCAGTGAGGTAAGACAATTAGAAATTATCTGTGGCATGGACATTAAAAAATTATAATATTGTGTGTAATCATTCCAAAATTAATGATTACAGTCTGTTTATTATATCTTATAGCTCCAAACTGAAATTATTCTTTATTTTAATGATGTCATCACACTTTTATTGGGGAGATATGAAGGGAAATGAATCATCTAACATGAATATAATTTTGCAGGGGACGTTTGTCCGTGAAAGAACAGGAAAAATGTATTTGTTAAAAACCTACTTTGGGCCAAGCACTATTAATTAATATTCATTGCTTTCTTACTCTGCATATTAACCCTCATAGTTGGTATTACAGGGCCATAATCCCTTATATGAAATTCCTCAGGCCAAATATATCTCAGAATTCAGAAAGCTTAGGTTTTAGGGGTTTTAGGGTCGGGGCTATCTCCCTGTGATAAACAACATTAATATTTCCTCAGTGAAATATGTGAACATCTACACAGAATGGAATAAGTGAAGAGTATACGTAATCTCATACCAGTTCTAGTTAGATCTGCAAATTCAGGTCAGGTCAGGTTTTCCTGACAAGTAAGAAAAAAATTATTTCCTCTGGTTTGGGGGTTCCAAATTGTGAATAAGGGATAGTGTGCCTGTAAAACCCAGTTTTTTGAGGAGGAACTTGGCATCTAGAGTGGTAAATACAACTTAAGAATACAGAATTTAAACCTAGACTTGTCTTGATCCAGAGATTGTTATTGCTGTTGTTGAACATAAATTAAGAATTCTGGAGATGTATTCTTTAAGAGTAATTGGAGAATTAGATTCTCCAAGGGGCACTAAAAATAAAAGCCTTAAAAGATTATCCATTATTGAATCAATATTTTTAATACTTTTGAACAATTTTCCAATGTGATCACCAATCACAAAATCATGAGGAAGGTTATTTTTCCATGTTTTAGAAGTTAATTTATATTCAATAAAAGGAATGCTTGTATGTCTTCCTCACTTACCTAACTTCAAATTAACTCAAGTGGCTGTCAAGAGCTTGCTTTGACTAGGAAAGTTTGATGCGAGGTTAGATTTGAAGGACCCATGAAACTATTATTTTCATGGCTATCCATGTGGGCTGTTGATGAATTATGGTTTATCTACTCCCATCCTACAAAGGCCTCAGTTTTGAAAGACTATAGGAGTGGACAGGCTATTAACAGGTATTAACTGGATACCACTGACATGATGAAAGTGCAGTTTTGCCTGGGCAAAAAATGCTGGCAAAAGTACTGTAAATACTCTGGGATGCTATTCGGCCAGAACTTTGACTGGAGTTTTTAGAAAAACATGATGTTATCCTGAATACCAGATGCTGCGTGCTAAAACTTTTGGACCAAATAATCCTTTATTGCAAGGCCAAATACAGTCCTCATGTGTTGCAATAAGCCACAATTTTCTACACTTACCACTCTACCCTTAGGTGAACTTCCCATGACTATACCACAAACAAAGAAACAGAATAATTCTAGTGGAATGCTTTAAACTGGAAATAAATCACAATATTGTTACTATGTTCAATGAAAGCATAGGTGCAATTCATGTCATACGTTCTAAGAACTGGGTTCTTAAAAATAATGAAAATGTTTACTTCTATGCTATTGTCCTCAGTGAGGTGTCATAAGATCATCCACTATAACAAGATTTTACACTACACTCAAATTAATTAAAGATTTGACAAGCAAATTTCTATTGTATCTACAAATTTGATATAATAACTATTTGTAGCAGAATAATTGCAAGAACAATTTTTAATGGACCAAAAACTAGGTCTTCACTAACAAATTTTGTTCATTCAAGAAATAAATCTCTTAGGAATGTAATGTTGTGACCAATATTCAGAAAGATAGAGTCATTATGCATTTTAAAAGATGTCAAATATGTCATGCATATTTTGCACTTTTTTGATAGAAACCTACAACTGAAAATATAAAGTAACGTTAAACTAAATTTTATCTAAGTGAAAGAATTGCTAAATCAAAAAGAAAGCAAATCATTCAATACTTTAGATTTTACTTTTGATTTCTTTTGGAGTCATTTTTAGTAGGCTTATCGTATTGACCTAAAAATATAAACACTATGGCGCATTTAATATGAAAAATTCCATAACAAGTTTGAAATGAATTTAAAGGTGGTTTCCTCTGAAAACTCTCTCCTAGGCTTCTAGAAGGCCACCCTCACATGGCCTTTTCTCTAAGTGTACATCCCTGGTGTCTCTTCCTCTTCTTGTAAAGACATTCCTACGTTACTTAACTTTATATCTGCATCTCAAAAACACAAATTCAAAGATTCATCTTTCAAAGAATGTAGGTGTTGGGGTTTATTATAGCTGATTTTGAATCATGAACTTGCAATTCATCAGTGTTGTGACCTCAGAGCGGTGAATATTTCTGAACCCCACTTTCTTCATCTGCAACAGGTGACTAACAATATCTACCTTGCATATGGCTGATGTCAGAATAAAATGATTTGATGTATACAAGGTGCATAGCATAGAGCAAGGTCCATTCAATAAATATTCTTAGTTAAAAAAAAAAGTATGTAGCTTCTGCTCAATGAAAATTTTTTTTTTTTTTTTTTTTTGGTTTTCATTATTTTCTGGGAGAGGAAAGATAGAAAGACAGGGTGGGGGTATGGCAGATGGGACCAACAACTGTAAAAAAGGCTGATGGGAAATCAGAGTAAGGGTTGTTTTCTTCATGGTCATGGTTAGGTGAAGCCCTTTCCTTCTCCCCAGCTTTATCTGTGGCCCAGAGACCCCAACCATGATTTAGTACAGTGGTTGGTTCCCAAAATTTTTGCTATGAAAATCCCTTTTTAACATTAAAAAAAATCCATACGCTATGCTAGCAGTAATTTTATTTTTCATAGTCATTGCTTAAGAAATAATGATAAAAATTTACTCTGAATCCAATGAAATTTAAAAATATATTTGTATTTTACCACACTGAAAAATACTCATAAAGATATCATTGTGATACTTATTCAGGATACTGTGTGTGTGTGTCTGTATGTGTATGTGTGTGTGTATTAACCTCTTTAAAATATTTCTATAGAACCCTAAAGGTCCATGGCCCACAAATTTGGACTCACTCGCCATTTTTGATCACAAATATAGAAATTAGTAGATTTCTGCCACTAATCTAGTAATCTTGATCAAGTAATTTATTTAACCTCTTAGAGCTTCCATTGAAATAACATTCATATACTTGCTGTACCTTTATGATTAAGTAATTGTGAAGCACAAATGGGATAAGGTGCAAAAAGTTTTCACAGTGCAAGTCTGGTTCTCTTTTGATACCATGGAAAGAGGAAGTGCTATAAAAATGTGAAATTTTAATAGTAGTGGAGGTAGCAGTTGTAGTGGTGGTGGTGGTACTGGTAGTATAGTAGTAGTAGTAACAGTAGTAGTATCCCCCAAGCAGATGGGGGTTATTTTTCTATACTCCAGTTCTTTGTAGGCCCTACGATCCCACACATCATATGTGGTATCTCCAAAATTTATATATTCTCCAACTATCAAATGGAAAAAAATCTTTTTTTTTTTTTTTTTTTTTTTTTTGAGACAGGGTCTCACTCTGTTGCTCAGGCTAGAGTGCAGTGGTGTCATCATAGTTCACTGCAACCTCAAACTCCTGAGTCAAGCAATACTCTTGCCTCAGCCTTCTGAGTAGCTGGGACTCTAGATGCACACCACTGCACCTGGATAATTTTTCTAGTTTTAGTAGAGATGGGGGTCTCACCCTTGCTCAGGGTGGTCTCGAACTCCTGAGCTCAAGCGATCCTCCCACCTCGGCTTCTCAGAATGCTAGGATTACAGGTGAGCCACCATGCCTAGCCGGCAAATATTCTTAAATTAGTAAAACTTTTCTATCATGCCTCAATTTTTACTAAAGGAAATCACCTTATAATGTTGGTTGAATGAAGTTCAAAATAGACTTTCTTACCTTCCTATACAGGGAAAAAAAAACTGACAAATGTTTCCTGAAGGAATATTATACGATTAGTGAAGGGGCACTGATGATACTGCTCTCTGGGTAGCATGGGGAAACCAACTGAAGATTCAATGACGGCTAATGATGGAAAGGAATGGACAATGGAGACAAATTTAAGTATTGCTTAGAATGCATAGGGGATATACCTGAAATGAAAGTTCCACTTGCATTTTTAAATAAGTTAATGACCAATAAGTCGTTCACATCCTTTCAAGGCCTAGTTCATATTGCAGATGAAGAAACTGAGGTTCAAAAATACTCACTGCTCCAAGGTCAGAAAGCTGATGAATTGAAAATTCATGCTTTAAAATCACAAAATCCATGGATGCTCAAGTCCTTTATATGAAAGGATGTAGTATTTGCATATAACCTATGCACTTCCTTCCATATACTTTGAATCATCTCTAGATTACTTATAATATCTAATATAATGTAAATGTTATGTAAATAGTTGTCAAACTGTATTGTTTAGGGAATAAACATGTCCTTTCTCTATTTTCAAAAGACTATAGAGAAGAGAGATTCAAGAGATTTAGAATTTGATGAGAAATCATTGAAAAACATATAAGCCTTGTCATTTGCCTACTGTAATGCACTTTACCCTCAGTGAATGAGTGAAATAATTTATATTTCCAATAAAATGATTCTCCAAGGACAAAACTCAATATGCAATAACTTTTCAATAATAAAGACTATGATTCAAAGGTTAGTGGCTTTTCAAATTAAAGGATCTAAAACAACTACAGAAGCTCTTTGAAGCTGTCTACAGGAAAAACCATTAGATTAAAAGGCTATAAACTATTAGACAATTTATAACAGAAGAGAAAGAGGAAAAGACTGCCTGGCTGATCCCAAGGAAAGATAACAAGACCAGAAAAGGATTCCCAGCAGGCGAGTAAAATCTGTGTGGGGAGTGGAGAGAAGCAATACTAAAACTGCAAGAGGAGAAAGGGGAGAAGGATGGATCTATGCAAAACTCTCAGTATCTTTACTCGCTCTTTACAAAGCTCAAGTTGATAAACCCAAGTAAACTTTATATCTAATTTGCCCTCCTTTGAGCTTAGTATTATGGTTTGGTTTACAACACATTACCAAATGTTATCTTTTCAATCAATCTGGAGAACCGTATTTTCTAAAGATTTGCTCAGTATTTTCCTCAGAGACACATTTCCAGACAGCCTGTTTCTCATTAGCTGGAATAAACAGGAGTGTGTTTACAGCACAGAGCCAGACTTAAAAGAATATCCTTTTTTAGGGAAGCTGGTCAGGGAATTAGCAGTGCTGGAACTTAAAGGAGTGAATCGCAGTGCCCAGCTGTGACATAAGACAGAGTATGGATTCATTAATATTGACTTTAAAAAGCATACTGGATAACTCTTTGTGACACAAACATGGAGTTTTGTTTTGAACACAATTTTAAGCATATGAAACTCTAACATATGAAAATCCATTTATGCCAAACAGATATGTTAAGTAGTGATTATAAAATGTCTAAGTTCTGTTCGGCAAACATTGACTGCCTACTGGGCGATACAGAGAATACAAAGATGTGTAAGACATTCTTAAATAGTTCATGGTCTGGTGACTAATACAGCTTATTGCAAAAAAACAACACGTAGAAATCACTTTTTCATACTATATGTTTAGCAAAAAAATTTCAGTTAAGTCGATTACAAATGTATATGGATTTATTAGTGGAGGTCAGTAACATTATCAAAGGAAGTAACAGAGGATACAGTTGTCCCTCAGTATCTATGGAGAATTGGTTTCAGCCTCCCCCCCCAAGACACTGAAATCCATGGATGCTCAAGCCTATTATATAAAATGGTATAGTATTTGCATATAACCTGTGCACATCTTCCCATATACTTTCAATCATCTCTAGATTATTTATGATATCTAATATAATGTAATGCTATATAAATACTTGTTATAATGCATTGTTTAGGGAATAATAACAAAATTTGTACATATTCAGTACAGACACAACCATCCTTTTTTAAAAAAATATTTTCAATCTGCAGTTGGTTGAATCCACAGATATGGAACCCATGGAGATGGGGGGCTGATTGCATTTATAAATATGCTGATAAAAGAGAATATTCAAACATATTTTTAGCATTGTAAAATAAATCTCAAACGTCTTGGCTAGCAAAATTGGTAATCAAAAGCAAGGGAGGCCGGGCGTGGTGGCTCACGCCTGTAATCCTAGCACTCTGGGAGGCCGAGGCGGGTGGATCGCTCGAGGTCAGGAGTTCGAGACCAGCCTGAGCAAGAGCGAGACCCCGTCTCTACTAAAAATAGAAAGAAATTATATGGACAACTAAAAATATATATAGAAAAAATGAGCCGGGCATGGTGGCACATGCCTGTAGTCCCAGCTACTTGGGAGGCTGAGGCAGAAGGATTGCTTGAGCCCAGGAGTTTGAGGTTGCTGTGAGCTAGGCTGACGCCATGGCACTCACTCTAGCCCGGGCAACAGAGCAAGACTCTGTCTCAAAAAAAAAAAAGCAAGGGAAAATCCACCCATAATTATACAATCAGCTGTATTATTTGACCTAACTTTCTTTTCATGGAGGTAATTTCACTGGCGTAGGGGGCCCAGCCTACCAAGAACATAAGGTGCAGTGAGAGTGAGAAGTTCAGACAAAAGACAGTACAGATAATTTACAACTAAATAATTGAAAGTGTAGCATTTAATAAAGAGCTGGTAGAATATATTTTATAATAGCATATATAGATCTTGTTCTCTCTGGGTTTACATAGAACTATTTCCTATAATATTCCCATAACAGTAGTTTTATGCATAGAATATTAGAAATAAGTATGCAATGCAGTTCCTTTAAATAAAAAAATACAGAGAATTTTTCAAAGAATATATTTTTATTACTGACATGTTTAATATTAAGCAAAAGTCTTGCCCCCAGATATTTGCAGCAACAGTCTGGTATTCCTCTGCTTCAGGTATTAAAAGATAATAATGAACTAGTTCCAAAAGAGAATATTTAATCTCAAAATATTATTTCCAAAAGAGTTTATTCATGGCTTGAGACTACATGCTATTCCTACTTATTTATATGATATTTGACATTATTATTCTTATTAATACATCATAAGTTAAATTTTAAATCAAACAGCTATTTCGGTCTTCATGAAAGGAGTTTTAAAGGAATTTACATTTGCATTATTGTTTTCTTTGTTGGAATCAGTAACCAAAAGTAAGTCCAAGTTCAAATGTTTGTAAATTATAGTCTGTTTCTTGATGTCTCAATACATTTCTTTGTGAGATCCAAAATACCCAAGCTTATTGAGAGGACTTCATGTGGGGAAAAAAAAAACAAAACAAAACACCAAAAACAAAACCTGCTATAGCTGTTTGGCGTACATAGAAAAAGTTTTAATGTTCCATATATCGTGACTAAAATATTTTATACTAATTATAGTGATCATCACTTTTTCTAAATATTAAGAAAAATGTATTATGAATCTATACTGTTAATAGAAATCCACTTCAAACAATGACAGTTGTGGCCCAAGATAGAAAAAAAAAAAAAAAAAAACATTCTGCAGAACATTTTGGCATTTGAGACAGTGCAAAGAAAATAAAGAAATAAAGGTAAGAAAGAAAAGACCAACAGAGTAATCCGTTCCATTAGAACAGAGCTAAAACACAGTCATCTCTGTGAACGTGAGCTGTGATCCTCTGGAAGTCATCGAATACAAACCGCTCAGAGTACTGCAGTGAACACTGGGGACAGTACCTACTGGCTAAACCTCAAGTGGCCATCTATTTGGAAAGCAGCTTTTCAGAATAGCCACTAGAGGATGACAAGGGCTCACCGACATAACAAGGAGGAAGGTGTTTTGGAGAAGGCACAGGCACACTCACTTTGTGAATCTTGTCAAGTAGAGTGCTTTGATCAGAAAATGGAAAAAAAAAAAAAAATCTTTCACCAGAAGAAAGAAACCTTGAGGAAGTTACAGTACATAAACAGCTAGTCTGGAAACCTTCACAAAGAACAGCTTAATTGGATCCAAACTTAGTAGTTTATTTTCCCTGTACGTAACCAACAATGAAGTCATTATTTTACTGTAATTTATTCAAAATTATTCAAATTTAGTTCATCTTCACAATATACCTTAAACTGATTCAAAGCAAAACATGAAACTGACTTAAGATTTAGCAGACTGATGTTTGAAAAAGCACTTTGTTTCTCAAAAGTTATTATTACAAAAATGTAAAATTTTGAGGAAAGATGACGGTAGGAGACTTGGACTGAGAAGGCAAATGGAATACCTGAAAGCAAAGGTTTTTCTTTTAAGCAGAACCTTTCTTAAAGAATCGAGATAAAATTTACACAACTAAAATTCACCATTTTAACCATTTTACAGTGTACTACTTCCACTGTTTATAGTATATTCAAAATGTACTACTACCTAATTCCAGATAATTCCCACCACCCCAAAAAGAAAGCACGTACTCATCAAGCAGTCACTCCTCCATCTCCCCTCCCCTCAGCCCATTGAGAACCACTTTCTGTCTTTGGATTTGCCTGTTCTCTGGATTTGCCTATTCTAGATATTTCATATAAACAAAGTAATATGTAACCTTTTGTGTCTTGTTTCTTTCACTTAGCACAAGTAAAAGTTTTCTAGGTTCATCCATGGTGTACCATGTATCAGAACTTCATTCCTTCTTATGCCTAAATAATACCCTATTGCACATATAAGCCATATGCTTTTTATCCATTTATCACTTGATGAACATTTGGGTTGTCCCACCTTACAGCTACTGTGAATAGTGCTGCTATGAACATTTGTATACAATTATGTGTTTGAATGTCTGTTTTCAATTCTCTTGGATATATTGTACACCTAGGAGTGAAATTGCAGATTATATGGTAACTCTATGTTTGATTTTTTAAAGAATGGCAAAACTGGGGGGAAAAAAAAAAAAGAATGACAAAACTGTTTCCCACAGTGGCCACATCATTTTGCCCACCAACAATATATAAGGGTTTCAATTTTTCTACATCCTCACCACACTTATTATTTTCTGTTTTTTCATTGTAACCATCCTATTGGGTGTAAAGTAGTAACTCATAGTCATAGTTTTGATTTGTATTTCTCTAGGAACTAAAGACACTGAGCACTTTTTCATGTGCTTATTGGCCATTTGTAGAACTTTTAAAGAGAAATTTTCTGTTGAAGTCCTTTGCTCATTTTAAAAATTTAACTCTTTGTCTATTTGTTGTTGATTTGTAAAGGTTCTTTTCATATTCTGGATGCTAGACTCTTAGGAGATATATGACTTGCAAATATTTTCTCCAATTCTAAAGGTAGTCATTTCACTTTCTTAATAATGTACTTTGTTTGACAAAAAGTTTTAAACTTTGATGAAGTCCAATTTACTTATTTTTCTTCTATTGCATGTGTTTTGATATCATATTTATGAAATCATTGACTAATCCATGGTCACAAATGTTTCCTTCTGAAAATTTTATGGTTTTAATTCTTACATTTAGATCTCTGATACATTTGGGGTTAACTTTTGTATATGGTGTGAGGTAGGGATTCAAATTAATTCTTTGGCATGTGCATATACAATTGTGTATATATATTAATATATATACTGTATACATTGTTGGCTCATTTTAAAAAATGTATTATTTTGATCTATGCACGTAATGCAGCATGATTAAATCAAGCTAATTAACATATCCATCACTTCACATACCTATCATTTTTTATAGTGAGACATTTTAAATTTACGCTATTTTGAAATATATAATACATTATTATAGTCATCTGACTTTGCAGTAGACGTCAAAACCAATTCGTCTTGTCTATGTAAAGTTTTGTACCCTTTGATCAACAACTTCTCATTCTCTCCATCCCGACCTGAGCCCCATTCTACTCTCTATCATTCTACTCTCTACTTCTATGAGTTCAATTTTATTAGATTTCACATATAAGCAAGATCATGTGGTATTTGTCTTTCTATACCTGACTAATTTTACTTAGTATAATGTCCTCTAGATTCATCCATGTTGTTGCAGATTACAGAATCCCCCACCCCCTTTTTAAGGTTGAATGCTACTCCATTGTATATATTTCCCATTAGTTAATTAATTTATTTATTACCCATTTATCCATCAATGGACATTTAGGTTGTTTCTATATGTTGGTTATTGTGAATAATACTGCAATCAACATTGAGTGCTAATATCCCTTTGATATGTTGATTTCAGTTACTTTGGATATATACCCAGAAGTGAGATCACTGGGTTGTATGGTAGTTCTATTTTTAGTTTTTTGAGAAACTTCCACACTGTTTTCCATAATGGCTGTACTAATTTACATTTTCATCAACAATGTATAAGAGCTCCCTTTTCTTCATATTCTCTCTGATATTTGTTACCTTTCATCCTTTTGATAAAAGCCATATTCAACAGGTGTGAAGTGATACCTTGTTATGGTTTTAATTTGCATTTCCCTAATAATTAGTGATGCTGAGCATGTTTTCATGTGCCTATTGGCCATTTGTATATCTTCTTTTGAGAAATATCTGTTCAGGTACTTTGTCCATTTTTTAATTGGCTTATGTGTTTTCTTGCTATTGAGGTCTTTGAGTTCCTTACATATTTTGAATATTAACCCCTTATCAGATGTATGGTTTCTACGTATTTTCTCACAGTCTATGGGTTATCTCTTCCCTTAGTTAATTTGATGTAGAGAAGCTTTTAGTTTGATATAATCCCATTTGTCTACTTTTTTTTTTTTTTTTTTTGGTCTACCCTGTGCTTTCAGAATCATATCTAAAAAAAAAAAAAACCCAAACAATGTAGTGCTTTTTCCCTACATTTGTTCTAGTAGTTTTAAAGTTTCAGGTCTTATATTTAAGTCTTTAATCCATTTGAGTTGATTTAGTGGAAGTCCTAAACAGAACAATTAGGCAAGTGAAAGAAATAAAAAGTATCCTAATAGGAAAGGAAAAAGTGAAATTGTCTCTATTTGCTGACATGATTTTACATATAAAATATTTTAAAGACTCTACCAAAATCTGTTAGAACTGATAAACAAATTCAGTGAAGTTGAAGGGTACAAAATCAACATACAAAAATTAACAGCATTTTAAAATACTAATAGTGAGCTATCTGAAAAGAAAATACATAACCTAAACTTTTGTGCCCCCATAATAAGCTAAAATAAAAAATAAATAAATAAAACAATCCCATTTACAATAGCAACAAAAAATACTTCGGTGTAAACTTAACCAAGGATGTAAAAGACCTGTATACTGAAAACCATAAAACACTGATAAAAGAAATCAAAGAAAACTCAAATAAATGAAAAGATATGCCATTTTCATGGATTGGAAGAATTAATATTGTGAATGTCCATACTACCCAATGTGATCTACAGATTAAATGAAATCCCTATCAAAATTAAAATGTTATTTTCACAAAAATTGGAAAAAAATCCTTAAATTCATATGAATCACAAAAGACCTCAAGTAGCCAAAACAGTCTTGAGCAAAAGTTTGTGTGAACTAAAGATTTTTTCTCTTTTTTTGGGGGGGGGGGGGGCGGGGGTAACATTCTATTTTTTGTTTTGTTTTAAAGTCAGGAGAGGATGTTGAATTAATTTTATAGACCACTTTATGGGAAACAGTTATGCATAGAATAATTTGCTTCTTTTTTCTAAAATCAGTCACTAACATATTCTGAAAATTGTAAAAAACATAAAGAGTAAAATAAATAACTCTAGCATAAATTTATGTGAAATATTCAATAGACCCTTGTCTGAAAAAGATGCCAAAGATAACACAGGACCAAGATTCTTGACCACAGCATTCACTGTTGACAACCTTTTATGGATAGAAAATAGATATACTGTGTCAGTATAAATACGCAAAAGTGATCATCAGGCTGATTTTATAATTCCAGTATTTCAGTTCTTGTTTTTCCATTATCTCATTATACACTAAGCTTAAAAAATCTTAGCAAGGAAGATGTTAAAACTATCAGTCCTAGCAGTATTAATATTCTTTTCTTGTTTTCTTTTGTTAAGCTGTGCATTGTGATACTGCCATAAGTGGCTCTGAGCTTTTGTGTCTTTGGTTCATATCTTTCAATATGTGTTTTTAGGGCAAAGGTTTGAAAACATGTTGGAAAAGAATGTGAAAAAATTTAAGACACTAAATTCAAAATAACAAGCTACTAAGTTTCACAGGGGCTAAAAAAGAATCATTCCACAGCTACACTATTTGCCATGTGGCAGAACTTGGGAAAGTTACTTCGCTTGCCCGTTAAAAGCACAATGTAAAGCACATTGAATGGTAGAACAGGAACAGTGGAAAAATGTGCTCTCTACATCACAGAGTTACTTACTAATCCAGTCTTGGACTACCTCTGCACCTTTCCTATGTGAGAAAAGAAACATTTATGTGTTTAAGCCACTATTGCTGCTGTTGTTGTTACTGGTTTTGTTTCTGTTTTCTGCTATATGGAAATCTGATCCTAACACAGGGGTAATCACAGTCCTTTTCTCATAGGGTTATTGTGATGATTTAACTGAGAGACACACGTGGAGCCCTTAGAATGGCACCTCCTGTGTAACACTTTTCTGCAAGGGCCAGCCGTTCTAGTACCTAGTTCTCTGCCTAGTTTCAGAGTCTAGGAGGAAGGAAGCAAGTCACACCTCACTAGTAAGAAGCCTAGAGAAGAACGGAGAGGTCAGAAAGTGAGGATTGCAGGCAATTATTATTAGAAATAAGACGAGAAAAGACCATTAAATTATGGAACCCATTTTTCCAGGAATTCAGAAACTTTTAATTTGGACAGGTCTCTATGATGAAGAATGTGGCTGGTTTTGCTCCCCAGTTCCTGGGAGATAGCCTTTAAATCATCAGAATTTCCCAAGTGATATGAGTGTCTGTGTTATTCATAGTGGGTCCCTCAAATCATACCTAATAGTTTATGCTAATAAGGTGACTAATGGTGGGTCCCCAGATAGTTTATTACGCTAATGAGATGAATTAGGATGGGATTATTGGGACTATCAGAAGGATTAACCATGTAATTAGTAAGTTGGGGCTTGGAGCTGTCAGCCTAATCCCTGGGGAGGAGAGGAGGACTGAAGACTGAGTAGCATGACCAATGATTCAGTCAATTACGCCTACGTAATGAAGCCCCAGTGAAATCTATGGACAATGAAGTTCAACGGAGCTTCCCTGGTTGCCAGAGCTCTTGAACCGTAC
Organism: Eulemur rufifrons; assembly: GCF_041146395.1. Lineage (NCBI taxonomy): Eukaryota > Metazoa > Chordata > Mammalia > Primates > Lemuridae > Eulemur > Eulemur rufifrons. The sequence continues at coordinate 7,103,685 of NC_091000.1, read as the reverse complement.
TGGACCACACATCAAAGTGACCACTGGAGATAATGTCGTCTAGGACCCCAGAGAAAGGACAATGGAAGATTCATGTTTGGTCCCTCTCAGGCCTCACTCACCCTGTGAGTCTATTCTTTTGGATGGTTTTCATTTCCTTTTCTTATAATAAAACTGTAATCCTGAGTACATAAGTTTCCTAAGTTTGGTGAGTCATTCTAGTGAATCAAATGTGGAGGGGCAGTGGGAATCCCCAAATTTGCAGCCAGCTGATCAGAAGGGAAGGTGGCCTGGGGAATCCCAGACTTGCAGCTGGCATCTGAAGTGTGTGCAGTCGTGTAGATAGAGGAGTGTGTCCTTAGCCTGCGAAGTTTGGCTCAGCTCCAGGTAGTTGGTGTCAGAAGTCATTGCAAGGAAATAAGCAACTGAATTGTTTCTCTCCTCATTCCTTCCATGACATCAGCCTTGGGACACAGGGGTTTTGTTCTGGGCTTGAATTCTTCCTGAATCCAACCCAAACTGCCTAGATGTGTCACATCACATTGATCTTCTCATCTATTGGGCATAATGGGGCGACACTGAAGAAGAGAATTGTAATAAAGATCGAGAATTCTGAATTTTAAAACTAAAGAAGAAACATAGCAGTACCTTAGAATTTGATTTGGGATTATATTACTACCATAGCAGATAAAAAGAACAAACTCATTATTTTAAAGAGCAAACATCTAAAATAGCAATGTGAACACTCTGATGAAAGGTCTTAACTTCAGAATAAAAATTGTGTCTGTTTTGAGAACAGTTTTTTTTTTTTGCCAACATAATTCATAACACTCATTTAAGAGTAAAACCCTAAGTTATTTTTAAACCAAATTTTGATTTAGGACTATATTACTGGAGAACAAAATTCTTATAAACAACTAAGCACTTGTTTGTGGAGTTTGGCTCTGACTTGCTAAGTCAGCTAAGTTATTTTCATGGATGATTACTTTAATTATATTTTCTACTGATACGTCTCCATTTTTCTCCTATCGTACATTCCTATGAGAGCTTTCTGTGACCCTCAGAAAATTAAATTATTTGTATAGGAACTTTGCAAATATTTATCAAACTGATTGCCCAAATTACTTGCCAGTGAGTTTTGCCAGCATATAAGCACTGATTCTACCCCACCTATCCCTCTCATCAGCACTCCTATTTTATTTCCAAGTATTCTCAAATGTCATTAACACATCATTTAGTGCTCTGACAAAGTTCTGGCAAAAGTAAAACAGTTACTTATTGACAAGTTCCCTAGAGTTGAGGTGTCATCAGTGAGGGGAAGCAGGCAAGGGCCAGTCGCTAATCCAAGGAACTTGGGGATTCTTCTCAAGTTTTACCTCATCCCAGGGATCCCTGCCAGGAAAACCTGAGAGGATGGTGCCTGCTTCACAGGCAAGACGATGAGTGAGGAGCTGCTAGATCCAGGCCAAAGCAGTTTCAGGGATCCCAACACAGCAGTGACCTCAGAGCTATGACCAGGCTCTGCCTGCTCTGTTACCGGGCACAGAGGACTGGCTGGTCAGTGGCCACCATTCAGTTACCATCCCAGAGACAACCCTATGAACTTCTTACACTCTTCCCTTTCCTTGGTTTCAAATGGCACCACTCGGTATCTTATCCTGATTGTACATTTCTCACAGGTCAGCTCATGTGCCTCAAATTGCTGACCCATCACTGTTTACCCCACACTCAGAGCTTCAGGTCAACTCATGCTAAACTCTGTTCTGATCACAACCACACATCACCTCAGCCAGAGTTAGGACTAAAATACAATCCGTAAGATTCAAATGTGCTACTTGGGTGATATCTAGACATCTTGAGGTCGAATTTTTAATTTTAATTTTAATTTTTTTTAAATTTAGAGACAGGGTCTTGCTCTGTTGCCCAGGCTGGAATGCGGTGGTGTCATAGCCCACTGCAGCCTCAAACTCCCAGGCTTAAGCGATCCTCCTGCCTCAGCCTCCTGAGTAGGTATATTTTTATTTTATCTAACACTTACAAAACTCTATTATGTGCCAGGCAGGATATGAAATGCTTTACAATAACAATTCATAATGGCCCAAGATTTAGTTTTATAATTATCATTCCTAATTTAAAGATGAGACAACTGAAGCACAAAAAGATTAAGTAACTTTTCTAATGTCCAACTGAAACCCAAGCAACTGAAACTGAAACCCAAGCAACTGAACTCCAGATTCTGGAATTGCTTGGCTCTGCTATGTAATCTTCTGGACTTTGTTGGTCTGGGCTTTCTCAACGCAAGGCTCTATTGTTATTTCAGTAATAATAACTCACCTTATGTATCTTTTGAAAATTTTCAGAACACTATTACAAACATCAGTACGCCAAGTGAAACAATGTTTTATTTGCTATAACATGATTAAATATTCCTACATAAAAATTTATAAAAGCACATTAGCATTGCACATGATCACTGATCAACAGTTTTTCGTGTCTGAGTTTCCATATCTTTGGTGGAAAAAATAAATAGATTTTTGTACTTGTGGGATTCATTTGGTAAGAAATCATAGAACTTTAAATTAGTTCTTAAACTACATTTTTCTTATATTTCATTTACAGTATGTTCCTATATGTATGTTCCAGAGAAGCATAAGCTATGTAAAAAAGTATCACAATTTCTCCGACTCATCTTACTTTTTTGGTCTCTAAAATTTCTCATTCACTCTATTATGATTTGAAGACTGTCAATGCTTGGGTTGAAAACTTTACTCCAATCTTGCCTTATAAAACCTTTTCTCTGATTACCTCAGCCTCAAATTATGTCCCGTATGTCCTTCTATAACATCATGCTTTGTCCATTTATTTCAAAGCATTTCAAACTCTATTCTGAAATTTGTGATTTAAATTTTATGTTTTTGTTTTCGTTGTTGTTTCTTTCACCATATTCCAAATTCTCTGCAGATGTGACTTTTGGTGGAGTTTTCAGTTCTTCAAATTAACATTATATTTTATTCACAGTAGATTTATGTATTCAATGATTTAAGAGGAAAGAATTTACCTTTATTTAGGACCGACCTTGCATCAGGTACTGTGAGGCACTGGGTATACAGTAATTGATTAAAAAAAAAAAAAAAAAGTCCCTGCTCTTATGCCGCTTACATTTTAGTGGGGAAAAGACTGGCAATAAATATACTCACCATTGAAACTGAATACGCAATTCAGCAGTGGCAGGTGGTGTTGCCCTTGTGGCCTGGGAAGGCCTCCAGGAGAACGAGGGAGGTGGAACACGTGCAGGAAGGACAATGTAGAGAGGGCTCCACACCCAGCCAAGGCGGGCCTGCGCCCTGTGCAGGTGAGGAATGGTGGGGCAGAGGGAGGTGAGCGGCTGGAGCACCGTCACCAATGGACAGTAGTAGGTGAGGGGTATGGAAGATACTGAGTCTGATCACAGACTTTGGAGGTCGTGGCAAGCACTTAAGACATTGTTCCAAGTGTGAAGGAAACCAACTGCTGTGTTTTAAAGTCAATGCTAATCTCATTTTCATTTTTAAGAAGCATCTTGGTTATAGTGTGAAGAAATGTTATAGGTGGTCATTTAAACTGGCCTCAAAGTTTGCTATTTTTCCCCAACCCCTATTTTCTAAAGACAGGAAAAAAATAACACCTCTAAATTCACAGAATCGCTCAGAGGCAGAACTCTGATTCAAGTTCAAGTGTGTTACATTCAAGCCTATGATCTTTTATAAAAGAGGTCTCAATACCCTTTCAAATTAATTGCTTATTTCCTTTATCATTCAACTTTAAGGTAAAGATGGCATTTATCTTTTATAATAGCATTGAACATGCTCTTTATCCATACTTTGTACAGAGAAACACAATTTTGAGGACAAAATGCTCTTTCTATTGGCTTGCAGACTTTAAGAAGTCTGGTGGCACAGCCCTGCAGCCAAGAAGTCAGGGGTCTGAAAACTCATCAGTGAGTAATGACATGGTCATTCCACTAAGCTGATAAGCAAAAATAAGTCAAATCTAAGTTTTCATGGAATGATACTAATGTCAATAATATGTTAAGAAAAGTCTATGTTTCCCATTTTTATTTTTGATACATCTTTTCATATTCCCATTCATCATGATTGTCTTGTGACAGTTCCTGTGGGATAAAGCAGCAGTGAATTTGGCACTAAAATGGTGTGCCTTAAGGAATGTTAACACCACTTGGAAGAAAGGGCAGCTTTGCCGTATTCAGTGTATCTGAACTTCTGAATACAATTACTGTGACACTGATGTATTCGGGGACTATTGCGTTTGTATTACTAAAGAGTCACTGTAAAATATGCTATTCTCTTTAAGAGACTCTCAAGCATAATGGGAAGAAAAGATGCCTAAGAAAAAGAAAGTTAAGGGTCTATAAAACAAGATTAGACTTCTTTGTTAAATACAATTCAGCTGAGATAATTCAGTGTGGACGGTTTTAGAGAATTCCACTTTTTCTTGGCTGTTACTAACTCTAGGAGCAAAGGCAACGGGGATTTCTGCTCTTTCCCTGTCTTATTGTCCTACTGTATTGCTACCCTTGTAAGTGACCTAACATGAACACATAGATCCAGCACTTCTAAGGTAACTTGATCATGGCTTAGCAGAAAATGACCTATATTCTATCCTAGAACTATTAGATAAAATGCATCCTTATGATAAACTGCAAGTGACATTTTATCCACTTCCTTTGTGCACAGAAATGTGAAAAGTAAAATATAATAGTCATTTAAAAGGCAGGAATATCACATTCACGTATTTATTTGGCTTTTTTAATTATCCCATAGTGTGGGTAGTGATGGCAGGTACATGCTGTTTCTGAACCAGGAATAATCAAGGGCCAATATTAAAATTGTATCTACTTTATCAATCCAGTGGTTTACTCTTAAAGCCAAGGTACAGTTGATGCTTTTGTTTAAAATTCATGTTCTTTGAGATAAGACCCTCATATGTTATTTTAGAATATTCATTTAAAATCAATAAGAAAAATCAATGTCCAACTTAATACCCAATCTTTTTGAATGGAAAAGTCATGCCCATTTATGGATTATGTAGTATACATTACAAGTACAAACTGGTTTCCAAGCACAGAATGTAGAATTTTTAATCAATAGCATGTAAAAGAACATTGGTAAATTAGTTTTCTGAAATTTCTATGTCATTTCCTAATCATAAATAAATTTGTTCTTAAATTTGATACAGATTTTATTATTAATTATATTTCTGAACTCAAGTTTGCAAGTTGGATTTAATTTGTCCAGGTAAGTGAGGAGGCACATCTGGTTTCTTTCTTTCATATATTCTGTTGAGTCAAGCATGTTCTTTCTTCTTGGATAATCTACAATAAACAGCATGGACCCACACAGTAATGAAACTCATACTATGAGAATATGAGCACAGCCCTAGTGTCCTGCTTCATCATCTTGTAAAACCAAAAAGACCACATTTCTTTCACTAATGAAATTAATGTGGCTCTACACATCCTGGGATAATCCCATTTACTTGGGATTGTTAATCGCATAATTCAAACATTGTTGCTTCTGAATTAGAGGCATTATCAGAATTCAGAAGGTACCACCTTGATGCCAGAGGACACCGTGGTGTGATGAGATGCTGGTTGGTTATTCTGGAACAGGTGCTGCCAAGCTGGAAACTCCAAGAATGGCCAGTAAGAAGTCTAACTTTATGTACTACGACCAACAGCATGGAAACCTCACAAAGGTGTCTGCAAAATATCATTGCCACAGAAGCTTGACGCACAGGGCAGTAGTGGTTCCACATACTTCAAGGAGAAGTATCTGGAGCAAGAGTCACCACTGCATGCAAAGAGCATTGCATATGGTGTCTGCCTACTGCTGTGCAAGTCTGATCATTTTAATGCTGATCTAGCAGGGCCTGTTGAAAGTCACCCTGGGAGAAGAGAAATGTAAGCAGATTTCCTTGCTCCTCCTACCCCTCCAAAGTTACACTCAGCTATGCTCACTCCATACTTTCAGATATCTGGTATTTGTACATAGCTATTAAGCATAAAGCATATTCTCAACATGGAGTGAGTGGATTAGAAAATGGATGTGGAGAGATTTCTGGCATCAGGAATATTGATTCCATGATTGGTCCCTTTCCCCCAATAATCTAGGCTCTGGCATTGTGCCTAGTTGCTAGTTTCAATTCCCTCTCTATTAGGATGAGATGCCCCATGAGAAGATCTTAATCTTTCCTGCCTATTAACCTCTATTGGTATTTCCTCAAAAGGAAGAGGAAGTGGGATCCTGATCCCTTCTTTCACAGGCAGTTCCTTGCTCTTTGGTAAAATTTACCAGCTTTTCCTAGCAAGTCTTCAGTTGTTCTGTATTCCAAAGAGTAGCTGGGGTGAGGCAGTCAGTAAACTTTGTCAATCTCCAAAATTTCTTCCTTTGGGCTGATGATTACAGCTATAACAATAACAACTTTTAAATAAAGTGATTTTGTTTTAAAAAATTAAAATGAAATATCAGAAGGATAGCAAATATTTCTTTCAGAAGGTCTACGCCTATTCTTTTTATACCTTGCTTTTGTCAAGAACAGTTCAGAAGAAAAGAATTTCTTTCTTCCCTGAATAATTCTACATTTATATTCTTTTATTTTTCTTAAATTAACTGAAACTGTTAAGGAAAACTACTGAACTCTAGGTTAGAAAATTAGCATGAATGTCCAATATAAATATAAACCTTTAAAATATGGAAATACCTATACTTTTAGCCCAACTTTTGTAATCTCATATAGAAAATGGCTTCTTTAAATTTTATCTGTTTGAGGCTATATATATATTTAAACTCTATTTTTTATTTGAAAATATTTATTATTTGGACATTTCCCTTTCCTTTTTTGGAAATAATTCTGTAAATTTAAAGCATTCTAAATCAAACATTGTCCACTTTCACAATTGTTGAGGCCATTTTGATAGTCCACTCAGCAAAAGCAAAATCAACCCATTCAGGTAAAAAACGGGGTAAAAGACTGTGCTGACACTAAATTTTTAAAAATCTATGACTTTCTTTTTCCCTATGTGAATTTATAATAGCAGTTTCTCAAAATATTTTGAAAGAATAATCAAAACTCCAAATAATCTCAGAGTATGAGGAAATAAAATAATTTCAACATTTACTACAAAGAAACTGAGAAATTTTTAAAAAAGTTTATTGTTACAGAAATATGATTCACAATCCTCATCAGAGCAGCCACTGACCTCATGAGGGTGGGGACAGTACTGTACCTCGGTGACCCAGAATGCACAGTCCCCTTTAGTTTCCAGCAGTCAATTTAGGAGAAAGTCCAATTTTCCTTTTAAACCACAAAAGTACAAAAGACCTGAAAATACACATTATTTTCAGGAAAAAATAGGTCCATGCACTCTGTACTCATCCTTCTGAGGGTAGCTCCCTTTACTGATTCCAGGGTCCCTGACTCTCAGCTCTTTTTAAAGCATCAGTGGGATGTTTTCAATTGGTCATAGACATTTTCTGGCACGGTCTGTCTGAAAAATGGAACAAGAGGGTATTCACACAAGTTTAATCTTTGGTGAGGCTCCCTGTTACACTGATTTTCTTTTGTATATTAAGAATCACTGCTAACTTCATTTCTACAACTTGTTCTGTTGTAAAATAATGCACATGAAAGCCTCTGATATAGGCAGTGAAAAGGTGATACAATGCCTCAAGTATGAGGATAAGATGCTCAGCTGTATAACTTACAGAGAGTATGTTAACACCAGCATGGAAAGTGGTTTGCAGCCTGGACTCAGGACAACCAGCACTGATGCTATTTATACTAGTCCGAAGGTCAGGGCCCGAACTAAGATACTAACAATGAACAGAGAGAACAGGGGGAAATTCGAGAGAGATTTCTAAAGCAGAAGTGCCAGAATTTGGTGATTGATTAGATACGTGGGGCAAAGGGATAATGTTGTAAGAGGATAACTTCCAATTTTCTATTCACTGAGCTCAATAGTAAAGACATTAAACAAGGGAGAAAATGCAAGAAGAGCAGGGAGAAGACATTAACAACTGAAGAAATCAAGTAAGAAACACAAAATATGCAAGCTGAAGTGACAGGACAGGACTGGAAATGCAGGCACCTGAGCTGGCAGGGTACAGGTTATTTAAAGCCACAGAGGCTGATGAAATCACCCTGCAAGGGTCTTCAGAGGCACGTGGCAGTGTCAAAGCTTAAAACTAAGCTGAGCTATTCCTAGCATGCGATGTGTCTGAGCACCTGTGAAGACATATCATGTGGGACAGGTGTATTATGGGTCTACTAGTAAGAGGGAACAAACAGAAACTGCAAAGCCTCCAATCTAAGGGAATATCATATTAGGAGAGTCAAATTTTAGTTCTGCATAACTTCTGTTCCCCATCCTCAGACCTGGCTCTGAACTTGTGCCATGCGTGGTTGGTAAATAATGTGACTAGGAAGAACAGAAGGTCCAAAGGGAGAAGACGGAGGGTTGGAGGGGCTGTGCCCTCAATGTGGCCCAAGATCAAGGGGGAGGGACTGGTCATGTTGAAAGCACGGGCGGCTGTGGTCTGAGAGGGTCTTATCAAAAGCGTAAGCCTTCAGAGGCATAGCGGGTTCATCTGAATGCAAAGTCCATGATGCAGTCCTAAGAGGGAATGACTGAGGCTGAGGAGAGATGAAATGCATTTGATCTGAAGAGAGAGAGGAATTGAAAATCAGAACGTGAGCTGCTTATCCATGTAAACACTGAAATCATGCAGCTAATTCAGAGGTAAATGAAAGACACAATAGTGAATTGGTTATGCAAAGTCATCAACAGCACAGGTGTAAGAGCAGGCCAAGGAGAACAAGAGGCTGGAGAAAACACAGTGGTCGTGCAGCAACACGAAGATAAGGAACAGCCTGGCCGACAGTACGTAATTCGTTTCATCATTACTAGAAGTGGGCCAGACATTTGGCAATGAGCGTCACAGCAGACAGAGAAAAGAGGAAAACACAATCTGATCAAATATTCACGTGACCATAAGATAAGAATGAAACAGTTACTTTGGCACATTGTCTTTTCCTTATAATGAGCCTGAAGAAAAATTCCTGCTGTGGTTCTTTAAAAAGAGTATACTATGTGATATTATTTATTCAGTCTAAGAGAGAATTTCGTTTTTTTAAAAAAATATTGTAATGGAATATCTACTGGCTTAAAAACAGACATATAGATCAATGGAATAGAATAGGGAGCTCAGAAGTAAACCACATATATATGGTCAACTAATCTTTGACAAGAGTGCCAAGAATACACAATGGGGGAAAAAGTGTCTTTATAAGTGGTGGGGGGAAAAAGTGTCTTTATAAGTGGTGTTGGGAAAACTGGATATCCACATGCCAAAGAATGAAATCAGACCCTTGTGTTATACCATATACAACATTTAACCCAATATGGATTAGAGACTTAAATATAAGCTTTGAAAATGTAAAAGTCCTAAAAGGAAACTGAAGAAAAGCTCTGTGAATGGGTCTGGTCTGGGCAATGATTTTTGGGATGACACCAAAAGTGCAGGCAACAAAGGCAAAAATAAAAAAGTAGACTATGTGTTTCAAACGAAAAAGTTTCTATACAGCAAAAGAAATAATCAACAACATAAAAAGGCAACCTATGGAATGGGAGAAGATATTTGCAAACCATACATATGATAAGGGATTATTATCCAAAATATATAAGGAACTGACACAATTCAATAGCAAACCCCCCCCAAATAACCCAATTAGAAAATGAGCAAAGGACTTGAATAGACACTTTTCCAAAGACATACAAATGGCCAACAGGTATATGAAAAGGTGCTCAACATCAGTAATTATCAGAGAATTTCAAATTAAAACTATAATGAGATGTCATCTCATACCTATTAGAATGACTATTATCAAAAAGACAAAGATAAGGGTTGGAGAGAATGTGGAGATAAGGGAACACTTGTATACTGCTGGTGGGAATATCAATTAGCACAGCCATTATGGAAGAGAGTATGGAGGTTCCTAAAAAATTTAAAAATACAACTACTGTATGACGGAGCAATCCCACTTCTGGGTATCTACCAAAGGAAATGGAAATCAGTCTGCCAAAGAGATGGCTGCACTCCCACGTTCACATGGCATCAACCTAAGTGTCCATCAATGGATGGAAGAATAATGAAAATGTAATACACACACAGATACACAATGGAATATTATTCAGCCATAAAAGGGAGGAAATCCTGCCATTTGTGACAACATGGATGAACCTGGAGTACATTACGCTTAGTGAAATAAGCCAGACACAGAAGGACACAGAAGGACAAATACTTACGATCTCACGTGTGGAATCTAAAAAAGTCAAATGCATAGAAAGAGAGAGTAAAACGCTGATTGTCAGGACGGGGGCCTGGGGAAAATGGGCAGATGTTGATCAAAGGCTACAAACTTTCAGTTATAAAATGAACAAGTTCTGGGGATCTAAGGTACAGCAAGAGATGTAATCAATGTGTTAATAAATTTAACTGTGAAAATCATTCTACAATAAACATGTATATCAGATTTAAAAAAAACATACTATGTTATTTTTTTCAGTCTAGGAACAAATTTAGTTAAAAAAATGAAGTATCTATATCTATGCTGACACACACACATACATATATGTATTCCTTTTAATACTTTTCTTACCATTAATTACCCTGGCCTCACAAGTAATTCTCTGTCCAAGTTTTGCTATTACACATTAAAATTGGGTCATTTTTATCAAATCTTTTCCCATTAAAAATTAACTTTACGATTCCAATTTTTCAGCACCCTGACCTCTCTAGTAACTAATCTGATTAACTGATGTTTTCCAGAAGCAACAAATGGTAATGGGTTAATATGTTACTTTTCCTGAGAAGTATATGTAATTTCATGGCCTCATGGTCATATACCAAGCCAGAGATTTTTAATATTTTCTTTTATTTAGCTGAAGTTTTTTTTTTTAATAATGTAAGGGGATCTTTAATACATTAAAGGGTCACAGAGAGAGCTGCCCAGGTTGAAGCACTGGGGATCTGCAGTCCAGTCCTCTTAGCTTTGCCTTTTACCATCCACAGTGTGTGCCGAGGATGCTTCACCGCACCCTGGCATTCTGCAGAGCATGGTTTCCACTGCCTTAAATGAAAGGGATGCTGAACTCCTGTATAGTGGGGACATTTGAGACATCATCAACCCCTCAATTTACTTCACCTAGAGAACTGCCTACTCTGCCTTTGACTACAAACATCCCTAACTTCCACATTATATTAGTGTCCCAGAAATAAAAAATAAATGTCACCATCAGGTGCTACCATGTTGGTTAGGATATATAAGCGTTACTGACAGGAAATAGGATTGCTGCCGTATAACAGAGGCAGGGAACTCAACATCAAAGACTCCAAATGATTTTCGAGACTAGGGCAGTGTTTGACAAACCATTAACATGGTATGGATCACCTGGAGAATCTGGTTAAAATGCCAATTTAGATAGTGGGTCTGAGTTGGGGCATCAGATCCCAAATTTGTAAAAAAATTCCTAGATGATACTTAGGCTGTTTGTTGGCTATTGAGTATGGAGGCTCTAGGACACCTCCTAGAACTGCCTTATGCGGGTGGTAAAAAGTTTATTGAAGATTATTGCAACTCCATACAGGCAGGACCAGAAAGTGCTCAGAATTTGCAGGAGTGAAGGTTTAGGTTATGTCATCTGGTAATGAATCCTGACCAGCTGGGGTACTAGCCAAGGACCATAACCTCACAATGTATCGCAGAAATAATGATCCATTAATTTTTTTCTGGTTTCGTTATTTACCAATTTCTTTTCTTTTAAATTCTATCTCTTACCCCTGCTATTTTATTTGAGGTGGATCACTGGTAGGTTATTTTATAATTTAGTCCTTAGTTATAAGGTAATCAAGCAAGGATTGTGGCTGAAGTATAAGATGAACAATTAGAAATCAAAACCCATAAAACATAAATCCTCAAATTTTGCAAACTAGAATTATAGATTCAATTTGACACCCTCTTTAATAGATTTATACAGTGGGCAGCAATCGTTATGAATTGTCAGGAACAGGAAAGTGAGCATAATCTAATTCACATTTATAATAGAATGAAGCACTCAGAGGGCATGAGGGATAGTAATAAATTTAATAATTCTTGGCACAGCCATTCATAATGGTAATATTTCACACTGTATACTAGACTATGCAAATGGAAAAATGTAATAAAAGCAATTTACTTCAGAACTTTCCCAAGGGTCAGATTAGCTTTATGAAATATTCACTGAAGCAAGGTGGATTTGTATATGATATGTATATGGTTTATTCTGGAATATCTTAACATAATAATTTTGGGTAGTTAATCCTTAGATTATTAATTTTCTTGTTGTTATTGTTGAAGTTTTCACCTCAAATAGTTAGCTACAAAAAAGTTTTCTGAAACAAATCAGGGAAAAATATCTAGACCCACAGAAGAAATTTAAGGGAAAAGGGCCTTCAATGTTCTCTGGTATTACTTTTCTCATGATCCAGTTATTGATGGTGTTTTTTTTTAAAAAGTCTGAAATAGTCACTGTTTATATATTCTCTTACCTTTCAATTATACAAAATATCATATGCATTCAAAGTAAACAGAATAATATAATGATCACCCATCTACCATTACTCGACTTCAATATTTATAAACATTTTGCTATTCTTGTACCCATACTTTGACTGACTTATTTCCCATTCAATATCAACATCAATGATAATATTAATGGCAATTACCTTATGGGTAAGAATAATGACAATTACTGTCATTTATAAGTCTACTTTGGGTATAAGTTACATATATTGAAATGAACTGAAATCTGAGCTATAAAATTTTGACAGATGTATGAACCTATGTAATCCAAACCCATTATGATATAGAACATTTCTATCTCCCCACAAAATGCTTTTCTTTCCCTTTCCAATTACATCCCTCCTAAGACCACTGTTCTGACTTTCCCCCTTAAATTAGTTTTGCTGTTCTAGAATTTCAATAAATACAATCATAAATTCAGCATCCCCAAACTTATAGAATGCAGCAAAACAAATGCTAAGGGGGAAATTTATAGCTATAAATGCTTATACCAAAAAACAAAAAAGATCTCAAATCAACAACCTAAATGTATAACTTAAGGAACTAGAAAAAAGAACAAATTAAACAATGCCAGAAGAAGGAAGGAGATAATAGGATAAGAGTATAGATTAATGCAACAGAGAACAGAAAAACAATAGAGAAAATCAATGAAACCAAAAGTTGGTTCTTTAAAAAGATCAACAAAACTTTAGCTAGATCAACTAAGAAAAGAGAGCAAACTCAAATTACTAAAATCAGAAATGAAAGCAGGGACACTACTGCTGATTCTACAGAAATAAAAAAAGATTATAAAGGAACACTATGTACAACTGCACACCAACAAATTGAGTAATCTAGATGAAAGGGACAAATTCCTAGAAACACAAAACCTATGAAGACTGAATAGTGAAGAAATAGAAAATGTGAATATACCTATAATTGGTAGGTAAGAAGATTGAATCACTACTAAAAAATCTTCGGACAAAGAAAAGCCCTGGACCTGATGGCTTCAATGATGAATTCTACCAAACACTTAAAGAACTAATAGCAAATCCTTCTAAAACTTTTTCAAAAAATTGAAGAGAAGGGAACATTTTCTAATTCATTCTATTAGGCCAGCATCACCTAATACAAAAGCCAGATAAAGACACTGGAATATCTCTATCAACATTGGTGCAAATATCCTCAACAAAATACTAGTAAACCAAATTTTGCAGCATGTTAAAAGGATTATACACCATGACCAAGTGGAATTGATTCTTATAATTCATCACATTAACAGAATGAAGGGGGGGAAATCACATATCATCTAAATTGATGCAGAAAAAGCACTGAAGAAAATTCAGCACCCTTTTATGATAAAAAACACTCAACAAACTAGAAATAAAAGAAAACTACCTTAACATAATAAAAGCCATTATAGGAAAAACCCACAGAAAACATCATACTCAATGGTGAAAGACTGAAATCTTTTCCTTTAAGATCAGGAATAAGGCAAAGATGTCCATTCTCACCACTTCTACTCAACATAGTATTGGAAATTCTACCAAGAGCTAGTAGACAAGAAAAAGAAATGGAAGGCATTCACATTGTAAAGAAAGAAGTAAAATTATCTTGGTTCACAGATGATATGATCTTATATGTAGAAAACCCTAAAGATCCCACAAAACACTTAGAACTAATAAATGAATTCAGTAAAGTAGCAGAATACAAGGTTAGTTAATTCATTGTTAGTAATCCACTAATAAGAACAATTTGAAAAGGAAATTATGAAAATAATTTCATTTACAATAGCATCAAAAAGAATAAAATACTTAGGAATTATCTTAATCAAGGAGGTAAAGACTTGTACAATAAAGACTATAAAACATTCCTGAAAGATTAAAGAAGACAAAAGTCAATGGAAACACATCCCATATTCATGGATTGGAAGACTTAATATTGATATGTCAATATATGCCACTTTCCTGGCATAGTGGGTTCTTAATCATGGGTGCACATAAACACTGAGGAAGTTTAAAAAAATACTAATATCTAAGTCCCAACCCAGAGATTCTAATGTAATTGGTCTGGATTTCAGCTTGGGTATTGGGATTTTTATTTTTTATTTATTTATTTTTTTTTTTTGAGACAGAGTCTCACTTTGTTGCCCTGGCTAGAGTGAGTGCCGTGGCGTCAGTCTAGCTCACAGCAACCTCAAACTCCTGGGCTTAAGCGATCCTACTGCCTCAGCCTCCCGAGTAGCTGGGGCTACAGGCATGCGCCACCATGCCCGGCTAATTTTTTGTATATATGTATTTTAGTTGTCCATATAATTTCTTTCTATTTTTAGTAGAGACGGGGTCTCACTCTTGCTCAGGCTGGTCTCGAACTCCTGACCTCGAGCGATCCACCCGCCTCGGCCTCCCAGAGTGCTAGGATTACAGGCGTGAGCCACCGCGCCCGGCCGGGTATTGGGATTTTTAAAGCAGTGGTTCTCAAATTTTGATGTGCATCAGAATTATGTGGAAGGCTTGTTAAAACAGATTACTAAGCCCCATGCTCAGGTTCTGATATTGCAGGATTACAGCAGGGCCTGAGAATTTGTATTTCTAACACATTCTTAGGTGATGCTGCTGCTGATCTGGGGACCACACTTTGAAAACCACTGCTTGCTCTTTTGTTATATATAAATGAATTTACATAGACACTCAGATTATATAGGGAAAAGGAGTAAGAAGGCATAAGATAAAAATATTAATTCAAAATTATAAAATTCACAGCATATTTTAAAGCCAATTGCTATGATTTGAATGTGCCCCCAAAAAGCATGTGTTGAAAACTTAATGCTCAATGCAACAATGTTGGGAAGTGAGGTCTAGTAAGAGGTGAACAGGTCATGAATTCTTTGTCCTCATGAATGGATAAATGTGCTATCGCAGCACTAGGTTAGTTATTGTGAGCATGGCTTTATCATAAAAGGGAGTTTGGCCCCCGTCTTGCTTTCTTGTTCTCACCCTCTCCTGCCCTTCTGCCCTCTGCCATGTGATAATGAAGCATGACGACCCCTGCCAAATGCCAGGATCATGCTCTTGGACTTCCCAGCCTCTAGAACCATGAGCCAAATAGATTCCCCAGTATGTAGTATTCTGTTGTAGCAACATAAAACAGACTAAGACACCAACCAATAGCTTTAAAGAAATGTTTAACAGTTTGACTTTGTTCAAACTAGTTCATAGACATTCAGAATTATTAGTGGCTTCTTAGAGATGATCATCATTTTTAAACACTACAACATACTGTGAATTTCTCTAAAAATAAATGTCATTTTTACTAAACAATAGATTACCATAGAGAAAATATAAGTTAAACTGTAATTATTCATGTGTGCTGTCAACTCTAAATGACCTATTCAACAGAAATAGCAAGTGATGCTATCTTTAGTGTTTTATGGCATTCTTTCAGAAAAGTGGCATTTCCTGTTATTTCTTTTGCAGCTTATCTGCATCCTAAAACATAATAACTAGGGATGAAATCATTCTAATTTTAAAACAGCTATCTACTTATATCTGTGCCATTTTGTTATAATAAAAGTTCTATAAAAACCTTATTGTTTTCTTTAAAACTAAAGCCTCAAAAATAACCTGGTAAAAAACAGATGGTTAAATGTATTCTGCCATGAACTTAAGATTTTATTTAAACACAAACAACTATTTTATTGACTAAAAATACTGATCCTTGATAAAGTCATTCACTCAAGCACATTTAACATTTATTTCACATACTTTTTATTCCTTTCTCCTTAGTAATACTTATCTTATTTTCCTAAGATTATTTTCTTAATATTAATTGATTTTAATTTATATATTGTTTATGTGTTGTAAACTGCCATAAATTCTCTGGGGAAAAAAGTGAGAAAAATAGATAATAGATGGATGCATGGAAATCTGTCCAGAGGGATGGTCATACATACAGACAGATAAAAGAAAATGACTTACACAAGGAAGGAAGGAGGATGGAGGGAAGAAAATGAAGGGTAGGAAAAAAAAGGCAGAGAGAAGGGGAGGTACAGAGGAAGAGAAAAAAGAAAACAGAATGGAATGAAGGAATTCCTATCAGTATTTTTAGGTAATAAAATCTTTGGATTGGATTCCATAAATGTAACTAAAAAAATTACTGACCTGTGTTTGCAGTATGTCTTAGTTTGTTGGTGACCCCTACAAAAGACCCCAAAACAAAACAAAACAATAAAAAAGACATGGACAAGGACCAAAAGCAGTGCTGTCCTCCCTCATGTATCCTGCTGCTACTTCAATTTCAACAGATCCCAAACTTAAGTTGTCTTCCCTACTTCCCTAGTTTTTCATCTGGTTCTTCTGTCTTCACAGTGTCCTATACAATGTGGTGAGGAAAAAAGACAAATTTTGGAGATATACAATGAATTTTGAAGCAACAGTGTAAACTCAGGCAAATTAATATTTCTTACTCTGTTCCCTCATCCATAGAAAAGGACAGAGTCATCTATTGATCCCATTCCCCATTGGATTACTAGGATAAACTAAGGTGATATGTGTGAAAACTCTATTTCCCTATAGTTCACACAGTAGGTCTTCAATAAATAAAAGTACCCTCACTTACTCTTATACTCACCAGCAAATCATTGTTAAGTTCACACTCACATAATCTACCTAGTTTAGTTCCTTACCTGGCCTCTAGGTTGTGAGAAAAAAATTTATCCCGTTTCTCTACCTTCAGCCCCATTTTTTCTACCTCCTAATGTACCTCTGTTCTAGCCCAAATAATGGTGAAAATCCATTCTCCAGAAACACACTTCTCATCATGTCACTTCACTGTTTAAAACCCATCAGTGGGTGGTCATTACCGTCAGGTAATAACCAAATTTACATTCAATCTCAAGTGGCTTTTAAGTTTTAGCTAACACTAATTTGGCTTCCCTTTCCCCAAAATTCTACAATTTCATCTTGCATTCCTTCCATACGCATCTCCATGTTTCTACACAAATCTACTGGGTTTAATTCTGTCCTTGTCCCTTCTGATACTGCCTACACTCCAACACTTTTGTCTGGAACATGGAGAATGCTTTGTTCTCAGCCTCTTATGTTTCCAATTCCTTATTGGTCCTTCCAGGCCCAGCTTTTACTTCCTCCATGATTATTTCCTTTTCAAGTCCCTCCAATCTCGATTGCTTTCTACAAAAGCACTACAGTCTGTATTATGCTATTGCCAATTCAAGCCTTATATTTATATAAAATTAGTGTTCTACACATCAGAAATTTTACACATACTTATTGTCTCAGAAAAAAAGTGTTCTTAAATAAATATGACAGCAATATGTACTAATTATAAAAACCTATATATATATATTGTGAAATGCACAAAGAATGATATAAAAAATAAGCCATCCTTCACTCTTCTACCAAGAGATGAACTATTCAAATCTGGTTGTATTTTCTTAGTCATTTTTTCTTTGCTTGTATAGTTAATAATTAGAATAATATTTATATATTGATATTTTAGTGTGTTCCTATTTCTCATTTTATCCTGTATATCTATCCATGAAATTCCATATTCTTTGACGCCTGAAGTTCTGACTAGGGAGGGGGGGGGACGGGGGTGGGGGGAGGGGATGGGTTCATACCTACATGATGAGTGTGATGTGCACTGTCTAGGGAATGGACACACTTGAAGCTCAGATTCGGGGGCTTGGGGAGGCATGGGCAATATATATAACCTGAACTTTTGTACCCCCATAATGCGCTGGAAAAAAAAATAAAGAAAGAAAAAGAAAATATAATTTTAATGTATACATAATTTTTTATTTTTTTAATTTCAGAATATTACAGGGGTAATATTCTGGTTACATGAATTCTTGGTTACATGAATTACTTTTGTACAGTTTGAGTCAAAGTTATAAGTGTGTCCATCACCCATATAGTGTGCACTGTAACCATTAGGTATGAAATTACTCATCTCCTCCTCCTCCCTCCCATCTGCTTGATTTCCGTTGAATTTTACTACCATATATATACAGGAGTGTTGATTATTTACTTCCAATTTAATAGTGAGTCCATGTGGTGTTTGTTTTTCCATTCTTGCAATACTTCACTTAAGAGGACTGGTCTCCAATTTTATCCAGGTTGTTAGAAATGGTATTAGTTCACCATTTTTTTTTTTTTTTGTGGTGGAGTAATATTCCATGGTATACTTACACCACATTTTATTAATCCACTCATGTGTTGATGGGCATTTGGGTTGTTTCCATATCTTTGCTATTGTTAACTGTGCTGCTATAAACATTTGAGTGCAAGTGTCTTTTTTATAAAATGTCTTTTTTTTTCTTTGGGTAGATGCCTAGTAATGGGATTTCTGGATCAAATGCTAGGTCTACTTTTAGTTCTTTGTGGTATCTCCATACTATTTTCCACAGGGTTTGAACTAGTTTGCAGTCCTACCAGCACTATATGAGTATTCCTATCTCTCTGCATCCATGCCAGCGTCTGTTGTTTTGGGAGTTTTTGATAAAAGCGGTTCTCACTGGAGTTAAGCGATATCTCATTGTGGTTTTGATTTGCATTTCTCTGATGCTTAGAGATGCTGAGCATTTCTTCATATGTTTGTTGGCCATTAGTCTATCTTCTTTTGAAAAGCTTCTGTTCGTGTCTTTTGCCCACTTTTCAATGGGGTTGTTTGATGTTTTCTTGCTGAGTTGCTTGAGTTATTTGTAGATTCTGGTTATTAGCCCTTTATAAACAGTACAGCATGCAAATATTTTTTCTCTTTTGTAGGTTGTCTATTCACTCTATGGACTGTTTCCTTGGTTGTGCAGAAGGTTTTTAATCAGGTCCTATTTATTTCATAATATTTAATTAAAGATGAATACATTAACATTTGATCTCAATTCCCATTCCACCTACCCCTTAACTCTCTCTTCCCTTTCATATTCATATTTTCCAATAGCATTTTCTATGCTCATTGTCTTTATTTCCTCATTTTTTATTTTCAACCCACTGAAATATGACTTATGCTTCCATCATTACAAGAAAATATTTTAGTAAGGTCAGCAGAGAAATTCCCTGTTTGTCAG
This sequence comes from Eulemur rufifrons, assembly GCF_041146395.1. Lineage (NCBI taxonomy): Eukaryota > Metazoa > Chordata > Mammalia > Primates > Lemuridae > Eulemur > Eulemur rufifrons. Next base: position 7,083,965 of record NC_091000.1, on the reverse strand, counting down.
AGCTCATCTTTTTTACTTTCTTGGTAGGATTTCACACTGCCAGTGTCTACCTTAATGTACTCTCTCTCTTTTTTTTTTTAATCGAATGTAGTTTGTTTTCAGATTGGACTATGGCATAATGAAAAGGGGCTCTATTGGTCCTGGTGAAGAAATCTGGGTTTTAAGACTTTATTTACCCTTTCATTCATTAATGGATTTGTCTACTCTCTTTTCCTGACCTCTGTGACAAACCAGTCTCTTAGTTTTCCTTCTAACTCCTACTTCACTCCTCATACTACTTTGTGGCCTCATTCTCCTCTTTTTGACTTTTTTGACAGTGCTTGTCAAGGTTTGGTCTTAGGCTGTTCCATTCTAACTTTATTCATTCTCTGAGAGTACTCACATTCACACCATGGCTCTAGTTAGCATGCATTGATGACTCTCAAATTTGTATCTTCAGCCCAGGCCTCTCTTCCGGGCTCCAGTCTTGTACATCACCTACACATTGAACATTTCCATGTGGATGAATCACTGGCAACTGCAACTGCACACGTCTAACAGGGAACTTGCAATCCTTTTGCATAACTTGATCCTATTCAGCTTTCATATCTTGCTGAATGGCACCATTATCAATCCGATGGTGAAAGTCATAAACCTGAGATTTAGCCCTACGACTTTCCTCTTGTTCATTCCCAGGCCCAATAAAACACACAATTCTGTAAACTTTAACTCTATTGAATCTATCCACCTATTTCCATGTCTATTGCCAGTACGTGAGTTAAACTTAAGGTCCTCTCTTGACTGAATTATCAAAATTGTACCCTAACCCTCATTTGCTCATAAACTCTTCCAGTCCATTTTTATCACTGTAGTCAGTGTATTAACTTAAAAGTAGAAGTCTGATGATGTCACTATCTATCTTAGGACCCACCATTGACTTGTCATTACTTTTCCCTAAAATTCACAGTCTTAAGTTCTATAAGGCATTATGTGAGCTGGCTGAGAAATAAATCATAAGCCATCAGCTGGTAAATTAACGAATCCATAAAGTTCAAGCAAACTGCAGGTGTAGTACCTCTAGTGACAAGAGGGTTTTCAAAAAACCAAAATGGCCAAAGAGAATTAGCTCCAAACATCTGCCAGCTCAGAGAGTACTGAAGGCAAAGAATTAGGTCAGTAAAAGTCAAGAAATCATTTTCCTCCTTCTATCCCTTTACCCCTCTACTTTTTTCCTTTCCCTTCTTTTATAGTGACTTAAAAGCATCAGAAACTGTAGCTAGCAAAGAGGTAGAAAAGTAGTCACATAGGGCAACTATAACTACCCCCCTTCCTGCTGTTGGTAATGAGGGTGTAATAAAACCAATAAGACCACACATGCATGAATTCAGACAGAAAGGATCCAAAATATGCCAAAGAGGTTACAAATAAATCATTACAGACAAATAACAGTAAAATTCAATAACATCGAAAACAAAGGGAACATTCTAAAATTTTCCAACAAGAAATGGCAGATCATTAACAAGGAAAACCATCATCTTAAGATTCTTTTTTTTTTTTCTTATTTCAGCTCATTATGGGGGTACAAAAGTTCAGGTTATATATATTGCCCATGCCCTCCCATCCCCCCGAGTCTGAGCTTCAAGCGTGTCCATTCCCTAGACAGTGCACATCGCACTCATCATGTAGGTAAGAGGCAATAGAAGACGGTGTTTAATCTTCTGAATCTAGGCTCTGTCAAGCATTAGTTTTAGAACATTAAACAAGATATTTAACTTCTCCATAGCTCAGCTTCCTTGTTTATAAAATATAGATCATAGTAATTTCTACATCATAAGATTTTGGGGAGTACTAAATATATTAGAATATGTAAAAGTCATAAAAATAGGGCCAAACACACAATAGACACTATACGGCTATTAACTATTATCATGCTCAGAATTCTTGGTACAATATTTGATGGAGGAATACAATGGAATAACATTTTCAAAGTCAATATTAAGTCTTTTTGATATCCATTTGAATAATCATTTAAATATGAGTTAAAAAAGGAAAAATATAATAAATATAAAGAATCAAAATTAATACATCAGATATGATATTAACACATTAATAATATATTAGTAATTATTCATGCTTTATTTAAAATTTATTGATAGACTATTAAATGCCAAATGTAATTGTAAGTTCTTTATATGTATTAACTAATATAGTATTCACAAAAAACCCACATGGCAAAAAGAGGTTCACCAAAGGTCACCCAGGGTAGATCTGACAGGCAATCAAGGGAGTCACCTCCACAGTAAGCCCTCTTTGTAAGATTTGTAAATGGGAGGCAGATCTTAAATACAAACCATCTGTCTCTTGTTCCCTTTCTGAGGCTTTGCTCCATGAAAGTTTGTTTACAGATGTTATCTCTCAGAAAGGATCCTTGAGCATGGTTTCAGTGGAGGCAGAGAAACCTTTCTTTTCAGAGAGTTTTTGATTTTGGTTACCTGTCCTGTTGTGTTCTCTTCCATATAAAAATTCAATTAGTGGTTGAGTCCGCTTATGGATGAAACCAAATATTTCATAATAAATCATAGGCACCAGGTTGGCACTCATAAGAAAATGTGTGCAAAACAGAGCTTGATTGTTTGTTTTGGCCAAATTATGCATGCGTTTCTCCCAATATTTGAGTCATATCAACGAATGACTAAAGATACCAAAAGTAATATTCATGTTAGAAACCTTGAATTTTCACTTGTTAAGAAATAAAAACCACTGGTTAACTACCCAGAACCTTAAACCTACAATGATGAAAGAAAATATCAAAGGGGAAAATGGAAAAAAAAAAAAAAGTAAAAACGAGCATGTGGCCAGGTGGCCCAGTCATTTAGAACTAGTTTTGTAGGTCTTAAGTGGAAGCTGTCCCTGTCTTGCAGTTGCCATCTTGAAACAAAGCTTTGTGGTGGAAGCTATCTCTATCCAAGGGCCATTTGCTTCTGAAGAATTCCGAGGAATCCCTAATTTTTAATAAAATTTTATTTACTTTTTTAATTTCAGAATATTACGGGGATACAAATGTCTTGGTTACATGAATTACTTTTGTGCAGTTTGAGTCAAAGTTGTAAGTGTGTCCATCACCCATTTAGTGTGCATTGTACCCATTAGGTGTGAATTTACCCATCTCCCCCTCCCCCCTCCCACCTGCTTGATTTTGGATGAATTTTACTGCTATATGTACACAGGAGTGTTGATCATTTACTTCCAATTTAATAGTGAGTCCGTGTGGTGTTTGTTTTTCCATTCTTGCAATACTTCACTTAGGAAGATGGTCTCCAGTTCCATTCAGGTTATTACAAAAGGTGTAAGTTCACTATTTTTTTTTTTATGGTGGAGTAATATTCCATGGTATACACATACCACATTTTATTAATCCACTCATGTATTACTGGGCACTTGGGCTGTTTCCACGTCTTTGTGATTGTGAATTGTGCTGCTATAAACATTCAAGTGTCAAGTATCTTTTTTATAAAATGTCTTTTTTTCCTTCTGGTTAAATACCTAGTAGTGGGATTGCTGGATCAAATGGTAGGTCTTTTAGTTCTTTGAAGTATCTCCATACTGCTTTCCATTGACGTTGAATTAGTTTGCAGTCCCACCAGCAGTGTATAAGAGACCCTTTCTGTCCGCATCCACGCCAGTGTCTGTTGTTTTGGGAGTTTTTGATAAAAGCCACTCTCACTGGAGTTAGGTGATATCTTGTTGTGGTTTTGATTTGCATTTCCCTGATAATTAGAGGCGTTGAGCATTTCTTCATGTTTATAGGCCATTAGTCTATTTTCTTTTGAAAAGCTTCTTTTCATGTCTTCTGCCCACTTTTTAATGGGGCTATTTGGTGTTTTCTTGCTGATTCTCTTGAGTTCTTAGTAGATCCTGGTTATTAGCCCTTTATCGACAAATCCCTAATTTTAAAAATTCTAGTGGAATGTTGTCAATCCTGTTGTTAGTGGATCAAACCTTGTGTCTTTTTAGCTGGAAGACATAAATCCAGGTATCTATAACCTTGAGGTTAACTGTTGCTCTAGCCAAAATTACCTACTATTTCTTCCCAAGGTGGTTCCTAGAAATTTTTTCTATGCTGTCTTTTCCAAATGACAAAGTCTCTCTTTTTTAAGTGGGAGAGAGGCTGTTCAGGAGGGAGAATATGAAGGAAATGGAATTTATACCTGTTCATGACAAGACTGACTATATTGTATGAGTCCACTGTAGTGCTTTGCCATGTCTGCCCAAAGTAAGGCAGAGCCCAAGATTAGGAGAGAGGTAGCCAAACTTCAAAGGGAAGCCTGCGACAGTAACTTTTTTTTTTTTACTGTCAGAACCAGACCTTCCCAGTAAACAAAAGTTTTGTTCCACTTTGGAAACTGGAAAACATTGACTAGTATATTCAAAATCTACAGCAAGGGGATGACTGCATGAAACCCATTTGTAAGGGTTCAAAGGTACCCTGACGCTGGGTTCTTGCTCATACTCCACCTTTAGTTTTTACCAGGATTATGCTAGTGCAGATGAGACATGCGACCAGACACATTTTTAGAAGCCTGAATAAAATTTCTGCACCAATGTTGACAAAGTACAGTGATGAACTTGTCCTCCTTGGAGTGGATAATTTTGTGTAAAACGTTTGCAAGATTCCAACTGAGATCCTCTAGTGACAGCAAGCAGCCATTTTGAAAGTGACAGATTATCTTCATGTGATTTTTTTTTTAAATAACTCTTTCCATACTTTAAAACAAGTGTGATGTCCCAAAGAATATTCTTCTTTAAGTATCTGAAGATGACAGATACAGGGTGAAACAAGGGGAGGGTCTGTAGAGTAATAGAGGTAGCCACAACTTGAGTGGTTTCACTCTGAGGAAGAGGTTGTGTGAGAGTGGCAAGGCTTTTAGTTGATATTATCAGACATTCACAAGGCCACCGTTTAGTACACAGAAATTTCCCTGGGAGTTTAGGAGTAAATGGGAAATTGAGTGCTTGATATTCACTTGCAACAGCTTCATTGATGTCCCACTTTCTTTTTTCTTTTTCCAGATCTGGTCAACAGGAAGTGCTACTTCCTTTTTTCCCCCTTTAGCTTCTCTCAGCAAGGGTTTGTAGGTCTGGCAAAAGAACCATTTTCCATTCCAGCTTTTGCTTGTATATTAAATTCCCCTATTTTGATTTAAGGCCATTTAGAGAAAGTGAGGCAAGAACTTGGATTACATCTGCTCCAGGATCTACACCAAGGTGTGAAAGAGCCTCCCCTAAGGTCCCCAATGCAATCATCTCTTAGTTTGTTTGTTTGTTTTGGTGCATGAACTTCAAAAATTTTGCCTAATATTTATAGCTTTTCTAAATTCTTCTGATTTTACTATGGAATTTGAAGTTTCTTAAGTCATACTCAAGGTATTCATCCTACCTTTTCCAACCCATTTTATTGCATATGAGATTCCTAATAACATAAGTCAGTTGATAGTGATACGGAAACCCTGAATTATATGTTCCTAGAACTACTACAAATTGCTCTGTAAATTTATGCCTACCCTGTATCAGCTTTGAAAATGACTCTCAGCTCAGACCACAACCAAGGCTTAAAATCTGCCACAATTAGCTTATTCTGGTTTGATTAACTTTAAGAACCAATTGAGCCTTCAGTGTTTCTGGTTAGCCAGAAGAAAAAGGAAGCTAGTCTGAGACAGTGTTAGGGCAGGGGAAAATGGGGTCTTCAGGGTGGGAAAAGAGGAATAGTAAGATAACCTATGATTTTAGGTTAAAGTTATAATTTGGGCCAATCCAAAAATGAGACAGTCTTTCATATTTTTCATTTGTCTCTTCCGCAGAATAGTGACTGACGCATTTGCGGAACCTGACTTTTTACTGTAAGCTTTCTTGCACCAATCATTGAATGTTTGGGATTTCACTCCCTTTCCATTCAAAGACACCTCTCAAATGAATAATTTTGTTCTTATGAAAGCTTTCCCAAATGGTCAGTGGAATCCTAAATTACTGTTGGTAAACTAGGCCATTTAGAAAAAAAGACATATACTGGTTATAGCGTATACATGTAGGAGGCAAAAATTTGGCCGGAAAGAGACATGAACTTGGGTTTAGTCTGAGACAAATGAGTAACAGTCTGGCAATGGTGGGTCAGATGAGTTGTTTGTGCTACCTCATGTTCTGGCCTCCCCAACCTAAGGGCTAGGCGATCTGCAATGGCAAACCTGATAAAACTGTAATTCTTGGAAGAAGAAAAGTTTGGATAAGAGATCTCTTTCAAAATTAGTGTCTTATAAACAAAACAAGACTTCAGAAAATTTTATAAGCTTCTGATAAAGTTTATGGCAAAGTTTGTCCAGTGGAGGCCAGCATGAGGAGATGGCTTCTGAGCATCTAGCTCCCCGGCATGGCTCCATGAACTGAGTTCACAGGGCCTGTGCTTGTCCTTTTTCTTATGAACTTCCTGTTACCAACTCCCAAGAGACAATTATGAAGAAAGCAGGGACAAAAAGTAATGTTGTTAGTAATGAGGCAGATTTCTACTGTGGATGAATATTTTCAAATCTGATCAAATCATCAAAGGATTCCTGAAAGAAAAATCTTACAGGACAAAATACACTTAGCGTTTGGTAGCTTGATGGAAAGAATAGGAACTGACATCTAATGTGAGACTTACCCCATCGCTGTAGTCAGAGAGACTCGGAGCAAGGAAGGTCAAGAAGCCTCGGTAGTTTGCACTGTTTCTGAATTGAGGGTCTTTGGCCTGAGAAGCATGGGAGGAGGATTTTAGTAGGATCTCCAGGTTGTGGAACTCTCCAAAATATCAGCGGAAAACCTTTAAATAAAGGAAAGTTGTATTTAGTAGAACTTAGTGCAGTAAAGGAGCACACCACTTTGACAGAGTCTTAGCAGTGTCTCAGAGTAAGAGGTAGAACAATTGCAAGGCTTTGGGGTCTGGACTCAAGTAGTTAAATGTGGGTCTTTCAAAGTGGGAAATTTAGTAGGATTGGGAAAAGTTCATGATATAGTGTCAATAGTTTAGGATGGGTTGATACAGGTGTGTGAGGGTCTGGATGAATAAACTGTTATTGATAAGTAGGCTGTTTGCCAGAGTGAGAATATTATTGTCTTCAATATATTGATTTGCCAGCATTTCCCGAAGTAAACAGTGAAATTAATTATTGGTTTGCAATCTTATCTTTCCCAGGCTAAAGTTTTCCAGAAGAAACAACAAAGTCATGATGACATAGTGATCTATAGTTTTATCTAAGTCATGTTTATCAATGGTCTCAATTCTTAAAGCCTATGGTTTTAATATCAGAAAAAGTAGAACTCCAAATAAAAATATCAGGTTACAAAACTAGACATTATATACTAGTAAAAGGAAAATCAGATCAAAATGATATAGCATCGAATTATGATAAAAATAATGGAAAGTTGGAAACAGAAAAAAAGTAATTATTGGAGATTTTAACAAGTAACTCCCAAATAAGATTTGAATATTACAATTAATATGCTCAGATTTAATACCAAACAAAAAGAGAACATGTACAGAATCAGGTGCAATGATCAACCATGTGCATAGCCACAAAGAAAGCCTCAATGGATTTCTAAAATCAATGTCATTTATGGTAAAACTAAATATAATAAAATTAGAAACTGATTACAAAAATTCCATGTCTGTAAACTAAAAAAATGTAATTATATAACTTTTCAGTTAAAGAAAAAAATCATAAGTGAATTAAGATACATTTGCAACTGCTTGCCAAAGAAAATACTACAGGGTCAAAACTGAGAAAAATATGTAAAGCAGAATTTAGACCAAAACTTGTATTTTCAAATATTTTCATCAGAAACCAGAAAGAAAAAAAACAACTAATTTGAGCATTCAACTAAAAAAGTTTGAAATGGAGCACCAGTAAAACTAAGCAAGGAAGAAGGAAGGAAATAACAAATAAGAAATCAATAAACTAAAGAAGAGGCCAGAGTGGGTATTAGAATGCACAGTGGATATATTATTAATATCATTATTTGCCTTCAAACGCTATCTTCAAAGAGAACAAAAACCTCATAGGTAAAACAGGGAAGACATGTTATTCTGGCCAGAGCCCTTCTACCTAACTCTCTTTCTTCAGTTCCCACTGACTGAGGAATACTTTCTGAAAAGCCAGTTTTAGAAGCCCTGTTGTAAAATAGGTCCTGCATGAAGCTGGTGATGGACCCGCAAACCACCGAAAAGGACTTTCTTAACCTTCAAAATCTACTGGTGGTACAAAGTATTGTCTAGGGGTAAAGAAAGAAAAAAAGTTCTCAGCAACTCTCCGGTTTTACCTTTAAGAATTTCTTCAACAATTACTGCAGGATTGTTTTCACAGACCATTAATTATTTTTTTACTCAAGTATACTTTTTGCCAGCATTTTCTTGACTCAAAATATTAATAGTAGTAGTAGGAAGATAATATTTTTGAGAGGAAAAAAGTTTGTATGTGTTCACTACCGTATTCAAATAATGCAATAGTTAGTATATGTGGTTTTGATACATTGTGAGTTTGTTGATTTTCCAGTCTTCACACAATGCTAGGTCCCTGGGTGGTGGAGATGCCTGTGGTTCTTGATTTTGGTTGCCTGTGAGGATCCTGATGTCCAAGCCTTACCCGAGACCAGTTCAAGCAGAATCTCTGAAGGTGCCCTCAAACATCTGTATTTTTGAAATCTCCTTTTGTGATTCCAAGTGCAAACAAAGTTGAGGATCATTGTAACAGGGAATGGTTGAAAAGAAACTCCAGCTTCACTTAAATCTTACTCCAGTCTGTCCTTAGCAATTCTCTTTTCACAGCTCTATGAGTGTCGGAAGACAAATATGGCACATTGATCAAACACACATACAGCAGGAAGCCAGAAAGAGGAGTGACACTCTGACTGCGTCAAGATCCCAAAACATCTCAACAAGCTGGATGATGGCCTGAGTCTGACAGAATAGAATTTCATAACGACAAATAACAAAGCTCCAATCTTGGGCACAGTAAACCAACTCCACAAGTGCAGGGCAATGTAGACGTGACTAAGCAACAGTACTCACGAAAAATTCTTGAGGAATTTAGTTCATTTTAAGTGCAGTGTGAGTCAACACTGTGATCTGGCTGCCAGAAAATAAACTCAGTCCCAGGCTGGGTTAACAAAGGCACAATGTCTGGACATGGAAGACCCTTTTCTGCACGTTTATTACAGCACTAAGTACCGAGCTGTGTTCTGAGCGGTATACTTTGTGAACACGGCAAACTTACAGTATGGTTAATGAGGGAAATTGGAGATGTGATATGGGAAAACAAAAAGGGATATTTAGCTGGGAGGAAAGTTAGCATAGGGAGAACATGACAGATATTCTCAAAATATTTGAGAAATTTTCATATGGAAGTGAGGTTAGGTTTATTGTGTACAACTCCAGAAGTCAAAAGCAATGGGTAGATGGAAGGAAATACTTTTCAACAGTGTTGATCATCAATAAAGGTAATGGACAGCCACACAGAGTGGCGGGTTCTTGTCTCTGGAGGTATTTAAGCCTTCAAATAAATGATGGGTCAGGACTTCAAATCTCCTAGACAGTCACCTCTCCATCTAAGACTTTATGAACCTCTAAGATCATTGTATTTAAAAGTACTCTGGGAGTAAAAGGGAGACTTTTCATGTTCTGCACACCGTTGAAACCCCTTAGCTTGGTCCTCTGCAACCTGCCCACCCTGCCCCATGGAGGCAGCCAATGCCACCAGCACCGCAACTGGGACCCTGAGTGCTTTTCCAACGGGCAACTGCAGTCACTTTTCTTCAGATGTCATTTCCTTTCTATAGTATAACACTCATTTCTTTTTATCACCCCCTTTTTTTCATACAAACCCAACTTCTTGCAGAAACTGATTCTGTGTCTCTTTACTTCTCATGAAGATTCTGGACCTTCTCCTCATCTGTCAGAAGTTTAGAATTCCACAGGGATCACTAGCATCCATCCCAATAGTCTGCACTCTCAGCACTGTGGTTCCTGCTTCCCCACGCCACTGTAAGTTACCCAGACACGGACAGAGGGGACCCTTCCAAGCTCCCGTCGGGGTCCCCGCCACAGTGTTGACCTTCTCTTGGAACTTCACAACTCCAGGGCTGTTTCCAAACTTTGAGCTAGATGCTGAGGGCGAGGCGTGCTGGGAGTAGGACCGGAGCCCGGGAGCCGCCAAGGACAAAGGGTCGGCTCCCTCCTCCCCACCGTCCCCACCTTCTCCCCGCTGCAACTTTGCCGAGCGCGGCAACGTCGCCGCTAAAGCGGGCTGCACGCCGGCAGCCCCTGCCCGGACTCGCACCCCGGCGGGCGCTGCCGGGAGGGGAGGGGGCGGGGAGGGAGCGCGGGGCAGGGGACGGGGGAGGTGGCGCCGCCCGGGAGGAGGCGAGGGAAGCGCGCGCTGCAGGGAGAGCTTCCGAGGGAAAGTGAGAGGGGAGGGCAGCGGCGCTCGGCACGCTCCCTCCCTCGGCCGCTTTCTCTCACATAAGCGCAGCAGAGGGCGCGTCAGCCATGCCCTGCCCCTGCGCCCGCCGCCGCCGCCGCCGCCGCTCAGCCCCGCGCTCAGGAGGCTCCAGCGCCGCGGAGCTCCCGGGCGCCGCCGCCGCCCGCCGCCCCGCCGCCCTCCGCCCGCCCCCGGCGCCGCCGCCACCGCCCCTGCGGCAGCTCCCGCTGCCCGGCCTATTCCACAGCGGGGAAGGGGCGGAGGAGGGGGACGAGGGCTCGGTGGGCTCGGAGGGGCTGCCCGTCGCGGGGTGTTTCTGGCTTCCCCCTTCTTTCCAAAACGCCAAACAACGCGCACCGAGGAGCCGTCCTCCCTCGGCCTCGCTTCACCTCGCCGGCTCCGCATGAGGGGAGCTCGGATGTCCGGTTTCCTGTGAGGCTTTTACCTGACAACCGTTGCCTTCCCCGGCACTTGCAAAGTTGGGAACGGGGAGCCCCGGACGCGCTCGCCCAGCTGGGGGTCACCGGGAGGAGCTCCGGCAAAAGTACGCGGAGGGGACCGCAGCCTCGCAGGGGCGCCCGCGCCCCCGGCCCTGCCCCCACAGCGGACCGGCGTCCCCGCTGCCGGCCCTTCCACCATGCACTTGCTGGGCTTCTTCTCTCTGGCGTGTTCCCTGCTCGCCGCTGCGCTGCTCCCGAGTGCGCGCGAGGCGCCCGCCGCCGCCGCCTTCGAGTCCGGACTCGGCTTCTCCGACTCGGAGCCCGACGCCGGCGAGGCCAAGGTAGGTGCGCGGGTCGCGCCGTCCCGGCCGGGGGGCTGCGTGCAGCGCGGGCTGCGTGCGTGGGTTTGCGGCGGACTCGAGAACCTGCGCGGAGGGAAGTACGTGCTTGTTCAACTTTGTGCACGCTGGATCCAAAGTTACTGGACTCGGTGCACGCTTCCTTGGAGAAAAGTTTTCCAGTTTTGAAATAGAAAGTTGTTACTAGACAGAAAGCGAGTTACACGAGTGAAGGGGCCCAGAGAGGTCCTAATGATAGAGATCACGTAACCTATTTCAGAGCGGTCTCTGCAGCTGCCACGAGGGGGTCTTGATCCCTGCCCAGTTAGTCGGGCTCAGGAGAGCCTGAGTCCGTTCTGGTGGGGAAATGCTCTTTTCTGTCCCTAGATGATGAGTGGGACTCCAAACAGCTCCTGAGGCAAGGATGACCAGTCAACCGAGGCTTAATTTCCTGAGTGTTCATAGCAGAGGGAACACCAGGCGTCGTGCGCGATTTTAGGAAAAGTATAAGGGAATTTAGTAGCCGCGCTTGAGGGTTGTAAGACTTTAGTTCACTTGAAGTTGGCTAAAGTTGAGATGGAACAGCAGATTAGAGCCATTTAGATCATAATCTAAAAAAGCAACGCAAAGCTTTTTTCTAACTTGATAAACTCTGCATTTCTAAAAAATCTCATCATGAGATACAGAAAACTGAGGGTTTGGGGGGGATATTTTGTTTTGTTTTGCTTTTAAATAAGAGGTGTTTATCTTTTGCCTAAAAATGTTGCTAAGATACATACTTTTGAGGCATTCTGATTTTCAAAAAGGAATTATCGTGTATTGTGCCTGCTTATTGGCTCTTCTAAAAGAATATATATTTACTTAAAAGTTCATACCTGACATAAGGATGTAGAGTATGCCTAGGAGAGTTCTTGAACTCCTGAAGAAGTTACACTCGACCGACTATGAGCCATCACAGTTCAAACACTTACAGTACCCCTTGTTGGAACTAGATAGTAGTGGTTTATTTCAACTGACTGCAAGTGGAGAAGTACCAGTGGGGTGTTACCTCAACTTGCAGTTGACTTTGTGTACACATACTCAATGTGTAGAAATTGCCTTCCCAGTTATATTTTGAAATACACTTTAAGATTGAGAAGACTAATTTTTAAAAATCAAGCTAACTAACTTCGTGTTTAAATTTTAGGGAAAGATTAAAATATTGGAATTTGTAATTCAATATAGATGTTAATGAAAAACGTTTTGAGAAAAAACAATATACTTTAAGTTGCAGAACAGAGTGCATTATGTGAATTGCAAAATAATTTTCAGTGCAGAGATTTACATTATTATAACTACAGTGATGTGAATATCTTACTGTCCTTAAAATATATCAAAAATGTAGCGTTGGACCCAGTGACACTTCCTGTAGTTTGGGTCCTTGAATTGTGTTTTCCCTATTCACTTTCTGTTTCTGCAAAGTCAACCTAGGAAAAGTGTGACTTAGTAAAGCAACACCTCTCTATTGTCTATGGCAACTTTGGCTTACAGTAAGAAAGTGGGAGGCAGGAAATAAAATGACAGACATTTCCTGATAAGCCAGTTACCTGTATGAGAGTCATTCACTGCTGAATCAGTCCTGAATGTATGTGCCCTTGTGTGCACTTATGTGTCTTTTACGTATAGGTGTGGGATTGGAGGATCAAAAAGTTTATTTTTAATTTTCAAAATTGTCGTCATTAGCGATGTAACCAAATATTCCCTGTACCATCAGAATCTCTAGGCATTTTTGTTTGCAAATGTTACTTTTCATATTTAACCGTCTTTTATACTCTGGTGAATATGAGTTGATATTCTATATGTAATATGGGTTCTTTCCCCACGTGATGAAACATCATTTTAAGTCTCTGAGTTCCATTGACCACAAGGCAGTGTATTATTGCTGCACTAAAGTGTTACCCAATGAGCGAAGAGAGCCTTCACAGGGCATGTGTCATTACCGCCTTCAGTGAAACTGCTATGTCCTTGTTATGAAGCTTGCCATCCAAATGCCAAGAGACTGATCCAGAGGCTCCATGTCTCTCCCTAGTGGCCTATACAAGCACCTCATTTAGGTTTAAGCAGTAGAGAAGAACAGGGGAGGAACCAATTACTAATTTTCTATGAACTACATAAACCCCAAGAAGATATTTTGGAATGTAAATAGAAGATGCTAAATATACATAATCCCAACAGATGCAAATTTTTGGTAATTTGCATTTAGATAAGTTTTTTTTTAATATTTTCAAAATACAGAAGATCTCTCAAGCAGTGAACCAAGGTTAGTCATCCCATCCTTCACCCCATTCCCAAAGCCATACAAAAGATTGGAGATGAAATCACAAAAGGAATCAAGATCTTCTTATTCCTTGACTTATATTTGATTTATTAGATTCCTTTTTCTAATTATTTGTGGTTGTATGACTTAACTGAAAAGTCCTAACATGTTCCTCTGAAGGATGTTAGCACAAACAAGTCAACGTTAGAAAACTACGGTTTGCAAAAGTAAAATTAACTGAACTGAACGTGATGGGGAAACCAGAGATGGCAAGTCTACAGTTGTTAACATTTACAGTTTTCCTTAGAATATATGAGTAAGCATATTTGTCAACCTCCTCTCTTATAAGAGATTTCTGACATTACTCTTAGTGATGCTGGCCATATATGGCTTTAGACATAAAGCTCAATTCATCTTTCATCATAGTTTCCACTTCTTTGTATTCTTTCTTCTGAACAATGAATACCTGATTGGTAGTCATTGTTCAGGAGACAGTTACCATCAAAATGGTTTCATAGGAAGCAGGTAGTTACTGATCTCAGTGGCATATTTTTAAGACCAGTAGATCTCTATTCCTGTCCTTTTAAGTTGAGCTGAGAACGGTGGAGGGTGGTGGATTTGGGAGATTTCTTTCTGGACTTCCAGTTCTGGGCTGATAAGAGGGAGGGAGGTCCTGGCCTCCTTGTTACCTCCATGTGTCCAACCTGGAATGCTGTTTCTCAACTCTTACTTGGGCTTTTGGGGACAGAGGAGCTAGCGTGAGAGTAATGAGAGTTTCCTATATATCCTTTCCCCAATCTCCCCACCCTACCACTACCATGAGATGGATATTATTCTTTTCATTAAGGATGATGAACCTAAGATTCAGATGACTTAACCAGTAACAACAACGGGCTCTTTTTCCCCCTTTTTTCTTTTTTAAACACTTTTGTATTATATACAGAGTCGCTGACTTACAATGGTTTGATTTAGGATTTTTTTGACACTACAGTGGTGCAAAAGCAATACTCATTCAGTAGAAACCATATTTCAAATTTTGAATTTTGATCTTTTTTTGTGCTAGCAATATACATGCAGTAAGACACTTTCTCTCCATGCTGGACAGGACAGTGAGCCCCAGCCAGTCAGCCATGTGGTCACTGGAGTAAACAACCAGTACTCTACAGTATATTAAATGCATTTTCGACTTACCATATGATGGATTTATTGGGGTGTAGCCCCATTGTAAGTCGAACAGCATATGTATTTTAGAGAGGTGTGGTCATGGATTTGGGCCTTTGGAGTTTGTGCATGACCCACGATCCATACTCCTCTCAGTCCCTCTGCTGTTCTCCTCCAGCCCCTTGTAGCAATGTGCAAGAAGGCGAAGAGAACCACTGTATTTGAGTTTGCAGTTATGGCCACCTTGTTGCATTTATTTAGGTCTCACTTCCTCACAGTGGGACAAACTGAAATAAACATGGACTTTCTTCCAGACTTTACCATATGGTGTCCCTTTGACTAAAGGTAAACCATAAATGACCCAATCCATAGTAGGAATAGTAGTATCGTTAGAATGACTGCTTAGCTAGGGGCTTAAGAAAAATTTCTGACAGTTTTTCTAAGTTGTGCTAATGTGACTTCAGTGAAAGATTGTGATTTTACCTATGCCAAATGACCTTTCACAAATAAGTGGATTTCAAAAGAACAAGCTTTAGTTGGCAGAAGCATTATACCTCCTCCTACTTCTGAGCATATATTTTTTGACCTTTCACCAGTTACATTATTCCTGGTAGGTATGCATTCTATAAATATTATATGGGCCCACCTTTTGTTACAGACACATATTTGTAAGTTCAGATTTGCATAAACTGTGAAATTAAGGTATCACCGATTTTTTTCATGTTAGAAAAACAGGTGTAGCAGAGAACATTAAACATGAGTTTGATTTACAATGTAATTCTAAAATTTACTGTAAATATTTTAGATTTGTCTGTTTAATTGTTTCCTCTGAAATTTACCCCTGTCAATTGTTCAGGTGTTTCCTATCCTCAATTGATTTTTTTTTCCAGAGTTTATGTTTAACCACTAGAGAACTGAGATTGTTTTTATTTAATTTGTTTTATTGGGCATTCATCATAGAATCAATCAAATAGGTACCTTAAAGTACCTTTTTGCTGATGAATTCTTACAGTTTCCTTGAACTAATACTTCCCTAGAGGCTTATCAAGCTTTAGAAAGGGGTCACGATCTTTTCTTTTTTTTTGCAGTTTTGAAATCTAAAAGCTCATTTTTACAAATTATTTGGTGCTATAACCCTAATATGAACTGACATAAAGCTATTTATTGTCATTGTTTATTCTCTAAGTTTAAATATTTCTAAACTTCATTGAAGAAATAGTAATGTATTTATTCATGAGATGCTGCCCTATATCCTGCTTGTTGGGGCGGGCGGGGGTATTGGTGTGAATATTAATATGCAAACACACTGGGTTTCCTGCAAAATCCTGCCGTCTAAGACTCATGTGGTTCCAAGGGATCAGGGTAAAGGATGGGATGGTAGCACTGTTCCTTTCAAAAGGCCGTCCTCAATTGATTTATTGCCTTGGAGGCTGCCTGGAAGAGGCAGGAAAAGGAAATTGAGGAAATCAAGAAGGAGGCCATGTGGCTACTACTAAATCCACTTTGCCAACTAGTACCAGGTGTATGTACTTTTTAATCTAAGTTCTTATATATAAATTTACTTCAATTCAGGGACATTTTAATCAATTCTCACTAGTGGCAGCTTCAATTCTAAGCAAGAAATTACAGTTCAGTGAGTGATCCAAAAATGTAGAATGAGGGATTCTTTGTCTGTAACAAGGTTAAAATCATTTTTGAAAAACAAGAAATTTACTCATTAAAAATACCAGAAATGAGTTAAACTATAAATCCAGACAATATAAGAAATTTTGCAAGAGAGTTTACTGTCAGCTGTTGGGTAGGCTTCTAGGTGTTGCGTGGGGAGGCCTGGGCAAGGTGGCATCACAGGAGATCAAATGTGAAAAGTGAGAAGATGCTAATTACCGAAATGGGGGAGGGAGGAATATTTTGGATATTGAAGAGTTGCAGCAAAGTACAGAGGTAGTAATAGTGAGGGGTATTTGGGGAACTGGGAGCAGACTCCCTTGGCTCAGAGGGACATATGGTGGAAAGTATGAGAATCCAAAGAACAAGTCTTGAGTTTGGTTTGAAAGCCACAGGAGCCACTAGAGATTCTTGATGGGCATGCTGCAAGTGGCATTTTAAGGAGCTTAATCTGGCATCATTGCACAGAAATGTTTAAAGAAGCAACTAGAAGCTAGTTGAAGCTTCTCAGAAGCCATTTCCAAAGGCAGGGTTTCTTGCAGTGTTTGGCCATGACTGTGCCCTTCTCAGTCTGGTGGCCGCCCATATACGGTATTTGAACTCCTCTGTATGCTCCTGATCACTGATGTTGATAATGGTGATTACGTTTGACTTATGTAAGCCCACATCACTGTGCTATCTGGATGCATTTATAAAATTATAGAAACTGATATCTTTGCTATTGTAGTTTGCATTCCAAACAGAGCAAGCAGTGTAAATAGTAGTCATGCTTAGATACATACACATGCACACACACACATGCATTCACCTCTTAATAGTTCTTCAAACTGCCGACCATGACTTATGTATTCTTTCTTGCCTGGATGAGAATTTTCAGACAATCCATTGAAATAGAACATAAAAAAGAAAAAACCCGAAGTATATGAGATTGCATTCTCCACAATTTATGTGTACACTTCTTTGTAGGTCAGCTGGCAAATTAAAAAGAGCAGTAACCCTAAAGTGTCCCAGAAATTCCTTCCTTTTAAAATCTGCTTAAAGGTAGTCCTGCTAACAGTAACACTAGGAAGGGAGGGGGGCAGATAAACTATCAAATAAATAGTATAAATACTTTGGAGCTGCTGTTACAAAAAAATTTTTTTAATGTGGAACAATTTACTCAAACTCAAAAGACACCTATTAGGAAATGAACATACTGAAAGAGGAAATATTCAGATGTGCAACTTTGGGCAAATAGCAATACTTATGAGTTTAAAAGGCAGACTTCTCAATGAGTTTGGTTCCCATACTGTCCTCATTTGGACACTGTCCTCATTTGGTGGGGAAGAGATGAATATTTGGGGGTAGATTAGAAAGATGTGGTTTGTGACTTCTGTAGTTGTGAAGGTTTTTATTAAACATTTATTTTGTAATTTAATTTACCTTAAAACTTGGTCTCCAAGTTACCGTTTTCTCTTTCTTTTATGCAATATTAGTACTCTGCCCTAGGCAGAGGAATTGTGATTCTCTAGCACCTTGCAACTAATTTATTATGTTATTTATTATAAGCTTCTAATTTCTAAAATTTGGCAAGAAGATATAATATTGATACTTAATTTTGAGACAGTCGGGGGAGATCCAGGGTGTTTAATCATTCAGTGTAGAGAGGCTATGTATTGTACTTTTGCCTCTGATATGTTTCCATCCCTCCTGGGTGCTTGTGTTTGTGCCTGTCCTGGCGGGTGGCAACCCTGGCCATAGACCACCAAACCAAGGAATCTGGGGTGATGCTCATCCCCTAAAGTGCTTCATTCATACCTAGGTCATTTGGGTGAAAAGTACTTTGGTACACACAAGATTATTATAATGCCACATAAATTCCTGTGAACTCATCTTGAACACTTTCAAGTTTAAGTGTTTATTAATGAAACATGCTAATAGTGCTACTCTGACATGTCTTTATATTTCAAGTCTTTATATTATTGTCACAAAAGAAATACACATATGCGTTCTAAATTTACAGTGAACTCATCACAGAATATTTAAAATACTAAAAATATACTTTCACTAAAGACAATATAAAGAAAATTCAGTGGTAGAATGTTATATGCAAGAGTTAAACTTGTATGAATTTGTTTAGAAAACTTTGATCGCAATGCTCCTTTGGGGCCCTCTTCCTGAATGGCAGCCAGCAAAGTGTGTGCCCTCTGTACTGTCATTGAGATGAATCACGGAATAGATACTTTCCTTCTCTGAGAGCAAGTCTGGTTTACTTGAGTACTTTAATTCAATCAGAACAGCTGGTTTTGCTTGGTGGTTCTATTTGCCAGTTTGCCAGTCAATGCATGAATCGTGGGGTCGCCATGCGCTAAACACTTTGCAGTCCTGGGGGGCGTTGGGGGCACGTGAGCAGACAGGAAAAGGAACTTAAAAATCAGTGCTGTACATGCTTCCCAGCTCTTGAAGAGCTGATGACATATTTTTATCAATAACGTCTTGGAAGTACTCACTTCCTTAGGATTCCAGTACACTTGTGAGTTAGAGTATTTCAGGAACATATGACCAGATACCATATTTCTAAACAGAGAATTTTTTTGTGACAATCTGGAACAAAGGACTAAATTAAATAGACACTTGAGCAGTAAGTAAATGAATGAAAATTAGATAATACTGTATAATCCATATACATCTATATGCAGATACTGGTATGATTGTTTTGTTAAAGTGATTTTAATATTTTTATTTCAGGAATAGAATTGCATGTGATTATATAAAATGAAGTTTTATATTTAAGTGTCATTACATTTCCCCAGTTACAGTATTCAAATTCAAATTTTAATGTAGTTTTCATCACAGTGATTTTTCATTATCATACTAATTTCTTTTTCTAGTACAAGTTCTGTGCATCTTTTTTTGGTCAGAAATAGGATTAAAATAACATTGCTTATTTAATATTCTTTTGTATGTGGCAGACATATTCATGAAATTACTACTTTTGGTTCCAAAGTGCTAAAATACTGGAAAAAAGAGGAAAGATTTATGAAAAAAAAAAAAATACCAGACTTTGACACCATGGTTATTTGGGAAGGTTCATGCGTCCATGGGTGTGTGCCACTCTGAGGCAGGCGGCACTTTCTCCGTCCTGGCGATTGGCTGGGAGTATGGGAAGCTGACCACTTACCTGCCTTCTCTGCCAAGGAGCATTCAAGGCTTAATGCCCTTTTCTGATATGGCAAACATAATTACCTCACTTAAAAAGATGTGTTTGTAGTGACCTTAAAACCTTTCACTGAGAAAATGGTTCACCTTCCCTTTTGTTTATAATTGAATCGGTCCCCCACGTCTTCCTCCCCAGAGAAAGAGTGGATAAATTTGGCAAATTAAATCAGACTGGAATTTTAAAGAAAATGGTCAATTCTTTTAACTGGAGTGACCACACAGCTGCCATGAATCCTTTGATTGAATTCCTATAATCTGTAAAAGGGATTTTTGTTTCCGCTCACTCAAAGCTCCTTGGAAGTAGCCACTCAATATCAAATACCAGATGTGAGGCTGTTTTAAACCGCACTATGGTTTCATTTACTACAGTATCATTGCCTCCATGGCATATTTTTAATTCTTTCTTTTTGTTTGTGTCTGTTGTGTGTATTTAGTTACTTTATCCTTTTTAAAGTCCTCTTCCAAGTTTATGTTTTGAAAAATAGAACACTTATTTGGATTCATGTTTGCTTATGGGTCATGACATGTATGACTTCCCTAAAAAACAAACTAATCCTTTTGTCTCAGAGCCATATTTTCCTTTTGAGATGATAGGGATTCATTGTTTGTTCTCCTTGAGTCCAACATCTTTCTTTTAATTTTGGTGTCTGTTCATGCCAAATTAGAATTTTATCAAGGCCAAAATTATTCATGAGTCATGACTATCACACTTAGAATTGGGTAATTTAAAGCTGCTTCATATATACAGATTAAGAAAATAATGATGTTATAAATGTTAATCCAAGATTTTTTTTCCCTTTTTAATATTGGTAGCAGTGAGGACCACTCTTTTGGAGCCCAGTTCTGTTTTACTTTAGAAAAACACACCTTTGTGTCATGTCCACGTGATCACAGCATAATTATTACATTACTGTAGTGTACACACAGTGACACATAATTTAGTGAATTAAAGATAAAAATATTTAAAATGAATGTCACTTTTTTGTACCGTGCTTGTTTGAGTTCACATCAACCCAGTTTTTTGTTTTTTTTTTAAACTGATTTTTCAGCTTCCTTTACTGCTAGTGTTGCCCCAGGATAGTTCTTGGCAACGATCATATAAGTGAAAATCTAGTAGGGATTTTTCCTACTAGGAACTTTTCCTTTCCTGCTAAAGCACTGCCTTTCTTCTTGTTCCCTTATTTTCTTTTCTGAAAATCAGAAAACGATTTATAATTTTAAAAGTTTACTTTTGCTTATCAAAAGAAGACTTTCCGCCTTATGTGAAAGGCCTTATAAGACATTATAAGACTTTTATAATTAATAACATAAGCCCTTGACTATGAAATGACTTTATAAATTTGTACTATAGTGTCCTTAATCTTTTGAGCCATAGAGTTAACTTGTATTTTTATATAATTTTTAAATTTTATAATCCAACATTTTTTGCTTGGCTGATGGGTTCCTTTAAAATGTTATGTTTATAGTTTATACATGCTTTAATAAGCCTCATTCAATATGCGTATTTCAAATAAATAAAGGTTCTGTCTATTGATAAGGCTATACATTTTGTCTCTTCCACGTCTTAAAAGTGTTAATCGTCTGGGAATGACCCCTGACCATCTCTAATTGTTTGGAAAATGGTAACTAGATTGAACAGAGAAAGAGACTTCTCATAGGATTTAGAGAAAGTTAGATGAGAAGTCTCAGAACTGATAGGAAAAAAGTGCAAACAAAAAAATACTTTCACATGCTTAATTGAGATCAATGAATAATTAAGCACCTGGCCTATTCAAAAATCATGTTGGATTCTAGGCCTTTGCAAACCTGAATTTGTCATCATAGTCATCAAGATAGGAAATTACAAAAGAATGTTAATTTAAATTTAAAACAGCTGGAAATACAATACATGGCCTGTAAGCTTATCTTCTCATCTGTCAACAGCTGCTTGCAGATGTCTCAGGAACTGTTTTAACTGCAATTATATAACTCAATGGAATGTTCAGAGGTGCTTCAAAAAATGTGACTGACTGACATAGAGTACTCATTCTTAAGAAATACTCTGTCCAAAACTATTTTAAATATATACAAGAAACTCCTTTAAACCAATTAAAAGTTTCAAGTTAACATTTTGGGGAAAAAATTCAACATCAAGTAATAAATATAATTTTAGTTTAAATTATTTTTTCTAATAATTATTTATAGACACAACACATTTTCTTTCATTTAGACTTTTTTTTCTCAGATGTAAAATTTTGAAGCTAGAGCCCATAGACCAAACTGTAGTATATCTGAAATAATTAAGGATTTTATACTTGACAAGCTTTCTCTCTGCTGATTACTTGCTTCCCCTTGGAGCTGTGGATTTATTATTCTCCACTCCAGGGTAAATGTTTAAAAGTCACTTCTGCCATATTATTTTCCATCTGGCAGACAGTATAATACCTGTGAGTCAGCAATATTTGCAGCCTACTCTGCTCAAGGCGCTTTGACCCTATCATTTATTCAGATCTAATCAATTGGGCTGCAGCTTGTCCTAGTCTGAGGCTAGACCAGTTGATTTCTAGGATATGCCTACCTGACAATCTAGTGGATTGTCAAGACATGTCAAGACATGTCAAGTGCAGGAAGCAACATTAATGCATTTGTTCTAATGTATTCCTTCAAGACATGCTCTGGACCATGAGGTATATTTTTACTTATTGAATTTATGTAGGGAAATCATTTTAATTTCTAGGATTGGACTTATTTTTCCATTTCTTATTTCTTTTATATTTAAATTTCAGTTTCATGTTCTCCTGTTTTACATGTTGTCCCCATTTTATATATACAAAGGTCATTGTTTACCACAAAAATAAGCCATTCAACAAACTCCACACATATATACTATAATTGGCATAACTAAATAAAGTTGTTGAGTGACAAGCAGAAGTGAGTCTCTCATTTGGCTCTGTGGCTTCTGAAGTTATTAACTATATTACATATTCCTTTCTATTATATGTAAAAACGAACACTTGCAATATTAATTTTCATAATTTTTTCTGAGTAATTGAAATATCCCAATCAGAATTTTTATTTAGGATTCATTTTCATTTTATTAAAGTCATATGCTGCATCATATATTAAGTAGTCCTGTAACATACATTATTTAAGAATGTCAAGTAATGACATGTCATAAATCAACTGTATAATATGTATTATTAATTCTGTTATTTTATTTTACCTAGCAGTGTGCTAGGAACCAGTAATTTCACAAGCAGAGAATACTAACTTATCATTTATTCAGTAAACTAAAGAAATGAGGTTGTCTTCATAAGTGAATGGTCTAGATTCCTGCAGATTAGCATTTTAAGTATAATAACTCAAATTCTTATTGTGTTCATTAATGTATATTAAACATAACCTCATCCTAATGACTCAGATGTAATTAAAATAAGAATTATTGCTACTTCCCATTGGTCTCAGAGCTATCATTATTTACCCTCACTACTATTTGGCTTCACAAATTTAAAAAAATTCACCTTTCTTCTTTTCTCATTGGTTTCTTTTCCCTAAGGGTTCTCCTATATAGTTTTTTTTCTTTGAAAGTATAATGATTTATATATGTATCTCCATACAAAAACCATAGAAGAATTTTATTTCTGTCTCTGATGATTTTACCAACTATTTTGAGAGTATCAGTTAAAATGGGATTTAACTGTATATAACAAAAATCTAACTGCAGTGGCTTAAGGAAATAAGAATTTATTTTTCTCCAATAACCAAAAGATACCAATGGGCAGTTAAGGGATGGTGGAACACAGAACTCCATTATGTTATCAACGTCCCAGACTCTGTTTTTTTCACTTGATCATCTTTAGAGTGTGGCGTTTCTCTCTCTCTCTCTCTCTCTCTCTTTTTTTTTTTTTTTCTGTTTTCTAGGTTACTTTTTTAAATTTCAGCATATTAATTGGGTACAAATGTTTAGGTTACATATATTGCCTTTGCCCCACCTGAGTCAGAGCTTCAAGCATGTCCATCCCCCAGCCAGTGTGCACCACATGCATTAGGTGTGAATATAGCCATCCCCTCCTCCCTTTCCCACCTGCCCAACACTACTATATGTGCACATAAGTGTTGATCAGTTAATATCAATTTGATGGTGAGTACATGTGGTGCTTGTTTTCCATTCTTATGATACTTCACTTAGTAGAATGGGCTCCAGCTCTATCCAGGATAATACAAGAGGTGCTAGATCACCATTGTTTTCTGTGGCTGAGTGGAACTCCATAGTATACATATAGCACATTTTATTAATCCACTCATGTATTGATGGGCACTTGGGTTGTTTCCACATCTTTGTAATTGTGAATTGTGCTGCTGTAAACATTCTAGTGCAGATGTCTTTTTTATAGAATGACTTTTTGTCCTTTGGGTAGATGCCCAGTAATGGGATTGCTGGATCAAACTGTAGTTCTACTTGTAGCTCTTTGAGGCATCTCCATATTACTTTCCACAGAGGTTGTACTAGTTTGCAGTCCCACCAGCAGCATATGAGTTTTCCTATCTCTCCACATCCACACCAACATTTATTGTTTTGGGACTTTTTGTTAAAGGCCATTCTCATGGGAGTTAAGTGATATCTCATTGTGGTTTTGATTTGCATTTCCCTGATGATTAGAGACGTTGAGCATTTTTTCATATGTTTCTTGGCCATTAGTCTGTTCTCTTTTGAGAAGTTTCTATTCATGTCCTTTGCCCACTTTTTGATAGAGTTGTTTGATTTTTTCTTGCTGATTTTCCTGAGTTCCATATAGATTCTAGTTATCAGCCCTTTATTGGATGTGTAGCATGTGAATATTTCCTCCCATTCTGTAGGTTGTCTGTTTGCTCTAGTGATAGTTTCCTTGGCTCTGCTGAAGCTTTTTAATTTGATCAGGTCCCATTTATTTATTTTTGTTGTTGCTGTGATTGCCTTTGGGGTCTTATTCATAAATTCTTTGCCAAGGCCAATGTCTACAAGAGTTTTTCTAACATTTTCTTCTAGAATTCTTATAGTTTCATGCCTGAAGTTTAAGTCTGTTATCCACTGTCAGTTGATTTTTGTGAGAGGTGAGTGGTGAAAGTTGTGGATCCTGTTTCAGTCTTCTACATGTGGCTATCCAATTTTCCCAGCACCGTTTATTGAATAAGGATTTTCTCCAGTGTATGTTTTTGTCTGCTCTGTCAAAGATTAGATGGCTTTATGTGGATGGTTTCATATCTGTGTTCTCAGTTCCGTTCCATTGGTCTATATCTCTGTTCTTGTGCTGGTACCATGCTGTTTTAGTTTCTATATCTTGCAGTATAGTTTGAAGTCTGGTAGACTGATACCTCCCAGTTTGTTCTTTTTGCTTAAGATTGCTTTTGCTATATGGGGTCTTCTCTGATTCCATACAAAGTATAGAATTTTTTTTTTTCTAGATCTGTGAAAAATGATGTTGCTATTTTAATAGGGATTGCATTGAATCTGTAGATCACTTTGGGTAGTATAGACATTTTAACAATGTTGATTCTGCCGACCCATGAGCATGGTATGGTTTTCCACCTGTTTATATCCTCTGCTATTTCCTTCCTCAGTGTTTCATGGTTCTCCTCGTAGAGGTCTTTTCATCCTTAGTTAAATATATTCCTAGGTATTTTATTTTCTTTATTGCTATTGTGAAGGGTACTGAGTCTTTGATTTGGTTCTCAGTTTGACTGTTGTTAGCATATAGGAATGCTACTGATTTCTGTACATTGATTTTGTTACCCGAGATTTTGCTGAATTTGTTTATCAATTCCAGTATGATGGCAGAATCTTTGGGCTTTCTAGATATAAGATCATATCATCAGGAAAGAGCCATAGTTTGCCCTCTTCTGTCCCTGTTTGGATGGCCTTCTTTCTTGTTGCAACAAGGCTGATTCCTCCATAGCATTATGTCTGATTTCATGGATGGAAGAATAAGGAGAGGGGAAGCTGTTGCCTTAACACATTTAAACCAAAACAAAAGCTTTCTCAGAAATCCTTAGTAGATTTGCACATATATCTTACTGGGCAGAACTGTCTTTTGGCCACCTCTAGTTGTAAGAGAAGCTGAGAAGTAAAGTACATGCACTGTCAAACAATATTGACAGTCTCTTTGTAAAGAAGAAAAGGAGAATGGACTTTTGGTAAGTATCTTACTCTGTTTTATGCCACTCTACATTGCAGACTGGGTGATTTGTAATAAATAGAATGTATTTGGCTCACAATTCTGGAGGATGGGAAGTCCAGGTGCAAAGGGCTGCATCTGATGAGGGTGTTCTTGTTTCATCATCCCATGGAGAAGGCATCCTATGAGGAATGAGTGTTCAAGGGAGCGTGAGCAGGCAGAACTCACTTTTATAACAAACGTACTCTCAAGATAAGGAATTCACTCCCAATAATAACAACATTAATCAATTCTTAGAGGCAGAGCCCTCGTGACCTAATCTCCTTTTGAAGGTCGCACCTCTTAACACTGTTTCATTGGAGAATAAGTTTGCAATATGTAAACTTTGGAGGATTCATTCATACCATTGCAGTAGGCAACTAGTAGTGTTTGTAACATTGTATCGCTGTGATTTCTAGATTTTTTCCCATGGTTCCTTGCCACCTTGGTACATTCTTTGTATACTCACCTAAAATGTAAATGTTATTGAAGTATTGATTTTTCAGTAAAATGAACATTGCTATTTAAGACCTTTTGACTACCCAAAAGATTTAAAGTCTAGTTCGGAGAGATAGCTCTTGAATGAAAAATTTGTAATACATGAGATTTTAAACTTGCTAATTTTATTGGGTTAAAGTGTATAACAGAGAAGGAAAAATCTTGGGAAGGCTATTGATCTTGAAAAATATTCAAGTAGTGTATTATAGATTTTTGTATAAGACAAATTAATGCCATATTAAGTACATATAACATTTAAAAAACTTTTTTAACATATTGGTGTCACTTTTCCTTTTACCCTACTTTTTTTGTGAGATTGGAAACAGAAAATTTTCGAATTTTACTTGACTCATTTTTGATGATTTTCTCTCCATTGCCTAATGCACAAGCTGTAATAGGGCTTTCTATAGCCACTGTGCTCATTCTTTGCTGTCTGTTAAGCTGTGCCTTATCTTAAACAAGTTTGGTATTGATGGAGATTTCCATTCTTCCTTTTCTTCACACAAGTGTCTATGTGAAAAGTAGGGGGCAGCTATTGTCAGATCACAGGCTACTCTAATAACAGAATACCCCAGTCCTGACTTTACCATATTGATTTATGTATCACACACTGTGTGCTCATGACAAAAATTAAGCATAAGAGGGAGATGGATGATTAAAATTTCTTCACACTACCCATAAAACACCTGGTACAGATGCAGTGTGTCATCCTCACAGAGGAAAAACAATGGTTCTTCCTCCTGGGTGGAGTGTCCATAGCACTGGTACCAGATAAAAGAATCTTAGCATGTGTACTACAGGGTATCTGCCTGTCCGTCTTCCTGTGTCTTATACATGTACTCACTGAGAAAGAAACAGTGGGAAACATGATCTCACAAAAATGTATTTAGTACTTTTCTGATGTTAATGGAAAGTTTGGATACATTTCTCTGTTATTTCTTTATTACCCTTGATATTATACAATATTGATTTTATTCAAATTCATAATCATATATACGAGGGCTGTCCGGAAAGTATCCAGCCATTTTTACTATAATGAGAACATATCATATGGCTGGATACTTTCCGGATAGCCTCGTATGTTACATTTGCTTTTGGTGTGTAGGCCATGTATCAAACTTAATAGGAATTTGACACGAAAGGCATTTAAAAGAGGGCAGAAAACAGATTTTATAAGGGTATTTGAAGTTTGACTATTTTTCCTTCTTTAATTTCCATAGACCATCATCTGATATAGTAGGATTTGCCCAGTTTATATTTAAAATTTTCCCCTGCAACTGTATTATTTGACCTTCATGTTTTGAATTATTCTTCTTGATGTGCCTTATTTTGGGGTAATTGTCACATAGGCTGATATTTTTTAACAGATCCACATTAGAATTTAATTATTTTATGTCAAAGCTTGATTCCTATTTTTGTAAATTTTTAAGTAAATGTCCTTGAGAGAAGCAAATTCTGCATGTTTATGAGTTACTTGCACCTTCCACTGGATGAAAGATAAGAGCAGGTTGTATTAAGGCAGAGGGATAGAAAGAATGGATCTTCCCATGTGTATCTCAGAGGTCAAGTCAAATTGTCCACTCTGTGGCTGGTGGGGGGTGGCGGAGAATGTACTCATCCTGTGGAAAAACGGGAAGAGTACATAGCTGCTTTCCAGCTGCGGTGGAATTCTCATAGCTTTTATTGAACACTGTATCCTAATCTCCTTAAACCACTTTGGGAGAGTGTCTGTTGCTGAAATAGGAGCTCAATCATTTTTTTAGGAGCAGTGATCCAGAGGACACTATAATTGAAACAGATAATTTCAAAGTTGAAAATACATCAGAGACTGTTTTTATTCTTTGTCTGGAACGTCTGCATGGTGGCTTTATTCCATTCTGCTTTCTGAGGGACATACCCTATTCAGGCCACTGGAAATAACATGTCAGGTTTTAAAAGAGATTTCATATGTAGCCAAATAAACCTGCTAAATATATTTAGAAAAATCATTCTAGTGACTAATATCTTAAACTGTTTCCACAATAACAATGTTGGTTATATTAGGATTTACCCTTTGGCATTGGAAATGACTTGTCAGGCTAGAAAAGAGACTTTATGAGTATCCAAATATACTGGCTGAGTGTGTTTTGAAAGGAAATTTAATAATATAAAAAAAATTTTTGAAAAACATAGCCTATTCATTTTAAGCAATAACACTGACTGAAGTCACTAGGTAGCTTTGGAAAGAAGTTAACCTGGTTTTTGCTAGTGTAACTTTTCTAAACATTTTCAGTTCAATGAGAAAAGAGGGATAAGATCCAGCTACAATTGGAAGTTTGAATATTTAATCTAGTTTAATTTCATTTTTCAGAATTACTATTTTTGAGATCATATATAATTATCAGATATTTTGTAAGTTGTCTGAAGAGTTTTTTTCAAATAAAAAGAGATCTTTTCCCAAGCCTTATAGGAATATGTATTAATATTATTGAGTTATTTTTAAGCATAGGTTACTAGGAAATAATATTTTCAAGGAACGCAGGGATCCAGATTTGATTCTCACATAACTCAGATGTAACTTCTTTAATTATTCTATTTTATGTTATTATTAGAGAACATAGGCGGTTAAAACAGCACGGACTTTGGAGTTAGAACTGGATTTGACTTTAGCACCACATCTTAGGAGCTGTATGGCCTTAACCGCTCTGAGCCAGATTTCCCGAGTCAGGCTGTGAACAGGGGAATAGTGTGTACAATACAGCATTGTAAGAGAGCTCTTTTAAAGCAACGTCTCATGTCAGCTGTTGATCATGCGTTAATTCCCTCTCCAGAGCCTATCAAAATTGCTAACTCCATCAGTGTGAGTCATACTCTTGCCTTCACAGTCCTTATTTGAGGTTTTGTGACCAAAGGTCCATAGATAGAATAAGGTTAATCCAAATACCTGCTTACTAATGTAGTATCTGCTAGCTAAATACATATTTATTAAATATAAATAGCAAGTTGCTCTTTTCAAGATACTGATGACCTCTCTACTGCTGAAGCCAGTATATAATCCTCAGAATTCCTCTGTTCTGCATTCTTTCCTGTGATGGTCAGTCAGGTGAGACCAAAAGAGGACACCTAGGAGAGGCACAAGAAAATAAAACTTGTTATACTCACAGGTCCTAGAGAGGGGATCACCACATGCCACACAGGGTTACCGTGTATCTTAGTTTGTGAAGGCTGCTGTAACAAAATACTTTAGACTTGGTAATTTTTGAAGAACAGAAATTTATGGTTCAAAGTTTTGGAGCTGGGAAGTCCAAGATCAAGGCACCAGTAAATTTGGCATCTGGTGAGGATCTGTTCGTAGACAGCACCTTGTTGCTGTGTAGTCACATGGTGGAAGGAAGGGACAAACAGGCTCTAGCAAGCCTTTATATAAGGGCACTAATCTCATTCACTAGGGCTCTTCCCTTATGACCTCATCACCTGCCAAAGACCCCACCTCTTAATACCAACACATGGGGGGTGAGATTTTAATATATGAATTTTGGAGGGACACAAACACTAGGTTAGTGATTTAACCTAGTCCCATAGTTCTAAATATCCCAGAATCCATATTTCTCATCCAGCCTTCTCTTCTTAACTTTAAACTATAATGATATAATTTTCACTTCCCTGTTTGACATTTCCATGCATGTATGGCTAATAGATACTTCAAATTTAACATATTCAAAATTGAAATTCTTATCTTCCAGCCTTCATCAGGTTTACTCATAGCTTTCCCTAACTCAGTCAGTGGCAGCAAATTGCTTTAAGTTGGTCAAGTCAAAAATCCATGGTGTCACCTTTATTTCTTTTCTACCCTACATCCAAATTTATCAGGGAGTCCAGTCCTCTTGGCTGAGTCTTCAGAATACATGCAATATCTACCCACTTCTCACCATGTCTACTAGTACCTCTCTGATTGAGCCACCATAGTGTCTCACCTGGATCAAGCAGTGTACTGTTCAGTAGTCTCACTGGTTCTATTCCTAACCTCCTTAGAGAGTATTCTCAACAGAGAGGACAGAATAATACTTTTAAAATGTAAGTCATGTTACATCCCTCTCCTGTGATAAATAAGGCCCTAGAATAGCTCCCTTTTCCACAGAAAGTATTAATAAAAATTCAAATCTCTATAAAGTAGTAGAAGGCAGGATCCTGGCAATGTTTTAATTATAAAGAGTTTAATGACTTTTGCATTTTGTAGAAGTATGGGCAGTACTAAGGAAACAGAAAAGAATGTGAAGCCTCCAGGGACTGGCAACAATGGGAAGTTCTACCCACCCTAGTCCTGCTGGGGTGAGATGAGGGAATGGTGTTATCAGTCCTGGAAATTGCTGGGCACTATGGAAGACTAGCCACCAACAGGAGCTGTACCTGTAGAATACATACACTTCCCTAACTCTGGTGAGGCACCATAACTATGGTGAGGCAGGGAGAAAAGGAGCAGAATAAATATCCCAACCCATTTTTCCTTCATATCCCGGCCCAACACTTGGCATAGTCAGTCTTTTTTATTTTAGCTATTCCGGTGGTGATGTAATGGTATCTCATTGTGGTTTTATTTTGCCTTGCCATGGAGACTAATGAAGTTGGACACTTTTTTATAAGCTTGTTGCCCATTTGGATATCCTCCTTTGTAAAATGCCTGTTCAAGTATTTTGTTCATTTTTCTTCATTTTTCTTTTCAGTTTTATATTGTTTTTCAAAAATTGATTTTTAGAATTCCTTTACATGATTTAGATGCCAGACTTTTGTAAGCTATATGCATTGTAGATATCTTCATATCTTAATGGCCTTCTCTTTCTTTTTTTTAATAGCCAGAGTTTCCTAATTTTAATGTAGGTTGATTTTTCTTGTTTTTCCTCTATGATTAATGGTTTTTCTATCTTGTTCAATAAATCTTTGTCTACCCAATGTCACAAAAATAGTCTCCTAGAAGATTTATTATCTTAACTTTTACACTTATATTTATAACCCTGCAATTGATATTTGTGTAGGGTAGAGGGTTGGGTTCTAGGGTTCTAGGTTTTTTTTTTTTTTTTTGGTATGGATACCTAGTTAACTCAGCATCTTTCCCCACTGCCCTGCAGTGTTACCCTTGTCATATATGATGTCTCTGTTCAGTTTCTTTTCTGACTCTCTGTTTTATTATTGTACTGCGTCTTACATCAGTATCACACTGTCCTAACTTCTGTAGTTTTGTAGTAAGTCTTAATTTATGGCACAAATACCTCCAGTTTTGTTGTTCTTCTTTAAGAGTGCTTTGATTATATATGCTGGCATTGCAATGAATCTAAAAATTGATTTGGGGAAAAGTGATGTATTAGCAATAATGAGCTTTCTATTTAGGCCTTTTAAAATTCTCTCATATAAAATTTTTAAAGTTTTTCTTTTTGTGTAGTGGCTTCTTCCTTATTGGTCCCTAGATATGTGATATTTTCAAAGGCATTGCAAAAGATAATTGTTTTTTCATTTGTCTATTTTTTTCTGAGTATAGTATTCTAAGTTGGCATTCATTTTCCTTTCACATTTTAAATATTTTTTCCCACTATTTCTGATTTTTATTGTTTCTCCTGTCAATCTTATTATTGCTCCTTTGAACAAGAAATTATTTTCACTGTTGACTTTCAAAGTTTTCCAGTTTTAGATTTCAGTAGCACTATTATGATGTAGTCTTTTAGGTGTAGCTTTCTTTGTATTTGGTCTGCTTGATGTTCATAGCAATTTTTGAAAATATAGCTTGATGCCTTTTGTTATTTTGGAAAGTTATAGATCATTATTTATTCAAATATTCCTTTTACCCTATAGTCTCTATCCTCCAGTTGAATATATGTTAAACCTTTTCACTGTCTTCTCTAATCTCCTCTAGTTTCACATCATCTATGTCTATTATGCCTTTTATCTAGTTTCCTCCTGAGCTGTTTTCCAGTTCACTACTCCTCTCTCTAACTCTCATACTATTAATTCAATCTGTTGAGATCTATTTTCAATGATTACATTTTACAGTTCTCAAATTTCTATTTTTTAAAATAAATTCCATGTATCTGATTGAATTCTTCACCTTGCCTTCTGCTTTCTTAAAAACAGTAGATATAGGCCGGGCGCGGTGGCTCACGCCTGTAATCCTAGCACTCTGGGAGGCCGAGGTGGGCGGATTGTTTGAGCTCAGGAGTTCGAGACCAGCCTGAGCAAGAGCGAGACCCCATCTCTACTAAAAATAGAAAGAAATTATATGGACAGCTAAAAATATATATAGAAAAAATTAGCCGGGCATGGTGGTGCATGCCTGTAGTCCCAGCTACTCGGGAGGCTGAGACAGGAGGATCGCTTGAGCTCAGGAGTTTGAGGTTGCTGTGAGCTAGGCTGACGCCACGGCACTCACTCTAGCCTGGGCAACAGAGTGAGACTCTGTCTCAAAAAAAAAAAAAAAAAACCAGTAGATATAGCTTTGCAGTATCTATTTCAATATCTGGTTTGTCAGCATTTTCACTTTTAGTGTCTATTTTTTCTAGGTTTTTTTTATTAGTCTTATTTACAAATGTGGCTGAAAGTTTTTGCTTGAATGTCTGATGTTGCATATGAAAAATTATAACTATCTGAGTTTTTTTCTTCTATAGAGAGTTCAATATATCCGCAGGTAATAAACTAAAGGGGGGACCCATCACCCCAATTCTGAATTTTGCTGTGATAAACATACAAGTGTAGGTGTCTTTTTGGTATAATGATTTCTTTTCCTTTGGATAGATACCCAGTAGTGGGATGGCTGGATCAAATGGTAGTTCTGTTTTTAGCTCTTTGAGGAATCTCAATACTGTTTTCCACAGAAGTTGTACTAATTTAGGTTCCAACCAACAATGTGTAAACACATTCCCTTTTCTCTCCATTTTCACCAACATGTGTTAATCATAGCCATTCTGACTGGTGTAAGGTGATATTTCATTCTGGTTTTAATTTGCATTTCTCTGATAGTGATGTTGAGCATTTTTTATACACTTTTTGGCCATTTGTACGTATATTTTTTAAAAATATTAGTTCATGTCCTTTGCCCAGTTTTTAATAGGGTTGTTTTTTGTTGTTGTTAAGTTGTTTGAGTTTCTTGTAATTTGTGAATATTAGTCCTTTGTCAGATGCATAGCTTGCAAATATTTTCTTCCACTCTATAGATTGTCTGTTCACTCTGTTGATTATGTATTTATTTATTTATTTTTCTATGCAAAAGCTTTTTAGTCTACTTACTTGCCATTTGTCTATTTTTGTTTTGTTGCATTTGCTTTTGAGATCTTAGTCATGAATATACAAAAATTAAGCCAAGATGTATTAAAGACTTAAATGTAAGGCCTGAAACTATAAATATTCTAGAAGAAAAACAATGAAAAGTGTTTTTCAAAAAAGCATTAAACCCTCATGGCTTAATCATCTCTAAAAGGCACTACCTTCCAATATCATTACATTGGCAATTAGATTTCAACATGTGTTTTGGAGGGGGGATATGTTCAAACCATAGCACGAAATAACTAATTCATTTTTATAAGAAATTTTGGGATTATGCTTAAGACTCGGTGACTTTAAGGAGTCGCATTCTGAGTCTGCATCTCACATCAGCTTAGTGGTGCCAGTGGTGCAGCCATGCGCTTCTTCAGTCATAGGTACAGAGTAAAATGAAGATTTTCACCTCCTTCCTGAGCTTAACTAGCACAGAGATGTGGGAAGTTGCTTGGTTATGGGGAATAAATTTATTTTGTTAATAAATAAATCTATAATAGGTCAGAGACAGCTGAATTTACTCTCTGTCACTTCCTACCTTTGTGTCTGCCAGACTTTCTTACTAGGCTGATGGCTTCTTTTGACTCTGACTGAATTCTGGTACTCTCCACTGTATTTTCTTGCTATTGATCTAACAAAAGCAAGTGACAATTAAAAAAAAAACTAAATAATGTATGATTACTGATCCTTCACTATTCAATTTATAGTCCGTGTCTTCCTTCCCCTCTGATTCCTTTCATTTGCCTGCAAGCACTGCCCTTTCCATTATTTTTGTGTTCCATAAGGTATAGTTAACATGGTACTAAGTACATGTTTATTTTTCTAGAGTTATTTAGGCATGTATGTGTATAATGTAGGGAAGCTGGCTGACAATTAGAGACAGAGAATTTACACACACACACACACACACACACACATTAATTGTTGTCCTTGATTCAATGTTCAACATTACAGATTCCTATACTCTTAATAAAAATGTGACATAGTTTTCCTCATTTTTTTTAAGGAACACTTACAAAAACCACATATTTGCTCCCCTGAAAACTTACATGTGTGTATATTCTCTAAACAGTTTATGTATCATCTGTTTTAATGTTCATAATATTTATGATCCTAGGTTAAGGATATTTACATTAGAATGTTCACTGAAAACTTAGAAAAATTCTCACTGATATTTACATTAGAATGTCATCTCAATGTACTTGAGAGAAAAAGGTATAATAAGAGGTAAATATATTTATCAATTGTAAAATTTAATTTTCTCCCAATTTTAGAATAATTTCACATAGGATCAGTAATCATACACCATTTAGTTTTTTAAAAATTTTCACTTGCTATTGTTAGACCAATAGCAAGAAAATACAGAGCTTTTTCATGTCTAGGAACAAATCACTTCTAATTCATGGGATCTTTGACCCTTGCTCATTGGCCAGACTTGCAGTATGCCAAACTTTTTTATACGAACTTTGCATGATTTTACCATGTGCAAAACAACTGTTGCTGGTACCAT
Organism: Eulemur rufifrons; assembly: GCF_041146395.1. Lineage (NCBI taxonomy): Eukaryota > Metazoa > Chordata > Mammalia > Primates > Lemuridae > Eulemur > Eulemur rufifrons. Next base: position 7,048,933 of record NC_091000.1, on the reverse strand, counting down.
GAGTGAATAAAGATAAACTTAGAATACATCCTAGCTAAGACTGATGCCATTTGAAGCTGTCTCAATATGGTGTTCATTCAGTTCTTTAAAAAAAAATTCTTTGTTTTGGAATCAGCAGATTATTAATGAATGGAGTATTTCTGGAGAATAAATAGGACTTTTGCAAAACTGCATGCATGAGAAAAAATTGGCCAGAGAAAGGGCTGATTCTTTTGTTCCATGTTTCACAGAGCAACTTCAGGCTGTATGAAAAACATTCTGGAATAGATTTGTAAGGGGGAGTGTTGGATAAGAAAAGAAAACAGAAAACACTTGTGCAGTGGAATTCTGTTAAGTTACTTTCTTACCTGCTACTTGGGGAAACTTCATTTATTAAAAAATGTATAGACAGTAGAGCCTAAAAACATTTGAAGACATTTCAGGTAGGTCTTAATTGAGTCAGATTAAATCTAGCAGCCGCTAAAAGATGGCTTTCTCTAGAGAAATTATTCTTTGCGGACAGCTTTGAAGAAAAGCCTATTTAGTGTCCTAGTAGAACCATATACAAAAAATTCAGTTAAAAATGGGCCATATTTTGAATTGTTTTTCTAATTATAGAAAAAATGTAAGATCTTTATAGTTAATTTTTAAAAAGCAGAAATATATGAAAATTTGTATCTGTAACACCACTGTCAAAGCTTACCATTCTTTGCTCTATATTTTCCCAAGTTATATTTGGATAAAATAAAATCATGTTTAAAATATTTGTCTTAGTCCATTTGCATTGCTATAAAGGAATACCTGAGGCTCAGTAGTTTATAAAGAAAAGAGGTTTATTTGACTCAGGGTTCTGCAGGCTGCACAAGAAGCATGGCACTGGCATCTGCTTCTGGTGAGGGTCTCAGGCACCTTCCAGTCATGACGGAAGGTGAAGGAGAGCAGAGGAGCAGGCATCACATGGTGAGAGGAAGGGAGAGAGAGAGACGAGGGAGGTGCCAGGCTATTTTTAATAGTTCTCTCAGGAACTAATAGAGTGAGAACTCACTCACTATTGCAAAGATAACATCAAGCCATTCATGAGGCATCTGCCCCCTGACCCAAACACCTGCAACATTGGGGATCAAATTTCAACATGAGATTTGGAAGGGACAAATATAAAAACTATATCAATATTATTTTATAGGCTGCTTTTAATGTGTAGTATATAGAATCCTGTTTTTCATCTCCTAAACGATTCCTCAAGAATGTGGTTTTAATGACTGCATTGCATCATTTCTGCTTACTTGTGTCCTCCTTGTCGTTAACTGTTTTCATTTTTTTTTCTGTGTAGTAAATACTTATTTCTTTACACATTTTCTCTGATAATTTGGAATATAAAATATTTTAATGTGTTTTATTCTAAAGATCCCAATAACTGAACTTATCTGACTGGCAAATACAAAATAAAACATTTGCTGCATCTCTCCTCTCCAAAAAGCATGTCTAGTTCTACTGATATAATTGGAGATCGGAAGGTTTAGATTATTTTATTTAATTATGTATTTATTTACCTATTATTTTTTATTGAGAAATGAAAATGTAGATATATTTATGGTGTACAATGTGATGTTTTTATTGTGAAATGATTAAATCAGGCTAATTAGCAAATCCATCACTTCACATACATATGTTTTGTGATGAGAACATTTAAAATCTGCTGTCTTAGTTATTATAGCCAGCATGCTATATATTAGATCTTCAGAAATTATTCTTCCTGTCTATCTGAAACTTTGTACCCTTTAACCAACATCTACCCTCTTATCCCCAGCCCCTGGTAACCACCATTCTACACTCTTCTTCTATCAGTTCAGTTTTTTTAGATTCCACATATAAGTGTGACCATGCAGAGTTTGCCCTTCTCTGCCTGGCTTATTTCACTAAGCATAATGGCCTCCAGGTTTAGTCATCTTTTTGCAAACAACAGGATTTCTTTCTTGTTTAAGGTTGAATAATACTTCTTTGTCTGTCTGTCTGTCTGTCCATCTGTCTATCTGTTTTCTTTATCCATTCATCTGTTGATGGACACTAGGGTTGATTTCGTATCTGGTTTATTATGAGCAGTGCTGAAGTAAATATGGGAGTGCATCTGTCTCTTCCACATACTGATTTCATTTCTTTCGGGTATATGTACTCAGTAATGGGATTCCTGGATCACATGGTATTTCTATTTTTAATTTTTTGAGGAACCTCCATACTGTTTTCTAGAATGGCTATACTAATTTACATTCCCACCAGGAGGGTGCAAAAGTTCCTTTTTTCTCTACATCCTTGCCATATCTTATTATCTTTTGTCTTTTCAATAAAAGCCGTTTTTTCAGGTGTCAGGTGACATCACTGAGGTTTTAATTTGTATTTCCCTAATGATTAGTGATGTTGAACACCTTTTCATATAACTGGCTTTTTGAATATTTTCTCCCTAGAAATGTCTATTCTGGTCCGTTTCCTATTTTTCAACTGGGCTCTTTGGCTTTTTTTGCTATTGAATTGTTTGAATTTCTTATATCTATTGGATATTAACCCCTTATCCGATATATGGTTTGTAGATATTTTCTCCTATCTTGTATGCTGTCTCGCTGCAAGATTGCTTCCTTTGCTGTGCAGAAGGTTTTTTGTTTGATGCAATCCTATTCATCTATTTTTGGTTTTGTTGCCTGTGCTTTTAGGGTCATATCCAAAAATTCTTTGACAAGATCAATGTTAAGATTTTTTTCCAAGTGCAATTTGTTAAATAGCATCTTTTTAGCAATTTTGAATTAATTTGTCAGATACTTATCTCAATTTTACCTTTTCTCATTTACGGACTTTTTTTTATGTTTTGGGGTAGATACATTATGGAAGTTTGAAAAAAATCTCTTGTGGTCTGCAGTAATTTTATTAAAAAACCATTTATTCTAAGTTGCATAGTGAGCTTTTAAAACTGATGTATTCTTTCACAGCTGATAATTTTTCTCTGATCCTCATCTTTATAAATGAACAAAAATTACCTCATCATAGAAGTTGAGGTGAATTTTGGTAGGGGATATGTGTGTTTGTGTTAGAATCTTTTAGGCTCAAAGTATAGCTAAGAAAGTTTTGAATCCTTCCATCTTTCTGTCCCTTTTGTTACGCTGTTGTAACTCTCTCTTTGTATATTTACATTCAAAGAGAATCTTGGAGGAATGGAGTTAGAAATATGTACTCAAGTCACCATCTATATATGTGTAAGATTGTAAAGCAAAAAAAATATACCAAAAAACCCACCAGATATTGATATGTATGAATTGTTTCAATATGCATCACTCATTTTTATATAACGTTCAAAATCACCTCATAGATTTTTCCGCAAGTACCTTTTTCCCCTACTCTTCCTAATGTATTGGTTCAATCTAAAAAATGCCAAGTCTAAGAAATATTTCTAAAGGGAAACCTATTAAATTTAATTACTAAATATAAATATAAGAAAATTTATCCTGACAATTCTAAATTTCAGTAAACAGTATCGTTTTTGAGTTTTTACTTTGGGAAGATGTTATTTTAGCTTATTGTGTGTTTATGAATTTTTACAATTTAATTGTGACATTTTACTAGTTTTCTCCTTTAGGAAGGTAGGTAATTTTTATGGCAGTTCATTTCTAGAGCTGTCATAAAATTGTCTTTGTTTTTCAGAAAGTCTCAATGGGAAGCTCTCTTAGGGCATTTAAAATATAATTTGGTAACAATGGACTTTCAGACGAGTGATCTTGCCTCTGTCATTCACTGGGCTTCCACGGCAGTGAGATGGGCCTACAATGTAAGGTAGAGCTGAGCAACTGCCACTGGAGGCTAAATATTAACACACGAAAGACACCAGTGTTCTATGAATGGCCATGTGATGGTGTGAGTGCAGGAAAGGGTTAGAACCTGGGCATCTAGGGAGAAAAATCACTGGCAGCTTGGATATAAATAAAGTCTAGTATTTGAATATAATATAGGGCAAGAGATTAACATCATGGCAAGGTCTCAGACTTCGCAACAAGACAAATACTCCAGTCACTAATAACTAGGGCTGGAAGAGGATCCTGTTTTTCTGCATACAGGTTCCCCAGAGCAAGAAATTCAGCAAGTCCAGAATAGTGTCAATTGGGAAGCTACTTATTAATGTACCTTATATCCTCCCTGGCATGGATCAAGATTGATAACCACATTTAATTCAGTTTTAGTCACTAAGAAGGAGATTTCCTAGCACCAGGTGCCAAGACAAAAAAATATGTGCATGCCCTAGCTCTAGGAAGTGTCTAGTGTGATTGATGTTTAGTACTTGTTCATCTAAATATGAATTTACTACTGGGAAATAAATTGCATCTGGATAGTCATTTTGGTAGATCAATGAGGTAACTATAAGTGTAGCAAACCTCAGAATGATTAGGAATAAACCTTATTAAGAAAAAGTGAGGCAATTAAGCTTATTTGTCCTCCAAAAATGAGCTTTCAAATATATAATGGTATAATCATTTGTTGCTGATAATCAAGCTTTCCTTCCTTCTACTAATAACTTATTTGTGGACATGTTTTATTTCTCACTCTAATGGAACTATGTTTAAATCATTTACTTCTCTCCTGAGGGTTAAGAAAACAAAGAGTTTTTATACATAATCAGGTAATAAGCAAATGTATGTCACTGAACAAATGAGTGAGTGATGTACAAAAGCAAATGCCAAGAAGTAGAATACATAATTTCAAATTCATGAAATATGAGATTTCAGATTCAGAAAATGTCCAATGAAATTATACTTTACCTTTATAGAGATTAAGGCAAAAGCAAATATATCATATAATAAAATAATATTTCCTAAAAATATATTAAATCTGTAGTTTTCCTGAATATAAATTTTCCTAAAAGACATCAAATCTTTAATTTGGTTAATTATACTTTCAGCTAGATTAAAGAGGACTATTGCTCTTTAAACATAGGAATAACTATATAATAATAAAATGCGTGAAAAAGAATTGGAACCTGAGGAAGACAATGAAGAAAACTAGCAGAAAGTATGTTCAAGTTGAAGGTAGAGAGAATTTAAAAATTGAAGTCAAGATAAAGAATGATCCTAAGAAATGTTCATAGACAGCACAAATTTTTTTTCTTCTTCATTTTTTTTATTTATTTTTTTTTTGCTGATGCCCTTTCCAGTTTTTTAAATTACATTAGAATTTGATAATCCATGGTTGCACCAATATTGTTGTTAGCAGTATGAGTCTTGCTTTTTATTATTTTTTTAAAACAGTTCCTAATAGATCAAATTATAGTTGAATGCTCTGTGCATGGAGTGACATGACTTAGGTTAGAAACAGTATAGTTCTCATGTTGATATTCTACACTTTTATCACAGATCTGGAGATCCTTTGTCTTCTAACCTTGTGCAGCCTTTACTGCTTATTCCATTCAGTTGGCATTTAATATATGTTTCCTTGAAGACAAGTACCTTTTGCTTGTACCTTTATAGCCCTTAACGTCCACTGCCTAGTTATATAGATCTAGACTGTAAATGGTGCTCAGAAAAAAATGTCTTAATAAGAAATATTTGTTCTATCCATATACTTATTTCCATGACCTATTAACATACTTTGTCCATTTATTTCTCATTTTCCCAGTCTGCATTTAAATTCGCTTGTCTATCCACCAAGCCCTTATCATCTAGCTACCATTTACTGAGTGCTTAGTGTGTTACAGACATGGAGCAAGGCGCTTTGTGTGTCATGTAATGAATCTAGGAAACATCTTGATTTTTCATTTTATCTCATTGCCTAAACCCTCCAGCAATCTATCAGAAAGTCAAAGCTTCTCCTCTTCTAAAAATACGTCCCAAATCTATCTTTTCCACTGCATTTCAATTGTTATTCTCCTAGACTAAGCCAGCAAGATCCTTTGCTCCAAGGATTGCAGTAGAACCTAATTGTCCTATCTTTTTTCTCTCTTTATGTCTAATCTACCCATGGAAGCCAGGATGTGTTTCTAGTTGTAAGATAATATTATTCTTAGAACTCAACCTACCAATGACTTCTTTCCATCACATTTAGACTAAAATCCAAACTCCCTACCATGGATGTTAAGAACTGTCACCGTCTGGCCCCTGAGTTCCTCCTCCCTCCCACACTATGCCACACCCACTCTTTTCGAGAGACTATAGCTGTTTTTGTCGGCCATGTAGAAATGTTCTTTTCATAGAGCCTAAGTGTCCTTCCTTAGATAAGCACAGCTGGTCCTTTTCTTGTTGAAGTCCCAGCTTCAGTATCAATTCCTTAGAGGACCTCCCTTTCTTATCCATTCTAAAGTAGCCACCCGGTTTCTGTCACAACCCTCATTGTATCGTCATCACCACTTCATTTTCTTTTCTATTTATTGTTATGTTTCCTAATTGATTCTGTCTTTCTCAGAGAAACTCCAGAGACTTTGAAGTGTCTTGCTCACAGCTATATGCCTAGAACCTATAATAATTTCTGACACTGAAGAAACGTTTATAATCATTTAGTAATTTTATTAAATAAGAAAATATTATCTCACACGATCTCGATTATCAATATAAATTTAGTATTGTTATTATATTGTTTAATAGATTTAAAAAAAAATCAAGGATTAAGAAGGTAAGCCCAGGGTTATGCAATGAGTTCAGTGGCAGAGTTAGAATTTGAACCCAGGTCTGCCAGACACTAGAGCTTTACCTATAGTCTCTAACCTCTATACCACATTGTGTTCCCATGTGCCAAGTTATTCTTCTAAATGACTATATCAAATCGTATATCTACAAAATAATCTCTGGCATCGAAATATAGTGTTTATATAATAAATTATGCATTAATTAGCTAGATATGTCATACATCTGTTTAGTTGAATCATCAACCGAAAATATCAGACTAGTCGTACAGTAATGTAGTAATACTTTCATCTTAGAGATATGAACTTACGGGTTGGGTATACATAGTTATGTGAATATGAATATGTGTGTATTGGTGGGATTATGGATGCATTATAGTTTAGTATTTATATAGCATGTCAAGGGATGATGAGAATTATCTGTAAATATTTCTGACTGTCTTAATTTGGGTTTCCCTAGAAGCAGACTTTGAGACAGGGATTTGAGGCAAGGAGCTTACTTGGAAGGTGATCCCAGAGGACACTGGCAGGAAAATGATAAAATGAGACAGGATGGGAGGGGACCTGATAAGCGGTGCATTATCAAGCAAGCTTCCACTGTGGGTTTCATTCTACTGGGGAGCGCTGCGAGACAGTATAGAACAGGCAACTCAGAGTTATCCCAGCTACGGAGCAAGGAGGTAAGGTATTTACGTTTGTACACAAACTTGTTAATCTTTGGCTGAGGGCTGCTCTGAGGAGCATAATTCCTGGCATGTCCTGCCTGCCATAAGTGAGCAGTAGGAGCTCTGGCAGTAAGAGCAAAAACCCAGGCAGTGAAATGCAGATGCTGACAGATGGAAGTCGGACTGGGATTTACCAAAATAGTGAGGACATGGACATAGAGGCAGGCTATTCTGAACTACCCGTATATGTATGGTAGTTTGTATGTATTTCTGAATATACACATATATATGAATTGGAACCAACAGATGAAAAGTAGCTAAATGAAACTGTAAAATATCGGAATTATTTAGATGTAATAGTAGAGATAGAATATACAGACAATAAGTAAATTGGTTTCTATCTGAATGTTTATATCAGTGTAGACCCTGAGACAGTCCGTATTTTAGGAATTGTAGGTATTTTTGAGAAAGAGATTTCTTGAGGACTTATTAGTAGATAGCCTAGGAAACATCTCTAGATTTGCCTATGTTTCTTCATCCCCATCCTACACTGGTATAAATACATTGTTTTTTTTTATAACTTAAACCTACCTGTGAAGCCGAATAATGGTCCCCAAAGATGTTCACGTCCTACTCCCTGGAACCTGTGAGTGTGTTACCTTACATGGCAGAAGGAGTTTTACAGATGTGGGTTGTTACATTAAGGATCTTGCGATGGAAAGATTGTGATTCTGGAGTATCCAGGGGCGAAATGGGGCCCGTGTAATCACTAGGGTTTTATAAGGAAAAGAGAGAGGCTAGAGAGTCAAATTCAGGGTGATATGGTGTGAAAAGGACTCACCTGGTCATTGCTGGCCCTGCAGATGGAAGGAGACCATGAGTCTAGAGTGTGAGCAGCTTCTGGAAACTGGAAAAGGCAAGACTGGGTTCTGCTCAGTAAAGGCTCTGCCAGACACCTTGGTCTTGGCCCAGCCAATGCCTTGATGTTAGCCCAGTGGGAACCAGTTTGGACTTTTCACCTCCAGAGCTATAAAAGAATACGCTAGTGTTATTCCAAGCAACTAAGTTTGTGGTGTTTTATTCCAGCAGCAATAGGAAACGGATCTGCTGCTACCTATTCCAACACACATATGGAAGGTCACCTCAAGCGAAAAAGCGTTAAGACCTATATTTTAAAAATCATAGCAACATTTCAACTGTCTGTCTATATCTGTGGAATAATAAATGCTGTGTTTTAACCATTGGAAAGAATTTGAAATTTGAGAAAGCAAAACTGGGTTGGAATTCTGCCTAATTACTCTCTGTTTGGTCTCAACTTTTCATTTTTCTTAGCTTTAAATTTATCATCTGGAATGTGGTTACCATAGTAATATTCTTGTTTTACTCAGGAATTTGTTATAAGTATGAATTTGGACAATCCAGGTGAAAAGACATTCTTGACTACAAAGTAGTACATGTAGTCATTTGGCTTTGTTAGCAAATGGTAGCGTCAAAGAGGTAATCTCAGAAATCAAATATTCAAAATATAGAAATTAAGCCACATGATTCTAGTCAATTTATAGATTTCTGAGTATTTCTGAATCAAACTAAGTATAATATGTACAATAAATAAGTCCTAATTCTGTGTTAAAAGATTGACTGTTTACCAAGGGTGAGGAACAATGTTATTTTTCTATCATGCATTTTTTTTTTTTTTTTTTTTTTTTTTTTTTTGAGACAGAGTCTCACTCTGTTGCCCAGGCTAGAGTGAGTGCCGTGGCGGCAGCCTAGCTCACAGCAACCTCAAACTCCTGAGCTCAAGCGATCCTCCTGTCTCAGCCTCCCGAGTAGCTGGGACTACAGGCATGCGCCACCATGCCCGGCTAATTTTTTCTATATATATTTTTAGCTGTCCATATAATTTCTTTCTATTTTTAGTAGAGACGGGGTCTCGCTCTTGCTCAGGCTGGTCTCGAACTCCTGAGCTCAAACGATCCGCCCACCTCGGCCTCCCAGAGTGCTAGGATTACAGGCGTGAGCCACCGTGCCCGGCCATCATGCATTTTTAAATTGCATTTTTCTATGCCTTAATTAGAAGTATTTTTAAACAGTTCGTTTACGTGGAAATAAAAGCACTTCAGTGGACTATTAGATATTAAACTTCTCTGCATCTTCCACTTGGGAGGAGTTATAAAACTTCTAATTCTAGCGTTCCTAAAACTGGTAAAATAGTATTCTGTGTCTTCTTCTTCCCTTTGTGTCTGTCCTAATATTTGCAAAGACTCTTTTGGGTCACAGAAAAGAACAAACCGCCTCTGATGAAAGGGTCATCCCAGCTGCCAGTGACCAACAGAGCTGCCCGCTGAGCAGCTTTGTAGCACTGCTCGAGGCGCCATGGACTCATGGGTGAGGAATCCACACAGCTAATGAGTTCCATAAGGTGTAGCTGCTGGCTTCTCTCTTCTTACGCCCTGTGCATAAAGCATTGGTGCTCAAGTTTTTGTCCTGCAGACTCTACATCATTCTTTGACATCTTCTCCCATTTCCTGGCCCTCCCAAAAATAAAACCAGGAAAAAAAATAATAAACAATTTGCTGTTTGATTTTTAGACAGCACCACCATCAAACACTCCGTAAGTGCCACGGTGGCAACCTGTCACTTAGTATTTCAGCAGGATCAGACTGGAGGTAGATGAGGGTCAGAGAAAGCCGAGCTCTGTGAAAATTTCTCCTTCTTATGGGTTTTAGTGAATTGCTGTTAATGCCAACTAGCCGTTTTGGACCTGTTTCTGTGCATTTAGTTCCTGCCCTCTATCAATAAATTGCAATTTAACCATTTAAAATTGTGCATACTATATGCCGTGTGCTGTGGTTTTGGTCCTTAAAATAGCATCAGAATGTAAGTATCGTTGTCATTTTACAAGTGAGGATACTGAGACTTCTAAAAGTTAACAAATCTTGCCAGTAAGTGGCATAACTGGTGGACTTGGAAGTCCAGGAACTTTTGCAATAGGGCCTCCCTTTTTATTAGCCAAGTTACAATTCTTCTGTGGGAAAATCTTGTATTTTAACTGTATGTGAGACGCACCCTTTCATGTTCTATAAAATGTGCACATAAGCATCTTACATGGGAAATTTATATCAGAGGATGTCCTCATCTTCCCCTGACTATTGAACTGACTAAAGACTCACACGACATTTCTCCATTTTAATAGTGAATGGAATGGGGACAATTCTCTTTGCATTTCATTCCTTCCTATCTAAATGGCATTATACTCCTCTCAAACACTGAGGAGTGGAGGAGAAGACGAGTTTTTGTTGGCAATATGATTAGTACCTTTAACGCCAGAAGGCCTTGTCTCTATTACACTCAATTATGGAAAGTCAAGGGCAATTAGGGGGGCCAGTATGAGCTGTGTCAAAGCCACACCACCGAGAGAAGACTGAGTCTTCACGCTCCATTTTCCATATAAAGTGTGCCCTCTGTTTCCTGGCATCGTACTGCAGTCGGGGCAGTCTGTTTCCACTTGCTTAGTGCTTTGAAATTTAAAAGAACTTCTCCATCAACTGTGTGCAGGCCTTCAGTTTAATATTGAGGATATTGAAATATTCATACTAGAAAAAATATAGTTAAAATTTTAACACAATTCAATGGAAATTTTTAAGAAATACATTATTATATTTTAGTGATAATTGTGTATTGAACTTTGCAGAATGTAAGGTAGGGCTTATCATCTTAGTTATATTTTGTAGAAGCAGAAAGACATAACATGGAATGTGAAGTTTATCCATTTAATTATTTCATTTTCTTTTGTGACATATTCTAAATATACAAAAGAGAACGGAGACCTAAAAATCTCATGCACCCATGATTGGGCTCTATCAAATCCTTGCATTTTGACTTATGTTTGCAGATACTGTTCTTAAGAAAGAAAATATTATAGATAAATTGAAGACCCCTGTATAAACCCTCATAAATCTCATTCCCCTTCTTCTACCAACTTAACCAATATTCTGAATTTCGTGTGTATATTTTTGGCACGTTTTTGTCCTTTTACCACACCCGGGCCTATCCTTGGTCTATCTATACAAATTTTTTGTAAATTATGTCATACTGTACATGGATTCTTCAACATGTTATTTCCTTTTTGTGATTAATGTTTTATTTTAAAAACTGAACCCTGTTGATGCCTGTAGGCCTAAGATTTTAGACATCTAATTCCTTAAGATTTGAGGCCGTGATGTCAGGTTTATATTGAAATGGCTTCATAGTAGACTCTATTACTATATTGTGATCGCTTTCATGCATTATGTCTTAAATTTTTTTCTCACTGGCATTAATACTGCTACATAAACTTTTTTTTATAGTATCTGTGTAGAATATCATTTTTAATCTCTTTATTTCAAACATTCAAAACAAATGTCATTTTGTTTGAGGTATGATTCTTGTAATGACCATATAGTTTTTTAAAATCAAATCTGATCATCTCTGTCACTAATGTGTGTTTGATAAACCCGTGTTATCATAATTAGTGATATATTGGAACTTAATAAGGGCCCTCATTTATTTAAACAACCTCCTCGCATTTAATTTCAGAGGTGAGACTAATAACTAATCGTTCTGTATGCACTCAATGTCATCATGATTCCCGTAAGGATTAATCATGAAGTGTTCAATATTTCTTTTACTTTTTCATTTTTCTCAAAACTTTTAAAATTTAATTTTAGAAATCAAAAATCTCTAGTTCTTTTAAATTTCCTGATAATTCCAGATTGTTTACTGATCTATTTTCTTTTAATATATTTTTTTGCCATAAATTTTTATAAATGTTTACACTGTAATTTTCAATAATTCAATGTAATGTTAAAAATGATTTTTTTTTTGTTTTTCAAAGATGAAATCTTTGACAAGAAAAGAAATATATTGCATGATGGAACACATGGTGGGTTAGTTAAGTCGGGGTTCTGGAGTTTATTTTTGCTTCTGCTACTACTGATCTATGTTATTATAGGGAAAACTCACTTAACAAACTGAGCCAAATTCTAATCCATAAAACGAGAGGCAGTGACATGCTATCTCAATTTCAGTTGTCAAATTTAATGACTCTAAATTGGATTTTTGGTATCTATTTGACTGCTGTCTAAGATTTTTTTTATGCTATTAAAAATTGTATATTTTATATATTTTAGAAATGTTTTTGCATGCATATATGTATCTCACATTCAAGATAAGAAATTAAGTGATATGAACTTTATTGTTACTAAATGTTAAATATATATGTTAATATATGATAGAAAAAATAAAATATTTTTATCTTAAGAAGCCTAATTTTAGGTAATGAAGATCATTTTATGGGTAAATAAGTTGAGAATAAAGGGTCTAAAAAGTCTATAACATTTGACTTTTTAAAAAATAAAAATTATTTATTAAATACCTTGGCATCAAAGGAGCACATCAAAGAATTTATATTTAATATGAATAGTCTCTCAAATTTGATTTTTTTCCAAGACTATAGCTTCCCTTTTCTTACAGTTCAGTTATTCTTTTCTTTGAGTTTATCCTCCATGTTTTTTAAGCTTTTTAATTGCCAGTGGGGAAAGGGGAGCAGAGTATTTTTAAGGTTTCCACTAGTGTCCATTTGCCTGTTTTCCTCTTTATTGTCAGACCTAAGTGACTCAACATCTTTGAATCTTTCCTATTTGAGACCAAGTCAGTTTCTAATTTCTCCTCTAACTTCCATCCACTCTCAGTCTTTGGTAACATTATCCACGTTGAGATTGAGAATATTACATTAATTCTTTGCATTATTAATTTTTTCTTAAAGAAAAATACGAGCTTTCATCTTGTTATATGATGGGTTTACCCAATTATTTAGATGAATTTTTATTTTGTTTTATTGATCAGAGCCTGTTTTTCCAACATGACTTCTCCACTCTTGTGTATTGAAACATTTTAACTCTCATTCGTTTGTCATAATTCTTCAAATAATTTTTAAAAGTATGTTTAAAAGTGTATGAGTACATTTTAAAATTTCTGGGTAGACTATCTCAAGAAAATATTTAATTATGTTTGGAAATTTTTGTTTAAAGTTCTTATCACTTAACTTTGCTAAAGAGTTTTAGCAAAGGTTTATAATTAAAGTATAATACGTGAATGATGCTCACAGAGCATTTCTTTGCTATTGGGTTTAGGGCTTTATTCTGGACAGTTGTTTACCTGGAAGACTCAGTTTTAAATGAGTGCAGTTTTATACCTATCATACTGTTGCACGTATGTGAGTGCCAAATCAAGCCATCTTCCTCCCTTTCTCTCTTCTTTCTTTCCTTCCTTAGTTCTATACTTATGCCGTGTACTTAGTACCTAAAATATCCATACAGTGCACTAATTACTTTTTTATGTTTAATTCGCAAGCCACCTAATGATATGAATATTATTGTTCTCATTTCATAGTTGAAGAAACTGAGGCTTAATGAGGTTAGGTATCAGCTACAAGTATAGTAAATTTTATAGCGTAGAACCCTACAAAGCTCGAATTTGGATTGAGGTCTTTGTTTATTCTGGCACCATCTATGCTCTATGTCATTCTATGTCAGTTTGCTTTGTTATTTACTGTGGTAAAGTAATTATTCTTTACTTCAACAGTTATCTATGAGTTGTTTCTAAAATACAGAAAAATCTTCCCTTGTTTTAAAATAAATTTTATGTATGTCATCACATAATAATGAAGCCTATGGGGGAGTCCACACAAAACAAATTTGGTGCAATCTTGGTATAGTCTAAAATTTCCAGGAGTTTTGATATATACATTAAATGTCTCAATACATATTTTTAAAGCCTGTGCCAATCCCAAGGGAATTATATTAATATTTTGAATTAAATTTTATACATTTGATAAATTTTAAATAATATTTTTAAAAATATTAAGCTAAACTCCAAGTATATGTATCTAAAGTAATTATTGTTTGGTTTAAGTCAGGGTCTTCCTCCTTTCTGACTATCATTTCATCCTCCCTCCATATATGCTGCTTAATGAAGCAGAACTTGATTGCTGTTTATTATCCATGGTGTATTTAAGGAGTCTAAGGTTTGCTACTCACCCAGAGTTTGCGATCACATTCCTGGTACATTTTGAATGAAGACTGATTGTGGTATTTCTTTTTAGAAAAAGCATTCATTTTTATCTAATTTATTTCCATCTTTATTTTTACTTATTACTTATTCACAATAAGATTGGCATCATCATTTATGTATGAATAATTCAAATCAGTTTGTATTAATACACAGCACTGGTAAAGAAGAACATATTCAGTTCGTAACTGCACTTTGCATCCATCTTGATTAGTTTTTAAGTGCACCTCATTTCCCTATGTTTCTATTTTCAAAGCTTATATAACCACACTGTTAAATTTTATGCATGATGTAACAGGATACAATCCCGTGATCTATTTTCATGATGTCAAAGCTTTGAATTATGTAAATAGGAGACATGAATAAAAGGCACACCACGTATTTGGTATGCGTTGTTGTGCAGCAAAATGCATAGTCAAGTGATGCTGTTTAATCTCCCTATCTGCATATTCTTAAAGTGCATATCTCTGTGTTATCAAAGCACTCAAGCAATAAATCAATTTCTGCATCTGGCTAATAAATTCAGCAAGTAAGAATTTATCAACATCTGGCATCTGCCTCTCTTTATGGCTTTATATGAGTAACTGATGCATGGTGACCTTTGATAATTGTTGTGGTGGCTTGGAATTTCAATAGGGGTTTAATATTGTTTGTGTGCTATTGTGAATTTTAATATTGCAACCAACTTCTTGGTTGCTCTACTCATACGACAAATCACAGGGTTAATCAGTTAAAGGCTATTTAGCTTATAGTTTTATAATATATACCCTAATTTGCACAACTTTCCAAAATATAAGCACCAAGAGAGAAAATATGTCAATAAAATATAAGAATTGTGAGGGAGAGGGGGAGATTTTCAAAAATATATTATTCAGCAAGAAATAGAAACTGACTCTTACAAACTATTAACTAAGTTAAAAGGGATTTTTTTTTTTCCCTTTAAAAAATTGACACTGTTATACTGCAGAGAACCAAAAACTGTGGAGCCAAGGCTCTGGAAGGTTCCTAGCTACTCTTAGACACCAGCAGTAAACTTCACATCTCTCTCTTGACATACTGGTATTCAGGTTGTTCGGGTCCAAAGACTGTTCAGCTCTGTGTTTTCCATTACAAGTTTGGAATTCCCATAAGGGTAGACATTATTGGTCTAGCATTTTCTCTACCACTGGACCAGTTAGGTATAGGCAGAGAGCAGAAAGGTAGCACAGGCTTAGCCAGGGTGGGAGCAAGGTATTTTTGTGAGACAAAGAGATACCTTACTTGTCTCATTTATAAAAAGAGTGGAAACAACTGGTTACTAATAAATAGAAAAAAACCTATGGTATTATCTTTTGATACTAATATTTTCTCCACCATCCCTGACTGGGTATATTCCTCACTATTGTTCACAAGTTACCTGGGTTCTGATTAAGGTTGACTTCCCTTACTTGACATTATTGGAAAGCCCTAGATCTTAGAAAAGTATTTCTTACAATGAACCAAAATTTTGCCCTTTGTACACTAGTTCTGGCTATGTATCCTAAGTGATAGAAGACTCTTCCACATTTGGGCACAATAATTATTTGCAAAAAGATATCATATCTTCCTTTAGGTTTGTATTTTCCATGATACGTATCACAACACTTTATATGGCCTTTTAGTATTCTTACTGTCTTTGTTGTCCTCATCTAGGTCATTGCCTTCTGTATTAAAATATAAATACAACTGAACACAGTACTTCATCTGTGATCTGGCCTGGGGAGACACGAGCAGGCCTCAGTACAGCTTTTGTAGGACATCACATTTTTGGCTTATATTAGACCTGCCCATACCTAAAATACTCAGACTTTTCCCCATGAATTATTGGTAGGCCAACGTTTGCTTCATTATTTGGGGACATTGTCTAACATGATAGCTCCTAGAACTAGATCTGGCCATGGCTTTAGGCAGACAATGGAGAAGAAATATAAACCTACAGTTCCTGGCAGGTTCAGGCAGGGCACAGTGTACAGGGGATGCTGTTGCATGAATGGTCCAAGATAAAAATCATGTGGAATGCCAGCTTGTCAGATGACGAAGAACTAATAAATCAGAATCTACAGGAGATGAACCTGTAGTTTATATTTTTTAACAAAAAAGGAATATATATATGTATATATTTAAGCAGAAGTTTTAGAATCACGGCTAGAGTGGCAGCAGTGGATGTTCAGGCAAGTCATTATTAAATACAACTTGGTGACTCATCAAGGAATTGACAAAGCTTCCCGAGAGATTCAAGGAAAAGGTAGCATTAGGAAATCCCCAAGGCTAAGTGGCTGCTGTTTGGTTCAGGACTCTCAGTCCTGAAAACCTGGGTCAGAGTTACTAGCACTTGAGACAGTCTCTGTTATGGACCAGTTGAAAGCTGGTTGTCTGGAGAAGGATTCAGATAGAACAGGTAAGGCTTCCACCCAGCTATGGAGACGGCACTACAACTAGGGATTATAAAATTATAAAATTTAGTGCTTTCTAGACTTAGTATAGAAATAGTTTTATATGGTATGAACAGCACAGGTTCTAATATAGTGTAAAAATCATGGGAATATGGATTTGAATTTTCTCTTTCTTATTTATATCTGCATAACCTTTGTACATTATTTAACTTCTCTCTAAGCTTCAGTTTCCTCATCTATAAAATAAAGCAATATCATCTACCTTAAGTATTGTTGTAGGAAAAGTAATAGTGTCTTTTTGAAAAACTAGCACAGACTCCAGTTATAAACAATAAAAATACTAATAATTATTACTTTTATAATAAACTTGTGTTTATTGATATCCTCTTCCTCATCAATGACTTTATTATCATTACATGAGTTTTACCAAAATACTGGGATGAGATGCTGAAATCTCGCTTGCTAAACACCATTTTTGATTGTTAAGGCCCTAAAGGAAGAGGACTTGTCTTTCTGAACTTTGTACTTTTAGGCATATTACGCTGCCTCACTTGGACCCTATGTTGTAAGGGGAATGGAGAGTGAGTTTTTCATTCAGAGAAGAGCCTTGATATTTCATAAGGAGATGTTATCCCTGGACACTTCAGGCTTCTTAAGAAAATAGGGTATTTCTTTGTTCTTAAATTGTGTTCCTGCTGCCCTGGATTCTCTAGATTTTCTTAGAATCCTCTATATTCTAGCTCAAAACTTAACAATACATTAAGTCTATTTATAAAGTGAAGGTTGATATTGTACAATTTAGCTCACTAAAATAAATATACAGCCAGTGACTTCATGGCCAAACACAGTCAGTGGATTCACAGGAATCGGTATCTAGGATTTATCACCATCAAACATTTTCAATATAAAGTGACTTTTTGTTCTTAGGATGGGATTTTTACTCCATTCAAATTTTATTAATGCTGGGAGCATGAAAAGTTTTGAGTCAGGAAATGAATTTCAGAATGGACGACTAATCTTTTTAAATATAGTAAGAAAGGTTTCTTGGCATTGTGCCTATTTTTCCCTTTCTTAATGGTGACCAGAATTTTTGGAAATCAAAATGTTGATGAGTTTGTGTGGATTTAAGTATGAGGTAAAGACTTGGGGTCACAGGTCAGAAATGGTATTTGTTCCACATTGACATTGCTGAGGTATTACGAAGAACTTAGAATGGTAATATTTATTACAGAATACATGTTTTAAAGTCACTGAATAGCATATTATTAAATGCCATTACACATTTGTCATTTATATGAGTTAGACAGTATAAATATAAAATAACGTGCCATTGCAGTTGGAGAGATTTAAGCCAAGTATTCACAACCCTGGAGTGTCAGACATATATATTGATACCTATCTGTAATATTATCATATATATATTATATAATTTATATACCATTATAATATATATTGTTTTATACAGATTATATTACTATTTTATACTTTTTATATATAATTTAAATATTAGACTTTATTTGTACATAATGACTACATAATTGTACATAATACGTCTTGTCTCTTGTCTACAGTCATTGCAAGGCTTTTAATCATTTAGCTTTACTTTTTGATTGTATAATTTTTATTGGACCTCATGTCAATTTTTATTAATAAGCAGGGCATATCAAGTACCCCACATAAACACTGTAGTACAGATTTTCTTGTCCCAAATATTTTCAGAATATTTATTTTATTAATATGAAAATAGATGGTTTGAAAACAAGCTCGTATTGTCTACTCTGTCTGCAATCCTTTGAATGCAAATGGCCTTCCCAGGGACACCAGGAAGTTGAGAATGTTCCAGGAGGATTGCCAGCAGTGCTCAACGTGGGTGTTTGCCCACATCCACCTTTTGACTTTCCCTCTTAATCTGTTCTTACATTTCTTACTTACCTGGGCTGCCAGTCCTTTGTTGAGTATGTCCAGCCTTCAGTGTCTGTTTCTTCCTCTTCCTTTGAGCCGGCACCCATATAAGCTCCCTTCTGGAGATAACTGACCTCAGTTGCTTATCATTGTAATATTTCCTTATATCAGCATCACTAGTGTCTCAAATTAAGGGACATTTTCCACCTGCCATTTCTAGCAACTGGCCCAGTTCTTACCACATAATTAAAATGTTGGAATAAATTTAATGTTTGGACTTTCACATTATTATAGGCAAGACTTACACCACCAGTCATGGAGGGATTTGAACAGAATTGATTAGGATTAGAGTTGATTTTTAGAATTTTACAACTTACAAATTAGTGCTAACAAAATGCATGGAGATAGTGATATGCCATTATGAAACACAGTGAGCATTTTATTCTTTAGAACAACCCTAAAGACAATCATTGTGAAACACATTTAAACATAATAAAGCTGAGACTTAGAATGATTGTTAGTAATTATTTGAAGGTAAATCAAAAAGAAAACAGAGGAAATAGGGTTTGAGCCAAGATTTATGTGATACCAAACTTCCTTTTAAGTCATGCACTTAAGTATATGAAGAAGAAGGAAATGGAGGAAAAAAAAGAAAGAATATGTAACTAAATAAGAGAATTAATTTAATACTGTATCATTTATAGCTTTTCTTCCTAACTCTGGTTATATACCAAGACACCACCCAAGGCAGATCTCTCTAGTTCATGGTTCCTTTCCCTTATGTAGATCTTGGTTGCAGTTCAGATTTTTTTTTTTCCTAATGAACAGTACAATCAGTAACAGTTGCACCAAACATTTCAATTTACAATACACATTAAATGGATTTTCAAGTAAAGGTTACACTTTATCTTTTTTTTTTATTATCCACAGCATAATGTGTTTTAGTATGTACGGGACACTGTGTACTTTATTAGTTTAAAATTAAGATCTAGAGGTCTGAGGCATCACATGCACAGCATAATTCAGTAGCTATTTGGCAGTTTCCTAATTGCTATGATACTAAAGATAACCACACCAGATAAATCAAGCCCCAAGTGGACTCTCTGGCCTGGAGTTTTCAGATTTTAATGTGCATATGGAGTGTTTCAGTACAATTTTCATCATTGTTGATAGGCCAGCTCACATAGCCCTGGGCACCAAAGTGATTTACATGAATTAAGTCATTATTCCAGCAATTAAATCAGCTGGAATTAGCACCAAGAATTTTTTTTTCCTGTTCTGTACAATAAGAATGTTTCTGTGCTGCAATGTTAGGATATAAGTCTAACAAACACAACCTTCCCTGTGTTACATAACTTTCCCACACACTGTAAGATGATTTTATAGACAAACTATCAAAATGGAGCTTTTGTTTTAAAAAGTAAGTACCTGGACTCTTCCATGTGGTAAAAAAAAAAAAAAAAAAAAAATTCACAAGAGGTATTGGACAATGAATAATTACATTGATAAAAAATAATTGATAGATTAAGAACATAAAGCTAATTATCCTTTAACTTTCTCTTTTTGGTTTATCTTTCAAATCCAGAGAGTTCTTACTGACTTTCTTAATTAATGGATATTAACTTTATACAACAAACATTTGTTGAGCATTTGCTATTTATGATTCCTTGATTATGGAGTCATTTACTTTAACCACGAAGTGTTAACTGAAGTTCTACTATATGTAAAGGACTCTTTAAGATGCAGTGAAAAAAAAGTAAACTTGGGACAAATGTGAATTTTGCCTTTGCTTAAGACATTTTTGGGATATTTACTTTATAAAATGTCTCCATGACCTATGGCAGTTTTCTCTTCTGAATAATCTAAATCAGGGGTCCCCAACCTATGGTGAGTTGTATAATTATTTCATTATATATTACAATGTAATAATAATAGAAATAAAGTGAACAATAAATGTAATGCACCTGAGTCATCCCAAAACCATCCTCTCCCTCCAGTCCATGGAAAACTTGTCTTCCATGAAAATGGTCCCTAGTGCCAAAAAGGTTGGGGACCGCTGAATTATGCCAAATATAAAAACAATTAAAGTCATTTGGAGCCGAGTCTAGTAAATAATGTGAGTATTCCTAGAATTACTAGGAAAGGCTAGTTTTGATCAAAGTGTTTATATAACAAAATAGTGAGATAATTGTTTCTTTTGTGTTCTGAAAACAATTTCAAACCTGTGGTTTTGGCATGTTCTCAGCCCCTCTTCATGGCCTCTGCAGACATAATCCTTACACAACTAAGCAGAGAAATACAAAGGCTCACTTACATTTCCTGCTCTGAATTAAGTAGGCTTGAGGCTGATTTCTTTCAGGACCAGCCTTCCCACCATCAGGCTATAAACCAATGTGCAAACTACCAGGCACCACTTAATTTAAATGTGGTATCTACCAAAGCTCCTGTGTCTGAATTGTTTCATAAAGTAATGCACAGAGTGACTTTAAACTCTTGAAAGTTTGATTTCCACCAGATACTGTGGTACTTTGGCCTAGTGCACACTTTGTGCAGAATCTTTCCTTGGTTACTTGTCCATCACTAGTTACCAAAATTACTAAACATAACCTCTTGTTAGCCTAGCATTTAGATTGAAAGAGTCAACCCCTTACTTATCTGGTTTTATTTTATTTCTTAAGCAAATTCAAACCCTTTCTCTCATGATTTCAAGCAGCTTATTCCCACCTTTTGCCTGAATCTAGTATCTTTTTTTTAATATTCCTTTTTTTTTCAAGTGGACATTTTGTTCCATTTGTTAAAATTATTATCATCATGACCAATAAGCCTTTATTCAGCAACTAAAAACTGTGGCACAGTATCTCTAAGTTTGGCAATACATATTCTGCTCATCTTCTGCTTTCTACAGCTTAAAGAGGTATATAAATATATTTTAAACCAAATTTGGTAATTATACGTATTATATATATTTATAAAATGGGAATTGAAAGCATGGATGATTTTTAAATAATCACTATGGAATAAAATATGGTGAAAATAATTTATGAAGAATTGTGCTGAAACAACAAAAGGTAGCAGTAATGGCATATATCTACTAATATTTTACTTCTTTTTTTCTTTCTTTCCTGTTTTATAATGTGTAAAGACTAATGAAACCTAGGAAGGCTTTGTTGGGAAGAAATGCAAAGTTACCTACAAAAATTATGTAACTAGACTCTTCTTATGATTATTTTGTTTAGAACACAAATTTATACTGCCATTGGAGGGCTTTTTTATCAGATGAAGAAAAGGGATTTTTTCCCAATATTTTTGATTTTGAATGTTACATAAATACAGGAACACTAAAAGATATAAATTTTTTTGGAAACATCAAAATAAATCCAGATAATCTGTATTTTATTGATCTGAAGAACTTCTCAAGTTTAACATTTCTATGTTAAATGTATAATTACAGAATATTTTTTAGAATATTTTAAAACTTCTTTTATAATAATTCCTTCTTTCAGTTAACTAATTTTTATGGTGGTTTACATTTCCTTTTCCATGTCGGTTTACATTTGACTTTAAGATGTTTATTAGTTAATGCAACAAAGTGGGTGGTCTTTTAATTAATATTACCACTCAGGTTTGTAAATAGGGCATGTTTTATGTAACCATTTAAAATTTATACACTGATACATTAGATATTTTGTTTAAGAATACGTAAAAACAATTGTTATTTTTTCAACAAGAAGGATCATTATTTTAAAATCCATTCTTAAAAATAAAATGAGTTATGCTTCACTGTGGTAGCTCATTAATAAATATTTAGTCTATAGTTTTCTTCTATTTGTTTAGCTAGGAATTGTTTTAAATTTGGTGAACAGTATATTATTTAGGAATATGAAAAACATTGATGCAATTATGAAATATCTAACAATTTTACAAAAGAAAAAACATCTCAAAATCACTATTAGAAATATTCTCATTGAAATGAATATTTATATCCAAGATAGTCTTTCATTCCTTATATGTGTACAAATTTAAACTTTAGAATACATAATTCTCTCAGTGCCTCAGAGAAAATAGCTTACCATTTATGAAGTGTTTATTGTATGCTAAGCATTATACTCAATTCTATAAACACATCATCTCTTTTAATCATCACAAAAATATTATGAGACAAGTGTGTTTATTTTATCTGTTTTACAGTAAAGCGAATTGAGGCCCAAAGAGATGAAATAATATATTCAAGTTCCATAGCTGGTAAGTGGTATAGTTGGATAAAACTCTCAGCCCAGGTCTAAAAATTAGTCTCTTCACTATTATATTTGGTTGCATAGATAGGCTAATAGTTATTTAAAGTTGTAAATCAAGAGAAAACACTACAAAATCTAACTATAGGATATTTATGTAAAATATCATCACTTCATTATACAAGCTTGCTTGAAAATATGGGTGAACTTTGACAGGTAGTGAAATTCAAAACTGTCATTGTCTAAAAGCATGCAGCCTTTCATTTTTGTATTAGTGATTTAGGTGCAAATTATTTTAAATATTATCCTCCTTATTCAAGAAGTGGTTTTCAGGCCCAGAGCCCACAGACAAAATTTTCTGCTTTCAGAAATTAAGGCCTGAGGCTCCAGGGAAGAAATGATGCTCCCAGGTGGAGATGGTCCCTTTTCTCTGGCATGAAAAAATGCATGTACATCATTTTTGAATGAACAGGTACATCTATCTCAATTAGAGCAAATTAGTTTCCAAAGCCTTTGCTATTTTAGACATTATAGAAAGGCTATTTTATGTAAATGTGTCAATTTACATAAAATACACTTCAAAAGTTTATGGGAAAGAATTTTATATAATTCACTGAAACAATTTCACAGTCCTTTCAAATGATGATTTTTAAAATGACCCAAATAGCAGGCACCTCTTTGAAGAAATAGACATGGTGCTATGTGACCCAAGGGTCCCTCACACTTTCAGGTCAGTGTTAACTTCTTAAGAGTGGGGTGGCCCAGGCTTGAGTGGTGGCTCATGCCTGTAATCCTAGCACTCTGGAGGCGGTGGAGGAGAATTGCTTGGGACTAGGAGTTCCAGACCAGCCTGAGCAAGAGTGAGACCCTGTCTCTACTGAAAATAGAAAAATTAGCTGAGTGTGGTGGCGCCTGTAGTCCCAGCTACTCAGGAGGCTGAGGCAGGAGGATTGCTGGAGCCCAGGAGCTTGAGGTTGCTGTGAGCTATGTGACACCACTGCACTTTACCCGGGTGACAGAGTGAGACTCTGTCTCAAAAAAAGAAAATGTTCTTAAGAATTCAGGATTCTACTTTGCAGTGCTCTGTCCAAAGTGTTATGTTCAGAAGTTCGCATTTGTAACCTCTTAAGTTTTGTGTTTTACCATTTCCTGCTCCATTGAATTCTTCTTACACACCACAATAGGCAAAAATAGGAATTTAAGATTTCCTGTAAGAGCCTCTGTCCAAAACATTCAGTGCTGAAACAACAAAAGGTAGTAGTAATGACATATATCTACTAATATCTTGTTTCTTTTTTCTTTCTTTACTATTTTATAACATGTAAAGAATAAAACTGGTTTGAAGACCTACGAGTCAGAATTTTATCTTTTTACATCCAAAAGGTGGAACAAATTTGGACTGTTCTGAACAATAAGTTATTTTGTACTGTCAAAATTTAAATTGTTAAAAGCACACACTCACTAACCTTACCCTGCTGAAATATTAATAACAACAAATAAAGTAGTCTCATATTTTAGCCTAAAAGTGCAGGTAAAAGTGCTGGATAATAGTGCTGGATAAAGGAAAATGATGTTATCTGAAGTCATATAATTAAGAGAAGACAAATTTTCATTTATACGTGAAAGACTGTTTTGAGAAACTATAATAGAAATTGGAGATTGCATAGTTGTATTTGAATTGCTTTATAGTTAGTGAGTGATGTAGAAAGGAACTCCAAGAGAAGATAGAACAGCATACAACAAGAACAAACGGTTCCCAAGAGGTTGAGACAAATGGCAACATTCCATGACAGAGAAGTCTGCCATAAACTGATACTTTCTTTTAAAGCAAGAACTGGCCTCTTCAACAGCTATAGATGGCATCTTCAGAAAAATCAGAAATACTTGCTTTGCCAGTCCTATAACTTACAGAACAAAAAAATATTCCCTGAATGTTTTCAAATTACATTGATTGATTGAGACAAAGTCTCGCTTTCTCACCCTGGGTAGAGTGCAGTGGCATCGTCATAGCTCACTGCAACCTCAAACTACTGGGTTCAAATGATCCTCCTGCCTCAGCATCTTGAGTAGCTGGGACTACAGGCGCAAGCCACCAAATGCCAAATGCCCTAACACTATGTTGAATAGACTATCTTTTCCTCGTTAATTTACCTTAGTGTCTTTATCAAAAATCTTTTAACCATAAACATAGGTGGGCTTTTTGTTTTTAGTTTTTTGTGTGTTTATGGATTCTGTATTCTTATCTGTCAGTCTGTTTTTAAGCCAGTATCACACTGTCTTAATTACTGTAGCTTTAGGGAAAGTTTGAAACCTGCTGAGATTTTGATAGGGATTGCATTTAATTTATAGATCAATTTAAGGAGAATTGTCAACTTAATAACATTGAGTGTTTTTCTCCATGCATATGATGCTTCTTTGCATTTATTTAGATCTTTAATTTCACTTGGCAATGTTTTATATGTTGGACTGTACAGGTCTTAAACTTATTTTGTTAAATTTATTTCCAAGGCATGTATTCTTTTGGGCACTGTTGTGAATGAAATTATTTTCTTGATTTCATTTTGTGATTCTTCATTGCTAATATATAAATACAATTGATTTTTGTGTATTGGTTTTGTATTCTCTGACCTTGCTAAACTCATTTTTTAATTCTAGTAAAATATTTTTTATAAATTCCTTAAGATTTTATACATGCAGGATCATATAGTCCATGAATAAAGATAGTTTTACTTTTTTCCAACCTGGATGCCATTAATTAATTAATTTACATTAGTGTGCCAGCTATAGCCTCCATGTTGGATTAAAGCAGTGTAAGCAGACTTCTTTGCCTTATTCTATATCACAAGGGGAAAGCTTTCTGTCTTCCGTCAAGAACCATATTAGCTGTGATTTTTTTCATAGACGTCCTTTATTAGATTGAGGAAGCTCCATTCTACTTCTGGTTTGCTGAGCATTTTAGTTTTGAGCTGGCTAATGCTTCAGTCATATTTTAGGTTTAGGAAACGAATTGCAGTCAGAAATAGAAGAGAATCAAATGTCTGAATTTTGTCCCTATCAGTTAAATGGATAGTTTCCTCTAGTGAAACTTTAAACATGAATTCTACTTATTGATAAACAGCGTGGTAGAATGTAAATATTTAACTCCAAATCTCACCTTCAGGGGTCAGATTTTAAACTTGGATTAAAATTTGGTCTAGTATTACACTTTTCAGAAACCGAAATCTTAGCTTTAGGTTATGAAGACTGGTTGAATGTTTCATTAATGTGATGTGAATGCTGTTTTCTTCTCATTCAAGTTGGACTTTTATTCATCCACGTACTTCTCAAAACAAGTAGGTAAGAAATATCTGTGTAAAAAGTTGAATGAGTCTTCAACACAGAACTCATTTGTCTAAATTATGATTTGTTAGAACCAGGACAGTTGCAGCACAATACATGTTGCCCCAAGCCTTCAGCATATTGTTTTAAAATTTCATCTTCTTTTAATAAGGAATATTCTTTCCTTAACTCTTAGCCTGCCAGTAATAGTATTTACAATTATATACCTGCTGAGAATATCATAAAAGGTAAATTGCATAGAGGAAATCATTCTTAAATTTAGATGTCTGAATAGCATAAAATTGAGAAATGTATTGTGGCATGATATTTTCATAAAATAATCTTGACACTGGTCAATGGGTTGAGCAAAGTTGTTCCTAAAGTAAGCAGTTAGGGATCTAGGAGTACCTAGCTCAATAAGGGAGTGTCTGTGGTTTCCTCAAAGTAAGTGGTTTCCCCAAAGCTGACTAAGTGGTATTGATCCCAGAAAAACTTTCCAAATCCATTAAGATGAATTATATATGGTGGTAATCCTTAGTCATTTTTCCAGCTTGCTTATTTACTAAGCGTATATCCTCAGCATACTCCAACCACCTGCTACCGTACATCACACATACACACACACACACACACACACACGCACCCCTTCCAGAGCCAGAATACAGTCATGATCCAAAATTAATACTATAAAATAGAAGTAGGTGAGTAAATGAATTTATAAAAAAAGACATATATGGAATTTACGCCCTTGCTACTTTGAAATAAATTCTTATATGGGCTTTAATTATAGAGAGAAATTTAACAGCTCAAGGGTTAGTAAAAATGCAAAATGGAATTTTTGTATTTTTAGACACAGTACTTCTGGTTAAATAATTCAGCTTTGTTTTACCCAACATTGTTTCATAGCAACAAATTCCCCTCACTGCCACTTTAGTAACTAATCGGAATCCCTTACACACAGAAACATATAAGCAAGCAACATGCAGTTCATCTGGAATTCACCACAATATGCAAAACATGTATGCTTTGAAATCTGCAAATTCTTTGGAAAGAACAAATTCAAGGAGCTGATAGTAATTATTCCTAGCTCTCAAAATAAATATGTATAATTTCTAACTCATAAACTCTATGAAAGGAGAGACCTTGTTTACAAATAGCATGCCTAGAACATTCTTTGGCACATAGTAGTCATTCAATAAAAGTCATAAAATCAATATTTTCCCTGCTTTGCTATTTATTTAAAATATGTTATTAGATTTAAGACTGGGTGCAGTGGCTCAAGCCTGTAGTCCCAGCTACTAAATGGTGAACTGTAGACTTGGGGGTATGATTATATCATTATCTACACTTATAAAAAAAAAAAACTTACTAGGACTTCCAGAATGTATATGGGGTTTATTCGTTAGTGGGATACCAGGGGAGACATTTGAGGAATGAAGTTCAAATCAGAGTGGTGTTTCAAGAACTGTGATCAACTGGAGTGGGTAGGATGCATTGGGAGGGAGAAGAGCAGAAGCAGGGAAAACCATCAGGTGTCACCTGTAATTTCCTATGACAAGGTAATTAAAGCATGAACTTCAGCAGCAGCAGAAGCAGCACCAGAGAGGAAAGCGTGGATGGGCTTCTAATTTCATTCATCATTGTCATTTACTTTAGTTCTTATAACATCTCTTACTTTGATCTTGCCTCCTCCTAAAGGTGTTCTCAACAAACCCTTAAGTACTCCAGACCCACCTTTTGCATTTTGGCCAAAATGCATGTGTTTAGTATGGGTTGTTATTTGCTGCTGCTGTTTTAAG
The DNA here is from genome assembly GCF_041146395.1 of Eulemur rufifrons. NCBI lineage: Eukaryota > Metazoa > Chordata > Mammalia > Primates > Lemuridae > Eulemur > Eulemur rufifrons. The sequence goes on along the minus strand of NC_091000.1, from coordinate 7,020,874 downwards.
AAAAAAAAAAGCATGTCCATGCCTTTGAGTGGCTGGACAGAGGGATGCTTAAGGACACATCTCAGCTTTGGCTGAAGCTGATTCTTTGCCAAGATGAGACTGGCCAAGGAATGGTGGAAGCTGTTGAATTTTTGTCTTGGCTCAGCACATTGCATAAGAGTGGGCACACAGCAATTACTAAAAAATCACTAAAAAAAAAATCACAAGCTCCCATTCCAGTTTCTGAAACTTTTAATTCTGTCCCCTATTCCCTTGAATAGGAGGATATGTTTTTCTGATATATTTATTTTCTAATACCGTCTTTTTCTTCATCTATTCTTTCTCCTCACACAGCCTGTTCTCACAGGCTTAGTGGATCCTGATGACCCAGGTCTTCAGGTCCCAACAGAATGTCCTTTTAGAAAAGGAGCCCTACGACCTCTCCTGGGAGGTAACTTGCCTTTGAGCACATTGCCCCTGTTTGAGAAAAGGCCCAAATGTTTGGCATAATATTGGACTTACATATGAATTCTTACAGCAGGTAGAAACAGGCATTCCTAGCTCCCTTGTATAGAGGGACATAATTAAATAAAAAGAATAGAAGGCAAATAAATAAAATGTTTCTTTGCAAATGGAAACATCAGAGGAAGAAAAAAATTATCTGTCCCAAAAATGTTTTGGCTTAATAAATTCAGCTCAAGCATAACAAAAAAAAAAAAAAAAAAGAATAAAATACAAATTAACTTGAGAAGAACTTAAAGCAAAAACCTACTGTAGTCAAGCAAGCACTGGGCTATTTACATACCTTATTTCATAGTAGCTCATTTAATCGTTACAGCAGTCTTTATAGTTCAGAGGAGGAAATGAGCCTCAAAGATCACACACATAGTATGTGGAGAAGCTAAGATTCAAACACAGGTCAATCTGTGCCCAAAACACATGCTTTTAGTATTATGTTACACCACACATGTACAGTCTTCCAAAATCTGTTCTCTCCTAGAGAATTCAGAATTCAGCCAGACATTGTGTCAGAAACGTTTCTTTGAGTATGCACTGTGTCATTTTAAGTAATGTGTATACATGACTGAGGAAATTGAGATTTCACAGAGAATATAGGTTTTAGGTGGATGAAAATTAATATTAAAGTATGCTTTGAGAATTGAACCTGTTATATAGTTTAATAAATAACCCTTAATATAATTATTACCCACATGTTTACTGTCACTACCACTACTGCTATTACTATCCATGGCTATCTTCCTATCTTCGAGTGCCAGTGTACTAGACACTAGGCTATGCATATGACAGATGTTACTTAATGGTGTCAGATTCCTCAAGTTATTTTCAAAAGCCCTAATTGAAATTAGTCCTAGAAGTAGAAGGAAATGAAATTGCAATAAGTTTTGTGTATCAATGATATTATTAAAATTTGGGCCATCCCAAGTATAGACCAAATAATAATCTGCTTAATATCAAGGTTATTGTAAAGCTATTGTAGCATGGTTCCAGCATAAGGGTAGGCAAAAAGACCAATGAAACAAATCCAAACGTCCAGAAAAAGACCCACCATATATAGTCATATGATTCACAGCAAAGGACCAATTCGGTACTGTGGCAAATAGATGGGCTTTTCAATAAATGGTGCTGGATCAGTTAGAAATGAGAAAAAATAGGATTTTGACCTCTACCTCACAGTATACTCAAAAATCAATTCTAACTTTATTGTAGGTCCAAATGTGAAAAGTAAAATTATAAAGCTTCTAGAAGATAACATAGGATATTTTTATGACCTATGGGGGATTTTTATGGGGTAAGTAAAGATTTTTAAAAGAATACTCCAAAAGCACTAACCATAAAGAAAACTTCAGACGTCATTAGTTAAGAACTTATGTTCACCAAAAAACACCACTGAGAGAGTGAAAATACAAGTTATACAGTAGAAGAAGATGTTTGCATACACATACTTGACAAAGCACTCATATCCAGAATACATTAGGAACTCTTACAAATCAATAACAAGTAGGACAGCCAGCAAAAATGAATAAAATGGTTTTAATTGGTAATTCTTAAAAGAGGGTACCCCAATGTCCACATAACACATGAACGACTGCTCAGTATCAGCAGTCATACAGGACCTACACATTCAAACCGCAATGAAATTTTATCACATACCCATCAGAACAACTAAAAATTTAAAACTAATGCTACTAGTTGTTGGCAAAGATATGGGACAAGCCCTCGGGAATGTAAATTGGTACAATTACTTTAGAAAATGGTTTGGTTATATCTATAAAGCTAAGTATATGCATACTTAGGAACCATCAATTCCATTTCTAGTTATATACCCTGCAAAGGCATATTATATTCATCAAAAGACACATAGAGCATAGACTAGATACGTAAATTGCAGTAGTTCATACAATGGAAAACCAGACAGCAGTGAAAACAACTGCTTCACACAATAAGGATGACTCTCACAAACATAAGGTTGAAAAGAAGAACCCAACATGAATGATTATATATTGTAGGATTCCACATATGTAAATTCAAAAAAGTAAAAACAGAACAATTCTTGTTTACATTTAATGGAGAGTTAGAAGGAGAATAAAGATAGCTTCTGGGATGTGGTCAGTGTTCTGCATCTTTTTTTTTTTTTTTTTTTTTTGAGACAAAGGCAATCGCTCTGTCACCCTGGGTTAGAGTGCAGTGGCATCATCATAGCTCACAGCAACCTCCAACTCCTGGGCTCAAGCAATCCTCCTGCCTCAGCCTCCTGAGTAGCTGGGACTACAGGTGCACACCACCATGCCCGGCTGATTTTTCTATTTTTAGTAGAGTCAGGGTCTCACTCTTGCCCAGGCTGGTCTCCAACTCCTGGTCTCAAGCGATCCTCCCGCCTCAGCCTCCCAGAGTACTAGGATTACTAGGATTACAGGCGTGAGTCACCGCGCCCGGCCAGTGTTCTGTATCTTGATCTGGGTATGATTACAGGAGTTCGTTCAATTTGTAAAAAGTCATCAAACTGTCTACTTATGAATTGTTCACTTTTCCGTGTGAATATTATTCATTAGTTAGAAGGATTTTTTTTTAAAAAAATAGCATTATTAATATAAATATTACTTCCAGTACTAAATAGCACTGACACAATTTGGTCTTTAAAATATCAAAGAAGAAAATAAATTATACTAAGAAGAAATATTTTAATAACCCATTAAAGTTTTGTATTTGAAAAGAATTTTCTGAATAAACATTTTTGAAAAAGATATAAAACTTGCTTTTGAAATTATAACCAATAAAAGGAAAATGATTCCGAAACAATTTGTATTTACTTACCAAAAAATACTATGTCTAAGTTGTGACATGATATTTTTCTTTTCATTATGACACAAGGGGATACTATTGAGAAATGCCCTTGTGTCATAAAAAGAAAAATAGTATGTTACCCTGGCCAATAAATAAATCTCCCTAAGAATGTTACAGTTTACTAAGTCCAGCTGCTCGTGATATTTTAGATTCATTCATTCACTCATTTTGATGTCTCCAAGGGGTTTTACGGGGTGAAATTCAAGCAAATTTTCAACCTTCTGGTGTGTTCTTAAGAGACTAATAAATCTATACAGCTAAATTATTGTGTCTGACAAAACCCACTGTCACTCAACTGCAGGGTTTCCCAACAAAGCACTATTCACACATTAGCCTGGATAATTCTTTTTTTTTTTTTTTTTTGTAGGGGACTGTCCTGTGCATTGTAGAATGTTTACCACTATTCCTGGCCTCTCCTCACTGCTATCACAGTTCACAGTTCTGAAAACTTAAAATGTCTTCTTCAGACATTGCCAAATGTCCCAGATAGAGGGAGCTGATCCTGGTTGAGAACCACTGCTCCACTGTTACATATATTGGAATATTTGAGTGATAAATTTTAGTTCTTTGGCATTGCCTTTAGTATTCTGTAAATAATTGCATCTGTTATTTTTGGCTTCACCTACTTGTTGCTATTTTTGCAATCATATATGGAAAAAGGTTGGAATTAATATTTCTGAGATCATTTTGCCATTGTACAAGAAAGTGGAATCAATGAGGATTCCATTCCAGAACAAAAGAAGTCAAGCATGTAGTTTTCAGTATTCAGTGCAAGAAATCAGTGTGGATAGAGTATTTTGTTTTCCATTGTGTTGATTATACAGAGATGACTGATTAATTGCCTACTTTGGCATTAAATGAGAAAGTAAATGAACATTTAAAAAATTTTAAAAGCCTACTTGACTTAGATTTTGATGAAGTAAATTTTTTTTGTTTAATTTATATGCATGACAAACTAAAAAAAACTTTTTAAAAAAATAATATTTTATGTTGTAAATAATAGATACAAAAAGAGTCCATTCTTTTTTATGGCATTATTTTCAACATTTACAACAGAACATTTCAAACAGAAATTAAATTAAAAATTGAAACTTCCAATATTAAGCTGAAATTTAAATACCTGCTTCCAGGGTCACCTGTCTATGGCACACCAGGTTGGTTTAGACATGGATGATGGATGGCCTGAGGGGAAAAGAATCCTGACTCAACACCATCATTGAAACATTAAATAAAATGATTTGCTAAGGTTATGTAAAACAGTTACAAATTCCTATTCCCCAGAAGAATACCATTTGAATTTCCTTATTTGTTTATGATTCTCTACCAAAGGATGATTTCAAAAGTGACTTTTATTACTATGTATTAGATGATTTCTCAAATCCAAAACCTTCTATATGCTGCCGCTTAGCCTAATTTTTGCTTAAAAGAAAATATTTATAAATAATTAGAATATATTTTTAAAATTAACAAATTTGCCCAGCATATATAGCTGAGGAGATGGAAGAACCTACAGATTCTGTTATACAACTGCCATTGTTATATAACTGCCATTGTTAAGTAGGAAGGAATGAATATTCAGATTTCTTTGCTATTTTAGAAGAATGACTTCAGCAACCATGTATTCTAGTAATTGGATTTGACCCTGTGAAAGAAAGGGAAGGAAAGAAGGAAGGAAGGAAAGGCAGGAAGGAGAAAGAAAAGAGAAAGAACAAAACCCTAGTGGTAGTGTAGAGTTATTGACTGTGGCAAATACCTTATGATAGACTGATGCCTATTGAAAATTTGGTTTCTTAGGGCAAAGAGATGATGTATGTGATGAATAATATGAAAAATATTTCCTTTCGAAACTTTTACTGAATTTCTTGTATTGTTAAACTGATAACTTGACAAAGTAATTCTACCTATGTTTAATCTTATAAAATTGTCCATGACAACGTACGTGTTTTTCAAATATAAAATATTACTTGAGACAGACTTTTAAACATAGTGTATAAATGGTTTAAGAAAAATATAAACATTTCTTATTTTTCAGTTTGAACATTATATTACTTTTCTTCCCTCTTCCCCAAATACAGATATATTGGACTAGTATCCAAATTAGTTTATGACCTTTTTTGGCTACTTCATGAAAATATAATACCCAGATTGAGTATCCCTAATCCAAAAACCCAAAATACTCCAAAATATGAAACTTTATGAGCACTAACATAACACTTAAAGGAAATGCTTATTGGAGCATTTTGTATTTTGTATTTTCAGATCAGGGATGTTCAACTGGTATAATACAAATATTCTAAAATCCAGAAAAATCCAAAGTCTAAGCATTTGGGATACGGGATACTCAAACTGTAGTGTGATCAAACTTTTCTTTGATGGACTCTTGCCCATTACTAAACTCTGATTATTATTATATGAAAGAGGAAATGCTTTTAAAAGGAGAAAGGAAATTTTCCATAATTCAAGTGTAGGCATTTTCCCATGATTTTCAACTCATAAAATTATTAAATGTGTCAAATTTATATATTACATGGCGATTAACTTAAGATAGTTGGTGGAAGGGACCGTGGTTCACTGTTCTCTTTCCCTGGTTGTAAGCAATTTGGGAGAGACGACATTGTATGGGTCTTTGCAACTTCTGTGGTGCCCTGCCTGTGGCTGAATGCTTAATACATACCTGTTGACTGAATAAATAATGGACTTCAAAAAAAAAGTACAATTTAGAAAAAAACATATTTTTTCTTAGATATGGTAACTACTTGTATATAATTTGGAATGTTCTACTTAACTGAGTACAATTTATATATACAGGTAACCATTGATACGCAGATTTAGTGCTCTCTGAACTATTTCATTGCTATGAAAGCAGCATAAATCTTGATGATCAAATTTTTTGAAACATCAGGAGATTCTGCCAAAATATAAACATTATGGTGACGCTATTGTTGAATCCCATTCTTCATGTGATTATTTATTTTAAAATAGCTTCCATGAAAGTAAGATTCCTAATTTCAGGCATCCTACTTAATTATATTTTATTGCTGCTGATAACTAAAAATGAAACAAAGCATTTCGAGTGGATTTCAATGTAATTTTTTTTATTTAGGAGGGTACTACAAACTTGAGTCAATTGGCAAACTTACAAATTCACCAGTTATGTAAAAGAACTACAGATAAAACAAATAAGCTACTTTAACATTATTTTTTTAAATTATATCACATTTTTGTCTTAAAAATAAAAATATATATATTTGTTCTGATTCATACAAATTAAAATATGAATATAATTTTATCAAGAAAAGTTATTTTACTAGGGAATATAGCATATGTAACATTAAACTTAAAGCTTTTGTAGTGTATTTGTTTCTAAATCCTTTAACTGGTGAGTAATTGATCTTACATTTTTCTTTGACAGGCTTATGCAAGCAAAGATCTGGAGGAACAATTGCGGTCCGTGTCCAGTGTAGATGAACTCATGACTGTCCTCTACCCAGAATATTGGAAAATGTACAAGTGTCAGTTAAGGAAAGGAGGCTGGCAACATAATAAGGAACAACCCAACCCCAACTCAAGGACAGAAGAGACGATAAAATTTGCTGCGGCACATTATAATGCAGAGATCTTGAAAAGTAAGTATGGGAAAGAAAATTTATAATAAGCCTCCTATATCAAGTCAGTGAAAGTCACCAGCCTGTTTATTCAATTTCAGCATTTGTACCACTGAACATACTTTTAGGGCCAAAAGTAAAAAAAAAAAAAAATAGAAAATAAAAAATTATTTCAAAATACATTTTATGATTTCACTTTGTTAAGTTGATTTCTGGAAATACAAAGATAAGTCCCTGCATATCAACATACATTTCTTTTAATGGAACTGATATCCCATTGTAAAATTTTAAGAACACGTGTATATATTTTACACACTGTATCAGTTTAATCATTTAAATATTCTGTATCTTACAAAATAACTATACATAAATTTTCTTTCTGATTTGGAGTTAGTAATGCTTCATTTCTCTCGATGTACCCAAACCACCTTTTCAGATACCATTTGTTGCCTTGCAGCTTCATAAATAACTGGCTCAGAGCTGGACTTTTGTAAAGCTGATATCTCATGTAAAGCTTCACAAAAAATTATGATGTTGTATAAAATGTCATAGTATAAAATGATGAGATAATTTTAAGAAGTAAATCCATTCAGTTGGTAGCTATAAAGGTTTGATATTGCAAAGTATTTTGAGAACAAAAACAAACAAAAAATGTCTTAATGGTTGAATAACCAATAGTTTATATCTTTCTTCTCCAAAAATTTTAATTTAGGGGAAATATGGGAGAAATAAACTAGAACACTTAGGAAGTACATCATTTGTAATGCAGTATTTAAAGAGTCAACACTGTTATAGATAAGCCACTAACTCATTGGAAACAGAATTCCAAGAGAGAGCTGCAAGGGATAGGAAAATTTGACTTTCCTGAAGAAAGTTGGTTCAGGATATAAGTCCCAGCAGGCAGAAAACAACCTTGCATTTCACATAACTACTGCCATGACATTACCCAAAGTTCCAAATAGCCTGCCTAAAAATGATTTTTGACTTGTGTCTAAAAGCATAGCCATCTTCTCATCTATGTCTCAATTTAAAAAGAAAAATAAAATCATGTTTACATTTGCTTTGAGAATACAAAAAGGTACATACATAGCTAATAAGGATGACTCTATCTCTGCACATCTTGTAAATATCCATATATCAAATTCCCATTTTCTTGAGTAAGGAAAACCAAACATAAGTGCTGTGGGATATTGGTATGATTTTAAGAAAGCATGATCCTAATTTCACTTGTTACATGGCTGTTGAAATGAAGTTGTTTAGAAAACATCCTTAGCTGCTCTGTTAAATATTATATCATATTCCCATTCACAGGGCAATTTAGGATTCTGTCCACTGTTTCCTTAGTTACGTATTATGCTTAAACCTTAAAATTTGAAATCCAATGGGAGTGACTTGCAGCTGCTGTGGGCTTCTTTTCCCCTTGGTGGTTTCTGTATAACTTATGGACTTCCCTATGACTCGACAGGTATTGATTATGAGTGGAGAAAGACTCAATGCATGCCACGGGAGGTGTGTATAGATGTGGGGAAGGAGTTTGGAGCAGCAACAAACACCTTCTTTAAACCTCCATGTGTGTCCGTCTACAGATGTGGGGGCTGCTGCAACAGTGAGGGGCTACAGTGCATGAACACCAGCACAAGTTACCTCAGCAAGACGGTAGGTATTTCAGACTTCAGCTCCACCCGAGGGCCCTCTCCATCAGAACCTTTAACCGGGAATGATGTGTTTAAAATTCTGGGTGTGTCAAAGTAACTTAGCTCAAGTCAGAGTTTCTTTATATTTTCTTGGGGGAATGAAGGGTTTCAATATTTTGTTTCTTTGGTGATACAGTATCACAAAGAAAATAACTGAAGCTTTGTGAACTCTGTTCATACAGTGGAAAATCAAAGCCTAGTGAAGAAAATAATAAATATACATACATATGTATACATGCATACATGTGTGTGTTTTAATCTTCAGGAATCTGCATTTTCATTTAGCAATAAAATAATTGTAAATGGTTAAGTTTTCCAATGATAGAGATATTTCACAAGTTACATATTCAAAATATATTATATAATTACATGTATGCATTCTGTGAAACAGCTGTGTAGTATTGAAATAAACCATCACTTTGAACAAAGTTAGTGTCCCTTTAGAAAACAAAGGCAACAATTCAAACACTAAATTTTTAATAACCTGTAAGGTTCATCACATTAGATCTTAAGCCTCTAATAAATAACCAGACAACTTCAAGTTTGGCTTGGATCAGACATTTTCAGAGCAGACCTGCTTTGCGGGTCTGACATGGAAGAAGCAGCCAGCTTAGCACTTGATTATGTGCTGTTGATAACCATGGGAGTGTTGTTTGAAATTGTATGTGCTCCTGACCTCTGCTCAGAAATGTTTAGAGAAGTCTAGTGTTGTGGGCTGGGCTGATGCAAACTTCACCCTGAAAGAAAAATACTGTGGTTGCCCTAAAGATTTTTCCAAGCAATTTTGAGAGTTGGACTAGCATAGGTAATCTGGCTACATTCAGAACTGTCCTTTGACTTTGAGAATGAAAAATGAAATCATTTGAAAAATGTGATGTTAGAGTTGACTTGTTCAGTGTGATATGACAGCAAATTAACAGTTTAATTTTATGTAAACTTTAGCTGATCTACATGGCTCCCACTAATAAAATGTATTCTTATTTTAATGTAATATAAATGGAAATGAAAGGTTACTGCCTCAATTTCCTGAACTACATTTTCCCATCTAGTTGAAAACTTCTAAAATTTGTACTGTAATGATCATTTGGCCTCTGAATTTGGAGACATGGTCCTATTATTCAATCCAAACTAATTGCCTTTTTTCAAAACTTGTATTTCTTTATCTTGTTTACACACTCGATGAAGGAACAAGCCATTTCAGATACTGAGATTTGCAAGAGGAAAGAAAATAAATTATAAAGCTGGATTTTCTGTTCAGCTTGCTTCTGCCTCAACTCTAAAGAGTAAAAAAAAAAAAAATTAAAACGTGATGCTTTGGGGCCTTATGTTATTCCTGTTAGTATCATATTTGGTTAAGCCCAGCCATAAGTAGTTTATCTTCTGATTATTTCCTAAAAGTACAGCAAAATAATGAAGGGTTCATTTTAAACATGTTAGCAAGGGAAGCAGTATGACTCTAAATATATTCAGGCATTTGGAAACGTTATGAGTACCATGTCTGGTTGTGGGAATGTGATAACATTTCAGTGCATGACAAAATTCTAGTATTTTAATGGACTAACATGTAATTACAGTGTTAGGGCATGCCAAAACTTACCCTAGTTCATTTTTACCCCGTGAATCTGTATTGAACAGCTAAGAAGTTATAATTTTATGTAGTATAGTGTTCTGAATAAAATAATACTAATTTAGCAGATTTTACTGGGCATTATGTATTTATCTTATTATAACCCTGAAGTAAAACAGGATTCTTTAAAAGCCTCTCATGAGTGTTAGAACTGAACACTTTTTAAAAACAAATAGAAATAATTATGTCAGTCAGATATTTTCCAAAAGGTAACATTTATTTAAAAAAGATACTAATATTAAAAAATGTTGCTTTTATATTCAAGCCAAACCCCTCAAAAGGAATTTTGGCCTGATAAGTCCCTTGAAAAAATATCTTTTTTTTTTTTTTAAGTTAGAGAAAATAAAGGTGGGTGATTTAGAAATTAAAATGTACTGTTTTTGGAATCTTTAACAGTGTATATTTTAAAATAATCCAATTAAGGAATATAATGTGTTCTAGATTATATTGTTCATTATTATGGTGTTTGATTTAAATCAAATAACAATTTGGTTGCTCTTCAAAAGGTCGAGATATACCAATTGCATTTTTCAAAGTCTAAAGGGCTATATTTCTTTTAAAAATGGAATGATATGCAATAGACTGAAAGATAATTTTGAAGAATTATTTCATTAAATAGGACAAAATGTATCTAGGAAGAGTTCATTATCTTTCCAAAAAGGGCTTATTGAATTTAGTTGTTAGGTGAAATTTTATTTTCAAAGTGCTCATATTATAAATATGTAGAGTTGAATAATAAATATTGTAGTGTTGGGCTTTTCTTGTTTGTTTGTTTCTTGAAATTCCCTTTTTTTTTCCCCTTGGTGAATATCAGTTGCTAATTGATAATATTTTAAAGCTATTTTTCATTGCTAATTTCTTCTGCATATTCTATTATGTCTCATCACGTTAATATAGAGAAAATACTTTTAAATGAGTCTATTTTTAAAATGTTTTCTTTTTGGGATCTTTTAAAAAGTAAAATATTCCAAAATACATCTCCTTTAGGTACTGATCCCCAAATGTTTTGTATAATAGCCCTCAAAGAAGCTTTTTTTCTCTACAACACCAAACTCACTCCCCAAAACAATAGATTTGGGGGATACAAGTGTTTTTCTGTTACATGGATGAATTGCATGGTGGAGAAGTCTAGGTTTTTAATGTACCTGTCACCTGAGTAGTGTACATTTTATCTAATAGGTAATTTTTCATCCTGTACCTGCCTCCCTCCCTCTCCCTTCTGAGTCTCCAGTGTCCATTAAGTCACTCTATATGACTATGCACACCCAGGCTTAGCTCCTACTTGTAAGTGACAACTTGCAATGCTTGGTTTTTTGTTCCTCCCCAACTATCTTGAATCTCCATATCCACCACCAAGTAGTCGAGGTACCTTTGATGCTTTTCCCAACTAATGAAATAACATCCTCTCTGCTCTCCCTACTTCCAGCTTCCCTCTTCCTAATCTTTTCTCTAAACTGCCCCCAAGGATGATATTTAAAAAAACACAGATCTGATGTTGTCAGTCTTCAGCATAAAGGCCTTTTAATGATTTCCCATTGCTTTTAGAATAACACTAAAATCTTTTTTAAAAAATTCTTTTTGTTGATATATTATAGTTGTGTATATCTTGGGGACACGTGATATTTTGGTAACTGTATACGATCTGTAATGATCAAATCAGAGTAACTGAGGTATCCATAACCTCCGACATTTACTTTTTCTTTGTGTTGGGAACATTACAGTTTTTCTCCTCTAGCTATTTTGAAATATACAATAAACTGTTGTGAACTATAATTTCCCTACTGCGATATCAAATACTAGAAGTTATTCCTTCTATCTAACTGTGGTGTTGTGCCCCTTAACCAGATTCTCTTCTTCCCCTCTCCCCCTTCCCTTCCCAGGCTCTGATAACCATCATTCTTCTGTCTACCCCCATGAGATCTACCTTTTTAGCTCCCATATATGAGTGAGAACGTGGAATATTTGTAAGGCCAAAATCTTTATCACAGCCTCAAATATCTGCCCTGTACCCACTTCCCAGCATCATCTAACATGAGTATCCCTTGACCTTGTGCTTCCAGTGTTTTAGACTTCCTGCACTTCCTGTGAACCACTCTATTCTCTCTGCCCCAGGGCCTTTGCGCACACATGCAAGTTAACCTGGTCTTCTAGATTCCTGTTTCCTGAGGTGCCATTTCTTCAGACCTCAACTCAGGTGCCAAGTGGCTCAAGGAAGCCCTCAGGTGGGATTTTTCTGACATCCTTAGATTAGATCCAACATTTCTTTTAAATGCTTTATACTGTCCCATACTTCCCCCCCATAGTACTTACTACAGCTTATAAGTTTATAATCATACAGTCATTATTACTTGATTAATGTCTGTCTCCTCCATAAAGGCAAAAACAGGTCTGTTCCATTCACTAATTAACCCAGTACCTATCACAGAATTAGTGTACAAATCCCTTTTAGAGCCACATAAAAACTGTGGACCCTCTCACCAGAACAAATGAAAATACAGACACATCCACAGCATTTTCCCCAGGTTCAGGAAGTTGGTTCCCTGTCTCCCTAGCCGTTATCTCTTGAGCCTGGTTTTAAAGGCTACTGCCTTGAAGATTAATAATAATAAGACAGCTGATTAATTCACCTGTATAATTTTTAAATAATGGATCCTTTTGCCAAACAAAAGTTTATGCTATAAATTTAGCTCGATCTTTTAAAAGCATCTGTTTCTTTTACAAATAAGGGAGAAAATTTTTCTTTATTCTCCCATTCATTAGTTAATATGAGCAAAAGCCAACATTCTGTTCTTCTTACTTGGTTTGCCAAATAAATGTGTACTTTAAGAATGGACTGAATAGAGAATGAGAGTACCTTAGGTAAAATCTGAGCTTGGAAAACAGAAAGTCAGTACATTGCTAGGAAGCAAAATACATAAATTTAGTCTTCAGTTAACCATTAGTGTTTTTTCTGTGACCACTCCATATTTATTTCCTGCGTTGGTCTAAATAGGTGTCCTAGTCACCTAATTGGTATCAAAGTGAAAGTTTTTATTCAAGACTAGGTCTGAATGCACAGCAGCATACAAACCATCTGTCAAGAGAGAGGCTTTAGAGGGCTTTAGGCTTTAGAAATTGTAAGTCTTCAGGGCAAAGAAGAACATGTAGGGCTAAATTTAAGGTGCATGTAGGTGAAATAATTTGGCCTTCTATCCTCAGTACTTAGACATCAAATATGACACTTCTTTAGTAAGAAAATTAAGTCTATTTTAGATCATATGGAGTCATTTCTCACTGTATATCTTCTCTTTCACCTCCAGGCTTTGCAGAATTTAGGATTACTTTCATAATAGATTAATGATGTTGATATTCGTTTCATCAGCTTCATCCCCATCATCTGCTTATATGAAAAATCAGGATTTACCTATAACATTTCTAAAGTCTGTATGGTCTTTTGTCATTGGTTTGTGTTGATTTTCACTTTTTGTTTTGATCCTTTTTGATAGGCTTGATACTTGCAGTAATCACAATACTTATAAATTCTGATCTGTAAAGCAGTAAGGTTTTAAAATTTATATATCATTAGTTTTTACTTTGCCATTTCAATTTTTTAAAGATTTGCAGATTTGGGGAATTCAAAAATTGTCGTTAATTGAAAGTGTGGTATTTTACTGCTGAGAATTGTGTCCCAAGATACTCTCTTCTGACTCCACACACCCTCCTTATGTTTCCTCATCTGCTTCTCTGTTCCTCATGACGACGACTCCTAAAACTCTATCTCCTGATTTCCATACTACCTGCTCAACCTAGTGACTGGGCTGTCCCTCAGACAGGTCGAGGTCAGTCTGTCTCATACTGGGGTTATGACCTATCCCCCATCCCTGCCCACATAAACAGGCAAGTAGATGAATCCTGCTGTCTTTGCAGCAATCTCTGACTTAGGAAATGACACCGACATTCAACAAGTTGGTCATGCCAAGTTGTCCTTCCTTTTACTAAAAGCCTAACCAATAATTCCTGTTAAATCTATTATCCAAAAGGCACTAGAACTCACCGAGTTTCTCCATTCTGCTGATCCCAATCTGATCTGGGCCACATTTTTCCCTCGCTAGACCATTACACCCCGACCAGCCTAATAATGGGTCTCGTACCTCCATTCTTACTGTCTTCCAATCTGTTTGCCACATTTTAGCAGTGATTTTTTTTTTTTCTCTAAATGCTAAATAAGACACTGGTAAAAACTCTTTAATAGCATTGCAATGTTGGGACTGAGCCAGCATTCAACTAGTATATTGATAAGCCAGCCAGTCTTTTCTAATTGGCTTGCTCAGGCCAGCATCTGTTTGGATTGATTGGTGTAAATGCTCTAAGTTGTTAAATATTTTTAATGGCACCCTACTTGGAGACAAAATCTCCTAACATGATTTCCTGGGCCCTCCATAGTCTGGATGCTACATAAATCTCCAGCCTCAATTGTCACTGCTCTCCTCCTCAAAAACTACTTTCCACCAATACCCAAAGTCTTAGTTCTTAGGTTATGTCAGTGTCTGTCACCTTTAGTGTGACAGTGCTGTCCTCTGTGTTTGAAACATCTCCTTGCACACAATCCCCAGATCTCCATTTATCAAGTTCATTTCTCCTCATCCTTAGGCCTAGACGTAAATGTCACTTCCATGACTTCCTGTTGTTTGCTCTCATGGCATCCTTTGCTGTCCATATTTTAGCATCATTATCTTATCTGTCAGATTGTTTTATTCCCTAGGCTCTAAACTCCATGATACAAAGATTGTGTTTGCTTATTACATGGGGCACAGCAGTTGGCACATGGTAAAGTACTGAAACTGAACTGAACAGAATGAATACTTGAATACAGGAAACAAATTTAGGGTCAAAGGTAGAGTTCAGAATATGTTGTAAGGAGTCTGAATGGTATTTAGGTGGAGATACCAGAAGAAGTCTGGGCAAAGAATTCTAGAGAAGTGGTTGGTCTTTAGATATAGATTTGAAAGGAAGCATCATATTGATAAATCTTGTCTGAAGCCCTGGTATGTTGTTACTACTTAGAGAATTCATGTATCAGAAGAGGTGAGCAAAAGCCAATGCCAAAGGAAAGCTTCACTGACTGTCCCTTCCATTTCTTCCTATGATTTTGTAATATCATGCCCTTCTCCTACCCAGAAAATCCGCTCACATTTCTGTTTATAGTAAAAGGAATAATTTAAATTTAAATCCAATTAACCAAGTGCATATTTTGCACCTAATGTGTACTGCTTCACACAATGCTTTGTTGTAGTAGGTATATAATGATGTATAGATCCTACCCTAATGGAGCTTACAACATTAACCAAGTAATTAAAAATAGTTTAAGTGTGAAGAGGAAGTACAGAGCCTTATGGAAATGCATATAAAGGAAGTTTGCAAACCAAGGGAAGGCAAGGCATAAAACCGTTGAAGGCAGCAGGACACTGTTCTTTCTGTTGTATTTACTGTATTTTTACAAATATTGCAATTTGTACAAGCTTGTACTTAAGTAACACCTTTTCCTGAGTTTATTCAATTTATTATATTATCAATATAGTATAAATGGGAGTGTGCAATGATTTCTTTCAAATATAAAAGGAAGTTTCTTATTGGCATGCATTCTGAAGGCAAAAAAAAAAAAAGAGTTTTTGTTTCGTTAAAAGAGTTCCAGATAGATTTTAGTGAAGTCATCACTTGGATTCATATAAATTGTAAGGACAATGTACCTTAAGTAACAGTAAACTCAAGTTTTTTATAGATACTTCATAGAAATGGTTTTTATGGGGCTCAGTGGAGGGCGGGTTATCAGAATATTTGAGGAAGGCAACCGTCAGTTGAGAAGTAAAACCACGTACATGGAGCATTCCAAAGTGAACTAATCAATAACAATGGCTTCAAAGTCCTCTACAACTAATATCTAAGTGGCTTTGAAAAGTTAAGTAGATTGAATGTCTTTTCGACCTTTGTCATAAACATATGCTTTAAGTATATTTTCTTATGAGAAGTTGTGTATTTAAGAGATATAACCAAAAAGGAGAAAGTGAATTTTGTAGAAGGTAATTTATTTGGTGATGAAAGTTGAAGCAGAACAAAGTCATCTTCTGCTTTCGAGGCACCCATTTGGATGAGAAAGTTGTTTAAATATTAGTATTTACTTGATATATTTTACTGAAGATACGGGTGAATAAAGAAAAACTACTCAATCCTCGGGGCCTCCTTGCAAACCCTGGGGTTAGAACTCAAGAAAGTACAGGTTCCCTGCTGTTTTCATAAGTACTAGACTAAAGAAGCCAGTTCAGTGTGGGAGGGAGGTCTCCGTGAGCTAATTCTGATATACAGAAACAGCATTATTTAAAATTCTATATTGCCATCTTTAAAAGAAACAGCTATTTCTCTTTTATTATTTTATAAAGAAATAACATGAGCATATATATCATCAAAGGCATTCCAGATTACATTTGATTTAAATTGAATGTTTCATAAAATTTTACAACAAAAAATATTTAAACCTAAGTAAAATATGCCCCTATATAATGAAACTTAGAAGTATTATTTTGCACTGCAGTCAGAGATATTTCTTCCATTAATTAAACAGAATGCTGCTGCAGTCTGGAAGATGCTTAATTTATTACATTCATATGTATTCAGCAAGTGGAACGTGATTTGTATTGTATCTTTAGCAGATTAATATTTGGCAAGCACAGTGGTTGGAAATTAGGTTTTATCCTGATGTGGAAAAAGAACTCTACACTAATACGAGTTATCAGAAGTTTCTTTAAAGAATAACATTTGCCTTAAGAACATAATTAATGCATCTGTGGAAAATACCACTTTTTTCCAACTCAGGCTACTGATGATATCACAGATTTTATTCAGTATTTCTAAGACACTTGAATTGGGATTTTTATTTTAGTTTGTAGTACTGTGTTTACATTTTATGCATAACAATATGTTAAAACTAATTCAGTACCAGATGTGAATGTGTTAGGCTATCTGCTATTTCATATCCTTCCTAGACCCAGTTTAAGTTCCATAGGCCCTTGATAGGTGGCCATGTGGTTGGAATACTAAGTTCAAATGCTAACAGTGAAGTCTCTAGTTTCACCTTTTCCCATTTTTAGGTATTATTTCTTTAAATGTGTAGTTTTTCAATATGATCTTACAATTATTAATCATATTTTCCAAGGGCTGCATATCGTTTCCATGTTTAATTAATGGACTCATGTTTAGAATATTTAAATTTAAATTAAATATGGTAGTGAGCTGGTATGATCTGAAAAGAAACAGGTTATATTTTAGGTATAAAGATGTTTTAAAGGAAGGCATTTTTTGTGTCATATTTGTATCCACACAAACATTTCTTTAGATCTAGTACTAAATTGTAACACAGGACTTCTCAGTAAGGAAGTTCTACACCTTTTTCTTGAATAGCCTGCAAGATAAGTAGAAATAGGTATTGTTGCTTTACAACTGTTGCTATGCTGATGTAAACAACCTATTGTTTCAAAATATGGTTTTATGTGAAGTCCATTCTTGTTAGTGAGAATTGACTATTAAATATTCTTATTAAAGAATGCCAGTAGACAATACCTGGGACCTCTCAGTTGGAAATATTTGCCATTTCCTCTTGTTTTTTACAGTTTTACAGAATATGTAGATTTTTTTTTCAATTTCCAGCCTTGCTTAAATGCCTTTTTTTTAATAAGTCCTTTTGATTTTCTCAAAAAGCAGCAACTGATAGTATATGCTTATGTAAAATTATATAACATCAGTCTCTATAATGAATTTTATTATTGCAACTTTGAATCTAAATTAGACACAAATTAATATTATCTATCATTTATGAACAATTCACTTTTTTGCATAAAACTATTTTAGGAAAATTATCATTTTTCAAAATAGCAAATTATAATTGATTATATTATCAATTGAATATATCACCAATTAGTATTTACTAAATAAATTTGTATACATGGAATTATTAGCTAATGTTGAACAAATACATAAATTTTATACTCTATGAACTTAAATCTAGAATAGAAAATACTGTCATGCATGTATTAAGGCACAGGATAATCTGACAATCTTTTAATGATTAATATTTTATTAAAATATTAAATAACCTACTTATTGTTGCAAATACTGATACATTTGGATAAATCTTAACTGTTTTGATAGAAAATTATAGTTACCGTGTCAGTTCAGATCTTTATTTAATGGCGAGACAGACTTCACAAGGGAGTTAAACTGTAGGTTCTTGCTCACGAACAGCATTTATGGTAAACTATTTGGTATATTAAAAATTGTAACATAATATCAAAAATATATATGAATGTTTGTCTCCTTCACTATCATTGTGAGTTTTGTTAACTGTCAGTTGCAAAGCAGCAAAAGCCGTTATAGGTAACTATGACCCTGAGATTGGAGCAAGGAGCTTGGCGTCTTGCAGGTACTCAAAAGTAGTTACCGAAAACTCAACAAGGAAAGATTTGAAACAGAAGTTTAAAATTTTGGAATAAGATTCAATTCAGTCTTGGCCAATGATGATGATGATAAAAAGGACAAGGAAGAGGAGGAGGAGGAAGAAGAGGAAGCAACGTTACCATGAAATCACCACCATTATTATTCCTATATTATAGATAATGAAATGGAGGCTTAGGGAAGTCAGATAATTTTTCCAAGTCACAGAAGTGGTAAATTATAGATCCAGGGCTCTAATTAATGTCTGTCTATGTCTTAAGACTAAGGTCTTGGTTATTCTTCTATCTCTAATACAGTAGGGAAGTTGCCAGTTATTTGATAAATACTATATGTATTTATTTTGGGAGGGGTACATGTGAGTTTATAATGCACTTCTAATTATTAATATATTTTTCAGTTCAAAAAAGTTTACATTTTCTAATCACATTTTCTAAGCTATCTGGGTAGGAAAAAAGGCCTATGGACATGGTTAGTAACATAAGGATTAAATATACCTGTACAAAATTCACAAATTGGTCTGTAAACAAGAAAATAGAATTTACTATATTTATTAAAAGGCAATAGATACTTTATTTAACCATTTTAAATGAGAAAAAATAAGTCAGTATACACACATAAGACTAGTGCAGAAAGAAATTGAAAAATTAAAGAAGTACCTGCAGTATATGACAAGAGCTGGCATAGGTGCAATTATGTCTTGATACACATACATATGGCACACTCTCACATGTTCCTAATTTTTCTGCAGTTCATAGATAAATAAAACTGAATTATTAAGAATCTTTCTACTTTTAATGTTGGTCAAAGGCATCTTTCTCTGGACCCTGAAAATTTTTCTATACCTGTAGTGTCAAGTAGAAAATTAAGGAAACTGCCTTAAAACTCAGGTC
The DNA here is from genome assembly GCF_041146395.1 of Eulemur rufifrons. NCBI lineage: Eukaryota > Metazoa > Chordata > Mammalia > Primates > Lemuridae > Eulemur > Eulemur rufifrons. Next base: position 7,001,235 of record NC_091000.1, on the reverse strand, counting down.
TAAATTTGGAGGTGGAGGATATATTTCACAAGAAGAAAAGACTTTTTTACTTTAATTTTTCAGCCTATTTATTCCTTTTGATCAAATTAACTGAATTCAGCCTGCCAATGGCTACTTAGACACCAATAAGAAAAGTGAGACATCAGTAATTAAAATTTTATTTTCCTTTATTTAACTAGTTAAATTACAGGTAACTTTTTCTCCCAAACTGTGCTGTCATTTTAATGCTTATAGAAGTCTTCAACTTACGGGAAAAACAATTCTGTAAACAAGTGTTTGGCTTTAGTGTCTCTTTATCCTTTCAGTCGGCATATGAGCTAACACAAGTCTCTTCCAACCTTTGAAAGCACAAAGCCAGGCTTAATTTTCCAGAAGGATGTTTTCTTCACATGCATGTAGCTGTCCTCCATCTCACCAGAACATTCTTCAAAGCCACCATCCCTGATACACACCTGGTACCTATGAGCACTTCTTGATTGTGGCCAATGCCCACCCAGGAGTGGGTGATTCCTGTCCATCGTCACTGACCCTGCTCACTGTGGTCCGTCTCCCCTTTGGAAAACGGGCTGGGGTGGAATCGGGAATGGCGGCCACCCGTGGGACCAGGAACCAAGGGCTAGAGGTGGGAAAACATCAGCTCTCCTACAACAGCTGCTAGTTTTCTCAAATAGTGCCTTACCTTCACTATTTGGTTCTGCTCTGCCTCGTGTCACTTGAGATGACGCCAAATCCTGTAATAATTACAAGAATTCTGTCAGCAAAAATGTTCCCAATAGCCCCAGCCACCTGAGCCCTGGAGGGAAACTCCAGTCCCATGGGGCACCTCTTCTTGTCCCTACATTCCCACCGCTGCTCCCCTCCTGCAGCCCTTGCCCTGCCGCAGCCCTTGGAGCCACTCCTGGTACCAGTTGTCTCTGCTCAATTCTTACCATATTTGATTACCCAGAGACATCTGCCCTTGGGACCACACGCACCTTTCAGAAACTCTCCTCCTTTCTTTGGCATCCCTTGGCATAGCAGCACCAATCCTGGTCCCTCCAGCATCATGTTATGCTTCTTCCCAGACATATTTGTTAGTTCATTTTCCTCTTCTCAACCCTTAAATGTTCCTGTTCCCACGTGTCTATAATGAAGACATTTTATCTTTTCATTCAGAATGCTCTCACCAAGTAATCACATCAATGTCCAAGACTTAAATTGCAACTGAAATGTTCATGACTTTTAAATGGCTCTCCTAAGCTCTAACACGTATATGTAACTGCCTACTGGACATAAATTCTTGGGTTTTTAGTATATGTGCTGCCGAAGCGAGCACAATTCTAGGGCTTTTGTTCGCTGACCTGTAAACCTTCCTTCCATTTATACCATTGCAGACTTTAAATAAGCAAGTTATATATTATATAAGTATAAAAATTAAAATGGCTGGGCTCAGTGGCTCATGCCTGTAATCTCAGCACTTTGGGAGGCTGAGGCAGGAGGATTACTGGAGGCCAGGAGTTCAAGACCAGTTTGGGCAATACAGGGAAACCTCATCTCTACAATAAATTTAAAAATTAGCCAGGCATGCTGGCGCACGCCTGTAGTCCTAGCTACTGACGAGGCTGAGGTGGGAGGATCATTTGACCTCAGGAATTTGAAGTTACTTTGAGTTATGATCATGCCACTGCACTACAGCCAGGGTGACAGAGCAAGACCCTGCCTCTAAAAAAAAATAAAATAAATTAAAAATAATTTATAAATTTGTTAAAAATTGCTTATTTTTAAACCACTTTATGTGTTTTCTATAGTGCTGGTTCTTAACATAGGGTTTATAAATATCCTAAGATAAAGAAAAAATGTAGCTTATGTAGACGCTGCAGAATTATTTCTCTTAAAATAGTTATATGTAGTGCAAAAGATTTCTGCCATTGCAACATTTCACCTAACAAAAGATTTCATCCAAACTGATAAACAAATGTCTTTTTAGAGAAGAAACGGTCAAAATCTTAATAGTGGCCTATGTTGAGGTCATACATTGAGGTCATCTAAGTTGAATAGACGGTATTCTGGAAAATACCTAGAATCTTGAGAATTCATGCAAATCATAAAACACATCTGTATAGCAAATAATATATATATCACATACATGTACATTAGCTTATATAATCTTTATAATAATCCTATGAAGGCTGGGCACGGAGGCTCACCCCTATGATCCTAGCATTCTTGGGAGGCTGAGGTGGGAGGATTGGTGAGCTCAGGAGTTCAAGACCAGCCTGAACAAGAGTGAGACCCTGTCTCTACTAAAATAAAAAAATTAGCCAGGCACAGTGGTGCCCACCTGTAGTCCCAGCTACCCCAGAGGGTGAACCAGGAAGATTGCTTGAGCCCAGGAGTTTGAGGTTGCAGTGAGCTGTGATGATGCCACTGCACTCTTTCCAGGGTGACAGAACAAGACTCTGTCTCAAAATAACAACAATAATAATAATCCTATGAAATAATGAGAAAAAATATTTCCTCAGTTTACTGATTTTTTAAAATACAGCTTGAAGAAGTTAAACGACTTTTCCAAATTCACATGACTTGTAAGTAAGATAGCTAATTAAAGTACCCTGTCTGAGTATAACCCTTTGCCCATTTTGCCTAGAACATATTATCTTTATGCTAAGAATGTAGCTGAATTTTTATATGAATATATAATGAATATATTTTGGATGAAGGAAATGTACATTTTCTAATTTAGATGTTTCTGTATTTCATTGTTCAAAATTTATTTAAAAAGTTTCCCTGTTGGTGTGGACAAAATTAGCAACTAATTCCATCCTCTAAATACTTGCAGTGATCTTCAACTGATGGCATGAAATTATAGCAAGGAGCCAAGTCCCAAGGCTCTGGAGCACACCGTCTTTTTTAGCACTGCTAAGAGTGCTATAAAGATATCAAATAATACATGGATCACCTATAGTTAAATTACTACAAATTGATCTTGTCAAGCAGTTAGTGGGCAGGATTTCACTTTTACCATTTTTTACTAGTAATAATTTAGAGTTTAAGAACCTTAAGAATTTAAATCCGCTTAGTTTTACTTAATAATTTATTTGTGCATTTAATTTAAAACTTTTTTGTGCATTCTGAATTGTTTTAGTAAAAAAAACCAAACCAAAACTTTTTTGTTGGAGAATGAAGAGAACAAGTAAATTTCTCCATAGATAAGGCATTCAGAATGAGACTTTAGTTAAACTAAATTTTTATTTTAATCCAGAACCATGTAAAATGCCCTACCTTATTTTAAGCTCATTATTTTTATGATGCCTTTGTCAAGATAGCAGAAACACAGTTTTATCTATTAAATAATGAATGTGTTTATTTTTCTTTTAAACATAATACATTCATAAGAGATCTGAGAAATGTAAAATTATATTGAGGTAAAAATTTAATTTGGATGAAAATTAATTTTACATCTATGTAATTTTTGTCTATGTATGCAGTTTACCTAAAATAGGACGTAACCAAGCATTTCTGGGTTGTGTGGCCAATAGCTTTGCTCTTAAATCACAAAGATGCTTATATCTGTGCCACTTTTTAAATCGCTGGGGTATTTTAAACTTCGATATCAGATAATCTAGGACTCAGAAACAATTCCTTTTTCTGGAACACATTGGTCTGTCATATCTCTGTTCTGAAATCATTAGTTGGTTATCATAATTCTAATATGCTGCCTAACTAGTGACGTGAGATAAGCATATGGACTACTTATTATTCTGATAAAACATACCAATTAGGAACAAAATAGTCTTTACTTTATAATCATTAAAAAAAAGTAGTGTCCTGCATGTGCTATGCAGCACTGCTTGTTCATAAGGAACTAATCTCACTCTTTTTTTGGACTCCAACATTTACCATAAAAGTGCTTTACAGCATCTATATAATTTTTTCTTCTTTTTGTCCCTTCTTTGTAGTTGTTTGAAATTACAGTGCCTCTCTCTCAAGGCCCCAAACCAGTAACAATCAGTTTTGCCAATCACACTTCCTGCCGATGCATGTCTAAACTGGATGTTTACAGACAAGTTCATTCCATTATTAGACGTTCCCTGCCAGCAACACTACCACAGTGAGTATGAATTAAATCTATTTTTTTCTGCATCCTCTGCTAATATAAAATTATTTTCAAGTAAACACAAAGTTATTAAAGGAAGTTTTATGAAATTTGCTATAATATACTTTGCATTAAATACAAAACAAAAACAAAAATTTTTATAGTGTACCACAAAAATAAAATTAAACTGTAACAGGGAAGCCCATTTTATAGGGAAAGTATTTCACAATATAAAAGAAGTATTTCTATGGAATAACACATATCCCACTAATGTTTATGCAATATCAGTCTGGTAGCCTAATTGATTTAACATGTATGAAATCAGGTGTGCTAATTCATAAATGATGTTAAAGCTCAAAACATTTAAGCCTTGATAAGATTTTAGTCCAAAACAAAAAGTAAATATAAATAACTAATTTTGTATCTATTAGCATTCTGTTGCCTTTTTTCAGTCTCAGAGATGAAAAAATATATAGATATATATCCATATGTCTTATTTCAGCAAGTATTGAATATTGAAATAGTGCTTAATTACTTGAAAGAACTTTCTCTAAGTATTATTCAAATTAATATTCAAACTATCAGTTGTTATTCAAGTTTCCTTCCCATCCTATTTTTTACTTTGGCAAATGGCAGCATATACTTCGTTTGATCATAGAGAAGACCCTATCTAGAGCATCATGTCCTGACCCTGAGAATAGTTTACAATGAATCAATATGCTTTGCCGTCTGAGACTTAGGAACTTTCTGCCCCAAAATAGGGATGCAAATCTTTATTGTTTAGAATATCCAGTGCATATGGATAAAACTTACATAATTTCAACGTTTGCAACAAAAGTATGAGTAAGTTGATGGACAAACATATTACCAAAAATGTTACGAAAACCTCACATTCTAGGAGACTCAACGATAAATGTAATATGCTATTAAATAATAGTGGTCTTCCCCGTTGAATCTCTTTGTACTGCTCTACTTAGTGTGGCAGGTAGGAGGCCTTGTCTGTCCAGGAACACTTGAGTGGAAACTCAAGGACAGCCTAATTTGAATGACAGAGATCTGTTTCCCTTGAAGTGAGAAAGAAAAGATCTTACAGACGTCTGTGAATAAATTCGTGTTGTTAGGAGTAGAGACCACTGCCACCTAACTAAAGAGGATGCCGTACGTGCGATTTCATTCCTGCACTCCTGAGAGTCCTGGTCACCTTTCTCAGCCCTGCCTCCCTTGGCAGTTCATCCATTCTGAGAGCTTCAGTCATTGTGTCTGGGCTCATGGTTTCCAAAATTACATTTGAATATCTGACTGTTTTCTTGATTTCTAATATACTTTGAGGCCTTGAAATCACACAGTTGTCCTTAATGACTTCTTCTTATGTCCCATCCAAACATGACTGATTATTTTGGGGGAAGGAGAGATATCTGTCCTAAACTTATATTTCATTTCCATCACTGCCCTGCCATCTTCATCCACTTCATTCTGCATGTATGCCTAATGCAATGCAGTTATGTTAATACTGACTTTAAAGCATCAAATCTTTCCCCCGCTTCTGTGTAATGTCAGAAGTAAGCTTTCAAAGGCATCATTTCATTTATCTGACCAGACACAGTCAGTGACTTTCAACTGCCCAAAGAATGCAGTGCAGCTTTCTCACCACCCTGCTCTGGCATCAGCCTTCCTTTCTCATTTGTCTCCCACTATTCACCAGGTCTGTGTGTCACAAAGTCTCATTCCCTGAACACCAGGCTCATTTCCTGCTCTGTATCTTGTTTCTATTCTTGCCCTGGCTTGAAATAAGTTTCCTTTCTTTTCTGCCTTTCCAAAGCCCTATCCATTTCTCAGAGTTCAGAGAAAGGTCTTTCTCCTGCATTTGTCTCGTCCAAATACCACGGCCACCTTTGCTTCTTGAATACCCATAGCAGTCACTGGATTTACTTCGTCCATGCATGGCTTTGTCGGGGTCTGGGAGTGCTGCGTGTGAAGCTGGACTGTGAGAGTGTTTCAGGCAGATTTATGTCTTCCATAATATCCAGCTAATAACACTCAGAAATAATTGAGCTATTACTGTGCTCTCATCCCTTTACATACATTGTCTCATTTAACCCTCACAAAAATCGTCTATGAGGTCAGCACTGCCATTGGCCTTATCCTACAGGTGCAGCAGGCAGTCACACTCCAAAGCTGAGGGCCAGACACTGTACATGAATGTTTGTTAAATAAAGTAACTTATTTGGACGCATTTCGTAACATTGACATGTTTTACTCATATTTTCATCATTATTTATTCATATAACTACTATCCTATACCTGTTTGAGGTCAAGAAACAGAGAGTTGTGTGTAGCAAGAAAGAGCCTGGGCTTTAGGGTAAAGCACATCTGAATCTGAATTCAGGTCAGCCACTAGTTAGCTTTTTTATGATTGGGTAGATATTTTATGTGTCCGACCTTCAGTTTGCTCACATATAAACTGTAAAGGCACGGAGAGGACTGAACGAGGTACCGAATGTTTATGCAGTGCTTAGCCAAGAGCCTGTCATGAAAGAGCAGATTTATTATTATCATTAAGATCCATGTCTGATTCATCTCCTTGTCCCTGTGTTTTCCAGTGTTTTCTTTTATTACCACTATTTACAAGAAGAAATACATTTTATATTCCAAACCTGTACGTGTATCAGATGTGTATATGTACACAGTCTATTATATATAGTGTGTATAGATAGTATGTAATTTTAAACTAGATAACTATATAACTTTACATGTGGTTAGCCATAGGAAAGTATAAAACAAAAACAAAGTACCATTTGAAAATATTTTCCACTGTTAAAGTGCTGCTCAACCTTTTTCATTATCACACCCATGTGGACCCTTTTATAAACGTGTTTTTTCTAACCACTTCCCCCATGAAATTTTAATACCAGAAATATACTATATATCTCTTTATACTGTATGCACACTTGTGCTTTATACATAAAAAGGAAGTTTACTTTTTTATTCAATGTTGGGTTAAAATGACAAAATAAAATTTTAAGTTAAAAGTTCAATTACACATTTTAAATCTATTAACAACTAACATAATTTATACCTGTATTTGTTGAGAAACTTTAAAGGTAATTTATTTACTTATATAAATTGCAATATGTCAAATTACATATGCAAAGTAGCAATTGATGTGAACATGTAACAATATAAATATAATTTTTTAAATATTCAAAATTATTTTTTTCCAGAAAAAATAAAATAATTTTAAAAATAATAATTTCTTTAACAACTTTTAGAAACCTTAACTTTTAACTGAACCTTAACTTTTAACCTCTCACTATATTACTTTGAGATCACACAGTCAAGAGAAAGTCCTCCAAATACAACCATCTATTCACCATAATTTTGTATCTTTTATCTTGCATCCACTTGGGCTATGTTTCAATACCAATGCTGGTCATAAAATAGCCGATAAACCCAGTAGAATTTAAGTACTAAGGAATAAGATTTTCTTGGGTTTTGGAGGGCCCAAACCCATTGTAATACTAAGATTTCAACCCCCTACCTCATACCCAGTTTTTGCCCCTGTAGGATGATGTCACTCCCATCATGAATGTGCATGATTACATGTGATGCACTCAGATTTTTTATTCTATTGTTTCTCTTTCTGAAAATGTTGGTCTCAACCTATTACAAATTATGACCCACAATTTAATAAAAAACTACTATAATGATAGTGTATATACAATGAATATGTGTAATTAACAGCTATGTATAAAATTCTAACCTTTGATAAGAGGAACGAGGCTGGGTGTGATGGCTCACACCTGTAATCCTAGCACTCTGGAAGGCAGAGGCGGGAAGATTGCTTGAGCTCAGGAGTTTGAGACCAGCCTGAACAACAGCGAGACCTCGTCTCACCTAAAAAATAGAAAAATTAGCTGGCTGTGCTGGCACATGCCTGTAGTCCCAGCTACTCAGGAAGCTAAGGCAGGAGGATCGCCTGAGCCCAGGAGTTTCAGGTTGCAGTGAGCAATGGTGATGCCACTGCATCTACCCAGGGTGACAGTGAGATTCTGTCTCAAAAAAAAAAAGAGTTAAGAGGAACAGCCACCACATGGCTAAAACTAAATAGACTGACAAAGAAAGTGTTGGAGAGATTGCGGTGCAACTGGAACTCTCATATATCCCAGATGGGAATGTAAAATAATAGTTCAACCATTTTGCACAAAAGTTTGCCAGATTCTTATGAATTTAACACATACACTTGCAATATGACATATAAAATATTACCCAAGTAATATAAAAACATATTTCTACATAATAACTTGTACACAAATGTTCTTTATTAGCCAGTAACTGGAAGCCCAACTGTCCACGAAAGAGGAGTGGATAAGCAAACTGCAGTACATCCGTGCTGAGCAATATGGCAAGAATGAACTGTTGGTACATACAACATGAATGGACCTCAGGAACATCAAGCTTAGGGAAACAAACTAGGCCAAAAAGAATACATACTATATGATTTGATTTACATGAAACCCTAAAAAAAGCAAATATAATCTAGACAGAGAGAAAGCAATTCAGTAGTTACCTGAGGATGTGGATGGTGGGAATTGACCAGGAAGGAGCCAGAGGGACTATTTAGAGGTGATGGAAATGTTCTATATTTTGATTGTGATGGTAGTTATGTGGATATGTAAATTTATGAAAAAAATGAATTTAAAATAGGAACACTTTATTGTATACAACTTACTCCTCCATAAAATTAATTTTGAAAAGTCAAATGAAAAAAGAGCCCTTTAATTAGCTATACTTTTGAAATGAGGTTTGGGTTAAAAGGGTAGATTTCTTAAAATCTGCGTGGTGACACTTTAAGCCAGACCTTCAAGATTCTTGTGACATGCTGGGGAAAGAGGGTTTCCCAGACTCCTTCACACAGAGTGAAATTGCGTTCAGAGGCAGCGGAGTGACAGGTCTGCGCCATCCTTTGCTCTCACCACCATTGTCGGGAGGAAGACAGGACACGCCTTTGCAAATGTGTGGCAACCCACTTACCTTATTGTGAAATTAAATCTGTAGCAGACCATTTATTTTGCATTATTTATGAAGAAGTAAAATTCAGAAACTAAAGGACCCTTTCATAAAATGGGTCATCCATAAACTATCTGTTGAGTCACTAAAATAGACAAAGAATGTTTCCACGTACTGGGAGAAGACAAAGATGTCCTTGGGCTGCCTCTGACCTCAGAAAAGCACTCACAGGCAAGGAGGAAGGACACATGTTATATTTATATTGTTGTTACTGTTTTATTTTCCTAAATATTACTAAGCGCTAAGTGTCTGCCACACATAATCTCCTGTTCTTACTAATCCGGCTAGATGCCTGCATTCATGACAAACATCATACAGCACAGGGTCTAAGAGTGTAGACATCATAGATGGCTTCCTGTTTGGAAAATTCATTTTCTATTCACCCTTTGAGTTTTGGGGTAAGTTCTGTAAACTTTTTTGTGACTCATCTTTCTCATGTATAAAAATAATATAAAAGTAAGAATGTTATATATAACATAACATAGTATAATATTTATAACTTAATCCTCACAATCTGTTCAGTAACATATGTCATATGTTAATGTAATGTTATATAACAGTATAATATAATAACACCTCACTCACAGGGCTGTTGTGATGTTTGTAATGAGCAATCCATGTTAAATATCAGCACAGTACCTGACACATGATCAGCATTCAATAAATGATGGCTGCTATTTTTGCTAACATTTTACAAATGAGAAAATTGAGTCTTAGAAATGTTAATTAACATGTACAATGCTAAACAGCTAAAAAGCTGCCAGAAAAAGATAACAATTCAAGTCATTTTTATCTCTGTCACCCATGTTTTTCCCCCAATATCTTATATCATTTCTAGTATTTATAGCAAAATTTGCTGGTCTCAATATCAGAGTGTATCATAAATTCCAGAGGTATTAGCGATTATCTCTAACAGAAGCAGTTGTTAGATATATCAATATTCATATTGATGTTTTCAAAGGTTATTCTTTTTCTTTCCAATTATCTCTTTTCATATTTTTCTTTCAGTTGAACTCCATATATTCCATGGCCCCTTTGGTAGAGGCTCTCTTTTTATGGACGGAGCCATTTTTGATCAGCAGGGATATCCTAGATTTTTCTACTTGGTAGAAGTAATATTTATTTATTCATTCATCAGGTATTTATTTCAAATCTTCCATCTGTGTAACACTGTATTAGGAAATGTGGGGTATTTAAAAATGAATAATAAAATTCCTTAACTAAAAGAATTCGTGTACCAGAGTACAAACAAACATAAATATTTCTAATATAATTGTACAAAACACTATGCTGTGCTTCATTCAGTCATTTAGTAAACAGTGTTTGTGTGCCCACTAGGTACTAGTAATGTGCTGGGCTGTAGAGATGGAAATATGTAAAGATAGAATTGCTACTCCAGAAATAATTTCATGCTCAAGTCCAGCTTATAAACATACAACTGAAATCAGGATGAATGCATGACTATAGTAGAATGAGACAGAGAGGACATACATGAGTGCAGAGAGGTGAGCAGAATCACAGACATCACCTATGCCATGCCTGGGATGGTCTTTTCTTTTTCTTTCTTTCTTTCTTTTCTTTTGTTTTTTTAGATAGGATCTCACTCTGTTGCCTGGGTTAGAGTGCAGTAGTGTCATCATAGCTCACTGCAGCCTCAAATTCCTGGGCTCAAATGATCCTCCTGTCTCGGCCTCCCAAAGTGCTAAGATTACAGGTGTGAGACACCACACCCAGCCATGGACTTTTTCTTCAAGTCTCTTGAGAACCACTAAAATGTGTATGTAAGTGTGTGGTGTCTGCACTTTTATATTATAGAATGAACCGCCTGGTGGCAAAGTAGTATGTGTACTAGAGGAAGTAAAACAGGAGTTGGGAAAATTTGGGAGGAAGCCTTTGAAATAATCCAAGAGAGACATTATATAAGAGCAGAGGCCAAGGCAGTGGAAATGGAGATGGAAAGAAAAGGGGTGGACATGGCGTTTGAAATCCAAGAAAGCGTACGATATGGGCACTGCGTGTGGGGGATGATAAAGAGGGAGAAGTTGATGGTGAAACTGTGGATGAGATTCCAAAAGACAGGGGATACCTGGTCACGGGAAGAACCATCTTGAAAAGGAGAACTGTGCCATTACATGTGTTGTCTGAGTGCTTGCAATATTTGTAAGAAATCAGAGTGGTAGTTAGAACTGCTGGAAGCGATGATGAACACAACCAGGGAAAACACAGGAAGTAAGAAGAGGCTGCAGACGCAACCGTGGGGAAATCAATATTTAAGAAACTGTTGGAGAAACAGTAAAATCTGCTCAGGAGGCTGAGAACAAGCAGTTAGAACAATTAGGATAAAAACTGCAAAGAAAAATATTAGTGAGCCAGTGGAAATAGGAGTTTAAGGAAGGAAGGAAGTGGTGAGACATGTCGAATATTAGAAAAGTTCAGAAATGACTAGGACTGACTCCACTGGCTGCAGAGCATGAAATGGAGACAATATGTTTATTCTTTAATAATTTATCATCTACTAGGAACAGAAAGGGAGATGGTTTTAAGAAAGAGGGAGAGAAAGCAGGAATGTGAATGAAATTCCCATTTACACATGAGAACCTGAAACAGAGGGAATAAGTAAAATTTTCCAACGTCACACAACTAAAAAGTAGCAAAGCAGAGGTTCAAACGAAATTTATTTGGTTATGATCCATTCCTTTTGGGGTGTGGTCATTACTGCATGTTTTTTTTATTAAGACAACAATTATATGTATTTATGAGGTACATGTGGTATTTTGATACAGGCATAGGAAGGGTAATGATCAAATCAGGGTATTTTGGCTTTAACCTCAAACATTTATCATCTATGTATGTTGGGAATATTTCATATCTTCTCTCCTAGCTATTTTAAAATATACAATAAATTATTATTAACTGTTGTCACCCTACTGTGCTATCAAACACTAGAATTTTATTCCTTCTCTATAACTGTATTTTTTTTATCTGTTAACCAGCATCTCTTCACTGCCCCCATCCTTCCCAGCCTCTAGTATCTATCATTCTACTCTCTACCTCCATGAGATCCACTTTGATAGCTCCCACATACGAGTGAGAACATGTGATATGTGCCTTTCTATGTCTGGCTGATTTCACTTAACATTATGACCTCCACTTCCATCCGTGTTGCTGCAAATGACAGGATTTCATTCTTTTTATGGTATGTATATGGTATATATAATATTATATACATAAGATAATATATACACCATGCATATTTTTTTATTTATTTTTAACTTCTTTAAATTAAAAGAAATCAAACATACAGTGAAGGACAAAAAAAAAATGCACTCCTCCACCCCAATGTCAAATTTAACGACTATTTTGTCATATGTACTTAAGCTACAACCCAAAGCCCCAAGCATCATTGAGAATGGAGTTTTCCCAGAGGTAACCACTACTCTGAAATTGCATCATTCTCATTCTTGCTTTTCTCTTTTTACGGCATCTGGATAGATTAACATACTACAAGAGATTCTATAGTACAGCTTTGAGTGTTTTAAATTTTATGTTCAAGTGCTAACATTACTTTTTTCTCTTGACATATGGTGTTTTAGAGATGCAATCATATTAATGTCTGTAGACCTGGTTTGTTCATTTGATAGCTATATAGTAGTCTATTAAATAAATAAGCGAAAAAGTTTTTATGCTTTTTTTCTATGATGACAATATTCTATAAGGACGCCAATGTACTACAGATAAGGAAAAGATAACAAAGTAGGGAGAGGGACGTCACATAGACAAGTGCCTCCAAGTTCGCAGTGGTAAATTTATTGGTTAGTTTATTGGTTAGCATGGGTGGGGTCCCTCAAGATGTAAGGAAATAGCACATTCTGAGGACAGTTCATAGATCAGATTAATTTGAGTTTTAATCCATGAAAACAATAGGATATTAGATAAAAAAAAAGACAATGAATGCTAAGGCCATGCCTCTGCAGCTCTGAGCGCCAGCCCAGGGAGTTTTGCCTTTTCTGTGGAGGTATTGGGGTGCCATAGGGAGTTTTTTGGGTAGACAAATGACAAGATGTCAGCATGGCCAGAGTATCTTGGATTGTTTGTAATGGATTATAAAAATAGAAGATATGTTTTATTTCAATGTGATAGAAGCTATAACAGTCTTTGGGAGACAGTCGCATTGTGATGAGAAAGAGAAAAGGAAGGGGTGAAGAAAGAGGAGAAAAATGAATAATTTTATGCTGAGGGCTAATTTGTGTTTGTTTACTGTTTTTTGTTTCTTTTATAAAAATGTTGACATTGTTTACTAAAACATATTTGCTTCTAAGAAGTTGCGCTTACTGGGGTTTATTAAGGAAAATTTCATTCCTGTGAGAGCTCACCTCTTTTCCAACAAACAGAGTGAATTTACAGAATGGAGGCAACCTTTGATTTAGAACTTGAGTGCTTAGTGTCTTTGAATGTTCATCTTTAACAGATTCTCAGTCCAATGCTAAGAAACTTGAATATCCATGATTTTTCCTTTTTTCCACTTTAATTTCCCATTATTTCCTTTTTAATTTCAAGATCATACATTGTTGCCTTACCAAAAATAGAAATAAGCAAAGTAATGTGATGAAATTAACTTAATAAGCTCTATCAGAGCAGAAATGTAGAGATAGCATAGCTACCAGTTAAATTGAGGCATAGTCTTGCATCAGATGATCAGAAACTACATTTTTCCCAGCATTTTAAAACATACATCTTTATTCTACCCTGAAAATATCCTCTTCGCAAGTTGTAAATCCTTATGTTCCTAGGCAATTAGTTTTGAAATCTTAATTCACATGTTTGTTCATCTCCTTTTCTATAGAGTTCATTATCTAAACATTGTCTAACACCTCAAATGAATACCTGTTGTATGAATCGATTACACAAGGGGAACTCAGGCAAGAGATTCCAACTCCTGAGCATTACTTTTTTCTAAAGAGAAGCTAACTATGCTATGTACAATGTGCCTGCTATTGGACTGTCTGGTTTCTGCCTTCTAAAAGATGATAATTGAAAGCATAGCATTCCTATGGATTGCTGACTCACTGTGAGAAATAACAGCAAAGTGTATACAGCTGGGAAGAATCCGTTAGTACATCTCTGCACTGAGATTGCATCTGTGATTTGCCCAGGAAAGGGGGGCTATTGGATCAAAGATTCTTATAGAGCTTAATGTTACATTCAACCAAAATACATTGAAAATTATTTTTAATAAATATGATATTATTAGATGAAATCTACCAGTTATTTTCTAAAGCTTAGTAGACTTTTTTTGAGCAGTTTTAATTTTAGCAAAAAATTGAACAGAAAGTACAGAGAGTTTTCATATAACATTTTATCCTCCCCCATTGATTTCTTTTATTATTAATATCTTGCATTAGTGTGGTACATTTGTTGCAGTAGATGAGCCGATATTGATACACTGTTATTTACTAAATCCATAGCTTAGGGTCCCTTCATCTTGTACACTCTGTGGACTTTGACAAATGTGCAAATAACATGTATCCACCCTTGTAGTAGTATACAGAATAGTTTTACAGACCTAACAATCCCCTATTCATTTCTCCCTCTCCTGTACTCCTGACATCAACCAGCCATTTTGATGTCACATCAACTCTAATGGGCTCAACATGTTTTTTCCTCATCAGTTTTTGTTTTAGTTTTCATTTTTCTGTTCACGAAGTGTGGCTGTGACAAGGTAATGACACAAGCGGCTATTGTTGAAGGACATTTTTATTGAATTCCTGGTTACTTACCTTTATCAAATCTCTGTTCTAATTCCATTAGTTTGGATTAAATTTAGGAATAAAAAGTGACGAGCTGATAAATATAGTAACCACTAGGTTTCTGTTGTTTCAACCTACTAATACTTCTTTCAAATTTGCATATCCAAGCAAATATAAAATATAATAAACCAAAAAAGCACATGTTCCCTATGTTCCTGCACCGCAGTTCCAGTGGCCGTCCATCCAGCTCTGCCGAGTCCTGTGCTTAGCCAACCGGTGACCACATGGTGTGACTTATGTTTTATACCCAAGACTCAGTGGGAAAGCCTTTGTATATGGCAGATTACTGCTTCAAGACAGTCATTTATACTCACACAAAAAGAAAAAGATTAGATATATAAAACTACTTTTTTATTAATGCAACTAATTTATTAGCCTTTCAGATATTGTTGGGAAAACTTGTTAAAGCCATGGAATTTCCATTAATTAGTCCTACTTGCTATTTGTTCCTCTTATATCCTGACAAACCTAAACTCCGTCCACTGCTGTTCTTGTCAGTAAACTAGTGGAGGACGAACAAACAATGACATAAACAGACAGAGGCACAAATCATGTGAAATCAATAAAAATCAACATAAAGGAAGATAAGTCTATGCATTTTATTTACATATATTTCTTTTCAACATGTGCCTTTTTATTTTAAACAATTTATATAGAACCTAAAAATGAATGTATTTTTGATTTATGTCTGCAGTACTGAAGAAGTTATAAATAACATTGACTATAAAGGCTACTTTTACTTAACGACTTCCCATTCACTATTAACTACTGTTGGAAAAAATATAAGCAAATCAGCATCTGTGTAGATAGTCAAATGAATTCAAGGGCCGTGCATAATGAACTCAGGATGAACACAATAATTCAAAGACATTTAGAACAAAATTGTTGAGGCATTTTACCCAGGGCTCTGTAGCTCTGAAAATGAAAGAATGTAGTTGCCCTTCCAACTACTATTCAGACAGCAATCTTGAGCAAGAAGGGTCTGGATCTATATTCTTCCATAATATAGTTACAGGTTTGAAGTTCAGATAACATCAACAGTTGGCATTCAGGAAATAAAAAAGCTATTCTGATATTTATTAAAATTATTAATGTAGTCAGGGTTTCCCTTATTTGTTTTCTAAATGGTATAAAGAGCATTTTGTTGGATAGCCCATTGAATGATCTAAAGATGCTCTGAAGGAATGTATGAGAGCTCATGGTACCTGCTTTCAAACATGGGTTTCACTAATGATAATGGATCGCACTCCATACTTAATAAGACTTAGGCTAGGACAGATATTTGAGGAACACACCTGTGGAGTGTAGATACCACATAGCAAAATTTTAATTGTTGCATTGTTATGAAAATACCTTATTAAAAGAGCTTCCAATTAGATTACTTGATTAATAGCACAGTTCATATCCACAGAAATAATTTGCTTTTTTAAAGTCATTAAGTGCTACAGGTTGAATTCGTATTAATGTTATCACTCATTTTTAATGATCTATGAAATATTTTAAAAATCTAGGAAAGTAAATCAATAAGTAATTTAACATAAATCAAGGTGAAGTTAAATTTTCTTTTACTTAGAAATGTATTACAAAGATACTGCCATTTACAATATGGATGACTCTGGAGGACACTGTGCTAAGTGAAATAAGCCAGACACAGAAAAATACTGCATGACCTCACTTATATATGGATTCTAAAGAAGTAGAATCCATAGAAACAGAAAATAGAGGGTCTGGAGAATGGGATAAATGAGGAGATATTGGTCAAAGAGTAAAAACATGCAGTTATAAAATGAACAAGCCCTGTATACTTAATGTACAGCATGATTACTATAGTTAATAATCATATATTTCGTATCAAAATTTGCTAAAAGAGTGCATCTTAAATATTCTCACCACACGCACACACAAAAATAGTAACTATGTGAGGCAACAGATCTGTTAATTAGCTTGATGGTGGTAATCATTTCACAATGGTGTACATACACCGAAACATCACTTTGTAAACCTTAAGCATATACAATTTTTATTTGTCAATTATACTTCATTAAAGCTGGAAAATATATTAATGTCATTAATAAAAAAGAAATATAGTCCCAGCACAGTAGCACACGCCTATAATCCCAGCACTATGGGGGCCGAGGCAGGAAGATCTCTTAAGGCCAGGAGTTCAAGATAGGCCTGATCAACATAGCAAGATCCCATCTCTACAAGAAAAATTTTGAAATTAGCTTGGTTTGGTGGTGCATGCCTGTAGTCCCAGCTACTCAAGAGGCTGAGGCAGGAGGATCACTTGAGCCCAAGAATTTGAGGTTACAGTGAGCTACGATCATGGCACTGAAATCTAGCCTGGGTGACAGAACGAGACCCTGTCTCTAAGATGAAGGAGGGAAGGAGGGAAGGAGGGGGGAGGGAGGGAGGGAAGAAAGAAAGAAAAGAAATTACAAAGATTACAGCTCTTTAAAATAATATTTCAGCGCAGTTCTAACTAATGTCAAACAAAGGGTAGGGTAGCATGTTTTAGTTCTTTAGGTGTGTATTTGGGGAGTCAAGGAATCTCCAAGTGTATTAAAAAACCCAGAGCCAAAATATGGAGAATAAGAAAGAACCATGAAAACAGCATGTACAAGAGAGTGTGCTACAGTGTTCAAAGTATCAGAACTAATAGTTATTATCCAGCATTTAGAACATAACTTAACAGAACATATTTGGAGCACATTTATTTTTTAAAATTTCAAAGGAGGGATAAATAGCAAAGTAAGTTTGTCTCTATCATTAAATTAATTGTCCTGTACATTGAAAAACACATATACCTTTAAATTTCTGTCCTTTGATTTAAACCAGCAGAAAGCAGTAACTACCAAACCACAGTTGAGTGAAGTTTTGAAATAATTACTGAAATATTTACCGTAAAAGCATCTTTATTCTTCATAAAAGTTACAGGCAGGATTGCAGTTGTGTTTGGGGAGGGCAAAAGCAGAAAAGTTAATTTGTTTGCATGATTCTCAACATAGATGTACTTCACAAATAATTATACAACCCTGTCATTGCTTTGCAGACAAAATGTGTCTTTGAATCAATATGTTTTATAAATAGAGTATACAAAACAAATTATTTATAAAAATTTTTAAGATGCATGTGGACATTTACATTGAGAACTTAAAGACATATTTTGATAGGAAGAAAATGCTTTGGAAATTAAAATATACAAGAGTTAAAACATTCTGTCCATCATGTGCTAAGCCTTCTACCCACCATTAAAGCATTTCTTTTCATTCTAAAATAACAATATTATAGAAATTTTTTCTCCCTTTTTTTCACATGAGAAGCTTTAAATGCTAAGAACTTGCTATTCACTTTTGGAGCAGGAGCCTCATTTTGCAATTATAATGTGAAAATGCATTCTATCCAAATGTGTTTCTTTAATTCAGTAGTATCTAGCAGAATTTCAAATTTCAACATTAAAATAATAATGAGTGATAGTTTCTTATTTTTGGCAAAGCTTCTAGAATCATATTTTTCTAGAAATTTGAATTATGTTTTAAGACTGTTAGAAACTGAAATATGTAGTTCACTTTTAGAAAATCATAATTAGTCAGTAATATAAAGTTTATGTTGCAAAAATGTTTCAGGTATGGTAAAATTGAAAATATTGTTCTGAGGTCTATATTTTTATTCAGCAGGAACATAGAAAAGCAAAAGAGCTAGTATAACCAGATATGTGAAATTATTATTTAATTCTATTAAACTAGACATCTTGTTCTTTTGTATAACATTTCCAGAAATAGATTCCTACATTTGTTTCTACACACAAAGTTCATGCTTTTGAATTTATATTTTTGAAGTTGTTGAAATATCAAAGAGAAAACTATATTTTTTCCTGACTACATGAGAGATAAGAAATTTTTTGTTTCATGCTTTTTAAGGACAATGTTGTATGCATATTTAAAGTTTAAGCACAGACATATTAACACATACATACTCCAGTAGAAGATCTCATCATTCACCAATATCACTTGGGCTAGTGAGTAAGATCATGCTTCATGATTTTTGCCATTTAAATAGGTTAGATTTGTGTTCTGTGAATTTTTTAGACTGTAACTAAAAACAAATATATTTGACATTGCAACTAAATTACACACATACATACACATCATACACATAGGAGAGGGGAGGCTATTTGTGTGAGGGGTTATATTTGCTTATTTATGCATGAGTGTGTGCATGTGTCTATAATTGAAACAAAATTGCAGGAGACAATCTTTACCACATGCACTCTAGTAGTTTGTATTTTATTATATGCCATTCTGTTACATTAAAAAATGCATTTCCCCACCCATGTCATTGATTTCATGATCCTCTAATGGGTTGCAGCCACCAGCTGGAAAAACACTGGCTCAGGTAATGGCGGTATAAATCACGTGTTGTTAAAATGAAAGATGTGTTTCTACTGCCACCACCACAGTACTATGCCCACCTGATGCCAACACGGCAGTGTGTTACTTAAACCATGTACAGGTAACATTGAGGCAACATGGCCAAAATTGTTTTACCATCATTTATAAAAGAAGGATATGAGTTTCATGCAGCCAGGATTAACTGCATTACTATTATGTAACAAAAGTTTCATCCTATTTGATGGAAGGATATTCATGTTTTGTAGGATGTAAATTTAAAAAACAATAATAACCTTTTGGAAAATTGATAAACACTAAGTTTTATCTGGAACAATGTGTGCTCACGATTAACCAAGAAAATAATGAAAAAAAGTATAATGAGTAGATGCTTAGCCTAAAGGATACATAGAATTATTAAGAAGGTATAATGTTCTCCAGGAAATATTAAGTGAAAAAACAAGGTTTAAAATAGTTATAAGGGATTTTATTTAGTATGTAACAAAATGAGAAAAAAATATGTGCATACATACTTTTTTTCTTTTTTGATCAAAAAGACGTACTGAAGACATAAATCGAAAAACTACAAAAAGGAACAGTATGCTGGGGATATGGACCAGAATGAATTTCTCTGAATATATATTTTCTCATCTTAACTCTGATAATTACATAAATGTTTTACATTTTTCAAAAACTAAAAGATATACAAGATATTAACAAAAAGATATACAATATATGCAGGATAAAGCAAATAAATGTTTACATTAAGACTGTTTGAAGCCAACATTTTAATGGAATTTATTAGTATAAAGTCAAAGGAGTACATTTAAAATCCCAGTAATCTTAAATTGGATTTAGATACAAGAGTATGAACTCTTTTTTCCTCTGGAAATACATACAAGAATTCCTTGCTTAATATCAAAATCTATTTTCAAAAACATACATTGTAAGCATATTTTTATTATTTTAAATGGGAAAAATACAATGAATTGTAGGTAAACCCCAAACATAGCTGATTTCCTACAAAATAACTTATACACAATAGTGCCTGCAGAAAAGTATCAGACTATCTTGATAGGATCTAAAATGTTTTAAACATTGTTTTCTGATCATCCAGCAATTATTACTAACACACAGTTGGTTTGTGTGTAGTTACGTGGACTGTATATATGCTGCACGAGAAATTGTTAGTTTATGATGTGGTGTAGTAAATAACACACAGCAATCAAAATGTTGTATAAAAATCAAACTTACATTCAAGAAAAGACCCCATAATAGATTGTTTTTCACCAAGCGAAAGGAGACATGTCTTGAAGCGAGTCAGGAAGGGAACAGGGGTAAGGCGAAAGCAGTCATTGCCATTTGCAGACAAAGGCAGGAGGTGATGATGTGCATGAAAGACGGGGGCAGTTTTGGACAAACTGTACTACTGAGAGGGATGGATGGAGATTCTCTGCCTCTCGGGGCTCCTGTAGAGATTGCCGGACAGGAAAGCTCCGTTAAGTCTTCGGAGGTGGTGTTCAAGTGGAAAGAATAAATGGCTCCACAATGTATATTTGCTTATTTTTGTTGTTGAAAAATTCCTTCATGTGATGCTATAAGAGTTGTCAGGCTATTACTAAGAGAAAGGTGTATCATCGCATTGACTATGACTCGGTGAAACTTTCTTAGCAGATCTGAAGCACCTGACCTGCTTATTTACACTCAGTGTACTTTCTAAGATGTCTACACATGACTCTTATATTCTACCAATTTGTAATGTAACTCAACACTCTTCCACCCCATAATGGTTTTTACAGTATTGTATTGAGCTTGAAAGATGTAAATAAATATCTCCACTGATGTCTACCCCAACATCAGTTGAAAAATGAGGTAGTGAGAGATTTATAAATACTCCCTCTACTGGGTAAACACTAACTAGGGAAACATTCGGCGGGATATACCTGCGTTTTCTAGCTCTGCCCCCTGAAAAGATCTAGAAGTAATGTAATCGGATGGCACTGGACACTCCTGACCCCAAACGATAGCCTCTGAGTGCCATTTCCCAACAAGGAGAATTAGGGCTCCTTGACTGCACGGCTGATTCAGGTGTGGAGGAGAAAGTGAGCAAGATGAGCTTGTGGCATCTGTTCATCCCGGAGAGGGCTCGTGCCACACAGGCACCCGCATGGACGGAGCCGGTTAGGGTTAGACAACAGTGGGCAATTGGAGCATCAAGGGGGTAACTGCTGTACTTATTAAAGCCCATATGTTCATAATCTTCACTAAAACAAGATAAGAAGTAAAGAAGCAAGGAAGGGAGGGAGACAGGGAAACACGGAGGGAGTAAGGCAGGGAAGGAAGGAAAGAAAGAGCTAAGAAAAAATAAAACCCAACAAAACAAAACATTCACTCTGATACCATCGTGGTGAGTGCAGAGTAGAAATTTTGCATTAATGGCTCTCTTCCAGCTATAGGGATCTGTGCTTCAGAAATAAGTCAGTAAAGGTGTATGTATATAGATGTCTCCTGCAGCATTATTGGAAAACACCAAAAATTGGAAGCTACTTAAAGAGTTACCCTAAAAGAGTAATAAAATAAACAAAGGTACATCCACTTTCATGAAATATTACACAGCCACTAAAAATAATAGAGCAGAACTATATGCAGTGACTTATAAAGATGCTCATAATATATTGTTTAGTGGAAAAGGAAATAAAAAAGTCATTAGTCTACTTTTTTCCACAAGCTATTATAAAACACTGTGATTATACAAATATCATATTTGCCTTAAATACATGAAAGTCTAGACAGTCACATAAGATGACGCACTAACCGTGGTGACCTCTGGGATTGGGATTCGACAGCAGGTGTGGGTGGAGTTAGCTTGAGAGGGAACGTTCACATTTCATTTCATATGTTCTTACATTTTTTAAAGCTTTTTTACAAGCATATATTGATTCGTAATACATATGTGAGGAAAGAGGTGATCCCTTCTACGTCCAAGTTATATTACGCGTTTGCTTGACGCTGTCTATCTCTTCCATAGGTGTCAGGCAGCCAACAAGACTTGCCCCACAAATCACGTGTGGAACAATCACATCTGCAGATGCCTGGCTCAGCAAGATTTTATGTTTTCCTTGAATGCTGGAGACGGTAAGCAGAATGGCGTTTTAAAGACTAAATGCCAAGGGTCCCTACCTTGACTAACACATATTTTAATATTAAAATCACATGAACAATATTCAGACCATCATCATCCTTTAAAATAAGTGACTAACAAAGAAGGCATTTTCTGCTTCATACTGGTATTATTTTGAACTTTTGTAAAGGAACACACTCATGTTTGTATACCACCCTTTAATGGAAAACATAAAAAGCAATATGCTTTTCAATGCTTTTAATTGTTCCCTGCCACACTGAGAGCCAGGTAAGGTACAGTAAAGTGTTCTGACTGTGTTTGTCCAGACGCGACAGACGGATTCTACGACATCTGTGGGCCAAACAAGGAGCTGGATGAAGAGACCTGTCAATGTGTCTGCAAAGGGGGGCTTCAGCCTTCCAGCTGTGGACCCCACAAAGAACTAGACAGAAACTCATGCCAGTGTGTCTGTAAAAACAAACTTTTCCCCAGTTCATGCGGGGCCAACAGAGAATTTGATGAAAACACATGCCAGTGTGTATGTAAAAGAACCTGCCCGAGACATCAACCCCTAAATCCTGCAAAATGTGCCTGTGAATGTACAGAAAATCCACAGAAATGCTTGTTAAAAGGAAAGAAGTTCCAACATCAAACATGCAGGTAAGAGATCTTCAGAACCAGTATTCATTTCTCTTATCGGAAATGTATTCTTCACCAAAAGTAGTTTTCTTAACTAAAATGGCAGTTGCCTGTTAGAATGAGGCCAGTAAGTTCTGGAAGATAAATTCTGATATTTTTTAACCAATGCTAAACTTGCATGAGACTGGGTTTGCTCCCAACAAAGCGAGACAGCAGCCTTGGGGACCAAAACCAGATCCAAGCTCAGAATGCACTCTAAGTCCTTGCCCCAAAGGTGAAGGTAGTGGCGTTCAGTGTGAGTGAGAGGACCTGTGGGATCTTCAGGACACATCCGGGCAATCCACAGCTTCTCCCACCAAAAATTGCACCTTCAGTTGTAATTTAGGACAACTGTTCTAAGTGCAGACAGTTTTTATGCCACACTTACAAACAAAGGATAGGACAGTACCATTTACTGTAGAATTATATCTAGAAATGAAAATGTTTAAGCTAAGTCTTTAAGAGAATTAGAGAGAAATAAATTAATATGCTGTTAAAGATTACCAAGACTCATTTCTTAAACCTTGGTTTGCGTTCTTCTTCACCAAAAAAAAAAAAAAAAAGAAGAAAAAATGTTGTTATTCGACTCAAGCACACTCAGTGTTAATCCCTGAAGCTCTTCCTCTTTAATCTCAGAGAATAAAGTGATCTACTATTTAAGCCACATCTGTCCTTTTGACATTTTCTCCCACATTCCTTCAACATTGCTCCTTGTCATGCCTTCTCTCTTCCTAACTTTAACATCTTCAACTCTGTTTTCCCTTCCCCTTGGGTTATAAAAGTTTACAAATGTCTTCTACTTTATTAGCATCTTGCTGTGATGCTGAACACACTTTAGCAGCCAAGCCCTGTCCTCTTCAGAGTTGCTCAGAAACTAGGCATCTGGCATTTGCTTTCACCTTTGTTTTGTCTCTCATTTATTTAACCAACTGTAATCTGGTTCATGCCCTAGAATGCTGTGGCAAAGCTCTGTTTAAGGTATCAGTGGCCTCATAGTTATCAAATCCAATGGATAATTTTGTCTTTAGGTAACCTGTCCTTCTTGTGGCCTTTTTTCTTTTTTTTTTTTTTTTTTTTTTTTGAGACAGAGTCTCACTCTGTTGCCCAGGCTAGAGTGAGTGCCGTGGCGTCAGCCTAGCTCACAGCAACCTCAAACTCCTGAGCTCAAGCGATCCTCCTGTCTCAGCCTCCCGAGTAGCTGGGACTACAGGCATGGACCACCATGCCCGGCTAATTTTTTCTATATATATATTTTAGCTGTCCATATAATTTCTTTCTATTTTTAGTAGAGATGGGGTCTCGCTCTTGCTCAGGCTGGTCTCGAACTCCTGAGCTCAAACGATCCGCCCACCTCGGCCTCCCAGAGTGCTAGGATTACAGGCGTGAGCCACCGCGCCCGGCCTGGCCTTTTTTCTTAAGCTCACCTCTTCTGTGTCTGACATGACATTGCTTTTCCTAGTTGTCCACTTAATTTTCAGACCATTTAAATCACTTTCACTGAATTCTTTTCTTCCATCCACTCTTTAAATATCAATAGATAATGTCCTTTTCAACAGAAAAAGCTTAGATTTCATTTATTTACAATTTAGTATCTTCATTAATGTTCATCATTATTTTTGTGCAGTGAAGAGTCCATCTTTTTGATTCGTAAGAGTTTTTTGTTCTCATTTTAATTTATATTTCTGATGATCTTTCTATACTAACTTATTAGCTACTGTGTAAAGAAACTTCAATGAATCTAGATATCTCATTGATTATATTTTTTCCTCCCTTACTATTGCAGAGGACCTTACAGGTATCCTTTTATTTTGAGTAATCACTATATTCTGATTTTCCTTGTATATCCCTACTCTAATTACCAAAAGGATATTTTAAAAATGCACTGCTATATTCTGAAAAAAAAATAACATTTTGGAAATAAATCTATACTCCTTAGTCTCTTTTAATATTTATTGCTAAGTGTGGTGAGCAGACTACTTCTTTGGTCCATTGCCTTAATTAAAGCAGGTTTCATAGCTGATTAAAAATTGTATCCCTTTTTGGTAAAGACATGCCAGTGGTTTTATAACTATGAATTTGTATTCAAGAAATTAAAAAAAATTAACTAGATATGCTTTCTTTTCTAGAGCAAAATAAATGAAATTTCAAAAACTAAATGTGTAGGGTTCTTTGTAGCACACTTTTGATTTCCACTACCGGTCACCTTTCACTTTTCCCTGCACACCTCCTCCCACATGTCAGGCATACTCCTGCTCCACACTTTTCCAACGACAGCTCCAATTCTCTGGAGCAACAGGGCTGCCACAGGATTTACTGATCAGTAATTTGTCCTGTCACCCCGGCTAGAAATTGGAAGTCTAGGGTGGGAGGAGAGGGAGTCCCACTGGTGAGCATTGTCCCTCTCACTGCCTTGCCTTGGATCTCATCTGTATCACCTGAAATGCAGGTGGAGAAGGAGGAGTTAGCCACCATCATGCAGCCAGTTGCTCAGTAGAGACCCCAGAGTGAGGCTGGGGCCGTTCACTGAGGACCACGGTTCTGCCAAGGTGGCTGTGTTTAATGGCCTGGAAATCTGGGTCCCATACAAGCTCAGACTCTTGCAAGTTCTGCCATGCTTATGTGATCACAGTAAATCAGCAGACTTTAAATATTCACTTCTGAAATTTCTGTTTTATGTTACTTTCATCCACAAAGCAGGGAGCACTTCAAAAGAAATATTCCTTGCTATACACCATCAGCAAGCAAGACTTATTTTTTTTTTTTTTTTTTTAGTGTTTTTCCATCCCTCTTAACTGTTGCAATTCTAAGCACAGACTTTAAAATTTTATAAACCTACAAACAATTTTATGATAAAATTAGAATTTTTATTCTAGTTTAAAATTTAGAAAAACACAAAAGTACCTTGGTAGTATAATGAATTCATTGCCTTGATCCTTAACAAAAGTGTGTTCCTCTTTGTTCTTTTAGTTGTTACAGACGACCATGTACAAATCGACTGAAGCCTTGTGAGCTGGGACTTTCATTTAGTGAAGAAGTGTGTCGCTGTGTCCCTTCATATTGGAAAAGACCACATATGAACTAGATTGTACTATCGTCATTTTTCTATCGTGGAAAACTGTGCTGCCACATTAGAACTGTCTATGAACAGAGAGACCCTTGTGGGACCACGGTAACAAAGACAAAAGTCTGTATTTCCTGAACCTTGTGGATAGCGTTACAGAAATGGACTGGATCTCATCTGCAAAAGGCCTCTTTTAAAGACTGGTTGTCTGCCAGTGACCAAACAGTGGAGGATTTTCTCTTGTGATTTTTTTTTTTTTTAAATAATGACTATATAATTTATTTCCACTAAAAATATTGTTTCTGCATTCATTTTTTATAGCAATAACAATTGGTAAAGCTCACTGTGATCAATATTTTTATATCATGCAAAATACGTTTAAAATAAAATCAAAATTGTATTATAAGCTGGTAAGTTCAGTCCATTACCATCTTATATAATAAGCAAAAACTGAAATCATAAAAACGTTGATCTCCTTTTGCCCTTTTTCTTTTTCTCTAACCAGATGTCAGACTTTGATTGCTGTGAAAAAGGGTGATAATATAAAAGAAAGCGTCGGAGGAACAACAATACGCTATCACATTTTGTTTAAATTCATCTCTTAATATTTTAATGATCATAAACATTTTGGCACATGATACTTTTGAATTTATAACCCAGTGAATCAATACAGAATATCTTATAAGACAGTCTGTTTAGCACATCCGTGTGATTGAAAGTTATTCAGTGTATTGGGAGAACCTTTAACTTGGTAGAAAATCCTTCAATATGTATGAAAATGGCTTTACACTATTGTCTCGAACAGAATCTTTCCAAATATTTAACTTATTCTGATCAGCTAAAATACTTCTTGCAAGCTGAAGTGCTCCTACCTAATACATTTAAAATAAACTGGAAATAATGTTTAAATGCTTACATATGTTAAAAAGGAAATATTTCAGTCATACAACAGAAGGGCTTGCTTCATTTTTAAAAGGGCATCACACTAAAAAAAACTTGTCTCTGGGAACAAATATTTTGTCTGCATAAATAAAACCAATGAAGTGGTTTGTTTGTTGACAATTAATTATATACTAGTGTGACATAGCTACTGTATAGAAATAATTAGTCACAAAAGGAGAAAACTTCTATACAAGTATGCAAAGATAACTCTCTAGAAGGTAGTAAATTTAATATAACAAAACATTTTTAACTGGCATAGGGAACTGATCAGTACAATACAAAATATTAGTATCTATTATTATATATTTTGCTACAAAATAAATAATTTGCTACCAAATAAATATTTAATTAGAAGGTTGATGCCTTAAAAATATCCTGAGTGTTTTCAGTGCTAACTTTTAAAAAAGGTTTTACGTGTAAACTTTTACTTGAATTCCAATTATGTGCTCTGTACAATATTAACATCTAGCTCATGAAGTAAGATTTTTCGTGGATTGGAAAAGAAAAAAAGCAGTCTTCTGAAACTCCCTCATTATAGATTTATGTACCATCTTCCTATTTTTTAGTAAAGATAACTCAAGCCTCTAAGCAGACAACATACACATCCTACATTCTACGTACTGGCTGAGGTCTGCAGAGTTTTCAAACTTGAGAACAGGAAATAAAAAGAAAAGTAAATCTGACAACAACTATATTTCTTAAAATTTCCTCAAAAGAACAAACACAGTGGTGATTACGGAAGGAAACTTAGAATCAAAATAACCTCTTTTCATCTGATGGAGAGGGCACAATCTATATTGCATAAAATGTTCATCATCTTTGAAATTCAGCTAAGATTCAATTCAGTCACTTTCCATACTTTTCATCTCATTTGAGCCAAAAATGAAAGCAAGCAAACATTACTTTAATCTGTTACTGTTGATCTGGCCAATCACTTTTAGATTTGATACATTTAATATATATTAATTTTTTAGGAAAATTAGAAAAAAATCTAAGTTTCAGTAAGCACCTGAGGCCCAAAGGATATTAGAATCTGATACAATGACTTATATGTTATCAGATTAAAAAATAATCTAAACTCTGTGTTGACCATTAGTTTCTTATAATATATAGGTAAACCAAAAAAAAAAAAAAAAGAAGAGAAATCACTAGACCAAAAAGTAAAGCCTGAAGCATACCATTTAAATTTGTCCCTGGAGATGTAATAATCTTGACCAAAAGCAAGAGTAGCATGAACAAAGATACTGTAACACATTACCAGTGATACTTGCAAACAATTGTATGTGGACCATAAAATTCCCACTTCAACCCATCTGATCTTCAGTGAGATGTTCTGTAGCCAGTTAAGAAGATGAACTCTAGAGATAAAGCTAGAAATTATTTAGAATATTAGCAAATGTGATTCAGAAAAAAAGCTAAAAAAATACAGTGAGAATGTTCATAAACTGTGAAAGAGTCCCAAGATACTGATCTAGTCCATCCAACAGATAAAGCTGAGAAAACACTGTGAGCTCACAGCAGTTAACATCTCCAAACAGTTAATATAGCCAAATCTTAGAAAGTTTACAAACAGAATTTTATGTCCAGAAACATAATAGTGTATACTCAGTTTAAAGGACTCAAGGAAAAAATGTTTTGTTAGGCAGTTGTATAAGATTTAGCTTCCAGATTTTTGGGGGGAGTGTGGGGGAGGCGGCTTTGACATTTACTCACTGCTTAAGAGAAACAGATTCCATTATTAGAATTTCTAAAAATAACCTTTGTCTTCTATATTCACACCACCCAAAACAGAAGTTGGAGTGGTGAGTACGAGACGGAATTCACTAGCACACCCAGAGTGCACTTTAAGGGAAGGAGAAAGGGTCATGAACTTACCTCTGTGCACTCTAGGCTTTGTCCAGGGAGACCCTGCTTGTGAAGGAATTTTACTCAGTGGGTGAGAGAGGAGAAGCAGACACAACAGGTGAGAACGTTCATATCACAGTGATTGTTGCAGCATACCACCGAATCTCAGGAAACTCCTCGTATGCGTTTAAGTTCCCATGTTCATATGTCTAGAAAGTGCTGGGGCTAAGAGTAGACGAAGGTCTCCTGGCCCACTCCTTTCTACACACAATGCTATCCCTAATATCTGAGCTTTCATTATCAAATTTTTTAAAGGATAAAATCATAAGTGAGAATGACATAAAAATATTATTTCACTTTGCTACAGCATGGATGTGTCTGTTAGATAGTAGATGAATAATAGAAAGTTCTGAATGAATCCATTATTGTATCCTAAAAGTGCATATTATGCACCCAAACAACTATTTTAGGAATTCAGTGATACATGCAAAGTAATAAAGTAATTACTTACAATTATAAAATTATTATTTATTTGTTCATGTGTTTGAATTTTGGGTATATATTGGATATTTTTTTAAGCAGGGAATAACTAGGTTCTTAACTTACAGAAATATAAACCAGTGTCATATGATCTTTTCCTTCCATAGCTAACAACTCATTGCTTAAAGAATCATACTATAATAGCTGTGGATGGGAAATCATAAACCAGGTTTTTAATCTCGACTTTTCTGCTGTGTCCCTGAGCAAATAGCCAAAGCCCCCTGAGTCTCAGCATGCTAATCTGGGAAGGAGGGAGTTGGATTAAAATTGTGTATGAAATCCTGGCTCTTAAGTTACACAAAGTTTATATTAAGCTCTATACAGAAGGAAATCAAAACCAGAACATTTTAAGAACTTCAGAGATGCACTATTCTTGAGATTAGTGACCCCATTAAGAAGAAATATTTATCTTTTAAAATTTTTTCATGTAAGAAAGTATAAATGAAAGCTCAGCCTTACACTGTAGTCCTGAGTCTACTTCTTAAATCCTAACAAATTTAGATAGCTCAAAGCATCATTCTTCCTGATTTCTTCATATCAAAGGTGATCACACCTAGAGACATGGTAAAATTTCTTTCCAAATATCTTGAAAAAAACAAAACCATGCAACTTTCAGAAGATAGCAACAATTAGGGCTTCCTGTGCACTCCTTCCAAACCTCAATCAGACGTACAAATACTGTATTTAATCCAGGCATGGTCTTTAAAGTGGAAATTGACTTCTGATGTTGTTACCATCTGGCATTCTGATGATAGGATTTGATTAGGAATGCTCCCATATCACCCGGGTCTGCCATCTGCATATTTGTAAGTACAGTGGTCAAAGGGCACAGAGGCTGCCCATGGACTCAGCCACCAGGGTTGATTATATAGCAGACGTGATGAGACATGACTGTCTATCAAAGACAGAGGTAACTGTATTGATTTGATAGAAATGACTGTGAGACACTTAAAAACTTCTTTAAAATCCACTAAGGAATGAATGGCTGGATAAGAAAGAATTCTAAATTGTATCAAACAGAAATGCTTAATTTTACAAATAAAATTTATAAATACTTTCAAAAAGAGAAAAAATTTTCCAGGAGTATTCAACACACACTACTTGATAGGACTTCACAACAGTAGTTTTATTGTGGTGTTAAAGTCATGTGGAATTTTTTTCATTTCAAGGCAGTACCTGTTCACAGTATTTTTGGAAATTAATTTTCCTGTTATTCAAATGTAGATATTTAGGCTTGGCGTGGAGGTTTCATGGAGCCCTCCCTGACGTGGAACGAAGGATCCTCGCCATTCTGAGCACTTCATGTTTCCCTTCTGTGCGGTGCCTGTCAAGGCACTGCTTTTTCTCTCTATTGCCCACTTATCGTAAACAGTAATTTTTAGCCCCTGATTATTTATTTCTTTACTCCCATGCGCTGATGTTTCCACTCCACACTATTTTTGGCAACGAATGCTCAATGATATGGGATCACAGGAAGGGGAAAGGGCACCAGGAATCAGATAGGATTTCGGTACCTAAGATCAAACGTTTCCAGCTTCCTTCCTCTGATTCTATCCTAGGCTTTGGACGGGACAGATTGATTTCCATTTCAATAGCATTTCTTAATTTTGATGATAGTTTTGAAATTCATGCTCCTCACAGAACACACAGTAAATAAAGAGTCATAGATTAGCACTTGGAATTGCTGATAAGGAGGAGGGGGAGGAAGGGAGGAAGGAAATGAAGGAAGGGAGAAAACAGGAAGGAAGAACAGAAAAAAAATGAGAAAGGGGGAAAAAGGAAAATAAGAGAGAAAAAGCAGAAACACTAGAATTTTAAGGAAAAATGAAGATGTCTCATGACCTGTTGGGCCAGGGATAAGGAAGGTGTGGAAACTTCTGGAAATATGTAGAGAAATTTCTGTAATTTGTGAATAAGAAAGGCAAAGGCAAAATTATGTTATCTGCTCACCAGTTTTTGAATTGGATTATAGTATTTACTAAGTAAACAAGATAAATACCATGATGGTTTTATGAAAATTTCAAAGGTTAAAGTGTGAACTAAAATACTGAAAGACATTTGGCGTGAAATGATCTCAGTCTTGTGCACATGGAGACCGCGAATGACATGCACTCCCCATCAGTCGTGTAAGGGGCATTGCTTTGGGAAGGCATGTGGAGACGTAAAGCATTTCCTCATCTCTAGATTTAAAACAGATGTTTTTACATGAAAGTTCAGATCACATGAGAATTTCATTGTGATTTTTTTTTTTCTAACAATACATATGACTGGTTGGCCCTTTGTGAGAAATTTACAAGCTTTATTGTCCCCGTCCCATCTGGGTGGCAGTCAGGATTCACAATTCACTTTACAGGGCGCGTAGGAAGGAGAAGTCGTATCAGGTGGACACTCACACTCCCTGCACGTCAGGGAGCTTCAATCAGCTGGAGAGAGATTGGAGGTTGCAGAGTTCACTTAAACAATCCAATCCCTTCTCTGCATCTGAGATAATTTCAGGAATTTAGGTGAGACCTAGGAGTCTTTAGTCATTGTAGAGGTTTACCTCTTATTTTTACAGATAAAGTCATCTACAGCCCTGAACTGTTAAAAGTTCGTCTTGGAACCACATAGGCGGTGGAGTGTCTTAGAACTCACATGAAAACACAGGGCAAATTGTCTTCAGTCTGATATTCTTCCCATTTCTACAATGACATTTAATGTGTGTTCCACAAAGTCGTAGGCTGAGCACAGATCTCTACTCCTGATTCCAGCGGAGCAGCCTGCTTTAATCTGTTTTATGTCAAGATATTGGGGGAAAAGATTTTACTTTTCTTTTGTTTAAAAAAAAGTTCTTTGCTAATCCCCTCTTTCAAATTACTGCTCTCAAATATGGCGCTTACTTGATGGAATTACTTTAACAACCTCTTGTTCTCTGCCAAAGGTATCGTCTCCCCCAAGTGTAGCCATGGTTGCAATTATGCCAAATTTCCTTGCATTGAAGCCCCTCCCCTTGCCCAGGGAACCAACAGGTTGCTGACAACAAGCAAGGCCACTATCCTGTCATCAAGAGAGGGAGAGAACACCTCTCCCCTATGCAAAATGTTGTAGCCATGCTGCTTAGAACAGAGAATTCATGGGAAAACCTTTGTAGGTTTCAAGTCACATTTTTAAAAAATTGCACTTATTTTATAGCCTTTGACCAAAGCACAAATATAACTTGATGTGAGCTCAGCTGGAGCATCCTCTCAGTGACTAGATTTATAGTCGTCCACACCGCTTCAGCCACGAATTCTTGGACAAAAATACGTATACCTTAATTTTCTCTTCCCTTACGAAGCGTTGTTTTACCAAGGACTGTAATCTGCATACAAAGAGATGCTCCCCTCATCCAGGCATGCCTCCATTCTCAGCAGGCCGGGAGGAACTCAGCTCATTTTCAAACGCACTTTGCCCCTGTGTTAGTCTGGTCGAGTTGCCATAACAGCGTCCTACAGGCTGGTGGCTGAAACAACAGAAATTTATTTTCTTACAGTTCTGAAAGCTGGAAGTTCAAGATCAAGGTGCCATCAGGGTTCGTTTCTGGTGAGGCCTCTCTTCCTGGCTTGCCGACAGCCACCTTCTTACTATGTCCTCACGTGGATTTTCCTGTGTACTTGCAGAGAGAGAGATCGCTGCTCTCTCTTCCTCTTCTCACAGGACACCAGTCCTATTGGATTGTTCTGCCCCACCTTTACGACCTCGTTTAATTTTAATTGCCTCCCTAAAGGTTCTATCTCAAAATACACTGGGGTTTAGATTTTCAACATATGGATTTGGGGAGGGGGCTGGACAAAACTCATTCCTTAGAAGCCCCTCTTTATGTGCAAATGTTAATTGGCAAGAAAGAGTCACATATGAATAAA
Source organism: Eulemur rufifrons (assembly GCF_041146395.1). NCBI lineage: Eukaryota > Metazoa > Chordata > Mammalia > Primates > Lemuridae > Eulemur > Eulemur rufifrons. Next base: position 6,967,830 of record NC_091000.1, on the reverse strand, counting down.
ACATTCTGAAACCAGAGAAAATATTCTAAGGCTGATAGTGTATCTCTGAATAGTGTTGAGTGCTGGGATGAGAAAAAAAGTAAATAATAATTTTACTATTCGGGAATCTGCGGAGAGAATAATTAATTCAAGATTATTCAAGTTATCCGTAAAACTCTACCTGAGAGAGCTTGCTGAAAACAGCTTTACTCAGCTGGAAGTAAAAATGATAAAATATCTGCATGTGTAAACGGGATTTTGCTCTAAGTTAGACTTAAAATTATCTGTTTATATAGTTTGTACATCAAGATGCCTCACATTGTAGTGAGCTTACATTGAACTCTAAACAACTGCCTGATGCTTTCATCTGTTACCGATACGGTCACTAAATTGGCGGAAGGAGCTCTGAAGGTATTTGTGGCAATCTATAAATGATTTTCCAAGCAAAAGATACAAGCTGATGACCTCATCCTGTACTGAGATTCTACAGGTGACCAAGAATTAAAACCACAGTTGTTGATTTCCAAGGGAAACCCCTTAATTCCTTGGTTGCTGGTTACAAAATTGGCAGATATGTTAAAGTTTAGAACAGTGCCTGACCCAGAATAAGCCCTCAATGAGTAATGTCTGTAATCTTTGGTAGTTTCGAATGTCGCATTCTCTTTCTAACCAGAATTACAGCATCCAGAAATTCAGCCTCATTTACAAATTACAACAGAAAATTCTGAGAGGCGAGAAACTTGAGAAAGTGCTGGTATTCAACCAGGTATCAAATTTTAGAATCTGAATTTATCACCACTTGTGATTCTATAAGACAATGTCGTAATGCATTTTAGAATCAATCATATTTTTTGTCAAATTAGGTCATGAAGCTTTATGCTTTCAGTATATCGATCCTAACTTTTTGCTTTTTAATGAGTTTAAAAAAGGCACACACAGACAGGAGGCTAGCTATGAAAGGTCAAGATAAATATTCCAAGAATGAGGGACAGTTTTGACTTAAGAAAATATGTTTTTAGAAAAATACAGAAAAAGGAAATGCATGTGAAAAAATTAAAAAGCGTCTGAATATTAATGACATTAAGTTGAAAATAAACTTTCTACCCTAATCTCTAGTTGATTAAGAATTTCTCATATCATCTTGATAGGAATTTTCTTAATTTTTAATAAAAATCACTTTTTTAATAAACCTTAGAAATCCAGTTTAAATCAGAACTTTCAAACATTAACTATGAGAGAATTGTTACTGCATTTTTTAAAGGCACCGTGATCTGGAAAATGTCACTGAGCAATTCGTAATGTTCCTTTGCTTCAAACCGAACAAAGAGGCAATACTATGTCCTTAATATATAATTTGCTTATAAGGTTATCTGTAACTATTAAACAGCTCTTAGAAAAAAATACTACAAGTCATAAAAAGGTATTTTGGGAATTCTCATTCGTCTCAAGCATATTTGAATTTAATTTTTTATTCTTTCCATCCTCAGAGGAAAATAAATTTATAGAGATGTACTGAAATCCAGTGTAACTTTTCTAAGAGATGAACAACAGAAGACTCAGCCAATGTGGTTCAAAGCTCAGTTTGTTGAAAAGGGTTAAAGGTTAAAGTGTAGAATTGTGAGAGCTTGGAGGAGAGGAGGTAATAATTTAAAAGTAAAACTATAAAAATCTCTAGACCAAAGAGTTTGTGCTTAGAAAATATCAAAATGATAATAGACAGCTAAAAAGTAAAACAAGACTCTACAATAATGTTGGTAAAAAATATAGACTTTTCTCCATTTATTGCAAATCCCAAGAAAGCCTAAATATTATCAACAGGATTCAACTTTCAAATGATACATTTATTTTACTATAACCATATAACACTTCTCTGTAATGACTCACTCTGCACACATTTGGGAAATGGCCAAATTTCATTGCAATTTAACTAATATTCTCTTCAAAAATTTTTCAGCTAATTCGTGGGGGAAAAGCTATCTTAAATTGTTTTAATTTGCAATTCTTTTGATCACTCGTGAGGTAGAATATGCCTTCAAGCTTTGACAAATTATTTATGTCGGACAAACCTATTCAAGGCCTTTGTCAATTTTTGTTGGGTTGCTTTTATTGGGTTGCTTATCAAATTATATGAGCTTTTTAAAACATTAATACTATTTAATCTTTCATTTTCTACTTGTTCACATTTTTTCTGTGTTTTTCTATTGGCCTGATAATGTAGTTTATGTTGTTTCTGTATACAAAACATCAAGATTTTGTGTGGTAAAACCAGTTTTAAAAATTTGCCATTTTTTATTTCATTTAGCCTCCTTCCCCTTTTAAAAGAAATGCTGTTGTTTTCTACACACCAAGGCGGTACTCAGAAGATATTTCAGGATTGTGTAAGTGATAGAGAAAATGGTGTCATTAGTCACAGGGGAATATCCACAGGGCACCTGAAGACTGAAGCTGGGATACGAACTAAACCTGTGTTCTCTGGTCCTCAGTGTGGAGAAATGCTCTACATCAGTGGACTCCAACATTTTTGGTACCAGGGACCAGTTTCATGAAAGACAATTTTTCTGTGTACCAGTGGGGTGGCGGGGTTTGGGGGGGGTGGGGGGCCGGTGGATGGTTTCAGGATGATTCAAGCACATTACATTTATTGTGCAGTCAAACCTCTCTGCTAATGATAATTTGTATTTCCAGCTGCTCCCCAGTGCTAGTGTCACCACCTCAGCTCCACCTCAGATCGTCAGGCATTAGATTCTCATAAGGAGCCACAACCTAGATTCCTCACATGCGCAGTTCACAGCAGGGTTCGAGCTCCTACCTCAATCTAATGCAGCTGCTGGTCTGACAGGAGGCGGAGCTTATGCGGGGATGCGAGCCATGGGGAGCTATAAATACAGATGAAGCTTTGCTCCCTCCTCCCTCACCGCCACTCACCTCCTGCTGTGCGGCCCAGTTCCTAACAGGCCAGGGACCTTGGCCAGCGTATTGGGGACCTCAGCTCTACAAGAGGAGGCTTTCGTTTCCTATTTTCCTGCAATGATTCTAGGAGAATGGCATTTCATTTACCTGGCAGGCACATTCAGATGCTCCTTTCAATTGCAACACCGATGATATTTCACTGAACATTCTTTGTTGCTGAATTAGGAAATTCCTGGAGTAGTAGAATATTCAAAATAAGGAAGTCAAACTATCCAGAGTAGACTGACAGATTGTAAGTATGCCAGAGAATTTATCATATAAAATATCAATTATTTCATCTTAGAAAGAAACCTTGTTATGAAACAACTAAACATTTCCTTAATGGTAGTATTACAAAATTTAACTTTTTAAACCAACAGGAATTTATTTTAGTGTACCATTGGCTCTATGTTTCGCCCAAATCATTTAGTCAATTAGTCAATTTCCCTACCAATATTTTTGAATAATTATTTCTTCCTGTGCAGGGTGTGTGTGCACGTGTGTGTGTGTGTGTGTGTGTGTGTGGTATGTTCTTATTCCATGTATCTTGTATTACATATTACTTTTTATGTATCGTTGATTCCTTTCTAGGCCATCTATTCTTTTTAATTCATCTTTTTTTATTCTTTCATCAGAACTGTGATATTTTAGCCTTAACTATTTTTAATTTCCGGTGAGTACAGCAAGCATCCTTCACTTCTCTTCTTTTGCCTGATTTTCTTAGGTACCAAAAGCTGCAGGGACATCGCCTCTCAGGACACACTATCAATCACTCCCAGAACTTCCCACCTGGTATTTCTTGGAAATTTTAATCTGCTCATGATGTATAAAGGTGAAGGAAAGGGAGAACATCAGTCTAGGCCTCTCAAAATTAGCACCCATACACAAGAGATCTGCCTAATTTCCCCTGGTGATCTCTCCAGACGCCAGCCGTCATACTACAGGAGAATCACACTGCGACTTTCTGTTTTGTTCAAGTCTGTCTGGCTGCTTTACTGCAGAAGGCAAAAGACTAGGTCTATCCCCAGCTTTTTTCTAAATCTGATGATTTCAACCCTGTCGATTCCTCCAGATGCTGCCTATCAACTCGCTAGCAGTCAGTTATTAGTGGTCTTCATAAGAATTTTATTACAAAGTTCAGAGAAGTGCATGAGGGACTTTGAGCCACCCGGGGGCATTTAATCCCCAGTCCTCCTGCCTCTTAAGGTCGTAATATTTACATCATACGAATTGTCTTGTCAACATGCTGAGGATAAATGTGCTTCAGTTTGGAAATGACCTTAGAACTTACTCTCTGCACAGGAGGGACCCTCAAAGATGGTTATAGAGTTGACACCAGGCTTGTTAGTCGCCAACCAGCTAACGTTTAAGGTCTTCAGGTGAGGATGTTTCCTACTGAGAAAAATATAAAACTATTTCCTTCCCTTCTAATGACATTTTGAGCTGTTGACCTTCAGATAAAAATATATAATCTGTTAAAGTATTAATAAAAAATAAGGTACGATGGGGGAGGGGTTAGGAGGGAAGAGAGGGGCACTCCCTGGATAAAAGTGGAAACAGTCTCCAATGAGGTTCTATGTCCAACAGCACGTGCCCATTGGCATTAACTTTGGCAATAGGTATGAAATGTATGAGGTGTTTAATATTCATTCTCCAAAATTAAAGGCATTAAGTGTTTTTAGACTCTGCTATTTGTGTAGCATAGCCTGAAATCTATTGAAATAGAAGGTTCTCGTTGTAAGTAATCAGAACTCATTCGTCGTATTTCTAAAAGTTAAAGTAAGGATCATTAAGCATAACATAATCATGCTTTAAATATAATTTTCTTTTATGTACACATGTATGCTGATTCACTAGGCTTTTGTTGTAGAAAAAAGAGCTTATGTTTGGAGTTGGGTATTGGCTTCTCGCAGGTACAGTACCTATAATGCTATGTTTGTTAAGTTTTTATTTCATTAAAGTCGATTGAGAAATAAAAGTCACTTGCAAGGCAATCTGAAAAAAATTTAAAAATCTTATATTATGTCTGCGCCAAACATTGACGGTTGGCTTGCCCAGACCTATTGGACAGCTCTTTCAAACCGACTCTCCGTTCCAAGGCATTCAGTCAGTTTTCTTAGAGTTCATGGTAATTTTTCCATGTATTATGATTCTTTTCAATGGAGTCACTGACTATGAAGAGAACATAGAATAAATATGCAATCATTTGTTTCACCTAATAGCTTAAAATGCTGTTAACCAAGTTTGGCGCATAGAATTCCATAGATTAGAAAAAAAGCAATTTTGTTTTTTGTAACTAAAATAGACGTGTTATTCAAAGGTTTCAAACTGTGGACTATGATGTTTCAAAAAGTCACTCTGTTACTTTTCAAGAGTATATAATTATTCTTGTACATAAAAGCAAACAAAAACATCAAGCCAAAGATTTGCAAATGGAGAACAAGAAACTAATAGCATGAGCTTGAATGTGCTAGTGGTCTTTCTGTATTTTCTCATTTTATTAATATATCCTTCCAGTGACTTTGTAGTACCCAGATATGATCAAGATCGACATGTTTACCTTCTCTGAAACTTTCAATTCTCTAGTCTTTTTTTCATTTCCTAAGTGGCAGCCCTAGAAAACTTCAAAATAATATGTCTGGTTAAAAGCCGAATGATGTCGGCTAAAAGCTTATGCTACGCAGCATGGAAAATGATAAAGGAACAGGAATGTAACCCCTGACCTCTTTGAACCAGGAAATGGCTTTTCGGGCTACAATGCCATTGACATTTTCCAAACAGAAGTCCAATAAGTTGCAGGCAACAGAGTAAACTTAAACATCACACTTGGCAGCCTTCTGTGTATTTTTTTCTTCACATAATGTTACGAGCACTAGTCGTATTTGAAAGGAAGGGCCGTTGCAGAAATAATCTCAAATTTTAGTTTTCTCTCTTGCCCTGTTGCCCTCCTCTTTTCACATTTCAACCTTCTCAGAACACTTCAGATCCCTCCACCCCCTCAGAGTAGGCCCCTGTGCTGTGAAGCCATTTATTTGTAAGAAGAGGCCTTAAGCTAGCCAGCTTAATTTTGGATACAATTTCCAATAAATCTCTAACCAGTGTTTTATATTTTGTGTCCCTTAGACTAAAATAGTCAAAGGTTAGTTTATCCCTTCAATTTTAAAGCATTTAATGAGATCCACTAGTTTTTTTCTTTATCATCAAGGAAATCTGATTATTTTTCTGCCCACAAGTTGTTGCGAATGAAGTGGAATTTCAGGACTTCAGACAGCACCTCTCCCACTCTGGGTAGTCCGGTCAGGCCCTGCAAAGCCATCGTCAGGCCAGGTGGGCTGTCCTCATTGCTCCTGCCTGACTTGGCCCTTTCCTACGTGCAGTCTGTTGACCTAATCTGTCTTTGAAAACAAAATAACTTTAAATCCCCGTGGCCTCATGAGCTTCGACACCACATAGTTCCATTTATATTAAACAAGACATTTCCATGGAATTTCATACTCTCTGAAATGTTTTCTCCATAGCCAAGTAAACTCAACAAGTTAACTTGATAAAATCTAAATCAATTCCCTCATGATTTTCAACTCCTTAATTTGTTTTTTCTGGACATTGAAATATTTTTACACCTGATTTTCCAGTCAAATAATTCTTGTAATTTATCTACTGAATTGTTTAATTGGACTATCATGTTTTCATTTTAATTCCTATGGTTCATTATTGGGAGGTAGGAAGTTGCCTGTTTCTGCAGAAACACCTGGAGGAATTCTGCCTTCCCTGGACTCAAGACAAGATTCACCCTGGGCATCCAGCTCCCTCTTTGTGAGCCGCATTGATAATGTGAGGCTGGTTCAGGGCTTCCAACAGATCTCCACGGAGCTAGGGAAGCCAGGCCATTCGCAACACCCTGCTTTTCAGTCTCTGTCCCAAAATTAAGATACTCCTGTTCAGTCTCGTGTGTAGCCAACAGGGAAGACTCCCCTCACCACCTCTCTCTGCCAAAACCCTCAAAGAGCCGAAGCCTGCTTATCCTCTATTTCATGTAAAGCACATTGCTTTTTAGTCTAATAGAGGCAAAAAGCTTGGAGTTAGAAATATGCAGAAAAGAAGGGACTTTGGATTATTTGCACAGGAAAATTTCAGAGAAAAAATATATTTTACTGCTGAACCTTCGGGTTTGGAAATATTAATAAAAGTCATAACATTTGCAAAATATTGCTCAATAAAAGGAACTAGCATATTGTTATCATACAATCACTACATAGAGAATAACAGGTTGTTTCTCACTAGAAGTACTGCTAAGTTAAAGAGACCAGAATCAGAATTTGGTTGGCTTTTCAAAGCCTAATATCGTTGGGATAAATAAATTCTTGCATTTTCAATAATATGAATCATAATCCAAGGAACTTTTCATCTCCAGAAGATTGTTTTAGCTATATTTTTTTAAATTAAGGATGCTATACATTAGGCATTACACTAAGTAGTTTACACAAATTTTCTTTAATTCTTCAAAATCCTAACATTATAGTTATGCATTCCCATTTAGAGATTTGGAGAATGAGAAGCTAGTGGTTGAAAGCATGTGTTCTAAAGACAAAATGACTGATTATTTTACCTGAGTTCCAATTTTTCCATAGTTATTATAGATGGCGATACCAACCATGCCTACCTCTGGGATTGTGGTAAAAATTCAAAGTGGCGGCTGAGGAAATCAGAGTTGCCCAGGGTGATAAGGAGAAAGTTGGTGGAGTGCACAAAATATTTTAAAACCCTCCTAATCATAAATTTTGAAGCAGAGAATAGATATGAATCTATTTTTAGTAGTGAGGAAAGCATTCTGGGAAGGAGTCAGGGTTAGGGTGAGGGTTAGTGTTTTGTGTCAAGGCAGCAAACCCAATCCCCTTTGGAACACTCTTCTTCAAAAGCTTAAGAGAAATAAGAGGGGGTTTCTACTCCTTCAGAAATAGTGACTACATTGCTACATTCATATATGTATTTTAGCTGCCCTGAGTGTAAAAGTACCTAAAAATCAAGATGATGAAGCAATATTTTGCTCAAAAGCCCCCTTTTTCTTCTAATCACTTAAAATCCAGCTCAAGAATCTGCCAAATCCTGAGTAACTATGTGAGAGATCTAATCTTTCTCCCATGTCGTTATAAATCACGGAGAACAGCGTTCGGTTTCAGCCCCACTGAGTTTCTCACTGCGAAGTACACAAAGAGCGTTTCAAGGGTCACATACCAGCAAATAAAACTACGGCCAGAACAGTGCTTATGCATGTCAGCAGAGGATGAGAAACCAGTGTATCTGTGGGGAGACATCTTACAAGTCCAAACCACACACAGGTGACTGCCTGGGAAGCTGCCCACTGCTAAAGCCACCCCAGCTGTCCTGTCATCTTCCACTGGACAATAACAACGATTATGATAACAATAATATGTTTCAAAGTTACCTCTGGCCACAAATCTCTCAACTATTGCACTTTGAGAGTGGCAGCCCTACTTTTACCAGGATGACAAGGTGGCCAGTTGGTGTTTGTGGGAAAATTGGAAGGCTTCCAAACAGCACAAGGCTCACATATTAAAGTCAGTGGCAGAGGAGAGTTGAGGAAGGGGGAATTATTCCTCCACAAAAGAACATAGATGACATCAATATGTCATTTTGAAGGTGCCGGAGTCTAAGTAAATCCATGCTGCTCCACAGGTCAAAAGTCATGAGAAAACCCAAAATTATTCATCTCGGGCTTGACAGTCCAAAACTACACCCAGAAAAGTTTGAGACCAATTTCCTATAAAAGGAAAAAATTTAATCTAAGTATTTAGAGAGCAAGTCCCTGCATTTGGAAATTCTGGCCCTTGCCATTGCTAGCATTTCCCACCCTGGACTTTTGTCTTCAATTCTGCTTATATAATAATATTCCAGTATCAGCATGTTGACTCTTTATTTTCAAAATGTTTATAAGTTTTCTTAAAATGGTTCTGCAACAATTTGAGTCCATAACAAGAGAACCCTTTCATATTTGCAATGAAAGACAATAGGCCTTGGCCGGGCGCGGTGGCTCACGCCTGTAATCCTAGCACTCTGGGAGGCCGAGGTGGGTGGATTGTTTGAGCTCAGGAGTTCAAGAGCAGCCTGAGCAAGAGCGAGACCCCCTCGCTACTAAAAATAGAAAGAAATTAGCCAGACAACTAAAAATATATAGAAAAAATTAGCCAGGCATGGTGGCACATGCCTGTAGTCCCAGCTACTCGGGAGGTTGAGGCAGAAGGATCGCTTGAGCCCAGGAGTTTGAGGTTGCTGTGAGCTAGGCTGACGCCATGGCACTCTAGCCCGGGCAACTGAGTGAGACTCTGTTTCAGGAAAAAAAAAAAAAAAAAAAGAAAAGTGAAACAATCAGCCAAGCAAATACTTACTGTCTATTCATGATGGAATGCCCTCTTCTCTCCACTGCAAACTCCCACAGTGGCTCCCCCAGGCACACCCTGGGAAATAACTATGCAGTGCATTATTCAAACCCTCTTTAAATATCATTATTCACAACTATAAAGCTGAGAAAATTCTACTGACTAATCAATGTCCTATTAAAAAAGCCTGATTCTGAGGAACAAGTGATGGAGGGAGATTTCTTTCAGGCATCTTGAGGAGTTCTTTAGGCCTCCCGAAGAGCTCAGCTACTGAAGAATTATCAAGGCAGAAAAAGAAGGATGGGATTCAGGTATTATAAAAATGTTTCTTTGTCCTCAGTAGCTTTTAAATTTTGTGCCAAGTAGCCCTTTTACGAACTCTCAGCCACAAGCATTCGCGACAGTGCTGAGTTTGTCCTTGGCCATTTATTTCATAAGGGCAGTGATTCAAGGTGTTCACATGTTTTGTGGGGAGGGCGGGGTGTGGTTTCTGTGTGTCTATTCTCAGTCCTTTAATAGAAAGGTGAGATAAAAATGCAGTTAATACAAACTATTTATTGAGTACTTGCTATTTATTATATTGTTTTTTGTGTTTCACATATAGATATTAATTTGGTCTCCGTTACACTCCATAAGATAGGTAATGTTATCTCCGTTTTAGAAATGAGCAAACTGAAACACACAAAGGTTAAACAAATTTCTCTGAACTGTAGAGCCAATGAATGACATTGCCAGAGACTGAACCCAGAGCACCTGGCTTCGGAGTTCACTCTTTTACCTCCTCGCTGTTGACTCTAAAAGCATTGACAATGCATTCTGTTGGACGCCTTAAATTCAGAATCAAGTTGCTAATCCGAAGCTGTTTGCACATTATGTTGGCTTCTCGATTTCCTATACAAATGGCGGTGAGAACTTGTTCCTCGTGAAGGCTGAATCTGCTTGGTTTCCTTGTCTTTTATGCTGAAGAGAAAAGATATACTTTAAGATAAAGGTTTACAAACAGGAAAAAAAAAAAACTAAACTCAGCACATGTTATAAACACAAACAAAAAAATGAGGAAGAGGGTCATGGTGAGTTGCATTTTTTGAAGAGGACCACAAGAATCTCTCTCCTGTCCCATCCTACGGCAGGACTGTGTGCTCTGCAGGTGATCTCCAAAGTCCCACCAGAGTCTGGATGGGCTGGGACCAGTTGAACCAGTAAAGCCCAGTGGGGTAAGGGGGCTCTCCAAACACTCTCTCAGGTCCTCTCCTTCCTAGCTCAGCTTCCGTGCTGTGAGAAGCCGCAGGTGGATGTCCTGGTCAGCCCTCCCCGCTGAGCCCAGCCTTCAACGCCGCCCGGCCCCAGTGCCAGACATACGTGTGGAGAAGCCTCCACATGGATTCCAAATCCCTGTCACTCAAGTCAGGGCCAGCAGAGGTCCCAGATATCAGGGAGCAGAGACAAGTCACTTTGCCGTATCCTGTCTGAATTCCTGAACCACAGAATCTTTGAGGAAAATACAATTGTTATTATTATTATTTTGTATTTTGGAACAAAGTCTGAGGTGCTTTGTCTATGCAGTAATGGTAAATGAAATAGAACTGGGTACCTAGAAATGGAGCACTGCCAAAACAAAACCTCAAACAGGCGGGGTTTGTTTTTACGATTATGTGTCAGGCAGCTGTCCAGAAGGCCTTGTGGTAGGTTAAGTAATTGCCCCTCTAAAGATGTCCACGTTATCATCCCTGGAACCTGCGAATGTTACCTTATTTAAGATTCTTTGCAAATAGGATCCAAGTATCTTGTGATGGGGAGATTATCCTTGATTACCCAGATGGGCCTCAAATGCTATCGTAAATGTCCTTATAAGAGAAAGGCAGAGGAGGTTTGACACACACAGAGAAGAGAAGGGAATGTGGTAACAGAGGCCGAGATTGGAGTGATGCAGCCAACAGAAGTTGGAAGACGCAAGGAACGGATTCTCCGCTGGGATTTTCCGAGGGAGCACGGCCCTGCCAACGCCTTGACTTTGCCTGATGAAACTGACTTTGGACTTGTGCTCGAGAACTGTGAGAGAATAAATTTCTGTTGTTTTAAACTACCCAACTTGTGATAATCTGTTATGGCAGCTGTAGGGGTGAGAGGAAACTTGCTCTTTCCCAAAAGTTCACTGGAAGATCAACCCACGATTAAGGCAGATTGATAAGGGAAAGGTTTATTTCCTTTGTGCATCACTGTGTGATTTTCCCATATCCCAGTGAAGTTTGGGTATTTTTATACATGTCATTTAGAGGCGAGGGGGAAATGAGGAGTGCAGGTAATTCTGTTCAGGGGTGATAAATGGTTGCTAGGGAGGATGAATGGATGGGGGAAACAGATTGACTTGTAAATTAACCTGAGAGACAGGTCTTAAGTTTCAAATGATTTGGGCCTAGTCTGGGTGCATCCTTGATCTTCTTTCCTGAAATATGTTGCGATAACAGGCAGAGGAAGGGAAGTCAATTCCCCCTTTGATCATTTGATCAGGTCAGTCTGGTTTATGCAGAGAGAGGGAAAGCCGCCTCCAGTGCTTTGTTGATCTCCAGGGGCCTGCGATTCAAAATATTCTTTATACCAAGGAGTCATATTCGGGGGTAAAATTTCCTGAGCTCCTTCACAGCCAAAGGAAAATAATATAGCCCCCTGAAAGATAGTCAGTGAAGGTTCGAAAGAGACTGAGGAGGTTGTTATTGGAAGCTAGAGGCAGGAGACTGTATATGTAATGGTGGCAAGCTTGTCAACATGTTACCCATGGTGATATGGAAAATAAGAAATATACTAACGAATTCAACAAGCTAGATGAAAAAAGGTTTTTGGAAGGGGACTGAACGTGCACATGGCTACTTCTAGCTGGCTGTAGTAGAATGTGAGAGCAGAGGGGGAGTAACTAAAAAACAATCTATTCATTGTTAAGAACAGCTACAGAGGTGTCAATGGAAAAGAACCCAAACTCTGTAAAATAATTTAAAGAGGTTTATTCTGAGCCAAATATGGTGACCAGGGCCTGGAGAGCCAAGCCCAAGAAGACTTGAGCAAGTGCTTTCTCTGTGGTTGGGTTACAGTTTGGTTTTATACATTTCCAGGGAGACAGGACTTGCACGTAAATTCATAAATCAGTACATGGAAGGCATACATTGGTTTGGCCCTAAATGGCAGGACATCTTGAAATGTCCACGGAACTTAGCCACTGTGCTGTGACTACCCCAGCTCGAATGGGCAGGCCACGGGTGGGTACTCCAGTCAACAGTCCCAGCAGAGACCAGCCTTGGAGTCATGCCCACCCAGATGAAGACGCCTCCAGATGATTCCTACGCTCAGGTATTTGAATCACCCTCAGCTAAGGCCCCAGACATTGTGGAGCAGTTATAAGCCATCCCTGCCGGGCTCTGACCTGCAGGAATTCCTGACCCGCAGAATCAACAAGTGTAATACAATTGTTGCAGTTTTTCAGTACTACATATGGAATGGTTTGTTGCATAGTACTCCTAACCAAAACAGGGATAGATCAGAGAGTACTAGAGTGAAGGAGGAAGTGACTAAAGAAATGTTGACGTGAATAGACACTGATTCTACAAACGCTATTGTTTTCATGCCTAGACCATTGTTAACAGCAGTTAGGCTTTTCACGGGATATGAAGCTCCCGGAAATGGATCATGAGACCAGTGTTCCATGGATCACAGGCTGCTCATGAGTACTGAGGGCAAAAGCAACTGTGTACACATAGTAGCATGGAGAAAGAGTGCCCATCAACACAACTCTGTGTGATTGTTAGACACGCTGGAGAAAAACGGAAGTAAGTAGTTTGTTTGCAAGTTTGCCTGATTTGCCAAAATATCAGTGATGTTTTAAGCATGGGGGTTGGAGGCAGACAGGAGGAGGAAGAGTGGAAAGGAATTTTAAATTATCAAAGAAAGGTTCAGCCCAAACCATTTTAATGAAAACAAGACTTTATAGTAAAGTTGCCAGATATTCCAGTGGATTGAAAGCATGTTAAGTTCTTAACAGTACACAAGACGCTTTTTCTGGAATAACTTGTTGCCTTCACGGATGTATGTGTTTTATAGACAGCATTCTACACCCAGGTAGGTCTCTGCATCCCTTATCAAAATCATGGTCAGCTGTTTGTACGTATAGGAATTATTATGTTTTAGGCCAGACTCTATGCTCTTTTAAAAGAAACAATGTTTAAAAACTAAAATTGACAGAATCAATTCATATTCTAATTTAACACAAGTCAACCTGCTCAAATAAAGGAGAACAAGTCTTCCAGGTGAGGACATTGCCTCCTACTAAAGAACAATAAAAAAAAAATTGATGCAATTATCCAAGTAGGCAACCAAGTTCACCATTAAGAGTTGTGACAAGAACAATACTAGTATGTGTACCTGAGTGCCAACAATGTTAATTTGGCCATTAACTCAATGTATTACTTCCCTATTGCTGCATAACAAATTATAGAAATTTAGCATCTTAAAATAACACCCATTCATTAGCTTACCTTCTTGGCATTCAAAAGTCCAGAAGGTCAACTCTACCCAAAGTCTCACAAGGCTGGCTGGGCGCAGTGGCTCACGCCTATAATCCTAGCACTCCGGGAGGCCGAGGCCAGAGGATCGCTTGAGCTCAAAGTTTGGGGTTGCAGTGAGCTATGATGACGCCACTGCACTCTGCTCGGGGACAACAGAGCCAGACTCTGTCTCAAAAAAAAAAAAAAGTCTCACAAGACCAAATTCATGAAGTTGGCTGGGCTAGATGCTTATCTAATATTCTAGGGAAGAATCTGCTTCAAAGTTCATTCACATTGTGGGCAGAATTCAGTTCCTTGTTGTAAAACTGAATACCTGTTCTCTCGCGGGCTGTTGGACAGGGACAGCTCCCAGAACCCACTTTTGGGTCATTGAGTCACGGCCCCTGCATCTTAGCAGTGGTTACCTTCCCTCACATGGAACTCCTCTCATGCTTAGCACATTAACTGCTATGTGAGTTGTATTTAACTCACACCAGTTTTGACCCAGGGGCCTCCTGAAGCGTATGTAACTCAAAGGTCTCTACCTTGGGAGCTGCGTAAACTATTTTTCAAGTTGCATATAATGCATGTACAACAAACAATAAAAAATAATTTTTTCATTAAATTAGAAAGGATTGTTTTGTTTTTGAAGTTTTTGTTCTATTTTTGTAATAAAACACCATGGCCCCAAGGAAAAAAAAATAGATTCTTTCTGACTTACTCTTCTGAACCAGCTGGAGAACATTTCAAAAGGCTCATGTGATTAAGTTGGGCTCATCCAGACACTCTTCCTATTCTAAGGTTAACTGATCAGTAATTCCAATGTCTGCAAACTCCCTTTTGCCTGGTGAAGTGACATCATCAGGGGAGGAATGCAGCGTAGGTCGTGGACGCATCTTTTTTTTTTTTTCTATTCTTTGAGTGGGCCCAGGGCATTTGGGGGCATCTTAGAATTCTGCCTGCCACACTTATCATCATCAAAGGAACCACCTTGTTAAAACTACAAACAAAATCACTAATTTGCCTTCATTCCTCCCTATTTAGATGGCCAATTCCAGCTCTTAGGAACTGAAAGTGGCCTATCTACCAACCGGGTCTAAGTTTTAGAGTCAGAAAGAGAACTCGGAGTTCCACTTCTGCCTCTAACCAAAGCTGTGATCACAGACCTATTGTAACAGAGAGAATGGCTTGAAAAAACGGCAAAAATATTTTCTGTCTCTTTAAAACATCCTCCACTCCTTTTTGAGAACTAAAACCTACATCCTGCCCCAGGCCAGCTGGCGTCTCGTGCAACCTGGTAAAGGGAAGTCCCGGGTGGAGGTCAGGGGATTGTCTTCCAGGTGGGACAAGAGACCGTCAGAATCATCAGCTATGGTTGAACAGTAATTGCCGGAAGCTGAGAACCCACCCTTGAACAGCTCTGTATTTCTGATTATTATTAGGATGATGGCATTTCAGACAGGAGTCTCCATCCTCCTCCTTTGCTGGCAAAGTAATAAGACGTCTCTTTCCTTCTCCTCAAACCTGTCCTCGTACTTCTGATTCAGCCTCGTGGACAGGGGGCCGAGCTTTTGGTAACAATATCCATTCAGCATAACGAATCTCAAGTTCTACATTTGGAAAAAAAGGAAAAAATAATACACATGCCATAGGGTTTTAGGAGCATTAAATGAGCTAGCAAATGTAAAAATATCCAGGGCTATGTTTTGTACATAGTGGGTGCTCAAAAGAAATCCCTGAGCTCTTCCTGCCCGTCTGTAAAATTGCAGGTGTGCCGTCCAGGTGTGCTGTACTCCAGCCCCTGTCACCTCAGGTGCTCGGCACATTTTCTCTTATCGGTATCCTTTTATTAAGCATCCACTCTATGTCCTCCTTTGCTTTCTGTAATACTCAAATAAAGGCAGAACAATAAACCATCAGCAGATAAATGTTTTAAATTAATTCTGGGTATACTGACAGTTACAAAGTTGGTTATATCAGTAAGTACCACTGCATGTTTACTGGGAGAATTTGATATGGATAAGAGAAAAAAATAAACAAACCTCTAGAAAATTTGGTTTCAAATGTAATGCCAATAAGTCCCGGAAATGTCCTATTAATTTTATTACAATTTTATTTTTCAGGAGAGTAGATACTAGTACTAATCATATTTCTCTCTATTGATTTGTGAAGTAAGTTTCTAATATCTATATTTTTCATGGTTCAGAAAATTCCAATGAGGTAGACATATGTATACCTACTCACTCCCTTTTTACTGATGAAACTGGAGACCAATTTAAGTAGCTCCTTCAAGATCTCAAGTTAATGGTAGGACCAGGAAGATTTCAGAATAATCGTTCCCTACTGCAGACCAAGCCCCAAGTCTCACACAAACCCCTGGGGCATTAATGCTACCTTCAATGTCATTCCCACCTCTTCCAGATATTTCTACCACTAAATGCGTGGAGACAGCTGATGAAATGAGATAAGCACAAACCAGATTCAAATAGCAAGTTAAACTTGGTCACAGTTTGGTTTGTTAAGAGCTGAGAACTGCTTGCCAATCCAAAGTGCATACCTTATGGTCTAGAAATATCAGGTTTCCAAGTTT
Organism: Eulemur rufifrons; assembly: GCF_041146395.1. Taxonomy (NCBI): domain Eukaryota; kingdom Metazoa; phylum Chordata; class Mammalia; order Primates; family Lemuridae; genus Eulemur; species Eulemur rufifrons. The sequence continues at coordinate 6,951,388 of NC_091000.1, read as the reverse complement.
ACTTATTCCTGTTCTTTAGAGAGCATCCTAGAAAAATCACCCACTTTACAATCAGTTGTTGCTAATAACTGAGGAATGGACATGAGACGTCAAAGAGGCTTGAAGGAAAACAGATGTTTCTTAGTCTTTTTCCTCTGATACTGAAAAAAAAAACCCGGAAAAACATGACTCGCTTGAGTACATTTTCTCCATAAAAATAAAAGTGAAAAAAACCTGCATTTCTCCTATAAATGAATTCAAAACACCAACTACAAAAACTACCACCAAAATAATGACACTAGACCAAACCAGAAAGTTGGCATTTATATCAACCCATCTGCAACTATTCCAGAAATTTGGAAGCACAGAGCTGGTTTCTGTCATCAGAGTTTAGACAGGACCAAAAAAAAAAAAAAAAAAAAAAAGAAAGAATGAATTTTGAAAATATATTACTGAGAAGAACTCTAAATTTTATTCCCCAATTAAAGAAAAGTTTTCCAAACCCTTGGAAATTTTTTAACTTTTGGAAATGTAAGTGAAGTCAAAGATTAAGACTTATGCTTTTAAATAAGTAAATGATCAGTTTATAGATTGAAGAGTCACACTTAGTGAGATAAGGTTCAAAATTAGCTGTCCAGAAGTATATGCAAATGGTTTTCTTATTTGGATACTTTCCCCAAATGCTCTTTGATTTTGTGTTCATTCCTTTGAATTGGCCAATATAGTTCCTGTAAAAGGACTCAAGCAACACTTCTGTTGGGCTGAGAGCTGGATTTCAATCACCAAATCACTAGTAATCCAAAGTCCCAGTCACAAAAATACTTTGTCAATTAAAAAGTAAATATGGAAGTTTTATTAGTTCTTAAAATTAGTTTATTTGCTGAAGATTGTGTAAGAAAGAGCTCCTAGGTAGAAACTAACTCCTTTGTAAATAAGGTTATTTCTATAGGGTCTACAGAGAAGCATGTGGTTCTTTTGTTTAGGAAGGATATAGTACAACTAGACTTACCTCTGATACAATTTAGCTTCTGTACTCTCAGTAAAGCTGGCTTGACTGTGTGTTGTCAATTCTCCCCTTCCCTATGTTTCACCATATTTCAAGTGTTCTTTTTTTTCTTTTTGAGGCAGGGTCTTGCTCTTTTGTCCAGGCTAGAGTGCAGTGGCGTCATCATACAGCAGGAATGGAATGAAATTTTCAAGATTTATTTTCAAAATAAATATGGGAATTCATAGGAATAAATTCTGAGTAGTTAATTTAATGTCATGCAGAATTTGCACAACAAAATGATATTAGGAAAAAATCAGTGACAAGATTACTAGAATTCTAATTTTTTAAGTGATAAACGGGCAATCCAAGAAACAATGCAATAAACATTTTCAGATAAAAGATAAATTCTAATATAAAAACGGTGAGCAACAGTTATGTATTTCTCCTGAAATCAGAATACACGAAGATGTGATGGATTTTCAATTTTGAAAAGTGTATTTACTAATATGCACAATTTCCTTTTAATAAAGGCTATTTACAAAAGAGAAGGGTTGGTTGATTAGTGGGGTACAAATATACAGATAGACAGAGGAAGTAAGACCTAGAGTTCAATAGATTAGGGTGACTATAGTTAACGTTAATCTATTGTACATCTCAAAATAGCTAGAAGAGAATAATTCAATGTTCCTATCATAAAGAAAAGATAAATATTTAAGGTGAAATATTTAAGGTGATAGATATCCTAATACCCCTGATTTGATCTTTACACATTATATGAATGTATCAAATTATCCCAGGCACCCTGAAAATATATACATCTCTTATGTATCAATAAAAAGTAAATAAATATTTTGGAGATGAAAAAAGAAAAGAGAAGCATTGAAATATCTTCAGAAGAGATTTGTAAAAACAATAGATTTACTTTAAACAATACAAGGAAGCAAGCCTATTGCTTTCAGCTCTTCATGGAATCTACCACTCCTCCTATCTGGGAAAGGCAAGAGAAGCTTCTGCCTCTGTACTGACCCTGTTCTCAGAGATGCTGATACGGCCAGCAGAGCACAAATAGCACGTGCCTGTTATTATGGAAAAATAAACAAATTGCCCCAACACTTAACACAATCATTTAATCTGCTCGCAGAGTCTGTGGGTTGGGAATTCAGGCCGAGCACAGCACAGCTCCCTGGCGTCTTCGCCACAGCTGGAAGACAGGCACGCTGGTGTCTAGAATGATATGAAGGCTCGTTCACTCTGTACGGAGTACCCTTGACAGAAGTGACTCCATCCCGGAAAGACACCATTTTAAAAGGCATCATGTCAACCAGGACCAGGTGTTCACAGACTACACCTGATCAGACAGGGGCAGAACCTCAGTCCTCACCAGGGGACTCGAGGGCCATAAAATGAACAGATTAGGTAAGTTTTTACCCCTCACGCCCTTCCCAGCCTCCCCCTTCTTGGTTTCCCATGTCCTTTATATTGCTTTGTAAAACACCGTTGTCATAATTATTAAAAATGTTGAAAAGATGAAGGATGTTCATATATACATTCAAATGCACACTTCTTCTTTCTATAACAACTCAAAGTCTTAAAGACTTGAGAGTTTTGCCATATCTAGTCTTCTGTGCCTTCTGGCCACATGGGAGAATGACCCTTCTTCACCCACGTGTGGGCAGGTGGGGCCATGTGACTGGTTCCAGCCCACGGCTTGTCAGCAGAAGCCTCTTGTGTCACTTTTTTACCAAACCATGGAGGAGCCACTGTGTGATTCTTCCCCACTCTCTTCTCCTTTGGTGTATAATGACTTGTATTGTGTACCCCAAATGTATGTTGAAGTCAAAACCCCAGTACCTCGGAATGTGACCTCATCTGGGAGAAGGGCTGATGCAGATGTAACCGGGGATGCTAAGATGAGGCCACACTGGAGTAGGGCGAGCCCTGCATCCAACGTGACCAGTGTCCTTGCATAACAAGAAGATGTGGAGACACACTACGACAGGGTGCCAGGTGGCACTGAGGCAGAGATCAGTGCTGTGCAGCCACGAGACAGGGAGTGTCGAGGACCACTGGCGACACTAGAAGCTGAGAGAAAGGCGTGGAACAGATATTCACTTAGAGCCTTGAGAGAACGTGGCTCTGCTAACGCCTCCGTTTCAGACTTCCAGCCTCCAGAACTGTGAGACAATTAATCTCTGCTGTTTTATGCCACTTAGTTTGTGACATTTTTATATCAGTGCTGGCAAACTGATCCACCCTTCAACATTCACTGTTGAGGAGCCCTCATGCTGAGACAGAGAAGCCAAGAGTAAAGCTGTCGCCATGACTCAGACTGGGTTTAGAAATGAACTTCTGTTGCATGAAGCTCACTGAGATTTGGGGCAGGTTTGTTATTGCAGCATAAGCCCAGCCCATCTGGACTAACACCAGCATCCACTTACAATTATATTCGTTTCCAGAAATATGTTTTTATTTGCTCTCAACTAGATCTCATTTGGTAGAAGTAAAATTTATGTGTGTTTTACAACCTAGTGGTAACATGGGTGAGGGCTATTTAGACATTAAAAGTGTGTAAAAACATGTGCTGAGAGTAGCTATGATCTATGAGAGTACGTTTACTTTCAGACATTCCCTAAGTGGGGGAAATAGGATGAAGGATGTTGAAGCAGTTAAAATGGATCTGCTTTAAAAATGTGTATATATTTATTTATAATTACAAATATCAAGAAGGAATAAAATAATGTGAAATATATTAATAAGTTATACATTATAACTCAAGATTTTTAGATAGTGGATCCTAAATATGTTTTCCTTGTTATATATTTATAAAAACAAATAATCTCTCATTTTATGTTCTGGAGTCAAATGTTAAACAACTCTTCTAAAATGTTTTGTTTTTATTGTAGTAAAATACACATTATATGAAATTTATTATCTTAATCATTTTAAGTGTACATTTTAGTAAAGTATATTCACATTGTTGTACCACCAATCACCAGAACCTTTTCATCTTGCAAAACTGAAACTCTGTATCCATTAACCAACAGTGCCCTGTTTCCCCCTCCCTCTAGCCACTGACAACTGCCATTCTACTTTCTGTCCCTGTGAATCTGACTACTCTAGCTATGTCATATAAGTGGAATCACACAGCATGTGTCATTTTACAATTGGCTTATTGCATTTAGCATAATGTTCTCAAGGTTCATTCATGTTATAGCATGTGTCAGAATTTTCTTCATTTTTAGGGCTGAATAATATTCCATTGTATGTCTATTCCACATTTCGTGTACCCATTTACTATTGGTGAACACTTGGGTTGCTTACACCTCACGAACACTGGTGTACAGATTGAGACCCTGCTTTCAATTCCTTTGGGTATATACTGGAAAGCAGAATTGCTAGAGCATATGGTATTTCTGTTTTTAATTTTTGAGAAACCTCCACACTGTTATCCCTAGTTGCTGGGCCATGTTACATTCTCACCAACAACGCACAAGGGTTCCAATTTCTCTACATCCTCACCAACACTTGTTATTTTCTGTTTTGTTTTGTTTTTTAATAGCAGGCATCCTAATGGGTGTGAGGTAATATCTCACTGTGATTTTAATTTTCATTTCGCTAATGATTACTGATCCTGGGGATCTTTTCATATGCTTCTAGGCCATTGGTATATCTTCTTCGGAGAAATGTCTATTCAAGTCTTTTGCCCATTTTTTTAAATTGAGTTTTTTGTTGTTGAGTATAGGAGTTCTTTATATATTTGGGATATTAACTTCTCATCAGGTATATGATTTGAAAATATTTTTTCCCATTCTATGTTATGGACTGAATTGTGTTACCCCAAATTCACATGCTGAAGTCTTAAATTCCAGTACCTCAAAATGTACATTTGGAGAAAAATCCTTAAAGAGGTAATTAAGGTAAAATGAAGTCATATGAGTAGACCGTAATCCCATATGAGTGGTGTATTTTTGGAAGAGAAAAATGCATGCGCAAAGAGGAAAGATTATTTGAGAACACAGTGGCCATCTGCAAGCCATGAACGAGGCCTCAGAAAAACAAAACCTGTTGACACCTTGATCTTTTTTTTCATTTATTTCAAGTGTGTTCATAATTATTCATTGAAAAAATTTAAGGGTATCTGCTTTGAAATCATTGTCAGAGAACTCTAACATCTCTGCTATCTCCGTATTGGGGTCTATAGATTGTTGTTTTTAATTCAAATTGTATTTTTTCTGTATCTTGGTATTTTCAATTAAAACCTGAACATTTTGGGTGTTATGAGACTCTGAGTCTTATTTAAACTTTCTGTTTTAGCTAGTGTCCTTTGGCACCTCTTCAGCGAGGGAAATGAGGTGTGCCCACTCGTTATTGATGGATAGGGGTAGAAATGCAGGCTTCTCACTCGATTTCTGTTGACAGTCAAAGGGGAAGTGCTCCTTGGTACTCCTGGGTAGAAGTGAGGTTCTGTCCTCCCTCTGGTTCTCTTCTAATGCTATACCCTGGCTGGGGGGAGTAAACATTTCTTCTCTACTGCCCTTCATTTGTTCTCCACTGACCCCATGGGGGTGTCTCATTGGCTGTGGGGAAAGTCTCCCTTGGGCCTTCAGGGGCATCACCCAGCAGGGAGCAGGGGGAAGATGCCTCATTACTGACAGATGGGGTTGGAAGTCCTGGATCCTCACAGGTCTCCCCTGACACTGCCTCGAGAGGGGGCTTCCTGACCACTCAGCGGGGATGACAGTCTCAGCTCCCTACCCAGTCTTCTCTGATCCCACACTGGCGGGTGGAGTGGGGCACCTTGTTACAGCCTGGTGATGCTGGCAGTCTGGGCCCTCCACTCAGCCTTCATCAGCGTGGGTGTTTTGCTGGAGTAGTGCAGTTGCTGTCTAAAAGTTTTCTCGCTAGGGTGCCCTTTTTCTGGTCCTTTGGCTAGAGAGAGCAAGGACCATTTGGCTAGAGAGAGCAAGCTTTTGTTGGGGTTTTGCTGTCTGCACCTGTTGGCTGGTTCGGGCTGCTGGCTTCTATCTCTCCAAGTCTGGGACATACGAGGCTAAAAGAAAACCCAGGGGACACACTGCTGTGTTATTTCTTGAGTCTTGAGTTTCCTAGCCAGTCTTCCGTTTTCCCTCCACTTTTCAGAGTTTGTTTTGTATACAATGGCTGGAGATTTTAATTGTTCTTAGAGGGAGAAATAGGAAAAAGTATGTCTATTTCCCAGAAGTGAAGTCCTGTGGTGTGATTTTTAAATGGTACTGTCTGGAAGACGTAAGTGGAAAATTCAGTTTATTAGTGCTTCTGCAATACACCATTCACCCCAAATTGGAACCAGTATTGAAGAACCTCCATGAGAAATTACTTTCAGAAACTTTCCTGTAGAAAATACTGTCAAATAGCATCCTTATGATTACAGGCATGTTAACATATATAACAACCCCAGATGTCAGGGTATTTCCAATTACCTAAAATTTACTTAACAATCAGAACACTGTTGGCAGACTATTCCAAAATGATCATTCTCTCTCATCCATTTTATGGGAAAGAAGGAGACCACATGATATGAAGAATGCCTTCGAAGCATCAGCTTGAACCCAGTGACTTTTCCCACGTTTGTACAGTGTGTGATTATCGCTATCATCTTACCATGTCAATCCCATCGTCAAGGTGAAAGGCATCTGGGGAACTGTCCCAGGGCAATAAAGATGCTGAACAGTGCGCCAAGACTCCCAGGGAAGGCCAGCACTCGCACCACATCACTACTTCTAGTAACCGCGTGCATTCCAGATGAGAGAATGATTCTAATCCACGCTATTCTCTCTCAGTTAGGAGGCTGTTACATGGCAAGGGATCTCTGCTGCTGAATGTCACGTCTTTCTCAGCCTGTGGCTGCAGGACCATTCCATTTCCAATCAAAATCGAGCAAGGGAATTAGTACAAAGAGGCACAGGTAACCTAGGTGCAAAGACAGTCTTTCCTGCACACATAGTTTAATGGTAGCCTTAACTCCTTCTGATCAAGAGGATCCATGCCCTGGCCAGAGGGTGACTCCTCTCTTTGCCTACTTTTTCTTGGCACAAGAAGCCTGAAGTCACCAAGCAATAGTCCTAACTCATATTTAATCCTTGGACTTATAATTAAGTCTGTTTTTTCTGCTCTTTGGATGCAAGAGGTGAGAGTCATTTTATATGGAGCCACAGAGACCCTCTGACTGTCACACTTCTATTTCAATTGGTGACTAACACCCTTTGCCTTTCACTGTCTGTCTCCAGTCCCTCCATGGTACTCAGTAGTAGCTGTCCAACTCCTTTTCCTTCATAATCACTACTTGCTTCAAACTACCAAGCACTCGCGATCTTTTGCTACTTCATGCGTCAGTGCATCCCTTTCTACATGTATCCCATCGCAGTTTACCAAAGGTGAGGTCTAAACAATTGCACTGCTACAGTATGTCGGGGGCTGTTAGTACTCCACCTACTGCCGGGAAGGAGTACGCATTGCCTGCAACCGGTCAGTAGGTAATAAAGTTCCAAACCTCGTTTAGAGTTTGCGTCTTCTAGTGTGCTGAAGCTGCCTCCTACCACTTCGTGAGAAGCAGCTGGACTCATCTCTTCCAAGCTTTGCATGAGTAAGATCAGGTTATTGGCCTGGAGTCTTCCAAGGTGGGAGTATTTACACCATAGAAATTGGCCAAAGGGTTATTTATTATTATTCTTTTTCCCAGAGAGACAGTTGTTAAACATCTACTAGCACACCACTGGCTTCCTCTTCAATCCATTTCTGGCACCAACTTATCTGAAGTTGGTGCTCTGATTTGAATGTGTCCCCCCAAAAACCATGGGGTGGAAACTTAATTCCCAGAGCAACAGTGTTGAGAGGTAGGAGCTTTAAGAGGTGATTAGGTCAAGAGGGCTCTGCCTTCATGAATTGATCAATGTCCTCATTGCAGGAGTGGGTTTGTTATCATGAGAATGGTTTTGTTATAAAAGTGAGTTCAGCCCTCTCTTGTCCTGTGAGCTCATACTCACTCTCTCTCTCTGTTCCCCCAACCTCCTCACAAACACACACATAAATACACACACACACACACACACACACACACGCGCGCGCGCGCAGTCTCTTGACCTTTACCTACTGCCATGGGATGACACAGCAAGGAGACCTTCACCAGATGTGGCCCCTGGACCTTGGACTTCCTAGCCTCTAGAACTATAAGAAACAAATCTCTGGTATTTATAGATTACCCAATCTCAGGTATTCTAGCATAGCACCACAAAATGGACTTAAGACAATTAGATTTCTGGGAAGCAGACTCAGATGGAGGTTTGTCTGCAGAAAGTTTATTGGGCTCTTGAGAATAACACCCATGAGGGAAACAGGATTCAGCTGATGAAGAAGTCAAAACATGATATAGTCTTGCAAAAGGTCTCAGAAAATCCCATAAAGAATTTCAGAGTTGGAGGGCTCTACAGAGTGGTCCAGGATTAAAGCTGGGAAGCTGGCCTTGGCATGTGTCCTTGCATTGATGAGTCAAAGGACGCCGGCTGCCCTCAGAGGAGTGTGTAATCTTAGGTGAGCCAGGTTCCTTCAGCTGGGGGCAATGCCTGGAGAGAAACTCAGCTGGGAGCCATAAGTAGCCAAAAATTGTTCCTGTTGCAACTGAAGGATTGAGTGCTTTGGCCCTAACAGTGGGAAGTGAAGAATTGTGAGCAGGCTTCTGTGCTGATAAACATTCACCTATCACTTTATTTCTTAAGTACATTATGAGTAATTAGACAAATCTATTTCTCTATTATAAGATTCTCTAAAGAACTTACTTGTAGCTATATATTTATATACATTGATATTTATTTTAATATGGAAATTACTAAGAAATATGGTTTTAAAATGGGGTTGGACAGGAAAGAAATAGGAAGAATTCTCTTTTTTTGAGCCCTTTTTTCTTTTTCTTTTTTTTTTTTGTTTTTCTTCTCCCTAGAGAAAGCACATTGATTTAGACCACTTAAGAAAATAAGTCTTTTATAAACTCATGTTAATATTAATAATTCCAATATGTTGTCATTTTAGATAGACCCAGTGACCCCTCAAGATTATTTATATTTAATGTTTTTGGCTTTTACCTTGATCATTTCTGAATTATACAATTAAATCCCTGAAATTAGGGTGTTAAGGAAGTTTAGTGAGTTGCTAGAACTGGTGAGTTGGGGTTCATTTACAAAATGAGCAATACATTATTATTGGAACAAATATCCGTTTAAGTGACTGTCAAATTATAGTTTCTTATTTCAGGACTGGAAGCAATTGAGTCCTGAGCATCCTACACCTCTGAGGAATGTTCTTTTGCATAATCCTTCAATCATTCTGAGTGGGCGACCGCGCAGCCTTAGTGTCTTTCTTCTTGTTTTTCACATCCACTCGAATCTAATTGCGACGCGTAGCCCTAAAGAGAAGTAATCATCTCTCAGCAACGTCCATTACCTTTGCGAGGCGTATCTGGTTAATAGTTCTTGTCCTGTGCAGGCACAACCCTCTGCACTTTGTCCTCATTCTCTTCAGAAGTAACCACGTCTTTTCATTCTCCTACAGATACTGCACAAGCCAAATATTCTAAAAGAACATCTCAACAGATGTTAAGCCCCTTCTCCCATTTTCTGTGGCTGGAAACTCCATCCTTTAGCTTCAGAGAAATCCCAGTGCAGACAATCCCAGCCTCTGCGGGGTTCTCTGTGCTGAGGGAATGAGGAGGGAGCCTGGAGCCTCCCTAGGGAGCTGTCAGAACAACCAGCCCTGCCTTCAGGAAATGAGAGGAAGTGCCAACCCAATGGAAATTTATTTATTGCACGTTTGAAGGCTGCTGAAATAACAAAACATTCTTAACAGGCGAACCTGTTCTATACAAAGAAACCTGAGAATATTTTCTCCTGTTGGGCCAGTGGATGTCATTCAGGCAAGGGCTAAGGAGTATTAAGAAGGAAGACATTAATGTGGTACTATAAAATAAATTGCACATCAGTGAAAAACTCTTCTTGACCCAGCTCCTTGCAGGAAATCTGCTCAAAGTAGACCGTGGCGCCAAACAGGTCAGCAGCTTCTGCGTCAGAGCGAAGGCTTTGTCACAATCATATTGTGCTGGGAAACCCCTACCCTTAGGTTCAAAGAGTTAAAATAAAACCGCTCCCCAAATCAGGGAGTTTTCCAGCTTCATTTTTCAAGCCTGCAGGAAATCTAAGGATTGAATGTCTTCATAATTTTTTTCTCCTTTTCCAAGGCTACCTCTAGTCCAGAGACATTTTGTGTGCTGGCCCTGGGGCAAGGGGCAAGGCCACCCCTTACTCAACCTGTCCCCTGAGTTAGGTCCAGCCTGAGGATCTGTCTCTTCCTTTTCTCTTTCTGAGTTACACATTTTGGGGGTCACCTCTGAATTGCAAATCTCTGTCAACCCCTGAAAAGACAATTCTTTCTTTCCAATGTTCTCTACCTATACTTTTTTCTCATAGTTTGTATTCAAGAGGGCTGCTTCTGAAAGTCCTTCTGTTTTTCAGTTGAAAATAAAATTATTTCCATTTGAAATAAAATTTATTTCCATTTAAAATAAAATTAGACATGAAAGAATAAGAAGGAATTTTGCGTCAAGATTGTAACACAGAGATCCTGCATGTGTTTCTATCCTTACCAGCCCGTCCTGTGGATTTCAGACTCGGATGCAAGTTCAATTCTTGCCTGAGTTTCCAGCCTGCCAGCTGCCCTGTGGGTGTCAGACTTGCCAGCCCCCACCCCCAGACCCCATTAACTCCGCACAGTGTGCTGAATGGCACCCCCTGAGGGGAGCCTTAGGGAAGGGGAGTGGCGTGGTACTGCTTTCATCCTCACATTCTCTGTGTCTAGAATGGCCCGAGCCCCACTCCGGTCTCTGCCTGCCGTCAGCCCTTTCCACTTTCCCAAATGTGCTGTGCAAGTAACGTCGCTCTCTCTGTGTGCAGGGACAATCAGAGAGCACTGTTTGATGGAACCCAGCGGGCTCCTGCCCACGATGCAGCCTGACTGTTGGTCTGTCCTGCTCACCTGTTTGAGTTAACGTGGCACAGGCTTCTGTGCAGTCAGGGGTGGCCCACAGGACACTGGCGATCGGAGGCAGAGCTGCGGCGTCCCTGGGAGCCCCGGAGGGCCCGCTGTCTGTCACAAGCCGTCTTTCCAGCTGGTGCGGGGGCAGCTGTGGGGGGCTTTGCTGCTGTTGTCCTAATGCTTGAGACAAGTCCTAGGTCTCTTTGGGTTCCCTGGGAGGTCCTGGGATATACCGTTATGGTTATTTTTATAGCAAACAGCCAGTATGCTGTGAGGAGGGAAGAGCCTGCCAAAGGATTTTCTGCCCAGGTTGGGGAATATTCCAAAGTTAGTGAAAGGGTCAGACTAATTACAGAAGCCTACGAAGCCCTCAAGTCGCCTGTGGGGGAGGCCAGTCCCTAAAGCTACAAACTCTGTGTTGGAAGCACCTCATAAAAGTCTGAACAGGTCTTCACTTGAGGGCACAGCAGGCTTCCTCAAAAGAGGACGGGAAAGCCAGGGGAGTCAAAATCCCTCCAATCTCAAGAGACTGGTGCAAAGAAAGATCTTAAAAGCTTCTCAGAAGAATGTAGAACAACTTCAGAAGAAAATAGTGCACAGTTTGATCGAAAACACTCATCTTCAGGAAAGTCTAAACCTGCTCCTCGCTGGAGGAACTGCATCATGAAAGCAAAGCAGCCAAGCGGAAGGAACAGGAACAAGCGCTTGAAAACTCAAACACGCAAATCAAAACAGGTTGTGAATGACACAGGGCGCCAGTTAAGATCTCTCAACGAAGCTGTGCTGAGGATCCTAAGTTTGCCTGATCTCTTGAGAGGAGATTACCTGGATGGCAGCAGTTGGAATTGGAGAAAAGGAGTGGTCGCGCGGGCTGCCAGTCAGCGGTGACCTAAAGAAAGTTGTTGGTGCTGTTAATGTAGATGTTTCCTTTCAACAGCTTGAAGGAGAAACACAAGAAATATCCAAAAAGGTATCTGGAAACAAAATCGAATGAGCAACTTACAGGATGAATAAAAAGTCTCCAAACTGAGCAAGCGTCTTTGCAGCCGGAAAACTCACAGCTTGCAAGTGAGATTCACAAGTTTCAGCTGAAATTTCAAACACTGCCTATGTTACATCAAAAACCACGTAATGCGACTTCAGAGAACGCCGACGGAGGTGGACATGAGCAGCCTGGAAACAGGGAATGCGCTTCCCGGCGTGTGTGGGAACACACACTGCCCAAGTCAGAAGTGCAACCTGTACGGGAAGGCAGCGGCGACACGGACTGAGAGCTGGAAAGAAGAACTTTCCTCCATCAAAACCATATTCTCCTCTGTGGGAAAGGGGTTAAGGAAGTGGGATGGAAGCTCTGTTGACCAAGAGAAAGCTCCAAGAGTGAGGAACAGAAAACGACCACAACAGACAAATGGTGGCTAAAACAAGCTTGATTGCTAGCCCTTCCCAGTGGCCCCTTGGGCTGTCCCACACGCAGCCCGCAGAGGCCAGGAGACACCAGGAGGTGTCCTGTATCATCAGGTCCCCAAGGAAGGAAGAGCTTTCAGCCACGGGGGCTCCAGGCCCCAGTCAGGGAAGGTTTGAGTCAACTTTCCTATCAGCCGACTCTGAACGTCCACAACCACAGCCAAACCGTTGGCCTGTGTTTTCTCTCTTTTCAAGTAATTTTGATTCATCTCTTTTTATTTGAACTGCTGTTATTTAACTGAGGCTGCAATTGCTCCTATTGAAGTTTGATAGCATTATAATTTTTAAGATAGCATTTTTCAAATCCAGATTTGTTTAATATAATTCTTGTGACTCCATTATTTCCACTTCATTGGACCCTCTAGAATTAGATGGTATGAGTATGGTATTTTGATTTAAATGAAAAGATTAAAAGGCCCCTAATAAACTGTCATTGAAGTTTGACATGGATAGAGACTTTTAAAACAAGAAAGACTGTTTCTGTATGTTAAAAAAATAAAAATAGCATAGATACTTCACACAAAATTTGGTTGTGCCTTCAACGTGTCTCCTCTACTTCTCCCTTCAAAATGTTCTCGTCTTCTGAGCTTTTAATGCTCAACACCACAACTGAATATTGTTCTGAGAAAAAGAAAGGTATTGTCAGAATTTTTCTCTGCTGAGACAAATATGAAACTGGGAAAGAAAGAAAAGGTAGGACATTTTCATTCGTGAAGCAAGTTAGACATGCAGTGACTGTTCTCAGCCTGTGTGTTTGTACCAAACATGCTTATTGAGCGTCTGCTGGCCCTCAGACACTGCTGGGTGCATGGACTCGCTGTGGGTTTGGCCTCAATCCAGGTGCCCCAAGAGGGATCAGGGGGCAGAGAGGGCCCAGGGACGACAGGAAGCAAACCCTTCCTAAACGGAAAAGGCGTAACTTGAGGGGAAGGGAGGAATTATTCAGGGAGATCCTGAGACAAGCACAGTAAGTGGAAGAAAAAAGGAGAACAAACATCAGAACTGAGCAGTCTTGTCCATTAGGGTAAGACAAGCAATTTATGGTCACGGGGGGGGGGGGGGCCGGGGAGTAACAGGCGTTAAAGGCAACCAGATGATGAAAGACCTTGCCTACCACTCGAAGGTGTTTGGCTATCTTACACTTTCATGAAATGGTATGAACAGGGCATAGTGCAGAATTTTACATCAGAGTGAAAATTATGAGCACCTTTTTTTTCTTTTACAGCTTTTTTTTATTGCTATTATCATAGTTGTACATATTCATGAGGTACATGTGATACTTTGATAACTGTATGCAACGTGTAATGGTCAAATCAGGGTAATTGGGATAGCCATCACCTCCAACTTTTATCTTTTCTTTGTATTAGGAGCACTATAATCCTTCTCTTCTAGTTTACTTGAAATGTACAATAAACTATTGTTAACTGGAATTTCCCTACTGGACTATGGCATACTAGAATTTTTTCCTTCTAGCTAACTGTATGTTTGTACCCACTAATCAACCTCTCTTTACCCTCCCCCCTGCAACCGAACACCCTCCCAGCCTCTAGCATCTCTCACTGGACTCTCTACCTCCATGAGATCCACTTTTTTAGCTCCTGCATTATGATCGAGGACATTTGTCTTACTGTGCCTGGTTTATTTCACTTAACATAATGACCTCCAGTTCCATCCATGTTGTGCAAATGGCAAGATTTCATTCCTTTCTTTATGGTTGAATAATAATCCGTTTTGTATATGGGCCACATTTTCTTTACGCGTTCCTCTGTGGATGGGCACTTAGGCTGATGCCGTCCCTTGGCTATTGTGCATGGTGCTGCAATAGACACGGGGGTGCTGGTACTCCTTCGATACACTGATTTCCTTTCTTCTGGATAAACACCCCATGCAGAATTGCTGGATCATGTGGTAGATTTATTTTTAGTTTTTTGAGGAACCTCCATGCTGTTTTCCATACTCTTTAGAATACAAGCCTAGCAACAGAAATTGGAAGCAAATAGAACAGTTGAGAGGTTGCTCCCCGACCTAGGGGATGGAAAGTAATGGATGACTTTGAGAGATTTTCGGAATATAGAGGATACAGACAAACATGGGGGAGAGGGAGGCAGAGTGACAGGGTATTGTGGAGGTTTCTGTCCTTTTTTTTTTTTTTTTGGTTAACATTTTTCCAAAGAATGATGCCTTTTAACTCGAATAAGATACACAGATGAATAGAAAGGTGGGTCAGGAAAAACAAGTTAAGTTTTTTGGTCCTGGTGCCCAATGCACCAGATAAACCTAGAAAGCGACCTTTGTCTAGTCTTTGTCTAGTGTTTCAAGAAAAGGTTATTGATCCAATGCTGTGTGCATTCTCCCCCTCTCTATCTCTCCCTTTCCCCCTACCTTTGTCTTTTTTATTCAGGTGCATAAAATTTGATTAATCATATTTTTGACCCATTTTCGATAATGATGTATGCAAGGATCTCCCTCCTCCTTCCCTCCCTTTCTCCCTCTCTCTCCCTCTCTCTTCCCTTTGTCTCTTCCTTCCCTGTACTGTAGAACAAATCCCTACTCTGAGAATCAAAAGCTAAAATGAGACAGTAATCAGCATCTTATGTTGTGGTTCCTCAGGCTGAGTCCTGTCACTCTGCCTCCATCCAACTTCGGGTAATCATCAGCCTACTTTTGTTTTTATGTAGATTTATGATATAGATAGAGACACATATAGGTTTCTAAAATGGCTATTTTAAAATTCCATTTTAACTTTTTACTTTAATAATATATAGGTTAGATTTATCCCTAATGTCAACACCATGGAGTGCCTTTTTTCCTGTGTGTATAATTCTCTTTTATGTGATATTTATCCTCTCTCCTGCTGAAGAACGCTGGGCTATTTCTAGGTTTGGGCTTTTGCAGACAATATTGCACACGTCTCATTTTCACTCTGTAAGATGCTGCTAACAGGTTGGGATTCAAACATACAGTTAGCTAAAAGGAAAAAATTCTAGTATTCCACAGTCTAGTAGGGAAATTCCAGTTAACAATAATTTATTGTACATTTCAAGTAAACTAGAAGAGAAGGATTATAACGCTCCTAATACAAAGAAAAGATAAAAGTTGGAGGTGATGGCTATCCCAATTACCCTGATTTGACCATTACACATTGCATACAAGTATCAAAATATCACAGGTACCTCATGAATATATACAACTATCATATAGCAAATGAGGTCTTAAGTGCTTTCAACAAGATATCACCTTCTGATCTTGCAGACTTGACTAACATTCCACTGTGGTGAGAATCCAAGAGTGTTTCAGTAGTGAAGCCATCTATGTGTGGCCTGTTCCCGACACTGGCAGTGTGCTTCAGGGCTATGCATAAGCTCCATTGATTCCAGATGACTTTATTGACCTTATGTTTCTAGAATTTCTACAGCAACAAACTTTGAATAACAAATTCAAAGGGCTTCTTATTCCTAATCTTTTCATTTTCTGTAATCTCTCTGGAAATTAGGCCTTTTTCTCTCTTTCCTGGCTGATTTAATAACGCTCATTTTATTCTTTCATTCAGCAAGTGTTGAATTATTTAATAGAATCGGGTGCCAGGTACTCGGCTAGATCCAAGAGATCCAATGTTGAACCAAATCAACAGTGCCCCTGCCCCTTAGGATTGTAATTAATGACACTGTGATTAGTATTACGCAGATTACAAGGAGAAGTGGTGGGTCCTGCTATTGTAGGCAGCATCAATCCTTCTTAACGAAGTGTTTTTTCCAACTGTATACCAGAGGCTAGCATAGAGCCTGGTACATAAGAGACCCCCAAATGCATTTTTGCCATATACATGAATAGATGCTTTTAGATATACATTTTTATGTCAAACAAAATCTTTGTTAGAAAGATTAATTCCAACTGCAAACAGAAAAAATACAAATGAGAAAATTTTAAATCATTTTAAATGAAATTTTGCTCTTTCCTCCCGGACATCACAACCGTGTTTCCTCTGCATAGTGCTGGTCTTGAGGCATCTGGTCCAGCTCAGATGCAGGACACAGGGGGCGCCAGGACACACTGCGTGTGACTACAAGATGGACAACCTAGTGACCCTTGCCTGCTGTGAGGTCAGTTTGTTTTTCCTAGGTTGGGATTCTGCAGGACCAGTGAGCTTATGTAACCAGAGGCAAAGCAGGAACCCAGAGCTACATTGCCATCGTTGTCCTCGAAGGAGAGAAGAAATGGAATTTGTACTGTTTATTTAGAATAAGTATTTGTTATTATTATTAAATAAGCACCATTTACACAGTGCACGCCAGATTTCGTTCTAAGTACATATGGTAACTCATCTGATCTGCACAACACTCTGCATGAATATTAACCCTCTTTTACAGGTCAGCAAACTGAGGTTAAGTAACTTGTCTGAGGAAAGAGGTAATAAGTGGCAGATCCAGGACCCATGTCTAGAGCATTTTTGCTCTAGAATCTGTGTTCTTAGCTAACACACTCGACTGCCTCTTGGAGAGTTCATTGTGTGCTTGGTGTTTACACATGCTACCTCTTTGATCCTAGCATCAACTCTGCAACTGAAACATAATTCCACAAGGAAAATGAGAAAGCAAAAGCTAATATGCATTAAGGAAACTGAGGCAAAATGATGAAGTGACATGCCCAAGGTTACAAGGCAAATTAGTGGAAGAAACGATTTTTTGTGCCAAATCTGTCTGACCCCTAAACCAAGTCTCTTTCAAATATTCCTCAGATACCTCCTGTGTGTGGATTGAATCCAAGTGGGTTCATTCAGCTGCAAAGTTTTCAATCAAAGATGAAATATAATCTCACATTTATAGCATAATCAGGATCACAGGATTTTAGTCAGGTCATATTTTTTATGAGAATTGTATGTATGCAACAAAATTGGATTAATGACTCGTATGCAAAACTTGTTTTATATTTCTGTCTTCCCTCTGCTTTTATTATATTCGATGATAAAAGTTCATCAGTTGGGAATTACTAATGCCAGCCATTTATTTATAATGCAGGGCATTTACATGGCAATTTGATGAGTATAAAATATGTCTATCCCATTGGGTTAGGATACTACAAAGTGAAAGAACAGGATCTAGCTACAGATTTCTTTTGCTGAGAATCCAAGCCTTAACTAGGTAGAGACTGAGGAGTCACCTGGGGCAGTTTAACAAGACTTGTCATTAGCTAAACCTATTCCATTATTCTCTATATGTCTAGAATTCTCCTTCTGTAAATGCAGAGGGAGTCATCTTGTGAGCTTGGCTAAGTGATTAGGAATTCTGAGTCCACCCATACATGTCTTTGAGGCTACTTAAACAGGAATAACATACCCTCTGGTGTATTTTGCCTCAAGTGATATGAGGTCCTGGGCCTAAACCAGCTACAGCAAGTTCACCTCCGGTTGGCACAATGAACAGATGCCAATATTTGCTTCCGACAAGCTTCACGCAGTGAGCAGCACACCTGCAAGCTCTGTTCCTCCTCACCTTTGCTATTGTGCCTACAATTTTCATCATGTATAATTTCTCCTAGAATTAACTCATGTTCTGTAGGTTGCTTTAATAATAATTCTGAATATTTCAACCTACTGTTCAAATGTTTATGGATGTACATTCATTTGGTTATTTTAAAACAGTTCCTAGGGATGATTGTTTACTTTAAAAAATATTTCTCTCAGATAATTATATGTAATTATGATGATGGGCTTGTGTTTGGGCACTGTCTGTGCAATATAATATCCAATGCATTAAAGAAGACATTACAAATAATTCACATTAGCTAAATGAGCAGCTGTGAAGTGTGTTTCTCAGTAGATATTTTTTAATAGACTAGATTCCCATCTGCCCAGCACAGTTGTCTAGGAGCTGCCTACATGCCTAGAATCAATAAAAGAAAAGAAAACACCAACTTTTTAAAAAGCATATTCCCCCTGTTTTAAGTACGTATTCTGCTAGGACAAAATTGATGTTTTCCCAAAGTTTTCCACTTTCTTGAGCAGAGTAAGGTCTTAGGAAGCAATGGCAAAAGAAAGCAATGCTGATTTTATAAACGTGAGTTTTCACTTAACAACCTGAGATAGGTTGAGGTTTGGTTGACAAATGTTTCAGGTTATATCCCTGGAGAAGCTCTGATCCTCTACCTGCTGATGATACATGTACTGAAGCTTTTTGCAACCAATCGAGAAATAATGAGTCCACATCCTGGGAAGAGCTACAGAGTTTGACAGTAGCATAATGAAAAGGCACATTGGAAACATCCTTGAGGGACAGGTTTCGATGGCCGACGGAACCTACAGACCGTCCACTAGTTGCAAAAAGAAAAGGTCAACAGTATTGTTTACATTGCACAGTTCCCTCTGGTGTTTATCTGGGGCAAATCCCCCGAATCCTCTATTTTCTCATAGTACTGACAGACCAGATAGAAGCCTTTCTACTAAGATTTGCATTTTATTTTCAATCCTGTCATCTTTTTTTAGTGGCTCCATAAAAGATATAAGCACAATGTGCCAAGGAATATAATTCAGTGATTGTAACTCACCAAGGAGTTTACTCAATTTCCCTATGGCATAATTCTGCAATTCTTTCTCTCTCTTAAGGAACTGATGGAGTTGTACCTGTCAAGAATAGCGTGTTGCTATCTTTGGCATTTCCCCAAGTTGTGCTAGCAAGACCTTGAATTTGACTTTGTTATCTTAGCTTGAAATATTTCAACTCTACTACAACATGGGACCAACCAGCCAAAGGAGTGGGAAGAGGAGTGTGTATGTGTTTTGGAAGAGGAAGACGGAGTCTTATCTTCTGCAATGTGTCGCCAGCTAAGATTTTTAACTTAAATGCACAAAGTTCGAGTTCACATCAGACTTCGCTTCTTAAGATTACGGCTTATTGAGTATTGGAAATGCAGATGGCTTGTAGAAACAACATCGCTCTCTTTTTTGCTATCTCATGGGTCTTGTGCTTAAAAACATCATGCTTGCAAATTCTATAATCACATGTGTTATTAAAGCATTCCCACACCTCTTCCCAGGTTATTAAAAAAAGTATTTTATAGAAATTAAAGTCTATTCTCTTATTACATGATAAAGGCATCTTTTCAATGTTTTCTCAATTTAATTCTGTATATCAGCGTTGTGTTCATAAGAAACTGCTCATCGCAAATGACCCCTGAAGGAGCTGCTTTCCACCTCTGCGTCACAATAGGTGCTTGTTCTCTGACAGCCACGCGGAGGTTTTTATTACAAGTAGGAATTGTTCCTGTTTACATCCCAACATGCAACACATTGCAACTGACAGAACCTCAGCTGAGAACATTCTGGAACTAAGGTACAGGAAACTGGAAATTAACAGAGAGATTTTGCGAGCCAATCAACACTTGATAGCTTAACAGGACCCAACAAATACTTAAAAATAATATGAATGAAGCATTAAAATAGGTAGTTTGGGAAACTCTGGAGGAAGTTTAGCACCAGATGAACTAAAATTAAGGTATATAATCAATGACTAGGTTTAGTACACCGAGGCAACCTTTCTTTTCTTTTTTGAGACAGAGTCTCGCGCTGTTGCCTGGGCTAGAGTGCTGTGACATCAGCCTAGCTCACAGCAACCTCAAATCCTGGGCTCAAGCAATCCTTCTACCTCAGCCTCCCACGCACCTGGGACTACAGGTGCGCACCACCAAGCCCAGCTAATTTTCTTCTATTTTTAGTAGAATCAGGGTCTTGTTCTTGCTCAGGCTGGTCTCTAACTCCTGACCTCAAGTGATCCTCCCTCCTCAGCCTCCCAGACAGCTAGGATTACAGGCGTGAGCCACCATGCCCAGCCACCAAGGCAACTCCTTGAAAAGTATTTTAAATTTAATTGCTATTTTACTTTCAAAATTATTTTAAAACTTTGTTTTCAAGTGACAAATAAACATATCATCTTGCTTTGCAGCACATTGAACTTTGATACTAATTAGAATCACAGTTGAGTGATTCTCAGCCGCCGTCTGTTTCACCTCACTGAAATGGGTTGGATTCCACACAGCGCCTACATTTGGGATTTGTTTTTTGCCAAGTAACGTATGGACATCCTAGATATTCTATAGCATGCACAAATTGCATAATTTGGCAATAAAATGTGTTGGTGTCTGTATGTATACCCCTGTATGTATTCTCTTAAAATACATTCAAATCAATTCCTGCTATTAGGTTATATTAAAGTGCTGAGGTCTTATGAAGTCAATGTGCTCATTTAGAAAGCAGTATTCACATTTTGTTTCATCTTTCACTTGCAAGTTACTATTTCCAGGTTGGGGCTCTAGCATGGACAACAGCCTGCCTCCAGTTCTTTTGGATCAAGTGAGACTCAAAAATCAGCTTTTCCATCATGTTCAAGAAAGACACCAAGTCCTTAATCATCTTCAAGAGAGCCATGCCATGGACCAGCCAGAGGAGAGTCACCCTTTGCTGATGGCACCAGCTTCCCTGAGCTTCATCGCCACTCAAGGGCAGCAGGGCCCAGATGATGCTTTCTCTGTGCTGTCAGTCTTAGCACGCGGTGCAAATGCCGCTGCAGAGGAGGCTGGAGGAGTGGGTGCTGCCCTGGGGAGGAGGAGCTTGTGGCTGCCATCAGAGCAGAGGATGCGGCAAGCGGGAGTGCAGAAATGCCAGTCGTCAACCCCCCAAATGCCTAGATGGGCAGGGTAATAAGGCAGTGAGGCTAAGCACGTGAGATCAGTGAGGCCGACAGGTAATGGGACAACAAACAACTCTTTGTAGTCTCACACCATGTTATTTTCCACCCCTTTCTACTTCTTTACATAAAGTTTCTAAAAACATTGAATTATTTGAGTTGGTCAAACCAGACTTGATCACTCTCTGGATAAACTAGTTATCCCTGGCACCCATCAGGGCAACGGACACAGGTATTGAGCTGATGCTCATTTACCATTTTGTGGGCTACCTGCCTGATTTTTTGAGACAGGATCTCACTCTGTTGCCCAGGCTGGAGTGCACAGGCATCATCATAGCTCACTGCAGCCTCAAATTCCTGGGCTCAAGCAATCCTCCTGCTTCAGCCTCATGAGTAGCTAGGACTATAGGCATGTGCCACCACGCTTGGCTACTTTTTCTATTTTTTTTTTTTTTTTTTTTGTAAAGACTGGGTCTCTCTATGTTGCTCAGGCTGGTCTCGAACTCCTGGGCTTAAATGATCCTCCCACCTCGGCCTCCCAAAGTGCTGGGATTACAGGCATGAGCCACTGAGCCAGACCCTGGATTGTTCCATTCATTCTCAAAGCAATTCAGTGAGACAGGGCCCATTACCTAATTTGTCCAATATTAAAATAGAGAATAAGAAACGTTAAGTAACTAGCCCAAAGACACACAACTATTAATTCCCAAGAATTTGATCCAAACCTCATTCTTTCATTTCCTTTTTCCATTCTGGAATATTCAGACAGAATGCCCGGGTGAGCTCAGTTCCGCCTGAATTTCTGTTTGCCTTCACATGTGGCAAACTGGCAGCTCCCAGATCTATTTAGATCACAGAACGACTTTGTGGGAAGTATTTAGCATTCACAGCTATTGGAATTAGTTGCGAATAATTAAAACTAGAGGGATAATCACATAAAAATATGAATTTCTGAATTGTCTCTCCCATACCCATTCATAGACTGTAAATAAAGCCCTTACTAGAAGTCCACAGAGCTGGGGTTAAACTCCATCTAACACCAGCTGGTTAAGTAGTATCTGAATATGCAAACCCAACTATTCAGAGAAGTGTAGCTACCTAGGAAAAAAAAAAAAAAACATTATACTAACTAAAGTGTCTGCAATAAACTTCAAGGGAGAACAGATCTGATGGTTAAATGGGGGCCCGGCTCTGAAATGGCTTGGGACCTACTTAATCTTCACGTGACAAATATAGTCGCAAGTGTTAGGTATTGCTAGGCAGTGCTGCTGAAGTCTGGTCTGCAGAGTCTCTGTGTAATAACATTTATTACTTCTTCTGCCCTGGCAGGAAAATCCACCTGAGAGTCTCAAAGGTCTTTTCTACCTAAGATCTATGGGCCAAAATCTATGCTTCTTACTGAGACAAAATGCCCACTGAGCACTTCTGTACTCAGCAGACGCTTTAAAATATAATTCTCTGGTTCCATAAATGTCCAAATGCTAGCACTGTCTGATGATTAAGAAGCTTGTCTCAGTGTCAAAGGGAGGTTGATTTCCCATATGTAAACTCTTGGTGGGCAGGAGGGTATCATTTATAATCCAGTATTTAAGTACACGGAACTGAATAGATGTTGTAGGAGTTCCTAGTGAATTGAAAACAAAGATGTTTCCTTTAATCTGATGCGTTAAGAATTATCTATAAACCCATGCTTCTGATCCCACTCTGCATCTCTTTCTATTGTTTATTTCTGTCTTGTATTTTTTACATCCTGAAGCTCTGTCTTTCCTCAAGATTTCTTTCCATTTTATTTCATGAGGTACATGTTCCTCCAATAGGACACCATCCCCTAGTCTCCCTTGAAGGCTATTTCTTCTCTTGCATTTAGTTGTCAGAGATGGCATGATGTCCTGTTGAAGCGCACTGGATCTGAGGCAGACAGAGCTAGGATTATTTACTTTTAGCTGGGTGAATGTGGGTACAAATCTTCTATATACTGGAGATTCCTGAATCTATAAGATGGAAATAGCACTCAGCTCAGATGTTTCTTATGGAAATGAAATGAGATCTCACACACACACATATGTACACACACACCACTTACCATGGCGTCTGAAAACTGGTGCACAGTAAATACTCATTTAGAACTTTAAAGATATTGACTTCTCTGATTCAAGGTGATGTGGAAAATTAAAATTATAAAATAAAAAATTGTAAGTTCGTTACTAGTCTTACAGCACAAATATTCCTATGTTCCATCTCTTCAATTTGTAAACAATAATGTGAAAACACATAATAAAAAATTTTTTGAAGCTCTATTTTTAGTTTGGTGTAAAATTTTTCTGCTGTTTTTTCCCCAACCCATAAAATATTTTCAAAGTAAGATTAAAACTGAATTTTACCTTGAAGACTCTTTAGGAATCCAAGTTTAATAAAATATTTTGCGGATTAACATATTTAATTCAATAGATTTTTTTCCCCAATTTGGTAACAAAGCCTTTGGCTAACGAGTGTATATTTGAGGACATATCTGAAAAAAAAAGGAGTTAACATTACGTGCTCTACATGCTCTGAGTGAATAATTGAACCAAATGGGAAAGAAATTACTCACAAACAACCCTTTGAGGAATCCTAACTTACAGAAGTAGAAAATAAGGGCGAAGAGGTTAAGTAACTTGCCTGAGGCCATGCAATTAGTAGTCTGTCAAAGTAAGCAGTTGAGGCAGGTTTAGAATCCAATTCTGGCCAGCTCTGTAGTTAATGTTCTTTCCACTCCATTGCACTGTTTCAGCAATTTCCCAGTGGATTTTAAAGACCCACTTCCTCTATATCACAAAGCTGAAATGTGAAGCGAATGAGCCAAAATACAGTTATTCTTAATTCATAATACACTAAAAATATTTTTGTGAAACTTTATTTTAAACTATCAATAGTCTAGGGCAGTAGTTCTCAACTAAGAATAATTTTGCTCCCCAGGCGATAGTAATGTCTGGAGACATTACTGATTGTTATAACTGGGTGCAGGGGTGGAGTGCTGCTGGCACCTAGTTGGCAGAAACTAGGGACATTACTAAATGTCTGCAAGGTACAGTACGGTGCTCTCCAGTAAAGAATTATCCAGCCCAAAATGACAGTGGGGCTAAGAATGCAAAACTTTGATCCAAGGGTTTCTGCTTCATGACAAGGGAGATAATTTCAGCTAAACTTCCCATTGAGGAAATTTTATAAATTGATAAAATATATATAAATGTTAGGTAAATAGCGACGGATTCCAGGTCTCCTAAGGATGAAGGTGGGTGCTGTTCCCTTGGTGCAATTGCCTCACCTGGGAAGAAGGACAAGCATGAGCCCCGGGCCCCCATCTTGGTCCTGGCCCGTCTTAATCCTCTCTCGAGCAACTGCCATACCTGGCGTAGGAGGGAACGCCCTACGAATCTGCCAATCAGAACTTGGTGCCAGCCGTAAAGGCATGCAGAGGACTCTCTAGCCCACGGGCCAAGCAGCATAGGTACCATAGAGTCCAGAAAGTGACCTAGAACCCGCATGCAATGAGACTCAGGCCATGCAGTTCCCAACTGTCCAATCAAAATGGTTCCATGTTGACTTTTGAACTGCGGGGAAGTTTCTATCCGGACACCATAGAACAAGACCCAGACCAAAACCAAGCTCTCTTTCTGCAGCCACAAGGAGTTGGGTCGTCATCTGTGGTGTATGTGTCTCACTTTGTAAACCTACATCTTGCTCTTGCTCCGTAATACTACCTTGCTCCCCTCAATAAATTTCACCTCATACTTGCCCTACTTTGGTGTATCTGGTCGTTCTTTGGCCATGAATGCGCCAAGAACTGAGAACACAGAACGAGACTAAACCCAACATTAATATTTTTAAAAATAATGAAAAGACAGTTAAGAATTACGGGTCCAAAATCTGAAGGGAAAAAAAACACAACAATATTATTGAGATATTATCCTACTACACAAAACTGTGCCCTGAGGATATTTATTCATCGGAGGAAACAGCTATCAAGCTAAGATCTTGTGGCAGCCTTTCAGGAAGAATGGAAAATTCCAAATCCCGGGGACCACTCAACATGGAGGATCCGTTTATATCCTCCTCCAATTTAAGCTGTGGCCAAGGACGACACATCCACAGTTGCTCTGAACTAGAAATTAATTGGCCCTTGTGCAGACTTGCAGCCCAAGTGTGTGTCGTCTGGATCGTCCAGGGAACCTCGAGCTGTAATTTTTATTAAGATGTTCCCAGACTGCTAGTGCCCCAAGGTGCTTGGCAGAAGCTAACGAAAATTTTCTCATCAAAATGATACAGTTACATTAGGCCTCAGAGTTTCTTAGAAATAATTTTTCAGCTACAATGACCATCACACCATCAAAAATAACCTGGCACATCAGTAAACAGACCCCACGTGATAAGATACTCTAACATGAGCAAGCCGACAGAGACATATCCACAAAAATTCAACACGTTAGTGTACCTAGATACAAACTATAAAATACCTGTGCTCACTAGGGATGGTGAGCATTCCCACAGCTCACCGGCATCTGCTACTGTCCTGCTCCCAGCAGAGGAGAGGACTGCACTTTCTCATCTTTGAAGTTAGGCATGGCCATGCAGCTTCTTTCTGTCATACCTCTTGGCACTGCAATTTTGTCTATAGTTGCATCCAGAAATGTTGTTACAAGCCCAACACTACTTCATTCTAAAAATTACTGTGGTTATCTGAAATAATTACATGTTTGCATTAACGTGCAATACACTGTTAACCGGGCCATAAAGCAGAATGACATTATGGATGGAGAGGCCCTTCTTCTCAGGTTGCCAGGGTGCTCCATCCCAGGAGGTCACGCTCAGCCTCAAACCATTCTGTCTTCAGGCACCAGTTCACTGCCTCACCAGCTCTCCACACAAACCTGGGTATGTCTGGATTATCAGTGACTGCTATTTCGATATTTATGTTTGTTTCTTTTTTTTTTTTTTTTTTTTTGAGACAGAGTCTCACTCTGTTGCCCAGGCTAGAGTGAGTGCCATGGCGTCAGCCTAGCTCACAGCAACCTCAAACTCCTGGGCTCAAGCAATCCTCCTGTCTCAGCCTCCCGAGTAGCTGGGACTACAGGCATGCACCACCATGCCCGGCTAATTTTTTTCTATATATATTTTTAGCTGTCCATATAATTTCTTTCTATTTTTAGTAGAGATGGGGTCTCGCTCTTGCTCAGGCTGGTCTCGAACTCCTGAGCTCAAACGATCCACCCACCTCGGCCTCCCAGAGTGCTAGGATTACAGGCGTGAGCCACCGCGCCCGGCCTATGTTTGTTTCTTATGTCCTCCAGGAACTTGAAACTCCTTGACAGCAGAAACTGCTCCTGATCCAGGCTATACATCCCATAATTCTGGGCATGTGCACATAGTAGGCAACATGCGTTGGGGGTCTATCACATGAAGCTATCACATGATATTCCCAACAGTAATAATCTAACCTTTTAGGTAAATATTTATATAAGGTGCCCCTTTATGATCAAAAGCAAAACTATAGTTTTAGGACCTCAAATATTTATGTCTGTAGAGATTAAGGAAAGTGAGCCTCTTTTTTTAACCTCAGACCATTTTGGGCCTTTGTTGTTTAGCACAATGTCTTTGCCACTAAGAACATTATTGAGATGATAATGTTCTCTAAAAAATATCCTTAACTCAGGTCTGATTCCGATCTCTATAGAAAAGAGTGTTGTATCAATATTGAAATGATCTGTGTTTTGTATGACCAGATTTGTTCAGAGACATACCTTGTTTAGTATGAAGAGAATATAGAATCACATAGGGCAAGAAAAAAATGTTGACTCTTGAAATATTGTAAACCATGAATGTCCACTTGAGAATTGTTAGCTTATTAATGAATCTTTTCTTTTGAAATATATTTTATTGAGCCTTGTGTATCTGCTCTCTTTAATGTGAACTTTCTCTCAATGGTGATTTCTTGTGCAATTTCATGTGCAGAGTGTATTAATTACATGAGGTTTAACTCATCTTTAATCATAGAAGACCATTATGCTTGGATAATTGATGTTTCACAGCAAATATTAGGGCATTACCTTAGATTGTATGTAATTAATATCAAGAAATACAGATATTGCTAAATATAGTAAATGCTGGACTGCCTTTTTCCTTTTTCAACCAAGGAAATGCCTCACCATTTGTAGAAGAGAGATCTTTCCTTCAGGGTATACCTTGGAATCAGGCACTGATAAACAGCCACCTCCTGGGAAGAATTACTCCATGCTGAGAGCAGCCTAAGGGATTTCCTGCCTCTGAGCTTGCCAATGACACCACAGCTATGCCAACAGGTACATAGGCAGTTTATCTACTCTCGTGCCTTCTCTTCTGGGAGAATAATCTGGAACAATGTAAAAAAAGCAGTAGTCATACTTGGACAATGCACAGTGGAGGTCTGGAGAAGGTCATTCATTTCTCTTTTTAACTTAAATTCATCTAAAACATTCCTGTATTGTTTCTTAGGGCTGCCGTAACAAAAGGCTACACACTGGGTGGCATAAACAACCAGTAATTTATTGCCCCACAGTTTTGGAGACTGGAAGTCTGAAATCAAGGTGTGGGCAGGGCCGTGCTCTCTCCAAAGTGTCTAGGAGAGGACCCTTCCTTGCCTGTCCAGCTTCTGTGGTCCCAGGTGCGCCTTGGCTTGCGGCAGCGTAACTACAACCGTGCTGCCATCTTCATGTGAAGTTCTTCTGTGTCTGCTCCACATCTCCCTCTTCTCCTGAGGACACCAGTCGTATTGAAATAAGGTCCCATCCCATTCCAGTGTGATCCCAGTTACATCTCAAGAGACCCTATTCCCCAGAAAAGGTCACGTTTTGAGGTTTCATGACTTAGAATTTCAGCCCATCTTTCGGAGGGACACAATTCAACCCCAAAAGCAATAACAACTCCCAACAAATAACAAGACAGAATCTGGCTGAGTCACCTTTGCCCTTTAAATTTTCTGAACATCAAGGAGTCCCTCTTTGATTTCCTCCTAGAACTGGCTCATGCCTGCAACCCGAGAGGGGCTACAACACAGTAGGACACTGATGCAAGTGGGAGAACCTCTGTCCGCTTTCAACGTGGGTGGGAAAAGCTTTGTGCAGAGAGCAGTTGCCCCAAGAAAGACGGGAGAAAGAAACCCCAGAGGTGGTGGTGGCTCTAATCCTGAGAAAGCAGATCTGACAGGCTGAGTGCTAACATGCAAGACAAAAGGATCCTCATCCCACTCCGATCACGCCCCTCATGTGCAAACTCACACGTGGGCGCGTCACATCGTCCAGTTCTGCACCAGCTAGTGTTTGTCCGGGGTCGCAGGCGTGGAAGTGGTTCAAAGGCTCAGCAATAATAGGGTTGCCTAAGCATAACATTGAGGCTTAAGAGGGAGATAAAGAGGAGACAGTGGTGACATTGAGGCTGGTGGGGCATAATCTTCTCCCATAAAAGTCGTCAAGCTAATATCAAAGAGGTTAGAAGGGAAAATGCCATTCATTGAGGCGTAGTTTATAGGTTCCATCATTTAATCCTCACAATTAGGAAGTTTGCTTTAGAGTTATACAGTTTGAGTAGTGGAATATCTTTATACATATTGCAGGCACTATTGGAAATTATTTTCCTCTATTTGTGGCCATTCTCGTGTCTGCTGAAGTAGGGGGGAGGGTGTGTGGGATTGAAGGGGTGATTCATTCAATAAACCTGCTCAGTGAAAAAGCACATAGGAAATTGTGGTTTCAGAGACTTTCCAAAACTGATATAAAAACCCTTTGCTGCTAGAGCCAGTCACTATACAAGACGTGCAACTGTTTGCCTTTAGTGTTCACTCCAATGATTTACACCGTCCTATGGCTCGTTTTTATGCTTGCTCTATTGTTTGTATTTTCTGTGGTTATTCTTAACTTGATTTGCATCTCTTTCTTTATTGAAAATGCTATTGCTTTTTCTTTGCCGGAGAATCATTTCAAATCCACCCACTCCTCCACTTAAGTTTTGGACAGGTTACATGGAAACTTACTTCTCAGAACAATGTGCAAAGTGTGTTTGTACTACTCAAGTTCTGAAGAGGAAATGCATCTGTGTCTTTTTCTCTAACACAAAACGAATACTAGAGAAAAATGAGCAAGTGTGATAAAATGTATTTTAATTTATCATGAATGAGAAATGTTTCAAATACTTTGAAAGAGTTCAGAATGAATACGATACTTGCCAGGTCACATTTAAACAGTTAGTTCATACCTAGAGGATTATCCAAGCTATCACTGACTTTGGCAAGAAGACAAGAGTAACATTTTGTAAAAGGATAGAATGTTCTTGAAAAACATCCCAGAGGAATCAGATGTGGCCTCACTGTTTTCATCTCTACACATATTTCTTTGCCTATTTCTTTTCCTCAGCCAAGAAATAGGGTCTTTTAAAATAAGGGTAGAAAAAATGTCATCTCTAACTGTAATTCTATGTCTTGGATTACTGCTGGTACTTAGATAGAGTCATCATGGAAATAATTTTCTGAGGAAGTGCATTTATTTCATTTCTCTTGCTGTTAAATAATGGTAAAAGACCATGAATAGAGAATAGAGAAAGACACAAAATTCTGACCTGGATCTAGAGGTCAGATCCTGGGAGGAATTTATTTTGTTGTTTGTGTTTGTTCATTTATTTTAATGTCAGTGATCCCACAGACCAGTTCTTGCTAACAAAACAAGATTTTATGAAATGAAGTGAAAGAATAAATCAACTAATGAAACAATGTACAAAGAAGAATGTATAGCAAATAAAAATATATTTAGTGCATGGTTTTTCCCCTCTTTGTAGGTTATGTTCTAAGTTTTGAGGGGAGGTTTGGAAACATCATATTTTGATGAAATTATGGCAATAGAGATGCAGTAGAATTATAAAATATTTCCTAGTAGAATAAAAACTTAGAAATTGCATGGTCTTCATAGAACTTTTTTAAAAAAAACTGACAATTGTTTGTGAAATTCAGAAAAATCACATGACCTTCATCAGTGAGTTGACTGTTCCAGATCCTTGTTGAAGTAGCCACTTACACTTTTAAAAAAACAATTTATTTTTCTCATTCCTTGCTTGGGCAAAGAATTTTATAGCTGATCACAAAGCAGACTGGGAACTCTTTGTTACGCTGAGGGACACACAGTTGTTCAGAGTGAATAGTTACAAAAAAAGGTGCTTATTTGATAAAAATAAAGCCACCAGGTGACCCTGAGAGAACAAAAACCAACAATAATGAGGTGGAGAAAAGCTGTTTCAGCTTTTTGGACTGTTGAGCTTACCACAGGATCTAAACAAACTGAGAGGATTCGCCTCATTATTGCCACTGTAAAGAGTAAATGGAAAGAACTTATGCAGATAAAGACACATTCTTCAGATTAAATGCACCTTTCATGTGCCTCACAGATAAATTCATTCCAAAACTGTATTCACCAACTGTTTATTAAGCTCCCATTTTGGGTCAGGCATGGTGGCACAAGGGGCTGGGAGTTACAAGTGAATAAAACAAAGTCCCTGATTTTATATAGTCCAGTGAGTGAGAAAAACCTAGCACCTCCCTGTGAAATTTTAGCATATCAAGAATAAAGCAAAGATCCTGGAAGATGCCCAAGAGGAAAAATAATATTATTTGCAAAAGAGCAATAATCTCATTGACTTCCAAGATCTTAACAACCCAGAGTACTTGAAGATATTGGAGAAATGCTTTTAAAATACTGAGGAAAATGATTTTGAACTGAGAATTTTATGACTAGCTAAACTAGCAACCAGATGATAAGCCTTGCATTTGGGAATTCAAGGGACAAAATGTTTATCCTTCCTTCCTGCTTGCTGTCACTTTCAATCTGAAGGATTTCCTATGCTGTCCCCTGGAAAATATCAGGAAGAAATTCCATAGGTCTTTACTGTTTTTCACATATTAAAGAACAGCCTCATTTTTAGACATGAAAATTTTCAGTCTTGGTATTGTATCAAACATCCAAATTTCTCTCTCCTCCATGCAACACATACTCACACACACACCACACACACACATTCACATGCTTTGGGTCTGACTCAGGTAGCGTCTGGAACCAGGAAGAGGAGAGAAACAGCGTTTTCTCTCTCTCTCTCTCTCTCACACACACACACACACACACACACACACCCCCCTCTCCTTCATTCTACATCCTACCCCAAACATATCTGCTCTATCTAAAAACCCTCAGCTGGGCAAAGGTAGCTTAGTGGACAGATATTGCCTGGTAACCATAGATGTTGCTGCCTGAATCCACACAGACTTTGCTCACATTACTTAAGATAACAACATCTACATGTTAGTTACTAAGAAGAAAATCAGAGAATTCATTTTGTTTGATGAACTTAACTATTAAATAGCCCTCACAACGTATGGGGGCAACAAATTCTGGTATTAGACATTATGATTTAAAAGGGCCTGCACATCTGCACTCTGATTTGAACCTCACATCTCTGTGAAACAGGCGGGACAAATATTCTTGCTCCTGTGTTGTACAAAAGACAACTGAGCTTCCGCTGCTCTGTGACCTGCCCATGGCCACAGGTAAGCAGCAGAGCTGAAGTTCAGCTCTACGTTTTGGACTGCAATTTGTCCTTTGTACTTCATAAATTCTCTACCTTTTCACTTCATAGACTCCGCATCACCTCCATATTTTCCTTCATTTCAGTGTACTGAGGAATCTCTAAGTGGGTTTACCACTTGCATTCAAATCCAAGAGAAGAGAAAACATTCATCCCTACCATCCTTCTTCCTTCCTGATTTTGAGCTATGCCTGAAACATTCACGCAGATACACTGGAGCACGGTATGTTCATGTAAGTACAAGATGTGCTTTTCACGTCAGGTACAGCAATAGTTCTCTCACCCAAACAGCTAGCTACCTGTTTGTGCTTTCCTGTTGAATGCGTATTTGGGTATCAGCATTTATTGTGGTTACAAAGCATAGTTTTAAGAATTTTACGTGACTAACTCATCTAATCTTCACAACACAAACTGTATGAGGCGCTATTAACGTTCTCATCTTACAGATAAGCAGACTGAGTACACAGGAGATAAGTAACGTTCCCACGGTCACAGAGCGAGTGGAGGCAGTGCCGGCATCTAGTCTCAACTGGTTCCACTTAGTCGGTGCTCAGCTTGTGCCTTGCTAAGACTATGTCTATGTATTAAGTTAGACAGCTATGAAAATGATCTCACTGATTTATCTGACTTGCTGATGGATTATTAAGGGACCTTGGGAAACCATAAAATGAGGGTTGCTCTTTGGAACTGGCTTCCTTCTCCAGCCTCCTTACATCACTGCCACCTTTTCCTACTTGCCACTGATGCCAGAAAGTCACAGAAACAGAGTCTGAGTCAAAGGGAATCGGAGACCATTCAGCTGAACATCTTCCCACGGTTGGAATCCTTCCTGCACCTTCTCTGTAACATCCAGCTGTGGCTGCAGGACTCTGAAAGGACAGAGCGACCTCATTTCACGGCCAGGCTGTGCTAATTATTGAAAAGAAAAATGTCCTTATAAAGAGTTGCAAATTTTTTCTCTGTAACTCTGTCTCTCTTCCTGTTTCTACTCTCTGGACACCAGAAATAAGCCTAGGAACCTGTTTGTTTTCTTTTGAAAGCGCCCAGTGTGGTCCTTAATGTCTGTGAAACCCAATCATCATGGTTCTCCACATGGGATGAGATCTGTTTTGTGCAAAGTAATGTCAGACTCTTATCTACCCAATTTTAGGTATTGGTCCTCAACTAAGATGTCTTAAGCTATTTAGTTATTTTGGTGGCCACAATCCTCCAGTGACTAATGTTGATCTCCAAGGGTGGTTTTGAGCATGAAATGATTTAAGGACTTCTAAGAAATTAGCTCAGTGTCTAACAAATGACAAATCTTCGATAACTAATAATGACTTTTGATATTACCTACATTCCATAATTTGGAATTTAACCTATTACTTAATGCTGATCCTTCAACTATCAATTCTTCCTTGAACTTTGTCCTTCTTAAATTTCATCAGTATGCCTCATGTGGCTTTACCTGAGGTGACAGTTAAAACATTGACTGCTTCAGGGCCAATAACACAACACCGAGGCCTGCTCTCCGGGAG
This sequence comes from Eulemur rufifrons, assembly GCF_041146395.1. Classification (NCBI taxonomy): domain Eukaryota; kingdom Metazoa; phylum Chordata; class Mammalia; order Primates; family Lemuridae; genus Eulemur; species Eulemur rufifrons. The sequence goes on along the minus strand of NC_091000.1, from coordinate 6,918,074 downwards.
GACTCTGACAGCCCCGTGCTTCTTTCCTGCACGCATCATTCACTGGTTATGTGCCCTTCATTTTATGTTTTTCACATCCAGTTTTTGCAAGTCATCACAGGCACATGGGTTTCATTGGCTAATTCAGCCCCATTTTTCTCACTGGGATTATTAATGCTCTGTAAAAATGTCATTTTGTAGACACTCCCCAATGGTCTCGGTAATACTGTCTGGATCTATACCCGCATCAGTTTCCTAGAGCTGTCACAACAAGTTACCACAAACATGGTGGTTTCAAACAAACAAAACACATGTATTTGCTCACAGTTCCAGAGGCCAGGAATCTGTCACCCAGGTGTCAACAGGGAACTGCTCCCTGAGAAGGCTCTAGCGGAGAACCCTCCCTTGCCTGGGCCAACTTTTGGTGGCTCCAGGTGTTCCTTGGCTTGTGGCTGCATAAATCTCCCCTGTGCCTCCATCTTCACGTGGGCTTCTCTGGGTCTGTGTCTTGTCCTTTTCTGTCTCTTCTGAGGACACTTGTCGTTGGGTTTAAGGGAGCCGGATAATCCAGGACAATCTCATCTTGAGATGCTTCATTTAATTACATCTGCAAAGAGCCTTTTTTCAAACAAGTTCACGTTCACAGGTTCAGGGTTGGGACATGCCTCTTCCTTCCAGTAAGGACCTCTGTCCTGCAACCCTCCCTCCAGTCACCTCACCCGTCTCTGTCCACACCAAACAGTCTCACCTCTTTCAGGCAGACCCACAATTCAATCATTTTTCACAGGATCTAATCTATTTCATTTTAAAGGGAAAAAAAGACTGTATAGCATTTTTGCTTAAGAAATTCCAATAAATTTGATCATTGTATTATTCTTTTTTTTAACTTAAGTGCTTCAAGTTTCTATTGAAATCCAGTTGAACAGTCTTCAGTGGTTTGTGTAGGAATTAAAGGATTCTCTTTCTTTGAGTAAAGAGATGTCTTCGATACAGGTCATTATTAAAATGCCTTGTAACACCTCTATGGAAGGAAAGATGAATGCACTTCCTTCATTGTTTCCTCATTTTTTTTTCCTCACCTAAAATTGTTATTTTAGCCACTTCTGAACTCTTCACAGGATCTCTACAAGCCTCTGTCCTTACAAGACAGTGTAACCTCGGAATCAGATTTCCTAAGTTTTCCCTGCTTGGTCTATGACCTCAGGAAAGTTGCATGATCTTACTAACCCATTTTTCTCATCTGTGAAATAAGAATAAATATAATTCTTATCTCATACATTTTTTGTGAGGGCTGAACAAGGTAATGTATGTAGCATCCTCAGCAGAGTAGCTGGCACAGTGTAAAAGCTTAAAAAACACTGTCATTTCCATCATTATGGAAATCAGACTTAGACATCATGACACTTGTCTAATTGATGGTTAAAGGTTATGATATTTTATGCTATTGGTAATGTGTGCTCATTACAGTCTCCTTCCTCTCTTTGCACTTTCCTTCCCTCTTTTCCTCCTTCCTTCCTTCCTTCCTCGTTTTCCTCCTGTCTGGCCGTGGAGGGCCACCGTTGATTCGTGACTGGCTTACCGGAGTAAGATGCCTTGATTCTAATCGCCTTTGGCTGTAGAGAACTGGGCTGTTCCTTCCAGCTTCCCCTGACAGAAGATTTTGACCAAGCATCCAAAAAATGAACTTTTCTCTCTGAGCCTGAAATAACGTATCTTTATCCCTTTACATAGCTATCTCCCGTGTGGTAGTGTTACTGTATAATGTGCTAGAAATGCCTTGGTCAGAGTAGTCAAAGCAGTGTACCAATGGATTTGTCTAGGCATATGAGATTAATTTTGAAACATCTTTCTGAGACCAGGCTGGTTTTAATAATATTCTCTAAAAGCATCTGGAGCTGAGAAGAACTAAACATTTTATTCTGCTTAGCAATGGGCAATCATTTTTATTCCTTAAATAAATTAATTACATGTTTTATAAAATTGGGGAAGTTTCCAGTGATGAACAAGTTTTGGGAACTGGCGGGAGGATGAGCCACATCCTCCAACCTTGGAGCCGAGTTGGAGGGATGTCACAAGAGCAAGAGGGAAGCTAAGGCAACCCCTGTCCTGACTCAAAAACATTGAGAAGTGCTGCTGGGAGGTGAAAGCTAGTGGTTGTGTCCCGGCAAGAAAAAGAAACAGCATCCTGTCAAAATAGAGAACCAGGAGCAGGTGCCACAAATGTAGGGCTCATTCTGGGGAAGGCATTCTAGCGGTGCTTCAGTCTTCCTCCCGTTGTTCTGTTCCGAACGTGTCAAGAATGACAGGCTGGAGCACAAAAACTGCATTAATATTAATCTTCAATGATAATGCACCAACAATAAAAGGAATGGATTCAGGAGCAAAAAGATATAAAAAGTAGGAGCAAGTAATGAACTGAGTAAAATTTGCTGTCTTCTAAATAACAATAATGCCTTTCTTACATAGCAAATCCATGAAAACCAAGAAATAAAATATAACAAGGGAAGATATTGAAGAGGACAGAATAAGAGGAAAGCACATTAAATTACTTGTTTCACTTGGAAAGAAGCCCTAGGTGTTATAAGATCTAAAAAATACATGAGTCCTAATTAGAGTAACCAAAAGAATAAAGATAGAAATCATAAGTTTCAAAGCAACAACAACAACAAAAAAGTTCAGCTAGGAGGTAGGGAAGCTAGGGAAGGAGAAAAAAAATCTTGATTAATAGAAGACACAAAACAATATGGCAGGCTGAGATCTGGCTTTAGTCATAAGTCTGGAAAGAATAGGGTGCGTAAGGAGAATTGGTTCGATATTACAAGGTATTGACAGAGGTGTGACATCTGGAAGAGGGAGGAACAGACTCTTCAAAAGAGAAATAGGAAGTACTCCAGGTGGCAATGGACATTCGACTGGGAGTGAAAGATTGGGATACTGATTGCTGTAAATCTTACCCTGAGCCCCTCAAACTATTCTTTGGATCCTAATATTCCCCTCACCCCCCAAAATGCTGTGACATTCACTGTAAGAGATGTGGGATGGCTGGGAACTCAACTGATACTGTAATTTGGTGACCAACAGGGTCAAAGTGTTATGTTTTGGTTTTGCTTATATCAGCGTTTTGGTAGAATTTGTAAGATTTATTAGCTTGATCTTAGACGCTCCCTGGGGGTTGACCTGTTTCTTGAGTTGAGAATCTAGCTATCCATTCTTTTACTTTTTGCTATCCCATGCTGTTGGAAGCAGACACTTTGCCTCAAGTGTTGGAATTCTTCATGCTCCTTACATTTTTCTATGGTAGGAGCAACAGCTTCCCTGGAAAACTTGCTGGAAACAGGGATCTCCTTCCAGGTGACAATACAGTTGGTGGTTTTACATCAGCGTGCCAGGTGCTGCAACAGGCCCTCTCGTGACTGAAATGCTTTTGCTGCTCCTCAGCCCCAGCTGGGCTCCCGCAAACATGGCCCCCAATCCCAGCTCCCACCACCTCCTTCACCATCACGCTGAGGGGTTCCCTGTAACCCTACTACCTGGGACTGGTTTCTCTATTAGACAGAGTTTTTGTTACAAGCAAAAGAAAATGACTCTGCCTCATTTAAGCAAAAGTTAATTATTGGCCTGACATCAGATAGCTGTGAAAAACTGGAAAATCAATCTTAGAAAATTGACATGAACTAAGAGAGGAAGAAAAGCCAAGATTACACCACATAAACAGTTTGGTCAGAATGATGGCCTTATACCCTGGATGGCATGTCTCCGATTTTGTGTTCACTCCATGTCTTTACCCCTTTGTTTTAGTCACCAAGGAGAAGGGGGACATTTACCCTCTCTGCTTCAGTTTCTGTGGGAGATTTATGGACCCTGCCTCTAGGCAGTATTCACACAGGCCTCCAAATATATGACAGGGAATTGCATGACAAAGAGTTGCTACACCATTGTCTCTCCATTCAGTATCTCATTGTACCAAAGTGTCACTGAAGTGAAATTTATTTGCATATAGGTATTCTCAGCTTCTCTACCGCTTTCTGGGACATTTTTGCTTTTATCTTCTCCTTTCTTAAAGATTTTGTCATGATAGGTTAATAGCGGAAGTAGAGAATTGAAAGACGCCAAGAGGGTAAATTGATTCACTAAAGAAAGAACTAAAGGACTGGTACGGGTGGGAAGGCGGGGAGCTGGGGGAATCTGAACAGACCTATGTCTTTTTCTCTGGGGAGGGATGGAGAGAGAGAGAAATTGGATATTTGGAAGAGAAAAATGAAGAGAGGCAGCGACCATGATAAGGAATCTGTAGGCTGTCTAGGGTACAATTCCTCCCTTTCAAGAGACAGAATAAAGTCGAAGTTATTTATCATGTTTTCTGATCATGGTTTGTTCTTAGAATTGTAGTTTTGTGTGTTTATGATGAGATACCAATAGGCACAGTTTTATTCAGATTAAAATTTAAATAATCTTCTTTGTTTTATTTAATTCTTGTGAAGTGGATTTCTACATCTGAAATTTTATTGTTTTTACAGAAAGCATGTCTTCTTGTATTCTAGTGACAGTTTCATGCACTCTTCCGGTTGACATCTTTTTTCAGAGGGATGCAATTACTCTGGATTTTCAGGATGCTGTACAATTTCTATTGCGATATAATACTTTTTATTGTCCTATTGTTTTGTTTCACTTTGCTCAATCTCAAATAAAAGGACATCTATCCACACTACAAACAAAGGTGAAACGGATACTGCAACCTCTGCCTGTTTGGTGACACCATGAACTAATAGAGGTCTGGAAAAAGTGCAATCCTGCACTTACCTGCTGCTGTCAGCCCCCACCCAGTGACCTTTCCTTGCCCAGACTGTACCTCCTGCATGCAGTAGGTGACAGTCAATCACCATTTCCTTCTGCTGTGCTTTGCCCATTGTTGCATTTGCCAATTGTTTTCAAAGAGAGGCGTATGGGGATGGGAGAGGGGAAGTGCCCGATAGGGGACAAATCTTTGGAGTCTTCTAGGTGGCACAGACCTCAAGGTGCAGGCAGTGGCAGATCAATAAAAATCGTCATTCTAAACATTTTTCCAGCCAGGAAGTTCCCCTGTATTTCAAGTTACAAAGCACTACAGGCCTCCAATCATACTGATAAATCCAGCTCTAGTGAATTTATATACTTAATTGAAAAGCCTTCAAGATTTTACACTAGTTTGATTGTGAGTCTTTGTTTGTTTGTTTCCTATGCTGACATCTCCTGTCCTTGTGGGTTTACATTTTTAAAGATAAAATGTTTTTACTGTAGATTTGGTGGATTTTTTGGAAGGGACCAAATTACAAGTTACTGTTCATGAAGGAATCTTTTCTTTCTGCTGTCTCTTTGTTTAAACCAGGAGACCTTTTGATTTGAACTTTTCCTGTATTTTTCTTTTCATGAAGTATATTCATCAGTCTTTTGCTCATGTTTTCTCTGTCTATCCACCTGAGAATGGTAGTGGAAGTGATTTATATGCATCACTAGATTCTTTTTTGTCCATTTATTTTTTATATGTATATATACACGGGGTACAAATGCGATGTTGCTCCATTGATGTACCGCACTGAGGTGAAGTCAGGGCCTTCAGTGCATCCGTCACCGAAACAAGGCACATTGTACCCGCCAAGTAACCTCCGTCAAGCACCCCCGGCCCCCACCCCTCTGTCCATCATTCCACCTCTGCTTCCACGTGTATGTGTGTATTGGCTCCCAGTTATACATGGGAACACGCACTATTTGTCTTTCTGTACCTTAAGACAATTCCCAACTCTTAGATTTTGGTACCATGAACTCTCTGTGCCTTTGTAAGTAACGTAGAGAGTCTTTAGAAGACACTGCCTTGGGTCCTCCGAGACAGACACCATGGAAAATGGCCCCACCGAGAACTGACTTACGCATCTCCTTTCCCCCAAGTAGAACGTGAATCCTTTGAGGATCAGGATTGTATCTTATCTTTTGGTGTGTTTCCCGCACTTGCAGTAATACATGGCATATAGAATATGTTCAAAATTTGTTTTAGTGTACACCAAATTTATTCACCAACAAAATTCTAAACAGAATTTCTCATTCTCCATTCCCCCACCTCCCGGTGGATCATCCTGCTGCGCGCTGACTTTGTTCCTGCCGCCAGATGGCGTGGCTTGGACAGAGCACCCAAGGCTTCCTCACTGCCACACCCGGGGGCCCCTTCCCAGTTCTCACCCACTGAGGTTGCTGTGATCGCTGAATTTCATGGCCATTGCCTCCTCCTTCAAGTGACCTTCCTTTGGTTTCTGACACCATTTTTCCTTGATTCTTTTATCTCCTCTTATTTTCCCAACCATGTCTCCTCTTTCCAATCACTTCATTTTAGAGTTTCCCAGGATTTCGTGCCTAGTCCTCCCCTTCTGCTCTCCTTTCCTTCTACTCAGTGCTCCTATCCAGGAGTTCTTCCCAACCCCTCAGCTCCCAGCAAGGAGAGACCCCAGTGGCTCCTAACAAGCTTTCACATCTTTGTCTACAAGCTCTGTCTCTCTCAACTCCAGACTTTGTTTTAAACCTGTATGCTTCATTGGAACTGCACATTCAATATGTCCAAAACCAAATGCATCACTCCCCTTTTCTCCCTGCCAATTTTCCAGAGCTCTCTTTCCTTGGATGTTCCAAAGCCGGTGAATGGCATTTCTGAACTAGAAATTGAGATTACCCTTAATCCTGCTTCTTTCTCCTTCCACTACCCTCCCCACATTTCCTTTATTCCTAAACTTTGTCAAGTGTACTGAATTTTTTTCAGATGTGCTCCTTGTTTTCCTACTCCCACTGCTGTCATTCAAACGCGTATCTTTTCTCTTTCTGTATAATCTATCGCTCTCTCATCCACTTTATATGTCATCAAAGCCCTGATTCTGATCACGATATATCCTCTCCTATAGGATGAAGTCTAAAATTTTTAGCATGACATCTGAAACTCTTTATAACATCTTGCAATGCTTCTTACCAACTGTGCTGTGCCCCAGCCTGGTAGTCCCTGGCCTCACCGGCTCTAATCATTCTGTGACCTCTCATGCCCTTTGGGCTCAGCTAGAACTACTCTCTCTGCCCACTTTGACCTGTCATTGCCCCTTTCTTCCCTGTGCTAAGTGCGTACTCAGTCTGAAAGTATTCTACAACCTTGGCCTTGAATGCCCTCATCATTCATGATTTCACCACATCTCACTATCTTCTTAAATTTGTTGACTAAGATTTCAACATGAGTTTGAATTTCCAGCATAGCATTGCAACATTCATCATTCTGTGGCTATCCCTGAAATACTGTGGGTATGTGAGAAAGTGAAGGAAATATTCTCAAGATTTCAACACAGTTGAATTTTTATCACAATCCTTGCCACAGCTCTACACCTGAATTTGCTCACTGGGCATCTTTCAGCAAATGAAGAGGTAAGAAAATGATTTTTAATAGAAGTCACAAATAATTCTTTCCCTGGAAATTTTAGTCCAACAACTCTTATGCAAAGTGAAAAATGAACACTATTAGGAACACTGGATTCTAGGCTTAGATTTGTGTGTGTGTGTGTGTGTGTGTGTGTGTGTGTGTTTTGACAGAGTCTCACTCTGTTGCCTGGGCTAGAGTGCCGTGGCATCAGCCTACCTCACAGCAACCTCTAAATCCTGGGCTCAAGCAATTCTCTGCCTCAGCCTCCCAAGTAGCTGGGACTACAGGCATGGACCACCATGCCTGGCTAATTTTTTCTATATATTTTTAGTTCTCCAGCTAATTTCTTTCTATTTTTAGTAGAGACGGAGTCTTGCTCTTGCTCAGGCTGGTCTTGAACTCCTGAACTCAAACGATCCACCCGCCTCAGCCTCCCAGTTAGCTTTGTCTTAAGGTGGGCTTCTGGTCTAAAGAAAAGATGTTCACAGTATCTATTACTTGCCTCCACATGGAATTTTTTGAAGGAAATATTTAGCTTATATATAAAAGATTTTCTTTTATGTGCAAATGTATACTATAATGCATTAAATCAAATATAAGGAAAATCATATTTACTGTCTAAACTTGAAAAGTAAAAATCACAGACACATACTCAGTTTTTCAAAAAACTATTCAAAACTCCCCAACACCACCTATGACCAGTCATAAGCATACCTGTGTCATAAGAGCACTGAAGATTTTTAAAAGGTAATATATACTTCCAATCCATGATTTCCAAAAAACTTTAAATGAAACTAAATTGGAAAAACTAGTTTTTAAATTTTATGCTAATTTACAAATGGCTGATCTTGAATCCTTCCAGAGACATGTTTTAAAACAGAAAGGCAGAGAATGTGGGAGGGGTTGGGGCCATTACTCTGGGTGAGATGATGTGAGAGTAGAGACATGCAAGGAAACTAAGAGAGTGTGTTTTATCCAACGAACTGCTGTAGATCCAGTTACTACATACAGCCAGTGGTTTAACCTACAGTGGCATAAACTCTGGGTGATTGAATGGAAAAGCTTCTGGTGCATTCCAGACCTTGACCACATCACTACCGTATAGTTGAGACTGTCGTGCATCCTCCTCTTCTCATTCAGAGACTGATTGTGTTCACAATTTTACAAATAGGCCCGTCACTCTGAAACTCAGCTATTGGCTGCATCCGTGCAACACCGGTATCACTAAGATGGATTCTATATAACAGCATAACAATTAATTTAGATATGTGTCCTCTAAGAAAGGGGGGAAAAAAACCAATCTTTTAAGCGTTTTATCATATTAGATAACATTCATCATAAATTACATCTTGGTTCACTGATGACACTCAGTTTCTCCAGGCCTTGCCAATGCATTGATTCTAGTATTTCTTTAATTTTACTTAAACTCAAAGCTCCAATTTTGAGACTTGTAATCACTAGGTTTCCCAAAGTTTCCACTTTGTCCAAAAAAAGGGTGCATTTATAATTAAAATTGTGCTAATATGATAACTCACGATCCACAAAGAATCTCTAATTTCTACAGCATCACCTAGGATTTAATTTGAATCCTGAATCTACTACACTACAGAGGTAAAATAAGGGTCTCATGGTTGAACATGGTTCATTTCACTCGTGAAGTTATTTTCTTGACAATTATTTTGGAAGCACTAAAGCAATTTGCAAATCAGAGGGCATCAAATTATTAAGTTGGCTAAAGATTTAAACAACTCACTGTTTACCGGAAATGTACTGGTGGAGTCTATGCTCAATTTTTTTTTTCTTTTTTACCTTAGTCATCTTATGTTAAATAAGAAGAGCAAAGAAGGCTTAGACTGACTATAATCTTTCCAAAAATGCCACCATGTGAGAATTATCCAATCTATACTTAATTTAAATATTAATAGTGATATTTCCTACCTAGCAAGGGCATACTCTAGGCAGGTGATCATTCTACTACCTCATGTATCTGTACATGATGGCTGGGAAGCAACCAACATCCCAGTTTAGGATTTTGTGGGATTTGAATCTTACTCATCTCATACTTTGATATAATTGGCTTGTAACTGGCATTTCACACATTCAAGGACCACTATGGCACTTTGTCAATCAGAGACAAGCTTTTATTACTAAATGATCAAGTAATTTGTTTCTTCATCTTTTGGGCATAGGTTAAAATATTATATGGTTCTTTTATTTTTCTAAATTTTAAAAATAGTTCCAAAGAACTATAGTGCAATATCTACCCATTAAACAACATTAATATATTCTAAGCTTGATAAAATGCAAAGTTAAACTGATATTATAACTTTAAAGTAAAAACTGCACAAGCACAGCTAATCCACAGAATCTTCTTTTTTCTTTGTCTTTACACTAGAATGAAGGAAAAAGATTTCTATCAACTGAAACCAATGTATAATTTTTGTAAAGAAATACTTTTACACAAAGCCTTGGAAATTAGTTCATGGCTTCTGTTAAATATCCTTTTGTGGGCACAATATCTACATGTTTTTCCTTTACCACAATATCTTATCTCCAAACTTCCATGCCAGGGCCACACAGTCTGGGCCCAATATCTCCCCATTAACCCAAAGAGTTCACCATTCTCTACCTGCAGTTGCAACGTAATATGAAGAGTAAGGCACTTTCATGTCTATTGAGCAGTCATTGTCTCCACACATTTTAACTTTCCACTAGCCCTATGTAGTACTCCCTCACCTGGTCCCCGTAATGACTAAAAGTACATGCTTTTGAAATGACAGAGTCATCTCAGGTGTAGTCAATGGCTACGTAATAGGAAAACTCACTGGTCCATAGGAAGTGAACGAGGCACTAATGTAACCCATACTAAACAGAGAGATATGAGTCTCAGGTTCTGGTGATCGCTACCACTGAACACCTGAATGATCTCTGATAACTTAAATTCTCTGGGCCTCATAATGAAATGAGGAGTCTAGCCTAATCAGTAGCTCTTTGTCATAGTGTGTATTACTCATGGAGCTTTTCAACATATGCATACCCATAGCCAAACACATCAATGGAATAAATGGAGGATACACAAACAGATCCAAATAACTGCATGAATTTATCTTACGAAAAAAGTAGTATTGCTTAACAGTGAGGAAAAGATGGTATTTGATAAATTATATTTGGGCAATCAGCGCCTTCTGAAACAAAAATAAATTGCATGCCTAGCTCACTTCTTATGCCAACTTAAATTCCCAGATAGGCCACAAATAAAAACATATAAAAATGCAAAACCACAAAATTCTAGAAGAAAACATAAGAGAATGATTTTATCATATCTGTTTGATGAAACTCTTTCTAAGGAAGTCACAAAACTTTTACGGTTGCACAGAAAGATGTATTGATATATTTAATACACTATAATAAAAATTTTCTGAGTAAAATCACAAGCTCAGAAGCTAAAATAAAGAGAGAACTGGAATAAACGTTTGTAATTCTTATCACAAAGGATTAATTTCCTTAATATATGAAGAAATTTGATAAACCAATCAGTAAAAAGTAAGTATCTTATTTTTAAGTGCTTAAAGGTGCAGTCCATAAAAATACTATACAAATGGCTTTTAAAATGTGAAATACACTCAGTCTCACTTAAATGTTCAGACTGCACCTTTGGAGATAAGGATTGAGACACTGTCATATATTTTTTAAAAGAGATTTCATTGATTGACTCTGGGTTGAAAATCACCGAGCTAGATAATTGTCTAAGGTCCACTAATCTCTGAAGTCATCTGTGATCACCTTGTCTGTCTGTGATTCAACCTGTTTTACTGTCCTCTTCCCTGCCATTTGTGGGGAATGCCGTGACGTTTCCTGTGCGTGTTCCCCACAATCATCCAACAGTGCAGCCACCATATAACTAGCCCTCCTCGTTTCTTTAACCAAAGGGCTGAGGGTGGCAGGGGGAAAACATACATGCATTGAAATTGGGGCTATTTCAAATTCATGCTTTCCACATGTGAGGCTTCGGTTATATTCTTCAAGACTTTTCTCCTTTGGAGCCTTTTCCTCTCACATTCACTTCGGCTTCACCATCCTTCGTAATTTCCGCTTCTTAGTCTTCCTACTCACTTGCTGCTGTTCGTTATCACATGACCTCACCTTCTTAACTCACAGAGGAGATGGAAGTTAACTCTTCATTGCCTGGCCACTCTTCGAGCCCCAGCTGCAGATTCCCTAGCTTCTCCCTGCTCTCTCTCTTCCTCATTTTGGTGTCAGAGGAAGGTCTACCTCTTCTTTACAAAGGAAGCACCTTTATCTGTGTTCTGAATCCCAGAGCCTCCTTTGGAGGATTCTGTATTATTTTTTTCCCTTCTCTCTCTTACATTTTCAATCTCTTCTACTTTCTTCTTCTCTTAACCCACTGCTTCTCAACCAGGAAAATTTTGCCTCCATCCCCCCAGGGGATTTTTGGCAATGTCTGTAGACATTTTTGATTGTCACAACTGGGGTGCTACCAGATCCAGGGGGCGGAGTCCCTGGATCCTGCTAAAAAGCCTACAATGCATGAGGCACTCCCCCGACCACATGCTGGCACGTAATGAGGTTTATTGGCTCAGAACGTCAGCAGTGTCAAGGCTGAGAGACACGTTAGCCTTAGCCTGTAAACATGTCCAATCCTTCCTCCCTTCCTTCCTTCCTTCCTTCCTTCCTTCCTTCCTTCCTCATTCTATCCGTCTCTGTCTCTTTCTCTCTTCCCTCGACACAGACACATCCCAAATATAACTACATTTTAAAAATACTTTTTATTGATCTTTCATCCCATTTTAGCTATTCTTATCTTTCTCTTCCATTTTCTTGTAAGCCAAACTTTTTGAGAAGAAAAGACTAAAACCCATTGTTCTCATTTACTTATATCTCAAATACTTGAGGCAGTCTGGCTTCAGCCCCCACTGTGCCACTGAAACCATACTGGCAAGGGTCACACATGACTCCCAAAGCACGTCTCAGCTTCACCTCAGAGTCCTTCTCTGTGGCCTTTGCTGCTGCTGCTTGTTTTTTTTTTTTTTTTGACTCCTTAAATCCTCTCACTCTCTGTCTCTCACACCTTACATTCCTAGGTCTCAGAATGACAACATTCTCACTCTCCTTTTTAGAATCCTATATCTTTATTTTTGATACAATGATAATCCTTATTATTAAGTCTTCTCTTCTGAGACTACATCCTCTGTCTCAAGCCTATTATTTCTACCACCTAAAAGCTGATGATACGTAAATATATAACATTAAACAAAATAGTCTACGGAGGTCAAGGCAAATCATAGTTCAAATTGTCCTAAGTCAACGACCATCTGTACTTCAAACAGGTCTTATCGTGTCCAGTTACGCCACTGCTAGTGCCATGATTTAGGCTTCATCATGTCTCACTTCGACATTACAATACTTATAATCGATCTCCCTTCCTCTGGCCTCCCCACACTGTTCCAAAGGTCAACTTTTAAGACGTGCTTTGTCAATGCTCTCGCCTTCCTAAAATCCTTTCATAGTTCTTCCTGGCCTGAGCCAGACCCTGAGTTGTTTTACAAAGCACATAAAGCTTTAATAAGGTGACACTGGCCAAGCCCTTAAGCCTTATCTCTTTCTACTTTGCTCGTTCTACTTTATATCCCAATAATATGGAACTGCTTATACTTTCCCATACTCAACAAATTGTTTTGTATCTCCTTGGCTTTTGACGTTTTTAATCTTTGTGCTAGAATCAACTGGCATGTTCTGTTGTTTGGCGAACTTCTATTTTGCTTTCAAAGACTGGAGAGGTAGGTGTCTCTCTAAAACATCCCTTGGCATACTTCGAGGATTAATTGCTCTATATCATCCTCTTGGCCTCTCTGCTTTGTATTTGTTTTAGATGTTACCTTTGTCACATTGCATTGCAATTTTAAATTGCATATTTGCTTCTCCTAATTAATCATGACTTGTCTAGGGAGGATCTGTGTCTTGGTGATCAATGACATAGCAGTGACACCTGGAAAAATGCTTAGGACTGGGTGCTCCATGGATGTTTGCCAGAGAAAGGAAGGGAGAAAAGAGGTAAGGAATAAGGCAGCCATAAAACCACTACTAATTGGCTACAAAACACAGTCTAGAGAATTTTAACTTCAGCATCTAAAGCAGTTATGAAATGTCTCTATGCCCTTGGCAATGAACTGAGTACCATACAGAGCAAATTAATTTAACTGGTAAAATATGTTTTTTAAGTAAATGTAAAACTAATAACTAATCCTTAACATTACTCAGTCTGATGCAATTCTATCAACACAGTAGCACACTTTAATGAATTACCCTCACCACGAGGTTTGCTTTCTTTAGTGTCCCAGTGAATATTCACTTTCCTCAATTAATTTTGATGCCTTAAAAACAAGAACCAAATTTTCTAACCCGTGTCCCAAGGAACCTGGTCCCATGAAATTTCCTCAACAGAAAAAGGGGGTCCTGTGTTCAGTCGTGTTTGTACAACGTGCATGTCATTCCTCTCTGCTGCAGGTGGAGAATATTCCATATTAAGAGCACACTAAAAGCTGTGAGGAAGTTTCACAGGAGGGAAATCCATTTACATTTGCTAAATCTGCTAAAGCTCCTTTAATCATGGAACCCGTCTTCGTACCTATAACATCTCCTGACTCTAGCGTTCTATAAGCAAGCTTTGGGGGCCACTGGTCAGAGGGCAGTTAAACAGCATCAAAACTTGCCCCCTTCCTCAAGTCACCAGTCCTCCCCTGCTTGCTGGCTCAGGTGGGGATGGAGCTAGAGGTGGCAGCTGGATAGATGGGGATTCATTTGCGGAACCCCAAATCAATTCCACATTTATCCAAAATAGTTTTGCCTAAATTTGTTTAAAGTGGAAATTGTCCCTCACTTAAAAAATCTGATATCACTTTTCCATAACATAGTACAGATATTATCATTCTGATATAAAAATTAAGAGGCAAAGGGAGGTACAATTATCAAGGATCTTACATCAAAACAATTACCTGAAAATAAAGCAAATAAAATGCTTAAAGACCTTATTTTGTACTTAGGCAGTATGACATGAGCCTTTTCTATTAACATTTCATGAAGAATTTGTGCTGTAGCTGCACAGAATCATAGTGCTGAAAGGAATTTAGAGATCACTTACCTCAGTTGCTTAATTTTGCCAGTGAGGATCTTGAGGCCCAGAGAAAATAAGTGACTTATCAATTATTAGCTGAAAACTGAGAAGGGCTGCAAACATAGCTCTTGGGATTTCCATGGCAGTGCTTCTCCTACACTCCCTTTCCTGCTAATGAATTTAAGTCTAGGAATAGTGTTCAGGGTTGGAATCAAATAAAATGTGCATTGATACTAACCTGTTACATATTCAGTGCCATGTTGCTTGTAAAATGCTGTCATATTCATGATCACATTTGACAGTCACGTGAGCCTTGCAAGATTTACAACCTATGCCTAAGTGGAAAGCTCCCTGTCCCTATGAGATAATGCCTTGCTAAAATGTAGAGAAACTTCACTATGCCTTCCAGAGGTAGGTCCAGCAACAGCTTAAATAGACCAAAGATGAGGTTGGTATGCTTTAGCGGAAACTACGGCTCTGAGAAAATTGTGGCTAACCACAGGTTGTATTTGTCTACTTTTCACTGTTGCTCACTGCAGAATTCTTAATGGTTAAAAATACACATTTTTTTTTTTTTTCAGGAATCCGAAGTGTTTCATTTAAATCAAGTCCAAAGTAAAACACAAACAGTCTGGTACATGGGAAGCTCTTCTAAAACCACTCTTCCAAAGACAAAAGAAAACAAAGTTGGTATTGAAGCGGAGCCATGCTCTAAATAGCTCCCATCAACTGGAACCGAGGCCTCACTAAATGCAAACGATCAGAGCTTCATGGAAGATTAGAAAACACTCTACTGCAAACAGCACTCCCAGATCCACAGAAACCAGGTCACTACTAAGTAAACATTTTGCACCACTTTGTAAACAGATAAAAATATCAAGTCAGTTTGGTGTAAACAGACCAACAGCAGGAGAAGCCAGCATCCTTCTTAGATGAGACTCTGCCGACAAGCAGAGATGCATTATTAAGTGGTTTAGAATTGCGTTGGACTGTCCCCATTTAAGCGATTACTTTTTCTGAAATCTGGCCCATTTGTTGAGACGCTAGTGGCAGGATGACGATAAACTCAGGGTGGCCCCGTAGCAGGCTCCAGATCCTACTCCATAACTTACAGGTTTGCTCACATCACTTCGGAAACCAGCCAACAACTGTTTTTATGCCATCATTTAAACCAAGAGCTAAATAGCGCAGACATGAAAATAACACGTGACTGAGAGCGCATGAACAGGCCTTGGGGATAAGAGAGGAAAACAAGGGGAGAGAAACAAAGCATGAACGTGAGTTAATAACCATATATTGGAGTTGGGAGACAGGGCTTACAAATTATCTGGTGTATTTTGGCAGTGTATCTATTAATAATTCTCTCCCACTCTGCCATGGTGTCCTACCCCGCCCATGCCAGCACCCGCCCCTTCTTTCTCCCTTCATACTTATCAGAAGGAAAAAGAACGTGGGTAGGGAACAGGGGAGGGTTTACACCCTCAAACCTGTCTCGAAAGGACCAAGTGCACGGGATTTACCTTAGCTTTAATTGTCTTTGAAGATCTTTTTCACTTACACCATATGAAATATTTATTAAGTTCCTTTTATTGCCTGTTTCTCTACAACGCACATGATGGTAAAATAGATAAAACCTGGTTTCTGATCTCAAAGAGCACATTTTATATATTCAAATATATTTTAAAATTGTGGAACATTTAAGAATATATGGCCATTTATAATCCCTTCATCCTATAATGGCAGGTGGTAGAAGGAAGACAGATAAAATACATATTAAAGATCATACAGCACTCCCATTCACCTACCAATATGAGACTCAGTGATAAAATTCTGAGAGCTTTTAAGAATTGTGGATTTGACGCCTGTCGCATCCTGCTCCAGTTCCCCGGGCCTCTCCTCCAGCCAGAGCTGCAGTGACGGTTCCGCGCCGCCATCAGCCGCGCGCAGGTGCGGCTGGCGCTGCCTCATCCCAGGCACTCGCTACCTCTCTCCAGCTTCCTCTCTAGTATCTTTTCCGACCAGGTGGCATGGGAAGCCTGCATGGGCCACTGGCACAACCCCAAAACGCAGAAGAGCTGACACCCTGTGGGACAGCCCTTAAAAAATGGGGCGGGAAACTGCTAGAAAACTGCTCTTCTCTTCCATCCTTCAGATCGACGGTTCTGAGATGCATTCCACAGAGTTTCCCAGACAGTCCTGGTGAAATCCAGCGTCTGTCATCTGCAGATGCAGGTGGTCAACTCCGTAACACATCTCGTTTTGACATTCCTTCCTTCCTGGTTTCAGTCCACTGGTCCCGCACTTCTGCTCCCTGGGGGCATATCCTACTAATATCTAAACTCCCTGCCTACAAGCTTTCTCTCGGGTCTGCTCCTGGGGAGACCATAAACCAATTTGAATGGTTTCTCAATGCCTGAGTTGTTTAATGATGTTCAATGGAACTGGAATTTTTTGCATTTCCTTGTGTGATTCCTCCTTTAGTCATGTAATTTTAGGGGCCTAGAAAACATTTCACCCAAGGGTTAATCACTATTATCTTCAAACTTATCCTTTAATTGACAGCTTCAGTATTTACATGGAGTTATATTCAAGCATTGAGAGAGAGAGAAAGAAAGAAAGAAAGAAAGAGGAAGAGGGGAGAGAGAGAGAGAAACGACATCAAAGATTTGTTAACTCCTTGACAGAATCTGAGAATCCATGACATTTTTGAGAGACCATTTCCTATGACTAAGTTTTAGCAACAACTGCTTTGTTAGTTTACATTTACCCTTTTGTTATCTCTTTTTCCAATTTCCAACACTCTTCTTTCTGGGTGGGGAATACAGCAGAGCATCAGGAAAGACACGGGGGAAGGCGTTAGAGTCCGAGCCCGTCTGAGAGAGGACCCGGATGTACGATGGGGAGCAATGGGGCCAGAAAACCAAGTGAGAGGCACATGCTAGAGGTAAAATTAGGCTTCATTTTGTGTTTATTTAGAAAACTCATATATAGAACATACAGTATATATCCTGCAGATTCAATTTTTTGCTTGGTATTCATGAAAACTTTCAGTTATCTACTTTATTCTCTTAAAAAGCAGATCAATATTCCATCGTGTAAATATCTTACATTTTAGTTGGTCATTTTTCCTACTGAAGGAAATTTCAGCCTCTTTAGATGCACATCAAACTGACAGTAGGTATTTCTGGGAAAGGGACTAGGATTGGTTTGGTAATCAAAGGAGGATTAACCTGCACCCATAAATTTTAATGCCTTACAAGGAGAATATATTCATGTTTTATTTGAGAAATTTAAAAGTAATAATTTTAGAAAAGCTCTCATGCCTTAGTTTACATAAACAGGCAGGCCAGCGGGCTCTATAGGAAAATGCCATTCCTACTTTTACACACTGCATAAATCACTTGCTGTGTTTTTGTAACTATCCTCCCTTTTTTGTACCTTCTTTTGTACCCAACATCTGTATCTTGTTTTGGGCATCTATTATAACCTGGTCTTATGTGTGTAAAATGTTAACTAGGCAAAACACCATCGCCTCTACCTGGATATTTGCTCATGCATCTGTTGTCTCTAGCTCCAGGTCTGCCTCCTGTATTTGGCTTTGAACTTCTCAAGCTGCTAGTCTGCAAACTACATTTCCCACATGCCCTTCCCTGCTGGCTTCCTGTTCCGTTCGGGCATTTGAAAGGACTGTCAAGAGATTAGAATGCAGGAGAAACTGAGGAGTGTCCTGCTTCTGGTTCCCAAAGCAGTGGCCACTGCAGGCAGTTGTTGGTTGTTGCTTTAGGAGCAGAAGAACATGCTGCCTGCAGGCTCAGCCAACCCAGGTGGCAGCAGCTGTCTCACCTAGGTGCTCCCGGCTCTAGAAGCGACAAGATCTCCATAGAAAGCCGCAGGTGCGGATTCTAGGGATCTGGCTTAGGGACACTCACAGACTGCTGATCTCTACACTTCCTTGTTGCTCCCGTGGCACCTCCTTCTTTCTCCTTTTTACTCCTCTCGTCCTTGTGAGTCCTTCATATCCAATTCCCTTCTACTTGAAATGCTTAGCATGGTCTTGTTTCCCTGCCTGGATGATGATTGATGCATTACCTTTAGCTCTGACAATGTACAAGGTCGTTTTGGGTACAGAGGTGTTTACCCAAGCTACTTAATTTGTCTTTTACTCCACTTCAAGCCTTGATTTAGACAAAAAGCAATACATTCTCAGTACACTCGACTCATGCTGTAATACCTGAGGTTGATTGGAACTTAGAAAGCGAACACTGGGACCTCAAAGCAGAGAATCCTATTTTATAACTGTACATGGTGAGCATGTCAGTAAAATGTTAAAATATTAGGACGTCAAGTGGAAGTTGAGGGCCATCATCCAGATGTTTTATATTCATGATATAAAGCACCCAAGCGCTTGAAAGCCCCTAGATGATTGACTAAAAACCTTCCAGGTAGCTTGACATTTTGTAGCCACAGCTTTGGAAGCCACTCAGACTGTTGCAACAGTTGGTAGCAGTTGTGCTTTTAGCATATATGAAAGCAAAGTGCTTAAAATCCAGGCTCATCTTCCTATGGTGTGGATCTCTGTGGCAATCAGCCCATTATAATGCTTTTAAAAAGGACATTGACAAGTCTTCTGTGGTTTCAGAGACAAGAGGTCAGCAGTGAGGACTGTCAGAATCACATGGCACCCATGGTAGACAAATAAAGAATGCTTGGAATACATGTATTAATATGCCACAGTTAATATTTCTGCACAGTTTGTTTTCTCAGCAGTATTTTGCTATCTAGGGACCAAAAAAATGTGTTTTGCTTTACAAGTGTGACATGATTGATGTTTTACTAGGAGAGACTTTTCATAAAGGAACAGATGTCTCCTGACAAGAAAGTTATTGGTACAAGCAAACTACATTATTGCAATAATGTTAAGGTTCAGACTTAAGCAAAAGATAGTAAGGGAGTGTGGGGGAGAGTACTAGGGAGAGAAAGAAAGCAAAACCGAGCAAAAGAGTGAGATACAGCTTGTTCTGGACCTACATCCTTAACCTACCACATCAACTTGCTCTCAGATGTATCAAGACAGCATAGAGCTCTCAGAAGGCCAACATATGCAAGCTTTAAAAAGCCAGTCTCTGGAAATATTCATTTGTCAATATCTTAGCAGTAAGCACTTAGAGTTTTCCAAAATCTGTGAACTTTAGTATATCAAAATGTCATTATGCACAAATTAAAGGTGATAGTTCCCTCATTTCATCATGACAGATTCCCAGAATGATGCGATGTGTGGAATACTGAATCACTTGGAATTTTGTTCTGGTGTTAATTTAACTATATATTTTTGTTATTAGCAATTCATAAAGGACATAAGTCTTATAGAATTAAGAGGAAAGGTTTTAGAACTAACATGACTTCTAGAGAAAAGTAAAGGTGGGTATAGCTATGTGTTGCCATTGGAAAGGGAAGCCTTACATTTCAAAACAAAACAAACAACAAACAAAACTTTAAAGTTCAGGGTGTAAGCTAAAGTAACAGATCCAAGGGGAATTTATTTCATAAACTTGATGGAAAAATTTCACAACAATTTTCTTTTATTCAACTTCCCAAATACAATTTTTAAGAGCCTTAATATCGGTTATAGCAATAAATCCTTCTACTATGTCACTACATATGTGTATGGTTCCAGTAGAAAAGATAATGATGTCTTCCATACATACAAGGTAATACATTCCTTGGGCTGTAAACTGAGCTCAGAATATATTTTCACAATCTGACACTGTTTGCATCTCTTATATTCAAGGTCTGAATATGCTCATGAGAAGCTGTCTATCCCTGATCCCTTTATTCCAGGTTGCTTGTTACTTGCTATGGTCCTTTCTTAGTTATTCACTCCTATTCAGTTGAGATTGTATTTTAAGGACACTTGAAAGACTTTTTCCTCCGTATCCTGCTCGTGACTGTTCCACTTCTTCCCATTATACAGCAGAGGTTCAGAATAGTCTGTCTTCCACAGGTGTCCTGCTGGGCCAGGAAGGAGGAGACAAGGGTAGCTTCCATGATGCTTGGGTGATCTTGTATTGCAATGCAATACTAACTCATAAATGTTCTTGCCAAACAAACAACAACAAACATTCCCAGAAATGGTTTGATTAGCTTTCTCCAATCAAACTATGTAGTCATTTAATAGCTTAGACATGCTCGGTATTAATAGCCATTCACTGGTCTGGGAAATAGATGCCAATATCTCAAACACCCTGTAAGACATTTAGAGTCAATAATGTGTCTTTCTACTTCCTGGTTTATTAGAAAAAGATTTTAACAGACCTTGATGATGAATTTGGCTCTAGTTTCTCTTGTGACAGTTGATAAATAAACTTTATTATGGTCTTGGACATGAACTATTAATCACTGTATAACAGATTCTGAAAGTCTTTGGAGGAATTTTGATAATTGTCATAGAATATCAACTCATAAGCATTTTTTCCCAGAGAGATGCAAATGTGTTACACAATAAAATGTAGATAGATTCAAGAACAGTAGTGGTGTTTCTTGAAGATGTCCTCCTGTGGGTGTGTGGTTGGAAATTGCTTGTGAATATAAAATAATAAACAAACAAAACTACACATTTAAGACTTGGAAGCATTGGCAAAATGTGCTGAATTAAGTTCCATAGTCAAACATTGTTCTTGTAATTCATATAATATCAAGGTTTAGCTTAAGATATAATGGTAACCCTCACCATAATAACTAAAAGATTCAGAAAAAAAAATACATCAAACTGTGACAGGGATTCCTCTGAGCCATTGCTACCAGGAGGAAGGATGTTAAGTTGTGTAAAAGAAAAAGCATCTTAATATAGTTAGATTTATTCTTTACAAATTCCACTTTGAGCTGGGGGAGAAGCTCTTCCCATGAGAAAATGTGTACCATAACCCTCCTCTTTGCTTCAGTGAGACAGGCAGTTCAAAGAGAGCTGAGAACGAAGCTCATGGAGGCAGAGACCTTGGAAGACAGCCATTCCCATGAGAACATTCCCGATTTGGCAACCCGCACTCTCCAGAACACTTTAAATTTATATTAAATGTTATTAATAAAGATTTAATATTTGAGGCTAACTTTGAGCACTTGCATCAACAGAGATGGAGAATCTGAAAATAGTTACAAGAACACTAGATGCTAGCAGGCTGACAAAGAGTTGTGGAACACAGAGAAAAAGCAGCAGGATGTGCAAAAAGAGGCAGCTAGACATTTTCAATATATCTTTTAAAATATTTTTTATAATGTTTGAACCCATTGAATCAGGAACCTAGAAATACCTGCTCAGATAGATCCTGCAAGCCATTGAGTGTCCTTTATGTCCTTGAAAGCATCTTTACTAAATAAGAGAGATTTTAGTCTAATTTGACTTCTAAAATTAATATTTTGTTTATTAAAATCAAATTTAAAAATCTAAATTTTCTTAAATCCTTGAAGTTCAACTGATAAATCACTTTATCCTATTCAATAATCTGGTAAATTCTGGCAAGCATCAAAAATTTACAGTTTTAGTGAACATGCTCAATTGCATCTATCAATTTACTATATTTGATTTTCTTTGAAATACTTCAAATGCCTCTTACAAACAAAATCTAGGTACTTACGCATTCTCATAAATCTAATAAATTTGATTTACAAATACAGTGACACCCAAATTATCCTAAACTTCTAACATAATTTACTAACAATACAATTTTCTCATACTTTTTAAATTAAAATTATAAGTCTAAATCAGTTTTCCAATATATTATAAGTTGGAACATAAGATGCATCTGCAATCCCAGCTAATTAGTCCTACCTTCTCAAAATAATTTGGGGTCATTGTCCCAAGAAAATTTGGATTACTTCTCATATAATGAGATTTCACACTTACCTGAGAGATTGATTTTTTCCCTGGGTCAAAAAATTTGAAAGTGCCTACACCAGGACGATTCTTCCATGATCTTAAATAATGGGCTGAGCCTCTTATGGTTGGCTGTCCGTGCCTTCTACGTGGGTGCTCCTGAAGACCTTGGAGGCTAGTAGCACCCTGTTTTCAAGGCTAACTCGAATCTGTAATCTTCTCAACTAAGTCACTTTATAACTAGATGGTATTCAACTAATTTACTTCTTGCCTCTATTCTGAATTCTTTTCATATTCATCCTACCTGGTTGTGCTTCAGTTTTTATTTTGATATGTAAATGGAATTCAATTTCACTTAACATATCTGTAGGATCTACATTTGGCTCTTTAGTTACGGGTGCTAAGATCACTGAACAACAGTGATTATCACAATCAAGATCTAGTCCCCAGGTGTGCAGAACCAGATAAGATGGATCATTTAGTGAGTACTAGCTTAAAGCTTATGTTGTCCTCTGGAGTAAAGATGGCTTTTGTTTTCAATAAGAATGAAACATGGTCATCAACAAAAGTCAAATTAGTCATTGCTATTTAATATGCTCATGTGGTGCCTTCCTATTTTATCTTTGTTGCCAATAAGTATGAAAAGAACACTTTGATAAGTACCTCTAGCTTCTCCAAGTATTATTCTATCTCATTAGTACCTATGCTATTAATATCAATGGGCAGAATATGTGTTACTGAAAATCTCCTCATTCTTTTACTTTAGGAATATATGCAGTTATTAGATAGCTATTGCATTTTTAATCCACTGTTAATAACACGTTTGACCTGGTCAGCAGCCTAATCTCCCCCGGCCGCCTCAGTCAAATGGAGGAAATAAGAGTATGACATACGGTGGTAGTCAGTGTTAAGTAAACACAGAAAACATTGAAATTCTCAAAAAATATTTGTAATTATTATTTTTAAATGTCAATTTGCATAGTCTGAGACAACTGTCTGTCAAATTGCAGGGGGTTCATTTCTGAAGAAAAAATACTCTCAGAAAAAATAAAACAGACAAAAAAACCTCTCATCCATGACCTTTGTTAGTATGTATAGTGATTCTTCATGCTTCATAAGTGAGTAAGAATCAAATGTGTACTATTGTGGGAATAGCATCATTTATATCTCAATTCCTGCCCTTTTTGCTGGTGTCCTATATCATGGGATTCAATTTGCCTGTGTTGAGTAGGGTTGTCCTAGTTCTCCCCCAATGACCTTGGCTTAATAAAGGCAGAAGATGATTGGGTCATTTTTCTTATTGCTCCCTCACTTGAAATAACTACTGGGCTGAAGCAGGGAACTGAAGACATAGAGTACTGCAAGGCCACTGTTGGCCAGTTCACAAGAGTCACTGCTGGCCCTTCTGTGTTCTAAGGTGTGCCATTATTGGCTGTATTTGGTGTGCTATTAGCAGAGGGCATGTGCTTTATGATTCACCTTGTAAGTAACAGCATTTCTGGGGAGGTAATTTACACATCAGATAGAATATTCTATTGCAGCTTCTATGTTAAAAATAGTCTTTGTCCTTCGCTTATCGCATATGCCAATGTTGACCAAGGCAGCCTCATGAGCAGAGCAAATGCTTGGCTTCATGTAAATCTTAGGTCTAGAAATCAATATGAGAAGGAGAGTGACCTTAACATGTGTGAGTGAGAGATTATTTATTATCTGCTTATCCAGGTATTTTGCTATCTACATTCACATATATTCACACATGTAAAACATACACTTACAGTCACAAACATAAATGTGTGTACATTTGTGTGTTTGTATATATGAGTGTATGTATGTACTTGATGCCTGGTTATGGGCAAACTTCAGCAGAAATTTTGAAAAATTTTAAAGAAAAGGGCTATATTCTTTTTTAGGGACTGAAATTCCGATGTTTTCTTCCTCTGCAGATTTTATTTTGTGCTTTCACCTTTAGCCATTAGTTCTGTGTAGCTGGTCTGTCCGTTCCTTGATATCTAAAGAGTGAAAACATAAAACTAGTTTCAACTCAAGTAGACTGAATATTTGAGCAAGCACTACACATTTCCTTAAATCAGAAATACAATTTGACACAAATTCCTGTATTTGAAACAAAATTCAAAAACTCATCTCCCCCAGAATTGCTTTGTCTCCCCAGTCTCAGATCTGTGACTTAGTAAGTCAAAGAATTGGTCAGATTAGTGTGAACTGGAATCCTGAAAGCTGAGGTGCCTGCAATGTGGGAGACACAGGCACTGAGCGCGTTCTGTCCTTCCAGAAATTGGTGGCCAGGAAGTTGGTCAGCAATGAAGGCAGGGCATCTGAAAACTTGGAGGATCATGGTGATGGAGTATAGGAAATATTACCCTAAAATATAGCACCTTGGCATACTGAGTATTTTAAGCTGCAGGGAATTGAAAAAAGCACAGAAGCAGAGAGATCTCTCTGATCTTTTCTTTCACTTTCTCTGACTTTCTCCCACCTTTCCCTCCTGAAACCATAAAAAGAATTCTCTGACCTACCTCTCCTGAAAGCAGGCCTTAAGACCCTCATTCCAGAAAGGTCCTGCCTTATATCCAGGGGCCAAGAAGAATGTGAACAAACTGGCCGTGCTCAATTTCCCCTGCTTTATTGTCATCAGATCATACTCCTTTCTGTCTAACCATACGTCTACACAACCATACATCTACACAACTGTCTAGTCTTTAGCCATCCGAGTATAGAAAGACACAGTTTCCTCTAGGTCTTGGGTCTTCATTTCTGAAGGCTCCCATGTCATGTAAAGCTTATATTAAATATTTAAATTTGTTATGCTTTTCTCTTGTTAATCTGTCTATGTTACAGGGGTGTCAGCCATGAACCTTGTGATGGGTGACACAAGGTTCACCAGTGGAAACAGGGACAAGGGAAACTCTCATCATGTAAGCAGTGCAGACCCAGGCAGGCGTGTGGCTGGACTTTGGGGAAGTGAGGGTGAGATCCTGACTGCTGTGGTGAAGTGTAACTTTGGGTCCTAGTCCCCAGAAGCCCACATTAGAGGAAGCAATATAGAAATTAATCATCAGAACAGGAACTCTGACAGAGAAGAGCAAACCATGAACAAGTTACAAAAAATAGGATGTATGATCTTATTTGAACTTGTCCTAAGACCAATGCAAGGCTGACGCAGTACTGAGTTAGAAGTCGAGACTTCGGTTAATCTGTGAAGTCTAGCTATGGTGCTTTGAAGATAGGATAGAAGAAGGTTATTGACAACCAAGGATCTGAATGTCCTTTTTGATTAAGGCAGAAATATAATATAGTGAAAGGGGTCATTTAATTCGTAATCTCAATAATAAAGCCCAGAAAATTATAAGTGAAAGATCAAATGCTCTAATCACACAGGCTATGGCTTTCATATTTCATGATTCATAAATATGAAAAGAGAAATGAACAAATGTCTAAAATGATGACTGCATATGCTTACAGACAGCAAAATCATGTTAAAATTTTAATACCGAGTAAAATCCATATCGTGGCCTATATTTTCCTGGTATGCTATATTCTACATATCTTCAAAAAACAAAACTATAACTGAAAAAGAGATTAATGTACATGAATGCTAACTGAGGCAGACTCAGTAAGGGAGAACTACCCCTGAACTTGAAGTTAGGAAACCTGGGCTATAGGCATGACTATGTAATAAGGAAAAGAAGAAAACTGGTATGTGTGGAGCACTTTTTGCCAGTCCTGAGTGGGATGCTTTATATATGCTATGCCATTTAATCATCATAAAACCTCTGTGAGTTAGCTAAATTACTGCTATTTTATAGCTGAAAAAAGTAAGGCTCAGAAAGTTCACATGGCTATTGTCTGTTTTGGACGAGACTCAATGAACAGATTTCCCAACTATTATAAATCTTTTTTCCTGTTTTTGGTGAACAAAAATATTTTCCTCTGGATCCTATTACCCAATGATGTGTTTAGTATTGACATTTGAAGATAATTTCCAATACTTTGATGCCCATCTTGGTCAGATACTCACTAAAATCTGAAATAGTCAAATGTATTTTGTTTTTCATGTTGAAGCTAAAATTTAAGTTGAGAATCCCAGGTCTCTTGGAGAATGGTTTGAAACCATTGTTTTAGATCCTTGAATCAAGTGATTCTTGGTGTTAGCAGAAAAATAATTGATGGAATGTTTCAAAATGAGATAATATGTAAATGTCTCTTAGGCTATATACAAGGAAAGCTATTATTGATATTACTGTAGATAATTTCTATTCCAGGCAATTAGTAAACATTCTCAAATAATTAACATGCTTATTTTGAACACCTATGCAAATCCGAGAAAACATTTGTGTGTGTCAGAGTAGGCTGTCATCTGACCTGGGGGTAAAGGTAAAATCAAATCTCAATTATATAAACGATTCTTTAAGATGCTGTATTCTGGTCACATTATCAGAAAGCATGGTCTCTTACGTGAACCAACTCATTTTCAAATGGCCTTTTAGGGGTCATAGTTTGTGTATGGGTCCTAGATGGCACACACAAAAGGGGTGATTTCAGAGAGTTTAATAAGGGGACAAAGTTAAGGTAAACAACAAGGGCCAGTGAAGCATCCAAAGCTACCACCCTTGGCTTGACAGGGCAAAAGGGCAAAGGAACGGAGCCAGATGCCAGGTACTGGTGGCCTTGAGGGGAAGAATGCAGTGGTGGTGAACCCATGGCCTGGCTCAGAGGGAGATGGAAAAATAAATATCTCTTACCCCTGTATTTCTTGTGGTGCTTCCCACTGGCCACACCAACTAGAGGTCAGAGGGCACAAAGGGTTGATGCAATTCATAGAAGTGATCTTCTCATGGTTTAGAGCAACATGGGGAAAGTTGGAGAGCAAACTGCAGTATCCAGAACAATTCATTTGTTCATTCTTTTATTCCTCCTTTGCATGCACTTTGTGAGCACCGGTTACATTCAAGATGAAGTACTTCCCGTAAAGGTTGATATAGGAGGGAAAAAATGCATAAGAAATTATCCATGTTCTCAAGGAGCTTATAGTATAGTAGGAAAAGTATAGGAAGATAATGCAAGGCAGAATCTGACAGGCATAAGAGAAGCACAAGGAGGTGTTATGGGAATTAAGAGTAAAGAAAGAATGATTGAGACAGCCAGGGAGGACCTCATGAAAGGCATAGCATTAGAAACTGGTCTTGTAGGAGAGACCAGATCTAGACAGAAACAGATGGTGGAGATTTCTCAGTTGGAGGAAAAAAATGTGGGAGGCAAGGAGGTGGGAAGAGGTGAGCTGTGTCCAGGGCAGTCTGATTGGAATACAGTGATCCTTTAAGAAAGAAATGGGAGATAAAATCAGAAATGAGTCAGATAAAACGAAGTACCTGTCCCATCCACACACGTGCACTCATGTGCTTACTCACAGGCACACATTTATTAAAGCAACGCTGTCCCAGTGCAGAATTTCAGCAAGTTGTTTCTGAGTAAAACATAAATGCTGTGAAAGTGAATTATATAATGTGATATTCGTGTATCCTCTAGTGTGAGACAAAATCCAGTATGCACACTGGGCATTCTTTCCTTTACTCCAGCTTTCTTACACAAGCACTGTTTCCAGTGCGTGATTGCTGTTAGGATAACAGCACCATCTAGTGTGTTCTAGTCTCATGTTAAGTTCAAGGCCTTCTGCTCTGTTTCTAACACTATTAGACAGAATCATCATAAAGGTATATAAAAAAATGCATCCATTTTTTTCTTTAAAATATGCAGTTTAGTAGATGGGAATGTGTTGGGATATATGGCATTTCTAAAGATTCTCCCTGAGAGAAAATTGGTCTGCCTGATCAGTAATCAAGATGCAGAAAGTATAAAAAGTGGTTTCTCATCATTTTCCTACTTTGCCAAATCTGGCAACTACAATGTAAAAAACAAACAAAAAAAATTCATTCTCTGTGGAAGACAAATGACAATTTTATTTCTAAGTGTGCTTTTTAACATATAAATTAGACAATGTATACCCTTACACATTAAGTAGCAATGATCACCATTCAATTATATAACATAAAACTTAACATAAAAGCTATAGATTTACTTACTTTAGTAATTATAATATCAAGATGAAATCTTCAGCCTTATATAATAAACCAACGCTGGAAAATAATCAGATCAGCCAACAGGAAAACTGACACAGAAGAGAATCTTAGCCTTATTTGTCCTGCTGTTGCCTGTAGTAACAGAAGGCAAGCAGAGTGATGGAACAAAAGAGAAACTGAGGCACAGAGTGAGAAAGCAAAGACGGGAAAGCAGAGAGGGGCGGTGGCAATTCAGGAAGGCAAGAATGACGGCCACGCATTTCATTTAGCCATTTCCCTTGAGAATTTTAAATTTCACCATCAGATCTGCAGTCCCCACGTGTTTTTCAACTAAGTCAATAATTTCTTTACTTAACATCATTAAAAATATAACAAAATAACCAGAAAGACTGTGCCTAAGCAAAAGATATGTAGCAGAGATGGTGCCCTCGCCTCCCCTAAGCATTGCACATCGTTCTCGGACGGCATTTAAAGAGAGAATGCGATGAAGCCACTCTCCTATTTAACTTTGTGTCTGCTCATACTCTGAAAAGAGCTGGTACCAGCTTCCCGTGAAAGCAAATCCAGCATTTCCTGATTGGAATATTTCACATGCAGAACATGTAGGTTGAATGTTAACACAGAGCAAGTGCATTGAGACTGTGTTTCTCATCGCTTTGTCCCTCGGTGCTGTCAGAACTGCTGCTGTGGACAAGAATCTGCCCTTCAGTTAGAGTAAGCTGCCACCCCGTAGGCCGTGGCTTGCCTTGGTTATGGCCTCCAGCGGCCTAGCTGGGAGAAAATGTCCACTTTCTCAATCAAATATACCTGAAGCACATAAATATGCTTTAAAGTTCACCAAAACTAGTATTAAACACATTTTTCACCACAGAGGGCCTCGTTCTCGAGCTTTCGTGGACACACCAACCACCTGGGGAGTTTATGGGATGTGCACAGCCCAGAGCCTCACCCTCACCCTCAGATCCTCTGGATCAAAATCACCTGGTGGCATTTTCAACACGCAAACACACTCGGTGATTTTCAGGTAGATCACTGAACATAGGCTTTTATGAAGACAATGCGAATCCCGGTTTTTTTCTTGACCTACAGAAGATTTTCCTCCATACACTTCTCACTTCCCATAACCATTGTAGTTTGTCCTTTGAACAAGAGGTTGCATACATTGATAGATTTATACTGCGTAATTTTAGCAACTGTGGTCCTTATAGACTCTGATACATTCACTCTGATTATGAATTCAAAGATTCAAAATTGAGGATCTTCCTTTTAAAATTCTGAAAGCATGTTTTGTTTACTAAAAATGAAATAAAGTTTTAATAAAGATGCAAAACAGTTTGTTCAGGGTCCACTGTACACTCCTACAAGAGAAGCCCTTTCCTTTTCCTCTTTTTCGTTCTCTTCCTTACTAGATGCCCCTAGAGATTCTGTCTCCATCCCTTGTCCCCCCTTCTTGCTAGAGTCCGATCATCAGTAACAACTACTCACTGATCTCCACATCCCATTCATTCCTCTGTCTCTGTTCCTGTTTCCGCCCCTGAATGTTCCTTTCTCCTCGTACTCATCTGCCTAGAAAACTTCAACACATTTTTCCTGACTCAGATCAAACGCCACGTATGTTGTGAATCCTTTCCTGAGCCTCACAGAGGAGTGGACCTCGTTTGTCCCCGCGCCTCCCCCATGCTGTCCGTGCACATCACCGGGCATATCGACACTGACTCACACCTGTGTGCTCACACCTCTCTCCGCCACCCACGCAGTGCGCCCTTGAGAGAGGATGGTTTCTTATTCACTTCCCAGTCCAGGGTCCAGCCCAGAATAGACAGTCAGTCAACAAGTGTTTATAGATTAAATGTAACTAGTTCTAAACACATGGTCATCTGTAAGCCTGGAGTAAATTGAAGTGTTCCAAATAATAGTTTGAAGAGATATTTTGAATAGTTTGATAGCTTCAATAGTGAAACACCAAAGACCTCATTTGGCCTCAACTTCCCTTATTTGAGAACAGTTCCTTGTTTCCTAATCTACTCCTCATGAGAAAGGACATGAATCTGAGGTAAATAAAAATGCATGTGGAATGGTAGCAAATGGAGAGGCAGCAGCTAGAAATATCTTTAGATTCTCCGAGATGTTTCATTTTGTTTTCTTTCTGCCTAGATAACAAAGTAGTATGTACAGAGCTGTTGCTATTTGGGAGTAAGAAAAGCTATCAACACTAGTCACCATTTCCCAGTCAGTTACAGGACCCCGCCCCCAGAATTCTTCACCATTTCTTAGAGCAAGAAATGATTTTAAAATGAGAGTAATGATCTTTCAAGAGCATGAGTAGATCTCAATGTGACAATCCCGCAGAGCACCTTCCAGGTCATAGGTTCTCGAGATGTTTGTGAAATAAATCTAAAATGCTTATGAAAGTGAAGACATATTTGTTATAGATTAGTACAAGTAAAATACGCTATATAATTTTATATTGCAAAGTAACATGAAAACTATTAACAGAAAAATGTAATCAGTGGAATGATATTTTTAATAGGCTGAAAGAGAAAATAATTGCTAGCCTAGAATTTTATATCCAGTGGAAATATTTTTCAAGAAAAAGAGTAAGATTAAGACATTTCAGAATAGCAAAAACAGAGTTGCCATCAGCAAAATAAGGAGATTTAGGGTATATACTTCACGTGGAAGGAAAGCTATCCCACATGGAAGAGAAGAGAAACAAAAGGAAATGAGGAAGAAAGTGGTAAATATATGGGTAAATCTGAATGAGCCTTGGTTGTATAAAACAAGAATGCCTTGTGAGGTTTTAAAAAACAAACAATGAAATTATAATGACATATGCAAGTACAAAAAGTAATCAGTATGGTTAATGTGTTCTCAGTTCCTTAAGAAAAGGACAAAATTATTAATTTGGGGTTTCAAAAAAAAAAAGAAAATGTAATTGGTAATAAACACTAACCATATGATATAAGATAATGGCATAAGATACAATATCTGTGTACATTTCTAGGTACAACACAAGATGTTTGGTTTATTAGAGTGGTAATAGTATCAATTGAAATAGAATTAAAAAGCACACATACCTTCCACTTCATATTTTAACATGGGGATTGCAAATCAGCAGAAAGGAAAAATGTAGCTATTCATACTGTATGTTTTGACAAGGATAAAACTATTACCACCTTCTTAATTTCAGGATTGGACTTACTACAGCAAAAATGTATGGACCCCATCATCTAATTATCTCAAGATACACTTATACCCTATAACTGCAAAAAAAAAAAAAAAAAAAATACCGCAAGCATCTGAACTAAAGATATGTTTTCTATATAATTTTTTAGTGGTACAGAAAAGTGTCCTGTAACCATCAGTGGAATTCGAAAGTATCTATGCTGAGCAGTCACTGTGGAGCTTAATTTAATCAATACTAATCAACTTAAAGCAAGAAAAAGGTAAAGTTAGTAATTTCATGATGCATAAGGTTAGCATTTTGACATTTTTATTATCATCCTTCTGATGTCATTAAAGGGAACCGATTGGGACAATATTAACATTTAGAATGTGTATGCTATAAATATAGTTAGGATAAAAGATTTTTAATCTTTTTTTCAGTGCTTTCTGATTGTGAGCACTTTGGGAAAATGTCCTATATATGGAAAAAAGAAAGACTTGAAAAGATTAATTCTCTGAATGTGAAATTCATCAATAGTATTTATATTAGAAAATGAAAGTCATAAATCAATAGTTAAAAAACAACTATAGAGCAATAAGCCCAGTGATTAAAAAGATATACGTTCATATCCTTTTACATATGGAGAAGATCTTGTGCCTTCCTCTGGCTTCACCACACACCCAAACTCAGTATCCCATGTTTGTTGTTGCTCTGACCAGGGTGCAGGGCTGGCTCAAACAGCGGGTTTCCGGGGATCTGAGGCCTGCGTCCCATCCTCTGGGTGGCCCTCTTTAGGACGGAATAACACAGAAGGACAAAGACAAAGGAAAAGACTGTTTCTGAGAAGAAAAAGATCAAACAATATGAATATTCGTACCAAAAGTACACCAGAGTCGGTACACCCAAGACTAGTCACATGAACACTTTTCTCTCCTTAATCAAAATTTCAGAGATGAAAACAAGACAAACAGTGACTTTTGTTGTCGGCTCTACAAGATTCCGCAGGGAGAGGCTGGGAAATTCTCTCCATGCCTTTCTCACTTGCCTTTTCACCAAGTACACCACTTGAAGTTCTACGTGTATGCCTCAGTACATAGCATTTGTTTGTTCATGCCATCCCAGTGGCCTGTCACTTCCTGATACCGATGTTATCTGCTGCCAAGCTAAGTGTCCAGGTTAGGACTGAATGAAAATATGTAACACATATGTCTACGTGGGCTTGGAACTCAGTGAATGTCCCATTCCCATTTCATGTGATTTGTCTTGACAACCAACTGGATTCCAGTGCTTCTATTATCTCAGTCACTCCAAATAACCTTAAAAACACAGCTTTTATTTGCAAGTTTCTACAAGCCTTGATAATGGAGTTCACGGGAGCTCTGGATTCAAACTGATGTTCATTCGAGGGCTGCTTCTTGTAGGTTTTCACTGTTATTTGGTTTTATTTTAATACGAAGGGGGAGGCAGAGCAGGAGAAGGAGAAAGATCAAGTGGGAGGAATTCAGAATAGGAGAATCAGCGATGTTACGTTGTTGAGGTCCGGAGTAGTCAAATCATGATTTATTGCTTCACTTCTACTATTTTATGCCCATGGTTATATGTATGTTAGCAATGCAGTATAGATTTCACTAAGGATTATTTGGTTAGTAATTTGAGCTCTATGGAGAATTATTTGTCTAAAATAACATTACAACAATTAGTAAAATATTTAGAAATATTTTTAAGTTTGTTCAATCATTTTTGCTGTGAAATAGATAGCCCCTATGGCTAATCTCCTCCCCCAAATTGGTACCTTTGTTTGTTTATTTTTAAATTACAAATATAAATATCTGTCAGTAAGTACGAAAAGCAGCAAATCCATCAAATCAGGTTGAAGCACAATAGCCTCAAACAGCTTTATAATCAAAACGGAATGTGATCCCACTTTTGATCCAGAATAAATTATGTGCAGGCAGGCACATCATGAGCTCCAAGAACGCATTCCTGAGGCAGAGCTAAACTTTGAAAGACATTTAGTACAAGATAACACTTAAAATGATCAGTGATCTTATGGTACTCCAAGGTTACAAAGAATGTATATTCTTTAAGGAAATTGGTCTTCCTATTTATATGACAGTAAATTTAGGCTTAGATTCAAAATCTGTCGGCAGCTTCTGATGCCAAAGAGTGTTTGGCAATCCATGAGCTTGATAGTTCCAAGTGTACTGTAATACACTATAATAGTGTATTTCAGCCTAGCCCAAACCAAAAATTTCCCATGTAAACTTAAATTTATGTTCTTTGTCCTGATCTCATCTTTAGAGAGCAATTATCTTTGAGCAAGAATTAATATGTCCACTTTGTAAAAGACATTCATACATGATAAAATATAGCCTTTCACAGAAATTAGACACAACATTTAACGTATCTCCCTGACAGAGAGATATTCTCTTTTTTTTCTTTTTTTTTTTTTGAGACAGAGTCTCACTCTGTTGCCCAGGCTAGAGTGAGTGCCATGGTGTCAGCCTAGCTCACAGCAACCTCAAACTCCTGGGCTCAAGCAATCCTCCTGCCTCAGCCTCCTGAGTAGCTGGGACTACAGGCATGCACCACCATGCCCAGCTAATTTTTTCTATATATATATTTTAGTTGGCCAGATAATTTCTTTCTATTTTTAGTAGAGACAGGGTCTCGCTCTTGCTCAGGCTGGTCTCGAACTCCTGACCTCAAGTGATCCACCCGCCTCCGCCTCCCAGAGTGCTAGGATTACAGGCGTGAGCCACGGCGCCTGGCCCAGAGAGATATTCTTATCCGTGTCTTACATGATACAATCTTGAACCAATTTCCTAATAGGACTTGGATTAAAGGAAAGGGTGATCAGAAGTCAATAACCTTGAGGTGTTGGAAACACCAACCTATTTAAGATATTGGCAAGTAGTTGATGAGAGCAAAGATTCATTCTTTATTAAAAATAAAAATCTTTCATTTAGTAAAGTAGGCTTTTAATTTAGAGATGAATAAGGACATATTCAAATATGAGAGATAGTTATTTGATGTTTCAAGGTAATTTATTTTCTGAAAATTAACATGAATTAAATTCCATAAAAATGTACTAAGCAATGCCTTTCAGTTGGTCACCATGCTGGGGTTAGGAGTATACCAACATGAACAAAACAAGTGTCTCTCAAATTTCCTTCATTTAAAGGAAATTGTTTTTTCTTTTTTGTTTTTTAATCCTTTGGTCTATGACCTTTTTTTTAGAAGCTCAATAGGGTCTTAAATGATCTATCATCTTTTCAACAAACACAAAAGTTCAGATCTTTCTTTGATGCCATTCAAAATTTCAAAATAAATCACATTTTATCAGTTCAACACACACTGTTTTAGATTTTGAAAAAAATCTAAATAAATTTTATTGAGGTATAAGTTATGTACATTAAACTTCACACACAACTGTAGTTTGATAACTTTTCACAAATAACCACATAACCACTCTCCCATTCAAGATACAGAACATTTCCATCATCACCGAAAGTCCTCCTGATATTCCTGTGTAATCAACCTACTCCATCCCCTGCCCCAGGAAACCACTAATCTGGTTTGTCTGCACAGATTAGTTTAGCCGGTTATAAACTATCATATACCATCATGCAGTGTATAACATCATTTTGGTCAATGAGAGATTGCATAAAGGACTGTGGTTGCATAAAGGACAGTAGTCCCATAAGATTATTATACTGTATTTTTACTATACCTTTTCTATGTTTAGATATGTTTAGATATACAAATATACCCTTCTGTTACAATTGCCTACAGTATTGAGTACTATCACATGCTGTGCAGGTTTATAGGCTAGGAGCAATGGGCTATACCATGTAGCGTAGGCATGCAGTAGGCTGTACCATCTAGGTTTGTGTATGTACACTCTATGATGTTCACAGGATGACTAAATCACCTAATGACACATTTCTCAGAATGTATCCCCCATCATTAAGAGAAGCATGACTATAAATGGAATCATGGAATATGTACACTTTTTATTCAGGCTCATTTATTCAACAGAATGTTTTTGAAAACAACCATGTTGTGTTTTTTCCATTTTATTGCTAAATAGTGTTCCCTTGTGTGGACATACCACAATTTGTTTATCCATTCATCTATTGGTGGATAATTGAGATGTTTCCAATTTTAGGCTACCATGAATAAAGCTGTCATGAATGTACCTGTAAAAGTCTTTTAAAATTATTGTTGTTGTTGGATTTAAGCTTGTTCCTATTTGTTTTATCTTATATTTGGGTTCCTTTTGGCTTTTGTTTTAAGTTACTTGTATAGTTTTAGTGTCCATTATATTTTTTCTACTGGTTTCTTAGCTACATCTCTTTTTATTGTATTGTTAGTTGTTGCTCTAGGGCTAACAGTATGAATTGTTTTAATTCTTGCTCTACAATTAACAATATTAGTTTTATCAATCTAATTAGAGTCAATATTAGGCCTCTTCATACCTCACACATTGAATTTTATTTATTACTTTATGTTTAGACTGTTCTAAGTTTAAATAGTCATAAAGTTTACTAAACATTTATGGTAGATGACATAATATTCTGGGTCATTTGAAAGTATATATTCACTCATAACACATCACTATTCATTCAGATCAAAACATTTTCCACCTAAAAAATCTTCAATGATTTCCTACTACATGGAAAATAAAGTACAAACTCCTTGGTATTCATAATACAAGACTTGCCTCTATCCTACTTATGAAACTTTCTTTTATTTCTTTTTATCTTAACTTTAGTTCCAAATTGACGTTCTCTTTGTTTCTTATAGACACACTTAGTTTTCCAACCCACTGCTTTTGTTGAACCATGTGTCTTTAACATGGCCATTCCTGCTTCTTCATTGTCACTCATAACAGACAGCACAAACTTCCTACTTCCCCCTTCCTGCTTCATACTCCACAAATGTAATTATCTTAAACAGTATAATTCTATTTACTTGCTGCTACTCTTTGTTCAGCTCTTTATTTTTCACTTTTACATGTGTCATAAATCTGAATTAGAATGTTATTTCTTTCAATTTAAAGTAAATTATGGGAAGAAAAAACATAATCATCTATATTTACCCACTAATTTATCATTTTCAGTTCTCTTTTGTGCTCTTTGTAGATTTGAGTTTCCAGCTGTTATCATTTTCTTTTGACCTAAAGGTCATCTTTTGACATTTCTTATAGTTCAGGTCTCTGGGTGGTGAATTCTATCCTTTTATAGATCTACCTAAAAATGATTTTATTTCACCATTGTTTTTGAAGAAGATTTTCATTGGATATGAAATTTTGAGTGATTTTTTTTCTTTTTCTTTTTTTCTTTTTAGAATTTTAAATGTGTCATTCCATTGTCTTTTGGCTGACATTGTTTTCAATGACAAATCAGCAATCTTTATTATTCAAATTCCCTTGTACACCATTTTCCTTTTTCTGTGGCTACTGTCAAGATTTTTTCTTTCTCTATATTTTCAGAAATCTGACTATAATATTCTTAGCCATGGTTCTCTGACATTTATCCTGCTTGTGCTTTGCTGAGCACAAGCTGGAATTGTAAGTTGGTGTTTTTCTCAAATTTGAAAAGTTCTTGGGCTATTATTTCTTCAAATATATATTTCTTTCACTCTCATTCTCTTTCATTTCTTAAATCCATCAGATAACATATTAGAAGTATATGGAAAGAAGAGAAAACACTTCAGAATAGAAGGATGTAAAAAAAATTAAGGAAATAGAATTTGAGATAGGCCCTAAAGTAGTTATTTTTTTTAATGGATAAATGAGTAAGAAATGGACATGTCCACATTAAAGACACATGTATAAACAAAAGCAACAGGTTGTAAAACTAAGGATGTCTACAAGAAAAAATGAGAACCTCAATTTTGAGTTTAAGGTAAGCTAAGAAGAAAAAAAGAAAGTTTTATAAGTAGGATAGAGGCAAGTCTTGAATTATGAGTACCAAGGAGTTTGTACTTTATTCTTCAGATAGTAGGAAATCATTGAAGATTTTTTAAGTGGAAAATGTTTTGATCTGACTAGTAATGTTATGAGTGACTATATACCTTCAAATGACTCAGAATATTACCTAATCTACCATAAATACTGAATACATTCTATGACTATTTAATCTTAGAACAGTCTAAACGTAGTACATTTTGCAGCTATTAGTAATTATTAATTTTTCCTTAAAATATTATACATCAAAGGAAATTCCAGCTCATTCAAAACAAAATTAAAACCCAAAAGGAAAGGATATAAACAAAAATTTACTCAGTTTTAAACTTACCCATTGTTCTAATGTAAAAATTTAGGTAGATTATTATTTCTTTGCTATAGATCAAATTCAAGAGCTGATGATGTGTGCAAAGTGATCTTCCTTCAGAGGAAAGACCCAGTGGTTAAAACAGGAAAGCTGACCTCCAATCTGGTCTCCGCCTTTAATGAGTATGTCTCAGTATTTTATATGTAAATTAAGGTGTTGTACTATATTTTGTTAAGGTCCCTTGTAGCTCTAAAATTCTGTAGTTTTACAAAAGTACTTGCTAATGTCTTGGCAGAAGTTTCCAAGTCATTTTCTCTTACCACTAAAAAGTGATATGGGCTAGAAAGAATCTCTTGCCACCTAACAGTATTCATATTCTCTTTTTAAAATTCACTTGAATTCAACAAAATTTTATTAAGCAACTACTATGTGTAAAGCACTATATTGGGCACTTGAGAAGTATGGTTGATTAAGACAGAAAAGATCTCTACCTTCAAGAGATTTGTGAGCTTTAGTCTCTATAAATCAGAATGTAAGGAAATCACTGGAGTAGCTACAACAAACTTTATGTCACAAACTTGTCCTCTGAAGAGCAGGCCAACCAGAAATGCAAATGAAAGAATCTCAGCACTGTAGACTATTGCACCTTCCAGCTGTGTTAGAGCACTGTTCCCATGGTGAGCCAGCAGTGCTGCTCTTCCTGAAAATCTCAGAGAAGCAACCACAGTCTTCAAATACGTGTTGTTTCCAAGAATGCCTATCTCCATTAATGGGAAAGAAAAGAAAATATAAAGGAAGAATTCTGATGACTAAGTCTCTAATTTGAAGGTTCACAGAGATTCAAGTTTAAAACAGTAGGAACTTTCATAATTAATTGCCTCTTTATGAATCACATTATTCCTCTCTTCTCCCACTCCACCCCACACTCTTCACAAGGAGAGCAATAGTGAGCTGTTTATGTACCAGAAAAGCAACGTTTAAAATCATTTGAACCATAGAATCCTGTATGTAAAATTATTAAAGACAATCAGTTCTTTATGAAGAAAGACATTATAAAATTGACAGGCAATTCAAGAAATAGAAATAAACAGTGAAATCATTTTTTGCCAGTAAAACACAACCAACACTCAAAAATGAAAATACTCAGTCTCCACATGGATGTACCCTAGGGG
Organism: Eulemur rufifrons; assembly: GCF_041146395.1. Classification (NCBI taxonomy): domain Eukaryota; kingdom Metazoa; phylum Chordata; class Mammalia; order Primates; family Lemuridae; genus Eulemur; species Eulemur rufifrons. The sequence goes on along the minus strand of NC_091000.1, from coordinate 6,878,962 downwards.
ACTCTCTCATATATGCTATAGAGATATAATTTGATACAAAACTTTGGGAAACCAATTTAATGATGTTTATCAAAAGATAGAAATATTCATGCTGTGAATGTCTAATTTTTTATTGTGGTAAAAACACATAACGTGAGCTGTACCTTCTTTTTTTTTTTTAATTTTTTTTTTTTTTTTTGAGACAGTCTCACTCTGTTGCTCAGGCTAGAGTGAGTGCCGTGGCGTCAGCCTAGCTCACAGCAACCTCAAACTCCTTAGCTCAAGGGATCCTCCTGTCTCAGCCTCCCGAGTAGTTGGGACTACAGGCATGCACCACCGTGCCCGGCTAATTTTTTCTATATATATTTTTAGCTGTCCATATAATTTCTTTCTATTTTTAGTAGAGATGGGGTCTCGCTCTTGCTCAGGCTGGTCTCAAACTCCTGAGCTCAAACGATCCGCCCACCTCGGCCTCCCAGAGTGCTAGGATTATAGGTGTGAGCCACCGCGCCCGGCCAGCTGTACCTTCTTACCAAAATTTTTAAGCATATAGTACGGTATTGTTAAGTATAGCACAATGTTTTACAGCAGACCTCTAGAGTGTTTTTAATCTTGCATGACTGACTTTATATCCATTGAACAGCAATATCCCATTTCCAGCTCTCACAACCACCTGGCAAAATCATTCTATTTTCTGCTTTGATGGGTTTGAAGATACCTCATATAAGTAGAATCATGCAGTACTTTTCCTTCCATGCCTGACATTTCACTTAGAATAATGTCTCCAAGGTTCATCCATGCCATAGTTTATGAGACGATTTCCTTCTTTGTTGCAGCTTAATAATACTCATTGTATGTATGTATCATTTCCTTTGTCCATTCACCTGTTGATGGGCCTTTAGATTGTTTCCACCTCTTGGCAACTGTGAATAAAGCAGTAATGAATATGGGAGTGCAATATTTCTTTGAGATCCTGGTTTCAATTCTTTTGGGACAAATACCTTAAAATTGGATTGTTGGATCACACAGTAGTTCTATTTTTATCTTTTGAGAAACCTCCATGTTGTTTTTCATAGTGGCTGCACCATTTTACATTTCTACCAACGGTGCAGAAGTGTTACAATTTCTCCACATCATCATCACCAACACTTTTTATTTTCTGTTTCTTTCTTTTTTCTTAATAATGGCCATCCTAACCAGTGTGAGGCAATATATCATTGTGGTTTTGATTTGCATTTCCCTGATAATTAGCAATGTTGGGGATCTTTTCATATACTTGAGCATTTGTATGTCATCCTTGGAGAAATATCTATTCAAGTCCTTTGCCATTTTAAATTAGATTATTCATTTTGTTTGCCGTTGAGTTGTATAAGTTCCTTACATATTTTGGATATTAACCCCTTATCAGATATATGTTTTACAAAATTTTTCTCCCATTCAGTAGGTTCTCTTTTCACTCTGTTGGTTGCCTTTTCGTTCCTTTGATGTGTACAAGCTTTTTAGTTTGATGTAGTCCCACTTGTCTGTTTTTACAGCATCTCTATGGGAAGAAGGAGGATCTAGGGCTTCCTGTTCAGTTATCTTTCTGATATCCTGAGGAGATCTCATTTTTATTAGTCAGCAACATCTCAAGCTTGCAATAGTATTCAAAGTGAAACTAGCTTAAGCTGAACTAACTTAATAACTAGTGAAAATACCTGAAAATTAGTGGCACAGAGTACATTTCAAGAAGAAAAAGCTTAAATGATGTAGATCATTCAGGCAAATTCCCTCAGACAATGAACAAATGACATGCCAGCTTAGCACCTGCACAAAAAGCCTAGCCAAAAAGTCCTGGAAAGACTGAGTGTTTTGGGTCATGGGCCTTTATCTGAACCAGCGATAGTGTCTAGGAAAATGAGATAGTACTCTGAAGACTGTGCCCATGTGTGCTCAACGGCCTGGCTCATATTGATTTCAACGAGGTAATAGAATGAATTTGCCTCAGGAAATGGGTTTCAGTTTCTATGACGTTGTAGGATCTGTAGACAGTAAAACAATAGGTTTTCTCTCTATATACTGCCCATCAAGAAAAATTTTATGAAACAAAGCTATGTAGGGCATCATTATTTATAATGGCTAAAACCTGAAAACACACACACAAAAATATACAATCATAAGGGAATGGTTGATAAATGATGACACATTTTCATATGATGAACTATTCTGAAATTATTAAATTTTATATATGAATAGTTTTATTAACATAAAAAATTTGTTATATGTTAAATGACTAAATAAGAATACAAGTCTATAAGACTCTATTGATCTGACCATAACTATACAAAAGGTTGTAAAACACATAGAAATATTACAATGCAAGGAGTAGAGGTATTTGGATGGTAAAATAAATTTTTCTTTTCTTTTTTGTATTTTTAAATTTTTGTATAATGAGTAGGGATTTTATATTTTGAAAATAACCACCATTTTACTTGAAGTAGAGATGAAAAATTTCTTATGTGTACCAACATTTATATTTGGGATAGGTCTTACAATTAGGAAACCAGAAGCACAAGAGAAATTATAGGTGTAGTAGTTATTTACGAGCAGAGCCTTTAATGGAAAAATTGTGCTTTAACCAAGTAAGTGGAGTTTCATTTATTTTAAGGGACTTGGAACAGTTCAGGTACATGACACTGAGGTGCCCTTCTTAATTTTCTCTATAAGTCGTGCAGGGCACATTGGCACCTTGCTTAAGAAACCGAGGTGTGTTCACTGTAAAACAGCCTACAGTCAAGTTTTAATAAAGCTAGAAAATGATGCTTTTGTTCATTAACTCAACAGGGATCACATTTGGCCTAAAACTTCAATAAAACTAAGAAACAAATGAGACTGTGCAATAAAACCACATGGATACTAGAGAGGTATCCGTCGATTATGTGATACTAAATAAAGTAGGGTTTCTTTTAACTGCAGCTGTTTCTAAGAAAAGTTAGAATTGATGATTCTCAGGGTATGAGAGACCTATAATAATTTCAGGAAACTCTGTCCATCTGGATTCATGCTGTAACTGTCCTTGCTATTTTAATTAAAACATCTTATGTTGATTTGTTGTTTACTTATTATAACTAGCAAGTATATCTCAGATTTAATTTTTAACATTTTAATTTCACCACTGTGAACATATTGCCTCCTACGTTTCCTCTCTGCTTTCCAGAAGGCACACCGCTGGTAGCAGGCCAGGGGCTTCCTTGCACAGTATCAATGAAGTATTAAAGAGGCAAATAATTATCAAATTAATAATCAAAACGCAAACTAATTTGGCAAAGGAGTAGAACTCGCAATTTTAAAATCCTAACTTAGAATGATTATTAAATTACAAATTCATTTCCATGAGCGTTTTCTAATCACCTGCTATGTCCATGCTGGCTATGATGACCGAGTTCAAAGAATTACACGTGGCTCCTGCTCTTAGGGAGCTTACAACATTGTTGCAGAAATGGACATATAAGCCACTGTAAGAGTAAAGAATTATGAGGACAATATGAGAAAAATTTGCTAATCGAGCAGAAAAGAAAGAAATTTTAGCTCATATTTGCAGCATAAACAGCTTAGAGAATTTCAGGCTGAGGAGGGATTTTCTTTTTTTCCCCCAAATCGTCATGGGTTTATGACAGTGTCCTTAGGGACAGTGAAGGGTCCAAGAGTCCAGGGTGTGCCTGCAGCCTGTGTGTGAGGAGGAAGAAAACAAGTTGTGAGCAGATCGTTGAAAGCCCCAGATGCCAAGCTGGGGACTGAACACGACTTTGGAGACTAGGGAGCCGCCGGAGTCTGAAAGCAGCGGAGTGTGGCGTGAATAGATCGGGACTCTCACAAGATGAAGCTTGCGACAACATGAATGATGGATTTAAAGGGTGAGAAACTATAAACAAAGAGACAAGTCAGATGCAATAATCCAAAGGGGAAAAGAAAAGGCAATAAACCAAAGCAATGGCAACAGATATAAAAGAAGGGCGATGGAAAGGCAGTGCAGAGTCAGAGCCGATACAGTAACAGCAGCTGAGTGTGTATGGCCTGATCTCTCTGTGGCCGTCACAGGACCCCACGCACATTCATCTCATTGAATCTTCCTAACAGCGCTGTGAGGCATGTTCTGTTTACTACGCCTGTTTCACAGAGGAGAAAATGGAAGATTAGAGAAGTTAAGTGGCTTGCTGAAGATCACATAGCTGGTAATTGTAGACCTGGGACTAAACCCAGGCCCACCCGATTCCAGAGCATGGCAAATCTCTAAGATAAACAGCCTCCAACTTGCCTGTACGACCATACTACTTCTGGCCCGAGTGACTTGAGGAATGAGGACCTGATTTCCTTTACAGGAAAGGAATATATGAAGGAAAGCATGTTCTAGGCAATAATAATAATAATGTTGAACATATTTACTTTGAATATTTAAAATATATATATATATGTTCAGTAAGAAGTTGGAAGTTTAGTTTAGGGCTAAAAGATAGCCCACTGAGCCACTCTCTTGGAGATTGTTGTAGAAATCACTGCAAGAAGTCTGACTAGATGCCGACACAGCCGGGGGCAGATGCCTAAGGAATTATTTTGTTCAAGGGACGCACAAAGGACGACGTCCCTGAGAATGCAGGATGAAGGAAGCCAAGGGAGAAGAGAGTTTTGAAAAACAAGATTTTGGAAAAAAAATTTCAAAAAGCATAGTGTCAGATATCAAAGAGAGCTCACATTGGAGGAGACCTGAGAAATGCGTGCTGGACTTGGCATCCAGGAGTCGTCGCTGCCATTTGGGAAGGATGGTGCCGGAAGGGCAGGTGCTCGGAAACCAGATCGCTGTGATGCGCACCTAGCGGCCAGGGGAGGGGGAAGAGTAGATTTCTTAGACAAAATTGATTCTTTCCTGGTGAATGTGTTTATCTCTTCCGCAGATTCCACAGTGGAAATATTATAGTGGTACAAAGCAACAGCTACACCTTCACGAGAATACTCAACATCGTCCTAGGGTGAAAGACGCTTTGCTCTTTGGTGTCCGTTCTAAGCCTGCGAGAGCCTCTCCATCACATCCTTAAAGGGGAAGCTTTCTTCTCACGCCTGATGTTTTCCTCCTACACAGTGTATTCAATTAGCATCACCGACTCCTAGCTTATTTCTGCCCCTTTACTAAATCAAACGCAGTCTAAGTGAAGTGTCCTATCTAGCTGGGAAGTCTGGGAACATGAATCAGGCGTGCTCAGCTCGGCAGCTTTCCCCTGATCTCGCTGGGGCCCGGCCTGTGGGCAGAGGGCACCGTCACAACCGCCTTCTCCAGGCGCATCTCCCATCACTACGGGGCCTGCAGTTTTGAGGGACAACCTTAAAGACACCAACATTTGGTGTATTTGGCTGGAAACATTGAGACATGCCATGCAAAGAGCAAAGCTGAGAAGAAAAAGAAATCGAATGCATGGAGAGACTTATAATTGGGAGTAAGACCTACGGTTTGGAGTCTTCACTGTGTTTCGCAGCAGACTATTTTGAGGTTTGCAATAGCTTATATTGAATCAGCTTTTAAATGTCGTGGCAAGGGCCAGCACCTTTAAGACTTAGAGCACATGGTATCGTGATCTGGGTCTGGTCTGTGAATGCAGATTGTATGTGAATTTCTCTATGGGAAGGCAACTTTCTATGGTAGTAAGTCTAGAAGGTCCTTGACAAAATGCTCGAGGCAGTGAGAGGCTTCAGCAGGCACAGGCAGCTCCGAGCTTGTTGCTTCTTGACCCTGAAATACACTTGCATATGTTACGTGGACAGCAAAGATCGTAACAGCTGTTGGTGGCTGCAGAGGTCTTAGTGGTCAAGGGCACCTGAGGCAAGAATTCAGTTATAAAGGGAACTGGAGTTTTTCTGCAAATTTATAGACCTTGATATAGTTGCATTTAAACTACAAGGCCGCTGAGTTTCACGTGGGCTACGGAGCACTCCTGACATTCTATCTTTAAATTGTTAGTACCAGGCTTTGGTAGGCAGCAATGGATCAAAAATTAACTGTGCCAAATTATTCTTTGTACTCAGGGCCAAGGAAAGGATTGTGAATTTATGAAGCTCGTTCACAGATTCAAGTGGAAACTGCTCAAAGAAATACTGAATGTGTTTCAAGGCGATATAGTTACTGCGGGGGGGGGGGGTGTTCATTGGTTTCCTTTATGGTGAGGGAAACTGACTAGAAACTTATGAAACCCACAAGCACAGGAAAGACAGTGTCCTGAGGAACCCGTGGAAGAGACTGGGCCTCACCGTGGCCCAAGGGGCACTGACTCTGGAAGCATCTACACTAGTTTCATCTTAGGAATATGTTGAAAATGGGATATGTATTTTCCTTGTTTATGTAACAACACATAACATGAGAAAAGGTATGATTAATAATAATTAATTAAGGTATGATTAAAAGGTATGGTTATTAGTCAATATCCATATCTATCCTAGGCTCAAAAAATGGAGTTTTGGAGCCAGACAGATGTGGCTTCTAATCCCAGGTCTGGCAAGTCCCTTAACCTCATCGAGGGCTGTTTCTTCATCTTCATCTGTGTAATGAGGAGGGGCAGCTGCTCAGGAGGGTTAATGTGTGGACACATGATGCATCGCAAAGTCAAGTACAGTGTCTGACGTCAGGCGGCCCCCGTTACGTGGGAGCTGTTGTTAATATATCCTACAGTCTGTTTTGTTTTATTGTATAGTAATTCATCAGGTGCAAAATCTCACACTATATTTCACCCAGAGGATTTTTACATCATAAAGGAATTTCCTTAAGATATTTTTATTCCCAAGAACAATTTTTCTGTCACGCTTACAATTAGTGAGCAGGTTACTTTAGGCAAGTGCCAGGTCAACTTCTCTCCTACTTTAAATTCGTGATGTGCCATTTTAAGGTAATTCAAACATTTTGTCAGCCTTCACTCCTTAATTTGTATGAATTTTGGATCTAGGGACAAAGTGAGGTCAAGGAATAAAAGTCCCTGTGGATACTGCTGTAGCAAATCTTGTAATACTCTTAATATTAGATTTGCTTGCAGAATATCCATGGTACAATTTAATGAATTCTAGTTTTGCTCCCTTAGAAAAAAGTTTCTTATATCAGCCCTTAAGGAATTTTTTTGGATACTCTTTCTTGGTTAAATTATCCCATTAACTGAACTGTCCACTGCTGAGAGACCCAGTTTAGAAAATAGAACTTTAATAACTTCAAATGTCTATAATTGATCTTTCTCCCAGCACTTAGATCTACCACTGTCAGGCTGTAAAAGAATCCTTACCCCATATCTTGCGCCCAGGGGGACTCTTTTAGGCTCAACTTTCCAAACTGGTTCACAGATACTCTGTAAGAAACTCCGCTCGGGTTCCTGTGTTTGCACTGTCTGATTTTATAGACTTAAACTTTCAGATAGTCTTAGCGTCCAGCCTACTCTTCTGTCAGATCTCCATTTCCCTTTGCTCTGGGTCCCCAATCCTCAGGCGACACAAATCACTCCCAAGGCTAGTTACAGAGTTAGTTCTCCAGGACGACATTCGATGTGGACGGAGAATTGCAGGTAGAAATCACATAAGCAATTACTGAATGAAAGAAACTTGTATTTCTATCAACTTAATTTCGAGGTAATGCCATTAAAATGACAATAGTATTCAAACATAGATTCTATTTTAATGGAGTAGTTTGTGTTATGTTCTTTTAATTTCCAAAACTATTATTACATGGAATATAACAATAATTAAATTTACAGTTTTAGGAAATGAACATTCCCTTTTAAAAGCAAGAAAATCAAGCAAAACATTAAGCATTAAACAGAATATTTAAAAGAAAACATATCTTAGTACTATAATCTTAACCCGTTTCTTAAACTCTTTTCCCTATAACATATAACAGATTTAATAGTTCCCTGGAAAAATTAACAGAATCTTTTCAAACACTGAGAACAACTCATTGTCAGAGATTAACGAACTCATTGGTGAGAACAGGTTATGCAATTATGCCTAATGTTTACAGGAAACATTTATTTACAGAGCTGCGAATACTGAAACCTTGGTTTAAATTTCATTTAATAGCTAGAATAAAATATAGTCATGAATACTAAGGACATGCCAATCTTCCAAGTTCTGTTTTTTGTTGGTTTTTTAGACATACCTCGTGATTCAAAGAATAGGAATAGTAGATTGTAAAGGGTGCTTAAGAGTGGGGGAGAGTCCTAGGCCAAGTCTTACCTTCTATTTACTAACCGTGTGACCACAAGCAGACTACAACTTCTCGGTTTTCTCATTACTAAAAGGGAATTAAAAATAATTTCTACCTCATTGAATTGCTACGAAAATTAAATGAAAAAATGTCTAGCATAACTAGCACAGTAGCTGGACTGTAGTAGGTGCTCAGTAAACATTAGCTGTTATCAGAGAAAGAGAATGAACACTTATTTAGTAAGTTTCTGATGTAGACACTGGACAAGAGGATTTATAAACTAAGTTAGTTGTGTATTGGCTATATTATAACAGTTTAATATCCATTGAACACAGTTATTCTACAAGCTCAAACATGTAGATGGAATTCTTCCTGACATTTCATTTACTCTTACATTTCTTGGGCTACACAGCAGGTTTTTAATCTCAGACAGATTTTCATTCCTCAATCATCTTAAAATATTTGCTGAAAGTAGTATTAAAAGCAACTAATGTAGCAACACTAACATGCTTTAGATCCAGGTTTTCATTACACATAGGATGGAAACAATTTTTTCGATCAGGGCATGTTCAACCTAAGGTAAATTTGGAAGCATGTTGATTTATTTTGGCGCTCTCTTAACAGCTTTCTTGATAACAAATTAAATCTGCGTTCAACTTTTAAATTTAATCAGAGGCACAGTCATTTTTCCACTAGTACTTTAATTTTTTCTTAATTTTTTACTGTTTTTACTGCAGAAGATTTTAGGTTTCACAGGAAAAAACAATTTTTTGCTTCCATTTCAACCAACTACTCTTTCTTCCCTATGGATTAGACATCTCATTGTAATTTCAGTATTTCACTTATCTTCATACAGGAATCCTTTAACTTCATAATAGGAGTCCTTTGTATGTATTTTCCTTTTAATTGTAAATATAGAAAATCCATCACTCTGGTCACTGCTCCCAGAAGATTCATTCACTAGTCTTTTCTCTCAATTAATTCCAAATAAGAATTACTTTGTGAAGTATTGTCACTGTCGTTTTAATCTTCTATCCTGTACACATGGATCCTCTTAGATTCCCTCCTTATGTTCTTCTTCAGCCTCCCAGTGGAAAACAGTTGGTATTGCTTTGTATTTCTGGAGTACTTTATGTAAATCTCTGATTATGTTCCTGATACATATGACCTGTTATACTTGGTTAGATTCAAATTTACCTACCCATCAGATTATAATCCTCTTAAGTGTATGGGTGTTTTTAGAATCATTTTTAAATTTCTGCCATAGGTCCTAGCAAATACTTCAGACATAGTAGGTGCATATTTAAGATATTAACTGCCATGTGAATTGTATTTAACTCACACTAGTTTTGAGCTCGTGAAGCATATGTAACTCACACGTCTCTTCACCTTGGGAGCTACGAGAACTATTTTTCAAGTTGCATATAACTCATGCACAGAAAACAATAAAAAATAACAAATTTTTCATTACATTAGAAAGTATCATTTTGTTTTCAAAGTTGTTATTCTATTTTCATAATAAAACAACGTGGCCCGGAAGAAATTTTTTTTTTCTAGTGTGGCAGTCAATGTGTTAATGTTCACTGAATTGCATAACATCTGTGAGATGATATCAGTGATCCAGCTGCTTATATTTCTTGGCCACATACTATGTGTCAACCACTGTACCACATGTCAGCGTTGCTCCTACAGTGGAGGTATAGGAGTAAGCAGAACAAGCGTGATTACTGACTGACTTCACAGAGGTGAGTGGGCTTCTGCTCTATGCCTGTCTTCATCTAAAATATTATTGCAATTTTGATAAGTACCATAAAATAATTAGAAGAAATTACATCAGGGACTATACAGTCCAATTTTGCTTCTGCCAAAAATGTCCTACTCTATCTCCCAGCCTCCTTTGTAGCGAAGATTGGTCATATGGCACAGTTCAAGACAGAGACACACATTGACGGATGTAAGGGAATGTCTGGGAAAAATTTTTTTCATAAAAGGGGAAGGTATCAATGACACTATTCCTTTACCTTGTCACCAGTCTTGAGCAAAGGTGTGATACTTGGAGCTGCGGCAGACATCTGGCAATGGCAAGGAAAGGAGGCAGACAGCAGGGCAGCCGGTCCTGCCATCGCCGCAGTGCTGAGCCCTTACCCGCGGTCACTCAGCTCCCGACTTTCAGTGATGCCTGAAAACTAACCCTTGTATGTTTATGCTGCTCTTTCTTAAACCTCATCCCCATTTCACATGAAAACATTGTTTTAATCCTTTCTAAAAAAAACAAAGAGTGACTCAGAGAAGCTAATGTGCCAGAGGTCATGCATTTGTTATGTGGTAAAGTGGCAAAGCTTAGTGAGAAATGCAAAGTTTGACTTTTACACAAACCTCTAGTCAAGTATTCTAGATGGTAAGTTAGGCATCCTGGACCCTATGTATACATTTCTACCAGTTGTAACATTTTGTAGGTAGTAGACCTCAAAGTCACTCATCTTACCCGATCGTACCTTTGAATCTTTCATTTGTGATGTTATTACGTTTCATTTCTTTTTTTTTACATTTCATTTCTCAATGATTTTTTGAATAATGTGACTAAGTAATGAGCATTAGAAATGGATTTCTTTCACGTTATGTATTGTTTGTTCTAGTTAAAATAAAGGCCGAGTAGAAACCTGACCCACTAATGGAAAATCATGATGCTTGTTCTGGAAACTTCCATTCAAAATGGCAGAAACCAATGTCTTAAAACAAAGAGTGGATGCACCTCCTGTAGATAAGGCCCAGCTATACAAATTGCTGTGCACTGATTTAGCTACAGCCAAAAGGTTGGTTTTCCCTCTTGAAAATACTGCCCCAAATTCCAGCCATCTGAAAAACAATTAACTTGTCAAGTTTAAGGCTTTTCGTTCATAATTTGGACTGCATCCTGCCATTGATATTTATTTTAATCTCCTATTGATTTCTGTGGGAATTCTTCATGTAGAATGAAGGCAGGATATAGCCCTAAAGGAATTTCTGTAAGAAGGTTCTCACTTTCATCTCTTTGTGTTTCATATTTATTACTTTTAGGTCATGACGTTGTATATCTAAAAATAGCTCTACAGGCTAACTCTGTGATAAAGTCTTCTAATTTTTGCCTTCAAGCTGGAAGGTCAATGAGAACACTAAAGTCCCACAGGGAAGACTATATTATAAATATTTTTTTTCCTTATGTTTTTGGTCCCTTTTCTAAAAAAAGGAAAGGCATTTATGCTACTGAAAAAATGTCTTTTTTATTTCATATTTCCCCAAATGCCTATCTACCAAGAGATTGATTTAAAAAATTCCCATTCAAATCATGTTTAAAATATTTTAAAGCTATCTATATAATATGATATAGTCATCTAAAATTACAGTTACGTTAACTGTGAAATTCTGGATCTTGGAAAATTCTTTGGAATGATATTAAGTTTTAAAGAGGCAAAATAGAAAATTATGTATACAAATATCTACTGGGGAAGAAAAGTCTTGGCTCCATTATTAGAAACTGTGTATGAACAGCATCACTATATATATAACTACCTGAATTAGTTGTAAACATTGTGTGGCAAAAATGGAACTCAGTCTCCAGGATCCTTTTTATTAATAATAAGAGAGTTAATCTGAGGTGTGTGGGTAGCTGACAGCTTTAAAGCCAAGGTCACACTCTTTTCAAGATGGTCTCAGGTGATGGCTGAACAAGGCTGAGATAGAAAAGGCCTCACCGTTTCTTCCCAACTCAGAACCTCTCCACATGTAGACCTTGCCCTGGAGCTCCTCATTGGACCGGCAGAGATTTTGTCAGGGCTGTATCATGGCCTGACAGCTCCTGCACAATCCTGCTTCCTCATTTTTTCTTCATAAGAATCTTTTTTGATTTTATCTCTGTCCCAGTATCTGCTTTCCAGAGAACCCAACAGACACCATGAGTCATCCAAGAAAGCAGGCAGTGAAGATGCAGTTTCAGGACTGGACTGCTGACCACCCATCTGGTAGTGAGAACACCAACCCGTGTGGCATGTGAGTCATGACTAGTTCCTGGCACAAGGAAGCAGCCGGAGTGCTAAACATTCACTGGTGGCAATGTGGGAGACTATTCTTATGGAAGGAAATGCCCTGACTGGTGAATCTAAAAAGTATCGGAAATAAAGCCTAGGACAGTGGAACTGGCTTGTTAGTGAGTCACAGCAATGCCCTTCCTAATAAAAACTTAATGGCGTTTAATAAATAATTGAAACCCAAGTGTAAAGACCAGAGTCCCTCCATGGTAGCCTAAAAAAGTCCTTCTCCTCTCCTGGGAAAGCAGAAAAAGCTTAAGTTCACAGAAAGCTTGAGCAATAAGTATGACATTACCATATACCCCTTGTCCCCACCACAACCTCCTCCCCATGTGGCCCCCCATTAGAGTGGGAGCATATCGGGTGCAGGAAATAAATGGAGGCATGGGCAAAATCCAGCTTGCAGTGGGACTGCTGGGTCTGTAGACCCACATGATGGTCTTTTCCAAAGTTCCCAAATGTGTAATCATGATTGACTTACTTGAAAATTTGAGCAACCTCAAAATTGGGTTCTAGGCCTGCATGCTAATTGTCCTTACCCAAGTCAAGAGATTAAATAGAACATGTCATATGCCAGAAAAGATGTCAGAGATTAATGGTCCCCTTAAAGATCTAAATAATGTGGTTTTCATTTACATTTCCCCTATGATTAAAGACATTAAGCATTTTTCATATGTTTATTAGCGATTAGTCTATATTCTTTTGAAAAGTTTCTGTTCATGTCTGTTGCCCATTTTTTAATGGAGTTGTTTGTTTTTTTCTTGCTGATTTGTTTGAGTTCTTTGTATATTCTGGTTATTAGCCCTTTACCCTTTTCTCCCATTCTGTAGGTTGTTTATTCACTCTATTGATTGTGTCTTTGGCTGTGTAGAAGTTTTTTAATTTGATCAGGTCCCATTTATTTATTTTTGTTGCTGCTGTGATTGCTTTTGGGGCCTTCTTCACAAATTCCTTGCTTAGGCTGATGTCTATAGGAGTTTCTCCGACCTCTTCTTCTAGAATTCTTATAGTTTCATTCCTTAAGTTTAAGCCTGTTATCCATTGTGAATTAATTTTTGTGAGTGGTGACAGGTGCAAACCCTGTTTCAGTCTTCTACATGTGGCTATCTAATTTTCCCAGCACTATTTATTGAATAAGGATTATTTTCCCCAATGTATGTTTTCATCTGCTTTGTCAAAGATCAGGTGATAATATGAGGATGGTTTTATATCTGGGTTCTTTGTTCTGATGGATTGGTCTAGGTCTCTTGTGCCAGTCCTATGCTGTTTTGGTATAGCCATGATGAGATATTACCTAACTCCAGTGAGAATGGCTTTTATCAAAAAGTCCCCAAACAATAGCTGCTGGCATGGATGCGGACAGAAAGGAACACTTAGACACTGTTGGTGGGATGGTAAACTAGTAAAACCTCTATGGAAAGTAGTACGGTGATACCTCAAAGAAAGTAGACCTACCATTTGATCCAGCAATCCTACTAGTGGGTATTTACCCAAAGGGGAAAAAAAGGCATTCTATAAAAAAGATACTTTCACTCAAATGTTTATAGCAGCAAAATTCATAATTGCAAAGATATGGAAACAACCCAAGTGTCCATCAATACATGAATGGATCAATAAAATGTGGTATAAGTATACCATGGAGTATTACTCAGTCATAAAAAAATTGGTGAATTAATACCTTTTGTAACAACCTGGATGGAACTGGAGACCATCCTTTTAAGTGAAGTATCACAGAATGGAAAAACAAAAGCCACATGTACTCACTACTTATCATAGTGAGTACTATATTGAAACTTATATTAATAGATCAACATTCATGTGCATATATGGTAGTAAAATTCAACAGAATCAAGCAGGTGGGAGGGAAGAGGGGATGGGTAAATTCACACCTAACAGGTACAATGTACACTATCTGGGTGATGGACACACTTATGACTTTTACTCAAACTGTAGAAAATCAATTCAGGTAACCAAAATGTTTGTACCCTCATAATATTCTGAAATAAAAAAAGAAATAAAAGCAAAAATTACCAAAAAAAAAAAAAAAAGAAAAGAAAAGAAATCTAAATCATGGAGAGGTAGGGGCATATATTGTAGCTCCATTTTGTTTGTCAGTCTGGCTCCTGCAGGAAGTGACCGGATCCTGCAGGGTGATTACAGAGGACTCCAAGTAGTGGGCATATCAGCTGCTATGGTGAAGGCAGATCAGTTTGGTGCAGGTACACGGCACTGCAGCCAGTGATTTATCTAATACATACTTTCCTTTCCCAATCAACAAAGACGATCAGAAACCATTGACTTTCACTTGGAAAGGAAATCAACTGCACACTTGCAGTTTGCCCCAGGGCTTTCTTGACTATCTCACTCTGTTATGATATAGTCTGAAGAGATCTGGACTGTCTGGGCATTCCACAAACATCACATGGATCAATTTTATCAATGACATCATGCTAATTTGGCAGGATGGGCAGCAACGCCTTGTTAAGACACTTGTGCTCCAAAAGACAGGGGATAAATTCTGTGAAGATCCAGAGACCTACTACTTCAGTAGAGGTTTTAGGGCTCAGTGGTCAAGGAAGTGCTGGGACATTTCCTTTGTAATAAAAGGCAAATTGTTCATCTTGAATTCCCTACCACAAAGAGGGAAGCACAATTCCTGGTAGGTCTGTTAAGGTTCTGGGGAAAACACATTACATACCTAGGAATACTGCTCTGACCTATCCATGGGGTAAATGTGGCTTAGATCAGAAATATGTTCTGCAAGCATTGGAATAAACAGCTGAAGCATCAGCCAAGAGCAGCACCCTGTGAGGATGGCATCCCATCTTCCAGGGTGCATTATATACCCTGTATTAGAAAACTTTATGTCATGTCGTGGCCCCTAAAATGAAGGATACATCCATTTAGTGCAGTAGAAGCAGGTGTGATTCATCATCATTCTTAATGATCCCTTAGGGGACTTTGTGTTTCCTGTCCCTGCAACTCTGGGCTCTGCAGGGTTACAGGTCCTATTCTTCAAAGGACAGATTCTATTCTTCTAAAGAGAACAATAACCCTGGCATAAGCCCTTCCTATGTGCCAGATGCTATTGTAAGTGCTCTACATGTGCTAACACATTTAATCCCCTAAAAGCATTGTGAAATATTTATTATCATTAACCTCTGGTTAACATGGAAACCAGAACACAGAATTGAAACTTACCCAAGTTCACATTTTTACTAAGTATAAAACTCAACCATGATAAATACCAAAATTTATAACATAGTGAGTCAGATAATATTCAGTTGATATTGGGCAGCTAAGATCTCATGGTCACGTGAGAGCTTTCAGTCATATGTTCACTGTTTGCTAGGGCCAAGTGGCAAGTCAAAAGCTATTTATTTATAGGAGGCATGATTTTCCTACAAAATCATCAGGGCCTCCTCTATTGCTCTCAGCACAGGTTCTATTCAGCATCCACAGGATCCACTGAGCCATAAAGGCTACATCTAAAGGTTGCTAACATTGCAGCCAGCACCAGTTGAAGAACATTCTTCTTCACTGGGTCAAACTGCCAGTTGTTTAGGGCATGTTGTGTATGAGTCAGTTCAACTCACAGATAGGTGATTTCTATGTCTTTCAAAACCAAGGAAGCCATTTTTTTCATTTTCAAAGGGAGATACCTAGGACCATAGCACCTTCATAAGCCTTGTGGAAGTACATGATCCTGCACTTTTGAGGCATTTCTTTTCTAGACCATGGCACTGATGTGTTTTACCAATGTCATTAGGACTCTGCTATGTTTTCAATCTACACTATGTCACTAGTGTAGTGGCCCATATGATGTCCTGAGCATTCATGAAATAGTTATTTGTCCTTGATGAATGGCACAGGACACAGCACTGGAAAATTGATATAACCCAATGGCAAGAGAGTGAAGTTGTCTCCATCACATGAAAAACAAACTTCATATGCTCTTTCCTGCTTTTGGGGATAGAGAAAAGAGCATTTGTCAAATCAATGGGTACTTACCAAGGGCTATATGGATTTCTTCCAAGGAAGTGACCACATCTTATACAGTATTTGCTGTGAATTTCTACCAGACCTGCAAATAAGAACTGGCACCTGTTCTACTGACACTGTTCTGCAACATCAAGAAGGAGAGATCCTCCCTAACTCATTCATTGAATCCAGTATCACCTTGATACCAAAGCTAGGAAAGGATACAACAAAAAATAAAACTACAGACCAATATCCCTTATGAACATAGATGTAAAAATCCTCAACAAAATACTAGCTAACCAAATTCAACAGCACATCAAAAATATAATTCCCCATGATCAAGTGGGTTTCATCCCAGGGTTGTAAGGATGGTTCAATATATGCAAAACAATAAATGTGATTCACCACATAAACAGAAGTAAAAACAAACACTGTATTACCATCCGCATAGATGCAGAAAAGGCATTCAGTAATATCCAGCATCCCTTCATGATAAAAACCCTCAACAAACTAGGCATGGAACAAACATACTTAAAAATTTAAAAAGCCATATATGACAAACCCACAACCAACATCATACTGAATGGGGAAAAGTGGAAAGCATTCCCCATAAGAACCGGAATAAGACAAGGATGCCCACTGTCACACTTCTATTCAACATAGTACTGGAAGTCCTGACCAGAGCAATAAGGCAAGAGAACGAAATATAGGGCATCCAAATTAGGAGGATGTCAAACTATCCCTGTTTGCTGATGTTATGATCTTGTATCTAGAACACCCTAAAGGCTCCACCAAGAGACTCCTAGAATTGTTGAATAAATTCAGCAAAGTCTCAAATTGGTTACAAAATCAATATACATAAATCAGTAACATTTTTATATACAAATAACACCAAGCTGAGAGTCAAATCCAGAACTCAATACTGTGTACAATAGCTGCAAAGAAAATAAAATAACCTCGGAATATTATTAACCAAGGAGGTGAAAGATCTCCACAAGGAGAACTACAAAACACTGATGAAAGAAATCATAGATGACATGAACAAAGGAAAAACATCCTATGCTCATGGACTGGAAGAATCAACATTATTAAGACACCCATACTGCCCAAAGTGATTTATAGATGCAATGCAATTCCCATCAAAATACAAATGTCATTTTTTACAGATCTAGAAAAAACAATCCTAAACTTCATATGGAACCAAAAAAGAGCTCTACTAGCCAAAGCAATCTTAATCAAAAAGAACAAATCTGGAGGCATCATATTACCTGACCTCAAATTATACCACAAGGCCATAGTAATCAAAACAGCATGGTACTAGTATAAAGGTAGAGACGTAGACCAAGGGAACAGAATATAGAATCAAGAAATAAAGCCATATAATTATGACCAACTGATTTTCAGCAAAGCAGACAAAAACATACACTGGGGAAAGAAAGGCTGCCCTATTCAATAAATGGTTAAATGGTGCTGGGAAAATTGGATAACCACTTGCAGAATAAGTGATCCCTATCTCTTACCATATACAAGAATTAACTCAAGGTGGATTAAAGACTTAAATGTAACACCTGAAACCATAAAAATTCTAGAAGAAAACATAGGAAAATTCTTCTAGACATCAGCCTAGTGGTCTTATGGTAGTTTAACAAGCAGATCCTTGTCCTCCAAGTTTTTCCCCTAGAGTGATCAGAGTTCTGTGATCTAAAACCTGTAGTCTGAGTATATATACTACCTCAGTACTCTCCAGCCTTGATTGCTGTAAACATGTGGCTGTAGCAGTTTCCATAGAGATTTGCAGTAGGATAGCCTGCAAGGAATCAGTCCTAGGTACATTAAAACTAACCATTTGACTGCAAAGATCAGGGTATTTCCCTGTCCTTTGAATGGTTATTCTTAAAAATAATCACAGAGCCCAGAAGACATTACTGGGTTGCTATTGCATTTTTTTTTTTTTCTTACACCAGCACTGTCTTTCACTCAAAAGGCTCTGAGAGTGAATGTGTTGCTGCCATTATTATCGTGACCAAGGCAGACCTTTGTTCACCTGACCTGTCCTCTCCCAGATATACAAATCAAGTAGGAGCTTAATGGGCTCACCATCTGCTTTCATGCTAGGAATCCCAAGCTATCCAGCCACCACCAGTGGTCTTACGACCCACACCAGACCACTCTGATTACAGCACAGTGCCTGATGCCAATTATAGCGATCACATTCATCTTGCTTTTGGTGACTGAGTGTGGCCTTGGCTTCTGTCACCCTGGGAGCTTTCCTTATCCACTGAAATCAGGGAGACATTTCAACTGCAACATCTTCCAGCAGCTCTCGCCCACAAACAGAGGAACGATCTCTGACATTCTGGCACTGCTCTCAGCAGGACAGCGATGGAGGCATTGATAAATGCTCTGTCTTCAGAGCCCTCTCTGGGTCACAGTGAGGTGGGGAGGACTCAGCCACAGAGGTTAAATTTACTCTAATGTATTTTATCCTCCAGTGTCTTTGGATTTTTTTTACTGATATTATGCTAAAAAGCTTTTGCCTTCTCAGTTTGATTTAGTAAGAGCCACCTGAGACCATATTTTAGTCACTCAACCAAACAATTATCATTACTTCCAGCTGTTGAAGTCACATTGAACCCAGAATTCTGGCACTCATAGAGATAAATTCAGCCCAATCTAAAATTATGTTTTTTCCTCTTCACTCTAGCAAGCACAGATATATTTCCCAGATTTTTGCTGATATGAGTTAGAAAATTACTCTAATTGTTTTGTTGGGTAAATCATATTCTACTAGTCTTGACTTTGTAACTTCTCTCCCCTACTCCTGCCCCCAGAGTACGATGAGATCTAATTTAGTTATAGATTTGGATACAAAACAATGTGATGGAGTTAATTAACTGGTTTCCCATTGAAATGAAATTCCCTCCAGCCAGTGAGATTCTGAGTCTCCCTCCAGCCAGTGAGATTCTGATTCTTCCTTTAAGTCAGGAACACCCTCTTAGAAAATGGAAAGAGATTATGTTAGCTGATATGAAAAGTTCACTGGGGTTAGATACCTGGGTTACTAGGTCCTCTAAGGCATCCTAGATAACCCCATTCCAATTCTAGAAGTTCTATTACTACTAACCATCACGCTAACTTTTTTGTAAGTTTTCTGCTAAGTTTATAAAGTCATTTGATGTGGAAATCCACAACCTGCAGAAGTATAAAGTACATTTGCTTTTCAGCTATTTTTGTTCTGCAACTGAGATGAGCAATTCATTTAGCAGTCATAGGAAGCTCCTGAGATTTAGTCTATACTTTGAGTCTAGAATTTTTAAAATTTGAGTTCGTTGTGTTCCTCCTTTAATCCATTCAGTGTCAATAGAAGCAGCGATCCATCCCATGACCTTGGCTGTTCCTTGGCAGTGGCAACTCAGTACCTTAAAGCCTTGCCTTAGGTGGATACCTCAGGAGATATTTGATTTAGCAGTTTTTCCACTGCATGCCATGGACAGCCACACTCCTGTACCTTGATACTCTCTGGATCCTACTGCCTTCAACCACAGGTGACCAAACAGCTCATCCCAAATACCTTCCCATTCCCTGCATTTTGACTGCATCACACCTAATATCAATTTTTAGTGCATTAAAATATGTGCATCTGGAAGAAACAGAAGCTCCTACAACACTAGTTTAAGGGATCTCAAATACCAGGAAATCCACAGGGAGTACAGGGTTCAAGTCATTTAATCCCCCAAAGCAGGGATTTCACCCAGGTCTCAGATTACTTCCGGGTCTTCTCTCTGCCTTGCACGGTGCTGGATTTCAAGGCTCTAGGAAGGACACCAGTAGCAATAAATGCAGGTCGAGTGGGAGACACACAGTGGCTTTCCTTGGCTCTGTGTTAGGAGCTAGGAATGACTTGAGCAGAAGCCTCTCATGGAATTTCTTCATGCTTTTTTTTGCCAATGTGAATGAGTTAAAGTCTTTAATGTGCATTCACAATTGTGGGTTCAACGTAAAAAAAAACAAATAATCTTTTGTATTTGAAACAATACTCTAGGAATTTCTATCTCTTTTCTCTCTGGATTCTTTGTTTTATTACTCCATACAGATAAGTTAGGGTAGGCCCCATTAAAGCAGGTTTTAATATTTGACTTTATAATTTTTTTCACTGATATTTCTAGTGTTCAGTAGGTGCTCAATAAATATATGTGGAATGAATGACAAGGACTATTGCTTGAGAAACTGGCCCTTTTAGTACCCAGAAATGCATCGTAGCTGATAACTGCCATTCTCTTGATTTTAGAATAGAAAATGCTCTTGTTCCCTTGGTGTAATTTTTGTTAGGCTTATTTTCGTTTGCTTCTTGTGATCTGAGTGGTGCATTGTTGGCCAAGGTTTGGATGTGGATGAAAAGGAAGGAGTAAATAAAGCTTACTTTTAGTCTCAACCCCCTTATTCTGCATAGTCTATGCAAGTGAGTCATGTGGCTTTCAAGTTTTCAACAAATGAAAAGTTGATCTTATGCAGGAGGGACTCCAGGAATCTCCAAATCCCCTGATTTCTGCCTTGGCCAGCGGTACTTCCTCCTCACAAGGCCCTGTGTGCACAATTGTGGCAGAGCAGAAAATATAATACTTTCACATAATAGCTGGATTTGGTGCCAAAGTACAACTCCAGTGAGTTAGGTGGAATTGTGTGGAAGTATTTTATCTTTTCCAGACTAGTTGGGTCTAAATATCTTTGAATCAAGGAAGCTGTAATCCTTGCTCTTTTTCTTCCAAATCTCAAATCAGAGTGTCAGAACTCACCGTAACGATGAAATGCAGAGCCCCACCTGCCCAGGTCGGAAATGGAGAGAGAATGTTTCCTTCACATGCAGGTCACTACATCCAGCAAAAATGACTTCAGTTAGTACCTGGAATCTGGGGAATTAAAAACTGCCTTTCTTCCTTAGGAAAAAGATGAGAGTGAAGAAAAGAACAGGGTTTCTTTCTCCCAGGAGCCTGCCCAGCTCAGCCAAGTGCTCCACACTGAGGATCGGAGGGCACAGACTTAAAATAGTTAACACAATAATTGGTTTTTTGGCAGTGTCTCCTCTCCACATTTTGTGCACCCAGAACAACTGTGGGCAGCTGAGGGAGGATTCAGGGGTTCAGGATTCCAGCCATACATCCCTTTCCTTTCTTGTAGGACTCAAATAGGATGAGACATAAATTCCCATTAAAATGTGTATAAAAGCATACTGTCTTTTTTTTTTCTTTTTGGAAATAGAATGACATAGCTTAAGGTAGCACTTAAATACCATGTAGTTTATCTCCCTGTTTCTGAGAAAACACCCCTCAAATCACTTTGAAAGCGTTGTTAGGTATAGTTGTTCTAGAGCTCTTAAGAAGAGGAGGATGTCTCGGTTTGGGGTTCTGCCAGCAGCAGAACAAGGCAAGTTGTTGATTTGGGAGGTGAACGTAGGAAGGAATGGAGAGGCACCGAGAAACGAGATGGAAATGGGAAAGATGTGAGCATAGGGTGTGTTAGAGAGCAGGTCACTTGCGTGGGACCTCTGAGAGACAGCACAGGAACGCACGTAAGTGTTTTTACCCCAGAGTGAGGAAGCTGGGTTATTCAGTCTCCAGCATCTACGCATCTTCGCCTGGGTCTGCTCCAGATGAATCAGCCTCTCAGACCTCAGACAGAGGCTCTCAGGAGGCCACAGGAGAAAGGCTCGGGTGTGAACAGGAGCAAACAGCTCCTGCTGCACCATCTGCCCAGCTTTTTGTAAAGTTATCTTGGATTAACACTCCACCTGAAGAATATCTCCCGAAAATCTAACACGTCCTCTTTGATATCTTTTATAACATTTTTGATATCTTTTTAAAACCATAAAAATTATATTTTTCAATCTTCATCAAAAATAGTAACATTTCTTTATATGCAGTTTAGAATATTATAAAGTCTATCTTCATCCTTTATTGAAACACTTAAAAATATGTAATATTTTTGTCGTGCATCTATATTATATTTTGTAATTTTGGGTAACATGCCCCATTTCTATCCCCTTTCCTGAAAAAGGAGTATTAGATAATATTTATTGGAGGTTTACTATGTCCTACGTATTGTTTTATGTGCATTAATCCTTGAAATCACTAAATGCTCACAATAATTCTGTCACATAGGCGCTGTCATTATGTCTGGTTTGCAGACGAGGAAAACAAGGAACTGAGGCACTAATTCACTTGGTCCTTGTCATAGAGCACGTAAAGCAAAGACACCCCCACCCCCACCCCACCAGACAGGCCGGCTTCAGAGCCTGCAATCCTCACTTCTGGGCTATTCCGCCAGCAGAAGTATAGCGCTACCAATTGTGCACTGTATTCTTTGTATCAAATGTTCCAGTCGATTCTTTCGTTTTTGCAAGCCCAGCATGGAAATTCAGCCTTTCCGAGAACGTGGGCCACAGAGACCTCTATCTTTTGCTGTGACTGTGAACAGTCAGCCCTGTCACTGGCTGTATTTGTGCAGCTTGGCGCACGGCAATTGACCCCCCACTTGGTCCTTTTCATCTGTGTTCTGTTTATATTTGCCAAGGTCGTCAACATCCGATCTCTCTCAGCTGACTTGCTTTTTTTTTTTTTAAACATGTTACATATGAGATCTTTCTGGTCTGTGATAATAAAAAATTAACAAAAGGATTAGAGAGTCTTCTCCCACTACATTAAGTGCTCTTAGAACGCACAGTGCTGATATCTGTGCCCATTTCATTTAGATGATAAGAGGGGTGGAATGTTTATCAACTTGCTATTTGGTTCTTAAGGATAAATCCTGGGATTAGAAATGGTTTAGGAGATCCACAGGAAATGCTAAGCATTATAAATCCCCACACTCAAAGGAGGATAATTGATACAAGAATCAATAATGTGATATAAAAAGTTTTTGAACTATTGCACTTAAAAAACAGGGTGTCACCATTAGTATACATAGAATTACTCATCAGGAATCAGGTGATCATTATAGTTTATAAAATTTATTAATTTGTTCTAGATCACATTACATGCACTATATCAAAAAACAAAGTTGGATATTTGGAAAATCAAATTTAATTTAAAATGTATTCTGTATGATCCTGGTCACTAAACTATTTCTGCATTCTGACGATAAAATGTGTAAACACCGTGGAGGTGTCAGGGGGTTCAAATTTCAGATTTTTTTCACAGGATGCCTTTGAAGCATTCTAAAATAATAACTACTATATGTATTCTTTTGGTTCCAAATGCTTTGATTTAGTCTAGTTTAGTTTTTAGACTAAAGAAACTTATTAAAACCAATAATTATTTTACTTTTTACTTTAAAAAAAACTAGAACATTTCAAAACTTTCTATGGTTATTGAAAAGAACAGCAGTACCATATGCTACCTTTTGTGACCATTGTCTAAGTATAACTAAAATCAAAGTTTATTTATTATATAGAAGACAATCTGTGAAAACAACTGCTGTTTATGTTGAGGAAAAAATAGGTAAAAATTCTTAAAATATGGCAGCAGCTACATTTTCCTAATGAATAATAGTCCAATTTCTAGATTTCATTCAGAAATCTCCCAAGACACTTTCTGGTGCTTCATTCCACTTCGATGAAACGAGTGTGAGGAAACTAGGTTTCTAGACGAGGGTGATTGATTCTCCAGGTTGCAGCCTACGGGCAGATCCATCGACACACCGTGTTTGTGTTTGACACACTCAACTTCAAAACACTTCAGCTGTTCTAAACTACCAGCAGTTCTTCAGCTGTTCAACGATAATTCATATCATTTATGATGTCATAATTGTCCTTTATTCTATATCTCTAAGATTAAATATTTTCACTATTTTCCATTTTTGTTTTGCCACTCACTTGAACAGTTTGTAGTCCTTAAAGTAACAAAAAAACCTTTGAGAATATTAACACTAATAATTATCTCTATTACTATATGACAGGCAAAGAAAGTCTAGAAGAAAATTTGGGACCATAAGGAATAACTGGAAATCCCAAGAAGATCGGCAAGGAGGAGGATTTAGCAGCACATCTGGGAGGGAACAGGAACCTCCACCTAGCGTTTGACAGCGTGAAAGAATGCCTGGGCCTTCAGTCAAAGGGGAAATTTGCTGGAGTCATCCTTGTTACAAACCCCTGAAAATTGATAACACGGCAGGTTTTATAGCCCTGGAGAGCAGGAAACTTGAGACCTCAGTCGCAGAAAGGGAAATGGGAGCAAGGATCACTCCCTCCTCCACTTTGATCATCCTGTAAATATTTTTGGCCTAATTTTCATAGGCTGTTTAGTTTCTGTCTATACCTAGAGGACAAGAAGACATTTTGCAATATTAGCTCTTGTTTATAGCAAATATCAAAACCTCGGGAATTGATTTAGGATGTAACGACATATAGAGAAAAGGCTAACTTTTTCCTGTTGATAATTCTTCTCAATAAAAATAAAATGACTCATCTATACACCTGTCTGCATTGTTCAGCACTTTATTGCCCTATCATTACTGAGATTTGTTTCTAACCAACCAACAATTGGTTTAGTTAGTTTTAGATTTTCTTAGGGTGGGAGATAGCTTTGTCAATTTTTTTTTCTCTTTGGCTTTATGATTTTGTAAGACATTGCATAGTTCCAAAGTCAAAATAAAAACCAAAAATGTTCAGAGCTGTCCCTGTTGCTTCTTCCCCATCGAGGCGAATATTTTTATTAGCTTTTGGATGGGCCGTCCATTGTTTCTTTCTGACAAAATAAGCAAGTATACACACCTACACACACACAAATATGTGTATACACAGACACACACAAATTGATTATATTGTAAACACTATTCTAAACATTGCTTTGGTTCACTGAAAAGATGCATCTTGTGGTTCCTCACTGCAGTCTGTAAAGGTGTCCTGCTCTCCGTTTTACAGCTGCACAGTACACCACTGTGTGGCTGCGTCACAACTACCCAGTCTCGCAATGTGGGTATTTGGGTTGTTTCTTGTATGTTGCTGTAACAAGTGATACTGCAAAGGAATACCCCATGCATACATCATTTTTTTGTTAATTTTCTGTCAGTTCAACTTCTTTTAAAGGATAGACCCCAATTCACATATAATCCATGTGATTTGCAATTTATTCATCAGAATGATCTCCACAAACCTAAGGAGGCTGTTTAGGATTTAAGGCAGAGATTTCATATCAAGCCACAGAGGGCCTGTTCCACGTGAGAAAAGTGCAAAAAAAAAAATGAACCAGTTACAGAAAGGTAATCAGAATTTTGCATGGTTTTCCTTACGGGATAGTAAACTCTATGAGGGACGTGCCATTGATAAGAGGCTCAGCACTCCGGAGATCTAATAAGCATTGATCGGTAATTACGGTAACAGAGATGCTGAAAAGCTGTATTGCACGTGGTCATTGTATTATTCAGCTCACATCAACAGCCAGGAAGTCAAATCATGATCTTGCTGATGTAATAAAAACCAGACTCAGAGAATGCGTTTAGGGAAGGTTTGGTGATTTTTTTTTTTTAGGACAGATTTTTAGTATATTTGTTTTATCATCATATTTTATTTTTACTCACTACCACATAAAATAGTCTTTCAAATAAAATAACATGAAGCTAGACGGTGCTTATGGTTTTGTGTTTAGTGCTTTCTGAGAATAAAACTATTGATTTAATTTCAGGCCTTATATGTATTAAAGGGATGGAGATTGAAAAATTTAAACTACATCCAATAAGTTAGTTTTAAAAGCTTCAGGAAACCCTAAAGTTGTTCTCTCCACGTCATTTCCCTGCTTCCTTTATTTTTAATGGCACACGCTTGTCATTCATGAGAATATGCTCTTGTTAAAATTGCAATAGACTATGCAAGCTGAAGAGCTGGGGAAAAAGTGTAGTGATTAAATTCAATTTATGCATGAGCCAATCTGCCCCATAATTTCTGGGAGTCAGTGCAGTGGAAAAGTGATGAGTGTGGGCTCTGGAACATTAGTGGCTGAGCTCACAAGACGGAGACTCCAATCACAACTTGAGCGACCTTTAGCAAGTTACTTAACATTTTGGCACCTCACCTTCCTTATCTATAAAATGAAAATAATAGAGCCTACCTCACACTTGTTATGGCAATTAAGTGAGCTAATATTTAAAGCATTTGGTCTTGGCACATAGTAAGTGCTCTATAAATTTTAGCTACTGTGATATCTAAATTATTGTTTTGCTAGGCTCATATAAAAACAGAAATTGGTGGGCTCGACTATGAACTTTATAGTTTCCCAACTTTCAGCATAATATAACACTGTGTTCAGTGGAAACAATTCCCAATATTAAGTAGGCACATGGATGTATAAAGACAAAGTCAGAAATTTTCTCAGCAAATAGTAGCAGAACACAAGTCACTTTTAAAAGGAAGCTACAAAATCTCCCAAATTCTCCAGCACACAAGACGGCCAAAATTATTTTGGGCTACAAAATTATAAAACAGTGGTTTTGAGTTAACAGAGAGTTCAAATGAAACTGCCATAATAAATTAACAAAAAATATTACAGATTAAATATCCTTTGTTAACATCTTTTCTGCTGTTTCCCTTCATACTCACTTCCAAGAACCTAATTCAAGTTTTTCTATTATATAGTTCAGCATCAATGCATTTATGACATTATTCTATTTCTATCAATGCTCTGGTGATACTCTATTTTTATTTCCCATTTTTCTTTTCTGATTCAAAAGATCCATGAAACTAAGGATATTTATTTTGTTCACCACTATTTTCTTCATTCCTTTTACCAAGCGAAGTTGTTAAATAAATGACTTGATATCAAGCAGTTTAATTTTGGAGAATGAGAAGAAATGTGCTTGGAGTTGTAAAATAATTAATATTCAATTTTTTTCTCTGACTATAGTTTGAAGCTAGGATCAATTTTATTTTATGACCTGTCTAGATTTGTGATGATTAAATATCATCAGAATCATGGATAACCTAATTGCCTATTCTCTTTGGCAAGGACATACATGCTGAAAATATAAGTAAGGTTCCTAATAATAAAATGGAGAAATCAGAAAATGCTTATTTTTTAAACATCAAATCCGTTGTTGGATTATTAAGGGAATTCTTCTTACCAACTAGGATTCTCTGAGTGATATTAAAATACAGAATTCATGGTGAGCTCATGGGGTTGATATAGAACGTGATCCACAGGGTAAAAGGCAGAATCAGAGAAAAGTCAAATTAAGCTGTAAACATTCTTTTGCTGATGAAGAGAATTAGATAATCATGCTCTAATATTAGCCAATTTCTACACAAAATTCACAGTTTAAGACAGTGTCAGAAAATGTGGCTATTGCTGAAGCATGTCTGCTTTTAATGTAAAACACCAGGTTGAGGAAACAAGACCTGAAAAGTATTAACATACAGGATATTAAATGAGACTTTTCCTTTATTTCTTAATTGCAGCAGAAGGTAACATGTGAAAAGTACATACCCAGCCTTGCAAAGAATGCTGGACATACCTGCAGGATTTTCTTAAAAAAACGAAAAAAGTTATGTAATCTATAACCTACCTCTGGAGTAGGTACCATTACCTACTGTTAGTCTCTGTGTAAGAAATAGATCTGAAGTGAGGAAGAGAAGAGATTATCTCAACTTCCTTCCATCATGTTTAAAAAATATCTTATTGGAACATTATGACGTAGAAGTTTTGTGCCCCTTCCCACATACCTTGTCCTATGCATCTCTCCCACCTGGCTATCATCTGTACCCCCTGTAATATCCTTTACAATAAACCAGTAAACGTAAGGAAGTTGCTTCCCTGAGTTTTGTGAGCTACTCTAGGAAATTAATCGAACCCAAGGAGGGGGCCCTGGGAATCCCCAATTTATAGCCAGTTGATCAGAAGCACAGATCTCAACCTGCGGCTTGCGATTGACATCTGAAGAGGGAGACAGTCTTCTGAGACCGAGTCCTTAACCTGTGGATCTCATGCTATCTCCAGGTAGATAGTTTCAAAATTGAATCAAATTATAGGACATCCAGCTGGTGTTCACTGGAAAATTCTTTGCCTGGTGTATGGGGAGAAACCTGCACACATATTTTGGTGACCAGAGGTAAAGTATTGTATTGAGTGATGAGTGAATGTGTGAAAGTTTATTTTTTCATTTTATCTGTGTATGATAACTGTTTTAAAGTCTTTGTCTTTTACTTCCATCATCTCTCTCTGGGCTTGTTTCTATTGATTGATTTTTCTCCTGGTTATGGTTCATATTTTCCTTCTTCTTCCTGTGTCTAGAAAATTTTGATGGGATTATAGACATTATTAGCAAAATGATTGTGAGAGTCTGAATTTTTCAGCCTTCCTTCAAAGTGTGTTATGTTTTGCAGGCATATATAAATACTTTTGAGCAGAAAGCAGAAGAAATTGTTGGGATTATCTCATTTGTTCCTCTTTTCTCAGGATCACAAATTGCAGACTATCAATTGTCCAATACCTAAAAACAGCTTTTTCTATATTTTTTTTTCCAGTTTTCTAATTGTTTTTAGTGGGAGGGCAAGTCCTGTACCAGTCACTCCACCACGGTCCAAAGCAACAGTCTTAAATCCATAATTGAGTTATGCTGTGACTAAATAAAACCAATCTAGTAGTCTGGCTTAATATTGTGAATATTTTGGAGTTTGAAGACACTACTTCATGACTGCTTTTTGTCTGTGATACCATGAGAATTAAAAGGTCCGTTTGTGTTTGGTTGGGAGGTTTCATTTAGTCAGCTACGTGGCAGCAGTGGCCCAGTGGTTAAGCATATACCTTTTGAGCCGGAGCACCTAGGTTAAAGGCCCATTTCTGTCACTTATCACCTGCACAGCCTCGTGTAAGTTATGTAATTTCTCTATGTTCTAGTTTCCCATCTGTTAGCTTGGAATAAACATAGCGCATACTTCAAAGGATTATTTGGAGAATTAACAAAGAATGGCATGAGCGTGAGTGTCCACGCGTATAGTGCTCAGGAAGGTTGACAGCTCCATGTCTTAGTTCCCCATCTACGAAATTGTGATAATCATATTACCTATGTCACAGGGGTGTTTTGAAGGTGAAATTTTATTTCGTTAAAGTATTCACATTTTTAGGAACTTTGTGAATCTTTTCAATTTGAGAATTTAATTCTTTCTTCAATACAGGGATGAATTTTTCTCTCTTCTCTTCTGGTATTCCTGATAGTTAGGTATTATCAATTTTGGGCCTGTTTTCAAATCTTATTGAACTTTATCCTACCTTATGTCTCCTTACTTTTCTTAAATTTATGTCATTTGTTGTCTAAAGACTTCAGCTTAATCTTTTAGCTCACTCACTCAGTCAGTGGCATCCATTCCGCTTTTCCAACTCTTTGGCGCTTTTGTATAATTTGACTCCTGACTCACATATTTCTAAACTCTAGTGTGGAGGGGTAGTGATGCCCATGGTTCAGACTGGATGACCCACTTCTCCATACTCTCCCGCTCTCTGCCTATTGTCTTTCTGTTACGTGTTCTCCTGTACCTCTTCTCTGTTATCAAAATAATCTGATATAGAAAATAACCATAAGCTCTCAGTGGGGTACAACAATCAATGTTTATTGTTTACATTTTCCTGGACTTTCTTACTTGTCTAGAAGTTAGCTGGCTGTCAGTGGAAGCACCTGAGGCGACTTGGCTCTGCTTTACCTGTTTCTCATCCTCAGGTAGCTGTGAATAGCTCAGCCGTATCCTCACAGCAGCAGCAGAGATGCACAGAGGATCAGCCCGGGCACCGGAGGGCTTCCCATTTGTCCCTGACTGTTGTGTCTGCCAAAACCCCATTGATGGAAGCAAGTCACAGGGCGGAGTCGGGGGAGAAGGACACCGCCTCACAGTTGGGAATACACTGAAAAGGTACGTGGTAGACGGCATGGATACAGAAAGAGTGAGGAATCAGAACCATTATTGTTATCAATCTACCAAAGCTCTGAAAACCATGATTAAACTACCAAATAAAGAAGAGTACAAATTTTGAATTGACTCCTTTTCTAAAACTGAAGATCCTGCCAATAAGAAAAACAAAACACAAGTGAGAAATTTAATTCATTTGTAGAAAAAAATAAAATTAGTTTCTTAGACACCTTGATATAAATATTGAGAAAGACATACTTGTTCCTATTGAATATGGATAGCTGCTGTCTATGGAGGACACGAATTAGGAGCATGGGCTATAAGATCAGAATGTGTGGTTTCAAATACAAGACGAGCCACTTATTGCTTGTGTGACATTGAGAATTTAAAGTACTCAATCTTTTAACCACAATTTTTTACCTACAAACTGTAGATAATACAGTAGTTATCACAGTGGACAATGGTGATAACTGCAATAATGTTTGTAACATGCTTACATCCATGTATGTCACACCATTGTAAGCTACAGCCCAGCAAACTTTATATATATATATATGTATATGTAAAGCATCAGATAATGAATATTTCAGACGTTGCCAGCCACATGGTCTCTGTTGCAACTATTTAACTCTGCTGTTGAAGTGTGAATGCAGCAACAGACAATATATAAATGAGTGGTCATGGCTGTGCTCCAATAAAACTTTATTTACAAAAAAACAGCAGTGTGCTAAATTTGGCCCATGGGCCATAATTTGCTAACCCATTCTTAAAAATTAATATAATTAATGTATCTATCACTTCCAATTCCATTTTCAATTCCCAGAGTTGAGAAAACATGTTCTTATTTTCTTGTATTTTACTACCTTCTAACCAGTGCTTGGCATATATTAGGTGCTTACTGAGTGACTTTTTAAAAACAACTACTTATTGAACTCCTACCAAGCACAAAAGCACCAGTAAAATGCCTGCTTGTATTTTGGGGTCATCTCTGCCTAGTTTGCTTTTCTACTCAAGGAGTCAGAAGGAAATGCTACCTAAGAGTTAGAAAAGAATGAGCCTGTTCTAAAGTAAACAATCCTTCTGCTACTAAGCTATATTTTCTTCCAGGATTTGGATCATTTATGTTTCCTTTGCACCTTGCAGAAGTGCTTTAACGTATTCACAGGGTCACCGGAGAAGTTTTTAATCTTCATTATCTGGCCACATTCTCTCCCTAGACAGGACATTACAAGTTTCCTTGTGTGTTCATTTTACTTTGAATCTAATGGAAGGGTGGGTTCAGTTTATGGTCCTCTAAGTGTTCGAGCCAGGACAATTTGTGTGACTCTGCTACGCTAATGATGAGAAAAGCAATGTATGATGCTGATGAAGAGGATATCCTGCCCTGCCTGGTCCCCCTCCCAGCCTTCCACACCCATCACGCAACTCTGCTCACCTCCACACACACGCCCTGGGGGCAGCTGTGTTTCTGAGATTCACCCTTTATCATAGGGCTCTATTAACTTCTTCAGCAGGACATTTTAGAGAGCACAGTAGAAAGTCTTCCTCATCTTAACTCTCTTTACAAATCAAATCAAATAATTATAATGTTAAAAAAGGTCATTTTTAACCAAGTCAAAAGAAGGAGGGAGTCGACACAAAATACTAAATTAATTGCATTGCTATCCTTGCCAATAAAGCAAAGGTTTTTAAACCCATATATATTTTCTGTGCATGTTCCTTTGGAAAAAAAAAATAGACGGCTACATCAGAAACACTGAAAGACTGGAGTCCACAAGCATGTGGTTGTGTGTGTGCTGTGCATGAGCGAGAGAAGCTGTAACATAAACACACTTAAAAACCGCCACGTCTTAATTGGGGCAGGGTTGGCACCACCTAACTGATTCGGGCCCTGGTAAAAATGACTGCTTGCCTTGTTTAAAATCGCAGCTTCCTATGTTGGCTGCGGATGCAGATCCCACCTAGAGAAGCCAAAACAATGACCTGATACTGAGACATTAGGGATGGGTGTTGATGAAAAGATTTCCTTGTATTATTTTCATTAGGTTTCCTGCTTGCCTCATCAATGCTTGATAGATTTGGGTGCCAAAAAGTAGAGATTACTTTTATGGAGCATCTTGTGGATTTATTTCCTCTAAAACTTGATGGTGTTTCACCTCGGCCATCCTACGGAGCCTGGTCTTTATTGCAATTAGCCACAGATGGGCGGGGATGGGATGTGCGTAATCACAAAATGCCCCGGGGAGAGTAGCTTGAGGCAGCTGAGATAAGCTCCTGTTCCTCTGTGGTCATTGTCTTCCAAGTTCACACAAGATGCCACCCACCACTGTGTTGACATTCCTCTTATCAGTGTTCCTGAAGATAGTGATCTTTGTTCCAGGACCTGAATAGGATTTTTTTCTATTTTATGTGGTCGCCCCTGTCGTCAAGTTCTGTCTGTTATAGCCCTGCTTTTCTCCCTCGGCCTCATCCTCACACCTGGGAGGCTCCAATTGTAATACACTAGCATTGCTCAGCCTCAGCATTTTTGACAATTTGAGCCAGATAGTTCTTTGTTGAGGTGGTAGTGGTTATCCTGTGCACGGTAGCATGTTTACCAGTGTCCCTGGCCTCTACCTTCTAGGTGCCAGTAGCACCCCGCTGACTCCCTAGTTGTGACAACCAAAAATGTTGCCAGGCGTTGCAAATGTTCCCTGGTGGGAGGGAGGGGCACAAAAATCACCGCTGGTTGAGAACTTGCTGCTACATACCAAAGTTGATTTTTCTACCCATTTTGTCCATAGCCATGTCAATTCTGCCATATTTTATAATTTATCATGTTCTTAAACAAGAGTTTCTTTCAATTCATCATTTTACAGATAAGGAAAGGGAGCCCCAAGGTGACGAATTCCATTAGCCACGATGACATAGCTCCCAGATGACACCACCAGACCTAGACCTTATTTCATCCCAATGCGTCTTCTGACCTGCCACCTGCCTCTCCTCCCGTTTACCCTGTCACAGGAAGTCATCCGTGGAAAGATGCTACATCCGCTCTGTGCTACACAAGAAGCCCGTCAGGTTGTAGTTTGGTGACTCATGTGTTCCACGATTATCCGGATGGCTTGCTTTCCCCAGCCCCTGTCCCTGCTCCGTTAGACGTAGCGATGAACAAGCCACGCTAAGCGCCTGCCCTCCTGGACGGCCTAGAAAATAGGTCAGCGGCCATCAGTGCTGTAGAGGAATTCAAGGGGATGGGAACCATGAAGGGGCTGTGGCTCTGCAGAAGGGGGTCGGGGAGGACCTCTCTCATGAGGCAACACCGAGCGGAGAAATCGCGAGCCAATCCGTCTGCATGGGGAGCAGGGCGCTCCAGGCAGTGGAACGATAGGAAGGCCCCGAGCTGAACGTGTGCTCAGCAACTTCCAGAACCAGCTCGGAGACCGTGAGGGCTGGGACACAGTCATCCGGAGAGCGAGCGGGAGGACATGAGGTCAGAAAGTGGCCAGATGGCAGGTCCTATAGGGCCCTAGAGGCAGGCGGTGATGTTGATTTACTCTGAGATTGACTATGAAGTGGAAAGCAGATTGTCAGGTTCGAATCCCAGCTTTGCGCCTTCTAGTTGCACAGCCTCGGGAAGTTGCCCTAAGCAAGTCTATGCTTTGGTTCCTTCATCTGCACTGGGAGGACATTTGACAGACCTGCCTGACAGGGTCGTGTGAGGTTTAAAAATGTTAGCATATATAGAGTGCTGAGGATAGTTCCTGTAAGTATTACAAAAAAATATCAGTTTTATTATTGACTTAAAATGATCATTCTTACTGCTGAGCGTGGAGGAGACTGGGGAGGGGGGTACGATGGTAGAAACAGGGAAAATACGGGCTTGTTACAATAATCCAGGATCGTGGGCCATGATGCTGTAGAAGAGGTTTGGAGAAATGGCCTGAGTACTCAGGGGACAGTTTGAGGATAACACCAGTGAAAGTGTGGGTGGTGTGGATGTGGGGATGGGAGGAAAAAGAGAATTCAAGGATGACACCAAGTTCTTTAACCCAATCAACTAGAGGAACAGAGCTGCCGGTTAGCAAGATTGGAAAGACTGGGGAAGTAACTCGTCTGCGGTACTGGATTAAAAGGTCAGTTGGAGGCAAATTAAGTATGAATGCCTGACATCCAGGTAAGAATGTTGAATGGTCATTTTGGTTTGTAAATCTAGAGGTGAACAGAGAAAACTGTGCCGGACATAGGAATCTGGGAATGGTCAGCACATTAGAAGTTCTTTGAAGCCATGAGACTGAATGCCCACTGTAAGAACTGGTTTCCCTCAGTCCCAGGAACAGATAGGCAGAGTTACCAAGGCTGCAACAGACAAAGGAGTTTATTTTCTAGCCCAGGCTAGGGTCCAAGGCTCAGAGCACCAGCGCAGTGGTCTCTCCACGAGCCCGGACCTCGCCCTGGGGTGGAAACAAAGCTTTTATACTTATCGATAGGTTACATGTATTGGGCACACACCCCCACCCCCCTTTTAGTTCATTTGTTCCCTCAAAAGTGGCCGATAGTTTTGGCTTCTGATTGGCCAGTTTCCAAGCCGGGGCTTTGGCTCCTAATTGGCCAGTTTCCAAGCCAGGGCCCTCAGTTGTTACCAGCGGCATTCCGGGGAGGGGGAGGGCCTGCGTTGGGGAAACCAAAACTTAGGCCTTTCCTAAGAGGTCCAGTCTGTCATGGAGTTACTCCTGTTTTCCTTCCTGCTCTACACCACACCTTAAAAAGTGGGCGTGGATAGAGAAGAGAAACCTCAGGGAAAAACTCGGGCCTCTTCAGTGTTGATAAGCTGGGAAGATAAGGGGAAGCAGCAAAGGAAGGGCGGGGAAGGGGTGAGTGAGGGAAGAGAGTTGAAAAAGTGCGAGTGCTGCTCTGGGGTCCCACAGAGGAGGGTTCCAGGCCTGCAGGGGCTGTTGGCAGACTGAGCATAGAAGCCGGGCCAGCCCCACCTCTGAGGAAACTCTAAAGCTACGCACAAGATAAACACTATCTTCCTGAATGCCAGAGAGCTAAAAAGAAATAACCATAGTTTAATCTGAATAGATATTTGGAGTCTCATTGAACTCTTCAATTTTTTTTTTTTTTTAATTACTGAGCCATGATGTGGGAAGAGACAAAAACTCCAAATAATGAGCTTTTACGCAGGGGAGTCTCACTGATTGTGGAGAAGGTGGCTGAGAGGTTGGGAAGCTGGATAGAATAGAATTATTGGAAGATTTGCATCCCTCATTAGACACAAACTGGAGTCCGGTGCTGTCTGAATGAGAATAGGGGTGCGGGGGGACCCTCTGTGTTTAGTTTGGCCCCCCCCAGGGAGCCATTCTGAGAGTTAAGATAAACCTCCATACGGAATTTTCTCAACTTCTAAGACGACTCTCAATTTACTCCTATAATTTTTAATACCATATTTGGCACACCATAGAAACAAACCTGACTCCTGAGAGGATGACGTGTTTTTAAAGAGCAGAATTAAATGGCAGTAGAAGCAGATCCATGGGGCTCTGACACTGAGTTTTAAATGATTATCCTTCTTATGTTCCAGTCAGTAAAACACAGGATTGATAAACTGGGCAGATAATGGAAACATATAAAGATGATAAAAAGCAGAATTGAAAAAGAACCAATAATAGCAAAACTAAGAAGCCAATAGACGAGCTTCATAGCTGAATAGTCAGAGCTAGCATTAGTGAAGGGAAAGACAGTTCAGAAGAAACTATCAGAAGCAAACAAAAAGACACAAGAAGTTGGAAATGAGAAGATAACAGACAGAATACAGTGAGAAGATATGGTAATTTCAGTAGAAAAAAGGAAGAGAATAGAGCAGAAGAAAAATTTAAAACACAATGGCTAAAAATTACAAAACTGATGAAACACATAAAAATAGAAGCAAACACATACAGGACAAATTTTTTAAACGTATGCATTGGAATATTGTACTAACATTTTTGAAAAGCAAAAGGATAAAATAATAAAGCGCCTAGAGAAGAAGGGAAGTTTACCTTCAAAGGAGCAGGAGTCGATCTGAGAGCTGAGTTCTCAGAAGACACGATGGAGGCCAGAGGAAGAGGTAATGTGGAACTGAACGGCTGACGACCTATCATTTTGTTACTCTCTTAGTGTATTTTTCTTCAAGAGTGAGGATGAAATAAAGTCACATGAAAATAAATAAAAACAGAGAATTTACCACCAGTGAAGGAAGTACGCTGAAGAAACACTAAAGTGAGTAGATAAGAAGAAAAAGCTCACAGGAGCAAAAAAAGGAAATCTAAGAAAGAATATAGGGCAATGCAAAGAATAATTAGGTGGTAAATAGCTGAATATTGTTTGTATAACAAAGTAATTTTAATGTGTTGTAGGGTTTTATATATGTATGATTAAAATACTCTTTAAAAGGCATACGATTTAGAAGTTAAATGAAATCAAAGACACCAAAGTCTTGCCTTATACACAAAAGGTTTTATTAAAGAAACAAGTAAAATTTCACTTTGATTAATCAAGAATGAATTTTGTAGTCCCTAAGTGGCTTTAAAAATAATAAAATGCTATATGACTATGAGATTTTACCAGTTAAAATATTTAAAACAAAACTATTCCCCTCACTTCCCCATCCTCCATTTTCTAGCCAACCTCCCCACGGCAAAAGTGTTTCAGAGAAGAGCGTAGCTGGCTGTCTCAAATGAAGCACTTGGCTTGAGAAGATAAAGACCAAGAGACAACCATTGGATCTGATAAGTTAGAGGTCACTGACAAGAGCCATTTTAATGGCATAGTGGGTAATAAAATTTTAATTGGAATGTGTTCAAGAGAGAATAGAAGGCAGGAAAAGGATACAGCAAATGAAGACCACTTTTGGGGGGAATTTTTCAGTAAAGGGGAAGAGAGCATGGAAATATAGCTAGAATTGAGTATAAGATGAATGAAGAGTTATTTATTTATTTGTCTAGGTATTTATTTTTTACTGTGGGGGGATAGTATAGGATGCTTATGTGTTGATAGAAATGATCTTGCAGAGAGAAAAACTTAATTAAGTGGAGAGGGTGGAGGGAAATTTCCAGAGCAGTGAGTCTGATCATGAGCAAAGCGGTGGAACGCAGTGCACAAGGCAAGGAGTCGGCCTTAGACGGAAACAGACAACTCACCTGTCAAGACAGGCGTGCAGGCTGCAGAGGCAAGGAAATTGGTAGAAGTGGGTGGGACCATGGATGTTCTTTTCTGATTGTTTTTTATTTTTGCAGCAAAATAGAAAGGAAATGAAGTAGAATTGCTAGCTAGCACTAAGGGATTGGCCTTACAAAGTAAAACTAGACAACAATGTTGCATCCTTTTCTTCAGCCGCCTGAATGCAAGTGTAGCACAGCGGTAGAGTCAAGCAGGTTTGGAATTGTTTCAGACGGAAGGGAGAGTGGGGAATGGCCATATCTTAGAATATAAACTAGGCAGGAAGAGAAGTAAGAACATCAGAGTGATAAGGGATAATGAAAAGCAGGTAGAATCAATAGATTATTGATCCTGATGAAATCAAAGAATCACTAGGGTTCTGATACTTGAAGTAGTGACATGGAAACATGAGGTGATGCTGGGGAGCAGAGTCCTTGACGTGAGACCATAGTGGGGAGGTAGCTAATCACAACGCTGGAGATAGGGCATAGGAATCAGCAAATAATCAAATCAATCAATCAATTAATCAATCTTAGAATTAATCAACTAATATTCATTTACCAGATTTTCAAATCTCTTAAAAATTCAAACCTGATCCTGCCATTATTGAAAATCCTTTAAAAACTACTTTTCCCAATCCCTGCACTGATTTTCAGGACAAAATTCAACCATAAGAGGATGGCATGAAAAATCCTTTCATTATCTGCTTTCTTGTTACTTCTCCAGCATCAGAAATAACTTCTTCAGCCTCACACAGTTTGATTATTGACTCTTGTCAAAGTGCTTCTCAAATGTTACCTTTTCTGAGACACACACCTGACAACCACACCCCATTAAATTGGGTTTAGACATAAGATTTAGACACAAACATTTATGTCTAGCATTGCACTTATGTTGCAATTTCACTATTTAATAGCTTTCCACAAATTGGAAGCTCTTTGAAGACATGACTCCTCTTCCCATAGTGCTACTACCATATATTTGTGGATGAATTGAATTACTGAATGAATGAGTAAATAAATGTATTGATACTTGGGGCAGAAACCAAGCTAAGGATTTAGCCTTTAGTGTTTAGTTAGAAATAGAGACCCAGATTTATCTGGTGAAGAGTTTGGGGGGAAAAAACAATGTCTGTTGGAAGAAAATAACTTACCAATACATCCCTTTTCTTACGAACAGAGTGAATAACTTCTTAGTAACCCAAGCGCAGTGAGTGCAAGTAGAAATTTATGAGTTAATTCCAAAAAATGAGATACCTTTCAAGTTAAAGAAGAAACTAAAAGATGGTTTCAGGGTGGAGATTCTGTGCAAATGTCAGTCCCCTCTGACAGCTGTGCCAATAGGTTGGTGATTCAGCACTCCTGTTAACTTTTTTCCTCAGTCTTAAAATGGCTGTGTTATATAGTTGTTTATATAAAAGAGATAATTAATATTTGGCAAGAAACTAGAAACAGTGATGCTCAATTTTACCTTTATTTAAGTCCTGCTAAACATCTTTGGTTTCTATGTTCAGCTGTTTATTGGTATCTAGGTAGTTATTTAATTAGCTACTTGTTTAATGAAGTCATTTATTACTGTCAAGATAGCCATAATCAAGGACATAATACAAATAAAGTATGAAAAAGATTAAAATCAGTTCATCAGCCAAATATGAGCTCCTATACAATGGAGACATTTAATTGTTTCAGGTCTGGTATTGAGATTAGCCTGGTTGACTTTCTGGCTTTGATTCAATAATCTATTATCTCATTTTGAAATGAAATAAGTCTGATGAGAAGTAATCATTGTATCATGTGTTGTGCAGGCACAATCATGGAGAAGTGTGTTCTTTTACCTACCACGGCACCTGGCAAAACAAATTACGGAAGCAAGATAGAATGTACCATGGTTTTTACTCGTGAAGCTTCATTCTACACTAAATTTCTGTGTTGTTCTAGGTTTTAGGAAGACTAGACTTTGGGGTTATCTGATCATGTTACTTAGACAGAAGGTGGTTTTCTTTATATAACAGCATATCCCAACAAACCATGATGCTTTAAAAAATGCTTACCTATAAATTGCAGGAGAAAAAAAATTACTCTTTTGTTTGTTTGTTTTTTTTTTAAAAAAAAAAAAGAGAAAGCAAGAAATACAGAATGAAATACATTAACATATTACACAGTTTTATAAGTGTTATGCAAGACTCTAACTGATAGAACAAATATATGGCCATGATGCATACATTTAAATAATGTACACTTTAGCAAATAATTTTAAAAGTAATGCAAAGTTATTTCTACTTCTTTGGTTCCCAGTTGCCGCAAGATAAAGTCTGACTTCCATCCCATGGCTCTGTGCCTAGATTCCTTCTCAAGGACACTTCTCAATATTTTCTCCCCCTATGGGCATGCAAAGCACTCCAACCCGCCACCCTGCAGGAGGACTGGCTTCTACTGCCCCTCCTCAAAACCTAATTTTATTAAGGAAAAAATGTCTTTCCTAAAGAAGAAAAGAGCATGAGTGTAAGAGGAAGTAATTAGGAAACAGAAATGCACATGGTGAAAGGATTCGACTATACTTAAATTGGAAACTAAACTGGGAAACTCAAAGAAATTTAATTAGATTTTAGCAAATTTTATTTCATGTGGTTTTATTAATCAGAATTTGGTACCTGGAAATACAGTGTTGTATAAACCAAATTATATAGCATTACCTAAGGCTGTCTGAATGCAAAGTGATTTTTGATACACATAAAACTTCAGTCTTTTTATCAATTGGAAATGTAAGTGGACAATTAAATGTTTGCAACATCTATGGTTAAATAAATCAGTTTGCTCAATTAAGTATAAATAACGCCACTCATAGAAGATGAATAGGTTTTCCCGGTAGTAACTTTCAGTAAACTGTTTGACTAAGGTACTAGGAGAACAAATGGTGGAGCTGACAGCTTTCAGTCTCAGCCCTTAGAAATGAGTGTTGCACAAACTCTGTCAGGAAAACGACGTGGAAGGCCAGTCCTTTCACATGGCGTGTTTTTATCACCATAGTCAGGCACCGCTGCTGTAACAGTGAGGCAACTCACCGTTTAATATCTTTCTAGCCTACTTAACCCATTTTCAAAATTCAAATAATGGGATTTCTTTCAAAATATATAATGTGTAACCGAAAAACTTGTTGTTTTTATTCAGATATATTGCTGTATGACAACATAGTAGTTCAGGATAGGCGAGCCTATTTTTTCAATGAAAACTATGGAACAAAATAGGAAACGTAATTGACTTTTTGGTTTGACTTTTAAATTTAAGATAATTTCTTTCAGTCCCTGAAGCTTTCATTTATACTCACAAGCTGAGAAAGCTGCCCTAAAGTAAGGACTGCAAAGCTTTGCTACATGAGTGCTTCAATCTAACACAACTAGGATTTACTGAGCAACTACGTCGTGCTGAGCCCAGTGCTGGATACTCTGGGAGAACAGATGAAATCTATAAGCATGGTTTTTACTCTCAGGGGTTTATTATCTAATTGGAAAGACAAAGCTGTATATATGTGTGATTATGTGTTATGCATGTTTATGTGTTTGGCATATATGGTGCTATAACAAATTAATGTGATGATGTATGTGAATGGAAGTTAAATGGATGGGAATTAATTTAAACTTGGGGAAATATAATAGCATAAAAAGTGAGTTATGATTATTAAAAATATAAAGCATATGAGATTAGATATCAACACCAAAACAAAGATAGCCAAGGACATGGCATGGCAGCTCTAGAAATCAAGAACATGCCACTAAAATAAATTTGTATAGTCAACAAGTGACAGCAAAGTTACGGGTATGACAAAATCATGTATTACTGATCTTGCAATGAGTAAGTCTAAAAAATAGATAAGATCTTAAATATTTGGAGAAAAGGAGAAAAAAATTATTGTAGCAAACAAAACATGGAGGGATGCATTATTTTGACTATTCTGGAACACATGCTCATAAAACATGCTGAAAAAATGTGACTTCTCTAAAAGAATCCCATTGTTTCCACCCACCAGGTAGGAATATCGTATTTCAGCAAGCTGAGTTTGGAGAGTTGAAATATGCTGCTCTATAAATGATGTAAATTATTGTTTTTAGGGGAAAAAGATGAAAGAAAACTCAGAGATTATACATGTTTGGAGAACTGAAAAGGTGCTATAAAAGGGAAAGAAATCTATGACAAAATGTAGACCTTTAATAATTAGAAAACTCAGAGTTTTCGATTTGAACTTACAGCTATAAAAATAATAATAATGTATACCAGGCACTATATCTATAGCTATATGTAGATATATAGAGATAAATATACATGATTCTAGTATATATTCTATTATGTATCTATTATATCCTATTTCTATAATATATATATAAAGTATAGGATTTATTTCAGGAATAATTTTAAGGATTAAATGAATTAATATATATTTAACCCTAAATATTATTGTATTAACATTATATATTAATATATTTAGTTAATCCATATTATGTTATCTTATTATTATATTACATACATATTTTATCCCTAAAGTAACGCTCAGAGGTAAATCCCGTCATTATCCCCGTTTACAGTGCCGGAAACGAGGCCGGGGGATAATGAGCAAAGTGCCAGGGTCACACAGCTGGCGAGTGGCAGGGCTGGGCGTGGGAGACAGCCGATCTGGCCCCAGAGTACGTGCTTTCAACTAGTGTATTCTCTCTCCCTACGTAGCAAGCTGTCTCTGGTAAAGTTATTTTTCCCACTAGGATGCATCGCGGAGTCATCAATATCCGTGCTGTTCCCTCCACCTGACATGTGCTTCCCACCCTCCCCACCGCTCGTCAGCATCTACTCGTTTTTCAGATCTCAGGTCAAGTTTCTTGTCGGTATTCCCTGAACCCTTAGTCCAAGTCTATTTCTCCTGTTGTATCTTGCATAGCCAATTAT
The DNA here is from genome assembly GCF_041146395.1 of Eulemur rufifrons. NCBI lineage: Eukaryota > Metazoa > Chordata > Mammalia > Primates > Lemuridae > Eulemur > Eulemur rufifrons. Next base: position 6,836,743 of record NC_091000.1, on the reverse strand, counting down.
TTTCCCTCAGAACGCATCTCAGTTCTTATTAAGTAAAGTGATCATTTGATTAAAGTCTGTCCTCACCACAAGGCTGCATGACTCGTTAGTGCAGCACCTACCGTCATAACTGGTACATAGTAGGAAATCAGAAGTATTGAATACGTTAATGGAGGAATAAATAAATAAAGCAACTAAGCATATTTAAGTTTACCCATTCTTTAAAAGTTTTATAACTTCTCCAGGAATCCCTCTGTCGTTTCCCCAGTTGTAATTGATCATATGGTCTCTTCTTCTGTGATCTCATTGTCCTAGTACCTATATTTCCATTGTGATCAGGTCTGCTTTCTGTTATCTTTGACTCGTTCATGTTCACCTCCATTACTACAAAGTAAACCTCTGGGGATCATGAGTGATGTGTTATTTGCCCTTCTGTTTTCCACAGTGTCTACTTAATATATTGAACACCAAAGGTACTGAGCTTTGCTTACTGAACTGAATTAGACGAGGTGAGGGTAGCCTTCATGCCTAATCTACCCCTTTTTGCACCCCCAAATTGGAAGGCACCCTGTTGGGGATCCTCGAGAGGACAGCTAATTCCAGACAATGAAATTCTGAAGGTATTTTGCTGGCACATGCTGTTCTACCATGTCAAACGTCCCATTTAACAGGGAAAATGTCTAAGGAAGAAAATGTTCAAATATGCAGACTAAATATACTGTCTTATGTCTCTAAAATACAAACCACATGCTTTTTATGTTCTAACGGACTCTGGACTCCATCAGCAACTTTCAATACCGTGAACTTACAGTACCCCCAGTTTTGGAATTTCAAATGCCTTGTTGTTCATATACATGCCTTGACTCATACTAGGGATTCTGACTGCTCTCCCAAGAGTAATGAGTGGGTTTCATGATCAGGCCACACTTTCTTGCCTCATCCCTTTGTGGGCCAGAGCATCTGGGAGGTAAATACTCCTTGGGGCCTGCAGCCTATGGCTGTAGAGCAAAAACACCATCTACTGCCCCTACTTGAAAGCAGAGGCCAAACCCACCAACTGGGTCTCATTAGCACCGTGTCCTTACCAACCGGGTCAACCCATCCACACCTTAGTCATTCTGCTATCCACAGGAAATACTTTATTAAAAAATTAGCTCATTGGCATCCCAAGAAGAGCCTGGAAATTTTTGGCAGACTCTAATTTAAAACTAGAATTTGAAATTATGAAATTAAGATAGCAAATGGTATACCATATGCTGTTAAAAGTAGCTTTTTCAAAAGATAACTTCTTGGTCTTATTATTATCTAACTGCATGGCATCATAAATAAAAGAGACTTGGTCTCTGAATGTCTGCTGTCCAAAAAGCCAAGGACCCAAGAGTCCTTGGTATCAGGTCCTCACCCTTGTGACTTCATCTAACCTTGATTACTTTCTTGTAAGTCCTAATTCTAAATACAGCCGCATTGGGGTTTAGGGATTTAGCATATGAACTTGAAAGGGAATACAATACAGTCCATAGCAAGTGTCTAGCACAGCTCCAGAAAGATAGCAAGTATTCGAAATTAGTTTTCTCTTCCCCAGGCGATCGACTCCCTAACCCTAACCCTTTTCTCCATGGTACTAAGGCAGGAACAGGGTATCAAATAGAGACCTTGGACGAAAAGATAACTGAAAACATCATTTTATAGATTAACAGAAGGATTAAACTCAGTTATGTATTTGAATTTTGCAGAAAATTTCACTTAATCTTTAAAAAAAGATCCTGCAATAATTCTAATGGGTTTTATATATGCCTCAAACGATGAATTGTGTAAACGAGCATTGGCATTTTAGAAAGGAGGGAAGAATCTTAGATATTAGCCAGTCCAATCACTTCATTTTGCAGATTAAGGAATCAAGGTCTAGAAAACTTAAATCCAGGTTTCCAGAGTTCCCTGTGGAACATGGACGAGTTTATGTAGGAGAGATTACCAGACCCATTCCCTTTTCACAGCCCTGCGCTATAACGTTCTTTAATAGACTCTGAAGGAGGCATACGGTGGCTTCGCTCTGATGACAGTGAGCACATCACTGCCGTTCATGAGAATAAGATCTCATGAAATGGGAAACAGAGAAACAGAAAGGCCAAATGACATGCACAAAGTCAAAAGGTAATTTGTAGCAGGACTAGGACTGGAATCCAAGTCTATTAATTTTTTCTGTCTTTCTAGGGTGCTGAGTGAAAGAGACCCTCCTGCTGTATTTAGAGATGGATATCTAATCTCAACCAAAAATTATGATCAAACTTCTAAAGCCCAGCATGGACAGGCAGTCAGGTAAGCAGCCTTACACAACGAGGTTTTTTAAAGGCTTGTCTCTGCTCTGTGTGACGCATGCTATGCCAACTCCTTTCATTCTAACATTAGAATCTGTAGTCTGACGTCCCGCAGAATAATCCTCCCAATGCAGTGCACAATGTATTACTCCCTGCCTCGGTTTCATCTATAGATGGCAATAAAAGTGCTTCTCCCTGCTCTGCACCTCAAATTGTAAGTCCTTTCCAGCAATGTAATAGAATTATAAAAGAATTGCATAATGTTATTATAATAAATGAGAAGTAGCAGTACCTGGAGTATCATCTCTTTCCAACCAAATATAAGAACCTTGTTTTTCAACATTAATAAAATCCTAAAACCCAAACTGAATTGAGTTGCTTTATTTTCTGGTCCTCTGAGCACTGATGAAGATTACTGACTATATAATCGTGTGATTTATCTATATTTTGTGCCATAAACAGATTTTCTCTAGAAAAAAAAAAAGAAGAAGCGTGCCTAATGGCAATATCCCCATGTTACAAATGCTTAACTTATGATAAACATTCTATGAGCAATTCCAGAGAATATTGGCTGGAAAACAAATAAAGTAAAAATTAAAAGGGTGCTTTATATTTCTTACTTTGGCAGACAGTGAAAAACACTTTAAACTTAAAAAAAAAAAACTACATAGATTTCAATATTATAAAGTTAAAGATGAATACTTAAAATTCTCTTAGTTCAGGAACCAAAGTGCATAATATTATAAATGGAATGTTACGTGAGAATACTCCATGGTACAAACCTATTTAATTATTTTACTTTTGAATTTTGAATTTTTACATTTGAATGGTAATGACCCTGAAAAACATTTCTGCTACTATTTCTGATATAGTTAATACAAAATAATGTACATTTTAATCTGTCCATTTAAAAATGTCAAGTTTTAAAATGATTAATAGCTATTGAGTTGTAGGAATTCTATATATAATTTTGGAAATTAAGCCCTTATGAGATATATGATTTGCAAATATTTTCTCCCATCCTATAAGTTGCCTTTCATTCTGTTGACTGTTTCCTTTGCTGTGCAGAAAATTTTTAGTTTGATGTGGTCCCTCTTGTCCATTTTTGCTTTTGTTGCCTTTGCTCTTGGTGTCATATCCAAGAAATCATAGTCAAGATCAACATCAAGAAGCTTTTCTCCTATGTTTTCTCCTATTAGTTTTACAGTTTCAGGTCTTACATTTAAGTCTTTAATCCATTTTGACTTGATTTTCATGTATGGTATAAGGTAGTGGTGCAGTTTCATTTTTTTTGCACGACAAAGGACTGGAACAGACATTTCTCTAAAGAAAACATACAAGAGGCCACCATATATATGAAAAGATGATCAATATCACTAATCATCAGGGAAATGAAAATCAAAACTACAGTGAGAGATCACCTCACATCTGTTAGGATGGCCATTATTATGTCAATAATTTAAAAAAAATTACAGATGTTGGCAAGGATGTGAAGAAATTGAGACCCTTGTACACTATTGTTGAAAATGTAAAATAATGCAGCAGCTATGGAAAACAGTAAGGAGCTCTTTAAAAAATTTTAAATTTCATCCATATGATCATATGATCTGGCAATCCCACTTCTGGATTTCTATTCTAAAGAATTGAAATCAGTATCTCAAAAAGATATCTGCACTCCCATGCAGCGTTATTTACAACAGCCGAGATATGGAAACAACCTAAATGTCTGTCGCTGGATGAATGGATAAAGAAAATATGGTATATGCATACAATAGAATATTATTCAACCTTTAAAAAGAAGGAAATCTTACCATTTGCAACTACACGGATGAACCTGGAGGACACACTAACTGAAATAGGCCAGTCACAAAAGGATAAATATTGTGTGATTCCACTTCTAGGAGGTATCATAATAGTCAAACTCACAGAAGCAGAGAATACAACAGTGGTTGCCAGGGGCTGGGGAGAGGGGAAATGGAGAGTTGTTCAATGGGTGTGAAGTTTCAGTTATGCTAGACGAATTAGTTCTAGAAATCCGCTCTGCAGTACAGTGCCTCTAGTTAAAATGCGGCACTATTCTCTTCAAAATTGGTGAAGAGGATAGATCTCATGTTAAGTGTTCTTAACACATACAAAAAGAGGGGAGACACAAGGGAATGATGACAAGTGTTGAATATGTCTATTAACTTGATTATGATCATATCATGACTTTTGCACGTGTTCAAAATCATTGAATTGTACACATTATGTCATTCATATGATACACACTAATGATCTGATTGGGGATTTTTTTGTTTGTTTTGGGGTTTGTTTTTTGATTTTTGTAGAGACAGGGATCTCACTATGTTGCTCAGTTTGTCTCGAACTCCTGGGCTCAAGTGATCTTCCTGCCTCGGCCTCCCAAAGCACTGGGATTATAGGTGTGAGCCACCACACCCAGCCTGGTTGTTATTTTTAATCTAACTAGCCAGTGAATTTTCTTCTGTCTCCATGTATTTCTCTATAGTTACACACAATAAGCTGTCACTAATTTGAATCCATTTTGAAAAATCATGTTACTTAGATGAAACTGTTAGGTATTATCACTTTGGCAAAAAACTCACCCAATGGCAAAATTGCTTCTCTCACGTCATAGTTTCTTTAATCTATTAATTCAGTTCATTACAGAACACATCCTACTTATAAAACATGCAACATCTGAACATATCTTTTTTTTTTTTGAGTCTTAATAAGAACAAAAGTAACCAAACTGCTTTCCATTTTAAAAAAGAAAAAGAAAACCATGTCAGTAAATTCAGGCAGTGAAGGTGATTAGTCACAAATTTTAACTCTGCAATGCTGCATGAGGACAAGACTTGAAACAGTCTTTTTACGTAAACACTCAACAGACAAATTGCTGAGAACTTTTCGAGCTCTGCTGGCCACATTGTTATTTAAAATAAACCTGCCCTTAACATTGACTCAGATGTCTTAAAAAAAGACAGTTCGTCATAAATCAAATCATCCTTATTTTAAAAACAAAATTTGCTATTGTAATTTCTTCTTAAGTAATGTGAGTACAGATGACACTGAAAATCTTTTTCAAAGAAATGAGATTTCCTCTTATTGTGAAGATGAAAACACTCCCTCTTAGTCACAGTAGTGGAGGAAAAAATCAGTCATTTGATTGTTTCTTGGTTTTAGGTGTGCCTTCTAAATTGGATGACGTTCACAGACCCTCAGGATGCAAGACAAGGACTTGCCCCAAGCAGTTCCTAAGTACTAAAATAATGTAGGTCTCAAAAAACCTGAGTTTTGTCCTACTTAGTTAAAAGATGTATGTTAAAGAGTAATAGCATTTAAAATGGCTCCTCATTGCTCATAACAAAAATCAGCTAACAAAACCAGTCCCAAAGAACCAAACCAAATTTAGTATTGTGAGCTAAGTGACATTATCAGTAAACTGGCATTTTGGTTTTAAAATGAGGAACAAGGTATCTTCCCAGTAGAAAAGAACTCACTTTCAGAATACAAATAAGTACTTCAATGGCCATGAAGAAGCATTTCAGTTTTATAGAATAAATTATACAATTGTCATTTCCTAAGCATACGACTCATTTTCATTCCCTGAAAAATCACATATATCCTTTAAAAGTGTCTAATTTTAGACATCTGTTCATTTGATGAAGGGTTAAGAACTAATTAGAGGAGATGATTCTATTTTAAATGTCAAAATGCTAGAAAATGTGAGGAAGTTCAAACATATGTTTTGTTTTCCTAAAATAACAATTTTTTTTTGTCAATTGACAAAACTGAACAGCGTAGACTTGTTTAAACGTATAATAGTACCAATTTACAAATAGCATTATTTTTTGCAATTTTAAGCAATGACATTTATTTTACTTACTAAATGATTTATTTTAAAATAATTATATTCTCCACAGTTTCTGAAAGGCAGTCTGAGATCACTGAAAGGACATCAGTTTAGGAGGTGGAAGTTCTGAATCCTGGATGTGGCTCTCTGGATTATTAGCAGTGCGACCTTGGCAATTCAGTAACAGCTCGGCATCGACCTACTGGGCTTTGGAATGAGTCTGTCCGCACGTGCCTCATTCTAAGAAGCAAATGAAATACATGTGGAATAATTTTTGAGCTAGATCTCACCTCAGAGGCTCATCCAGGTTCAAAGATTGGCAGAAACGAATAACTTGGGTTTGTGTGAGGTTATTTTCCTTTTGACTGAAGCAGCAAACTGACAGATCCAGGTGACAACAACGAGACCAAGAATGCTCAGGGTGTGAGTGGATCCAGAGATCTCAGCAGCCTTCATGGGCTGAGGGCTGCACAGTGTCAGGGAACCGCAGAGCGGTGGCCTAGAACCGGGAGAATGGCAGAAGTGAAAAGGGACACCGACATTTGAACATTTACCTCAAAACCTTTAAAGGAATGTTTTACTCTTCCATTATTAACAAACCATATTTTTGTGTTTTATGTCTCCCGGTACAATCAGGCCCACTCAATGTTTTGGTGTAGTCGAGCTGATGACGACCCCAACATTGCAGATTACAACATGACCACACAGCACCTACCAATAAGTTGGAAACAAGAGTTCCAAAAAGGCTGTCAGTTGATTTAATTCTATCATTTTCAAGAAATTGTGTATGCCTGGTTAGTAATCTGTAGGATTTTATAACTTAAAGTGATAAGCTTTTTTTCCCAACACTGTTAGGATATACCATACATTAATTATATTTTCTCACTTATTTAATATAATGAAGAAAAGCACCTGAAGGAATTCATTCATCCATCCATCCAACCATCCATCCATCCATCCATCCATCCAGAAAACACGTAGAGTACCTATTATAGCCTCTGCCTTTGTTAAAGAAAAACATTTGTGCCTAAACTTCCTTGAAGAGAAGTTAATCTGGAAGGTACAGTTCTCCCACAAGGTCGGGGATAAAAAAAATAGATCAGAATCAGACTGAGAAGAAATGTTCCCTAGTCAGTGTCTGGGCCTTGGTTACACAGGACATGGAAGCGCTGGAAATAGTGCATTAGACATCTCCGTCACCTTAAATGTCTGAGGTGAGGGAACAACCAGTCACTGAAATAGTTCAATACTTCTTTTTTTAAATACAGGCCTTTTTATATGAAATATTTAGGTTATATAACAGTTTTTTAGTCTGTACGATTTTACTCTCACTGTTTTCTCTGTATGAAATTAATTTTTCCCTGTGTATTTATTGGGCACACGTATTTTAAGTTCTAATTTCATGCCCATCTGAGAAAGCATCTCAGACAAGTCTGGCTCATACCATAATGCCTTTTACACGGGATATTGTTATGTACACCTACACACACACCCTTTGGTAAGTCAACCTGAATATAAAAGTCTTTGCAGGTAGGCAGGGGTGATAATTATATTTCTTTGGTATCTCCGTATCAGGCCCACCCCTTTTCATAAGCATAGTACACTCCATTTATGTGTAGTGTCCATTAATTGTGTTTTCTGAAATTGTGCCATATAAAGTCTGAACAACCATACATGGCACATATTAGGAAAGATCTTAACAAAATGAAAGATCTTATCAAGAAAAGAATACCTTCTGTGATCTGCTTTCATTTTTCATATAATTTTTTATTGAGATAATTCATATACTATAACATTCACCCTTTTCAAGTACAGCATTTAGTGATTTTTAGGATATTCATAAAATTTTACAGTGATCGCCACTATCTAATTCTAGAGCATTTTCATGAAAAGAAACCCCGTATCTATTAACGGTCACTCCCTGTGCTAGGCAGAGTAATAGCCTCCCAAAGATACCTGCATTCTAACTTCCGCAACCTGTGAATGTGCCATTACATGGCAAAGGGGAATTAAAATAGCATCTGAAATTAAGACCTTAAGTCAAGGAGATTGTTCTAGTTTACCTGGGTGCACCCAGTGTGATCACGAGGGATCCTGGAGGTGAAGAGAGAGGCAGAAGCCTCAATGTCACAGTGATGGGATGTGAATGAGACTGGAACCGCCCTTGATGATTTAAGGATGGAAAGGGAACCACAGACCAGGGAATGCAGACACTGGAAGCTGGGAGAGGGAAGAAAGGGGATTCTCCCCTGGAGGCTTCAGAAAGGAATGCAGTCTTTCTGACATCTTGACTTCAGCCCACTGAGACCCATTTCAGACTTCTGACCTCCAGGATTGTGAGATAATAAACGTGCCTTGTTCTAAGCCATGAAGTTTAAGAAAATTTGTTACAACAGAAATAGGAAATGATTACACTGCCCATTCTTTCCCTACCCCCAGACCCTGGCAAACATTCATCTACTTTTGATCCCTACAGATTTGCCTGTTTTGAACATTCTGTTTCTTTTTGAATCATGTAATCTGTAGCCTTTTGTGTCTGACCTCTTTCAAGTAGAATGATGCTTTCAATGTTCAAGTGTGTTGTAGCATGCAGTAGTACTTCGTTTCTCTTAGTTGATGAATAACATTCCATTGTATGGATAGACCACATTTTGTTTATACATTTAACTGATGGACATTTAGGTTGTTTTCCACTTTTTGGCTACGATGAATAATGCTTCCATGAACATTTGTGTACATGTTTTTGTGTGGATATATGCTTTCAATTCTCTAAGGTATATATCTAGGAGTGAAATTACTGGGTCAAATGTTGATTCTATGTTTAATTTTTTGAGGAATTGCCAAACTACAAATGCTTGTTAACTAAGGATGCAGTTATGTCTGGATAAATCCATTATAAAGTCAAAAAATTATAAGTCAAACCATCATAAGTTGGGAAGCATCTCTATTTTTAAAGTGGCTGCACCATTTTACATTTCTCCTAGCAATGCACAAAGATCCCAATTTCTCAACAGTCTTACCAACACTTTTTATTATCCGTCTTTTTTTTTATTATAGACATCCTAGTACATATGAAGTGTTATCTCCTAGTCACTTTGTGCACACAGGCACAACTCATGCCCCTCGTGGCATGCCTGTTAAGCATGTCTCTCCCACTCCCGTCAACACAGAGCTACACAAAATCTTGCACAACCCAAGCAAGGGTCTGACACCATGGGGGATAAATCTTTGACGTGAGCCAGCAGGTCTGTTCTTTCCTTTCTCCCCCACAGGCAATGTCCTGAGAAATAATCATTTATATCGCATCTTGGAAGCTGTATTCTACTCATTCAACTTGTCAGGCTTCCTTGATATTGGCTCTTCCTTCTCCCTTGCCTCCTTCCCTTTATCCTCACCTCTGTTCCCTGAAATTGCACACCCTAATAACATTTTAAGGCAAATGCCTTTTCCTCAGGACCTGCTTTCTGGGGAATCTGGCCAAGACAGGCAGACAAGCAAAGGAGACTTGTGAGACAGTGTTGTTCTTAAGTGCATTGACCCCAGAAACTGACTAACTCAATCGCTCCAGCTGAGGCTCAAGAAAGAAGGAAGAGGGGAGAATGGGGTGGGGAGAAATAGCAATAAAGAATGAAATAGAAAACAGCTAAAAAGTATTGGCAAAACAAAAGGCTGGATCTTTAAAAAGACTAATAGGACAAACAAATCTCTAGCAAGACAGAAAAACAAAAAAAAAAAAAAGAAAGAAAAAAGAAAAAATATAAAACATAATGGAATAGTGACATATATAACAGATAATTTTTTATATTTTAAAAAGCAGAAGTAGAAAAGTTGAACTGAAAATAATTATTAAGGAAATTGAATGGAAATAAAGAAACTTCAGCTATTTATACATACCACAAAAAAAAGAACTCAAGTGCAGATGTGACTTCTAATTAACTGGAGAGTTCTAAGAAACGTTTGAAACAAATAATCCTTAATTTATAGAAACAAAGAATCCAAGGAAAAAAGAAATTCTCTGTAGCAATCTGTAAGTACAGCTTTGGTAACCAGAGAGTATGAACACAGAAAACCATAATATACTTTATACACATGAAATCAAAATGCTAAATGAATTTTCACTTGTACAATTTAAAAAATATTTTAAATGAAATCTATTACTTTAGGGATTATAATGGAAATGAAGATGATTTAATAGCAGAAAATTTATCAATGTGATTCACCATCTAATTGACTGAGAGCAACTATGTTATCATCTAAGTAGTGAAAAGAAAAGCATGGGACAAAATTCAATGCACTTATAAGAATTCTAACAAAATAGAAACAGATAGGCGCTTTCTTTACTTGCTATAGCTTATTTGCAAAACAGATTACAAAATATCAACACATTTAACGGAAATTTTTTAAATTACTTTTCCTTAAGTCAAGATCAAGTCAGAAATGCCAGTTATCGCAGCTCCTGCTCAATGCATTCCCGGAAACCTTAGAAAACTGAGGACTAGAAAACAAAGAGAATTGTGGTTTAGTTTGGATAGAAAGTGATCCGATCGTCCTGTTTCAAGTGACATCATTATTAAAGAAATCTCACAACCTTCATGTGAGTTTTTCAATATGTAAACTTTCAGACTTAATTAGCCAGTCTCCTTTCCCTGCTTTCTCAAGTTGTATTGGACCAACTTGAGAGGCCAGCCCTGCTTGCCCCAGAGAATCCAATTTCATACCCTCTCGGTGTGTGTGTGGCATTATCATTCTCGATATTTGAAACAAATTTGGGCTGGGGCTCCATTCTGAATTTTCAGAGTGGTCATGGCAATAAATGAGGTTGATAAATACAAGATCATTATATTAATACTAAAACCAATAGTGTTCCTTTGCACCAGCAACTGTACACCATGAAACAGAAAATAAGATACTAACAAGAAGAAAAAAAATTGTAAAGTATCTACGAATTAAGGTTAAAAAATGCATAAAATTTTTGAAGGCAATAAGAAAATTCTCTCAAAAATATAAAAGTTCGTGATAAATGGAGAAAAAGCTTGTGTTCGGTGCCATCATTATCTAATTCCAGGAGGTGCCTCTCTCAGCACGTGCAACGTGAATGTTGCTCTCCAGAGCTGTGTTACGTGCTGAGTGCTGGTCCTGTTCACAAATGAGATGAAAGATGTTAATTCTCACTAAATCTAAGCAGTAAATGCAATTCAAATAAATATCCTTGAAGGTTATTGAGAAGAAATATAAAGAAATGGTACTACATTTAATGTGGGAAAATAAAAATATAAATCAAAACCTGTATAAAATGGGAGATTGCCATTATATTAATAATTACAACAGCAGAAGAGTTCTTCCACTTCAAGTCAAGATAGAGCAACAGAGATCCAATTTAACTTCCTGCCTGACACAAGTAAAAAAAGGCCAAGTATATGAAATAATGGTTTTCACATCCCTGGACGTCGAGCGCCAAAGAAGAGCGATCTCTGAGCGTTGGGAGCAAATGAAGCGAACTCTGTGGTTTTTCCAGCTTGCTGTCCTGAGAGTTTCCAGTCCAGGGTATAGGGAGGGGGAGACCAGGCCAAGCCCAGCACTCTTCAGATTTGAGAAGACAGAGCTGCGAGTCCAGGAAGCCAAGGCAGCTAGAATTTTCAGGGCAAAATACCAGAAAAGAGAAAGCTGCGCAAAGAGTATTTAATATTCAGCTGAGCAGTTGACAGCTCCTTTGTGTTAGGAAACTGTCTAAACCCAGGGCAAGACTTCACAGCAGGATTAGAGGGAACAGTGCAAGGAACTCACACGGGGCTGGAGATGGAGTCTGTTCTAACCAGCCAGACGGGGAACTTCGTAATTCATGGAGTTTTGAGTAGAGTCCTCAGGTGGGTCTTGCCTCAGTAGTGGGAAAGTCAGCCTTAGACTAAATGCTGCTCTGCTCCCCCCGAAAATATTATAGAAGCAAGACCTGGAAAAGATCAATTCCTGGTAACTTAATTGCATCCCATAAGAAAGGTGAAAAATGTTTGTCAGAGGAAGAGGGCTTCCTGATACTAAACCACAGAATGAGATTCGTGAATTAGTCACCAGCAAGCCTGGACCACTGCAAACTTCCCAGGTGTGCACACGGGCTTTTCCACAATCTAGGACAGCATCTTAAAACTTAGCCTGCGTAAGAATCGCCTTAAAACTTCTCAAAGCATTAGACTGGCCGACTCAGTAGGTTTCGGCTGGATTTCTATCCAGCCCTGGTAACAGCCATGCTGCCTTCGGCAGAGCACTGAGTAGCACTGAGCGTTTTCTTCAAGCGAGCAGGCGTGACCCCCACCAAAGTGCAGGTAACGGGCCATGCCTGCACGGGCGCAGTTTTTCTTTTCAAACTCTTCTACCCAGGGTGTGAAAGAAGTTAGTGAGAGAAGGGAGAAAGGCTAGAAGCGCTACGTTAACAGAAGTCCTTCTTTGTGAAAGAGAACAACAAAATTTGAAAAGAAGTGTCCTTTAACCCTCACCCTAACCTAACAACCCCCCACCCCCACCCCCTGCCAGGGAGTGCATGACCATCCCCCCACACCCTCCCCACCCAACAGCCCCACCTCCTGTTGGTGGAAAAATTGTCACAGCAGGAGGTGAGAGGCAGCAGTGAGTGAAGCATCATCTGCATTTATAGCCACTCCCCATCACCTCAACGCCACCTCTCCCTGATCCATGGAAAAATTATCTTCTATGAAACTGGTCCCTGGTGCCGAAAAGGTTGGGGACTTTAACAGGATCCAGCTTTTTGTTCTCTTAAGCCTTTTGGCTTCACGATTTTAAACTGACAGGCAGAAGCAGGGCTATCTCCCTCATGAGGATGGCTGTCCATCAGCACTGTCCTCACCCGCCTTCAGCAAGTGGCCTTCCTGTCCCTGTCACTGATCTTTTGGATGTCCTCCAGGAGCATCTGGTAGAAAGTCTACATCTTGCCTGGAGAGGGCTCTGGAACGGGTCAGAACAATGTGTCCATTAAATTCACTTCAAATCCAATCTGTTGCCAAAGCCAAAATTTCAATCCCTCTTCTATGCCCCATCCCAAAATATGTCCGGCTACATCTTCCAACAAAGCCAGTCAGAAAGGATAACCAACCCCACCCCAGTTTAACTGGAATTGGGGCTTTCTGAAATGTGGGACTTTCCATTTCAAAACCAGAACAGTCCCAAGTAAACTGGGACAAGTTGGTCACTTTCCGAAATATAACAAAATGACAACAGTAACAGGGGTAAGCCTTGAATTTGAATATAACGCCACTCCCAATTACCTAATTTGGAGGGAAAAAATTTAAGTCAAAACATAAAATTAGTTTACAAGACATATAGGAAGTGCATAGAGAAAAAAAAAAGCCTAAAATCATATTTATTTTTTTACTTCATGAGTTCAAATTTAAGAAAATTAAAATCCAAAATTTGTCTCTGCCAACATTTCATTCTGCTCTGTCTCAGCCATGGGGGTTCTCTGGGCAGCTGTCATTTATTTAGTAAACACAGCCTAGGAAGCCTCTCCCTAGAATGAATAATATTCCTTCAGGGCGTCAGAGGCTGTAGTATTAGTTCTGAGAGTCACTTGTAAAGAATCCAGAGTTCCTGGGACTCACATGATTATCCACAAACTGATCAGAGCCATCACCTCACACCCATAAAATTTAGAAAATAAGATAATCCTTGGACTCAAAAACAATTACTCAAAGAAAACTCATATTCCCAGAACCCATGATATTTTGTTGATACACATCACAGCAGAATCCCCTTCTTACTCCAGGCAAGGTCTACAGCCAAGCCCACCCTGGGATCTGCATAGAGGAAGGTATATGGAGGAAATCTCAGTTTTCGTTTTTCCCGGAGGCCAGTCACTCCAGGTCAGCTGCCCAGAATCCATGATCTGCGAACTTTAACTTTATTGGAAGGACTCTCAGAGCAACAGACAAGTCTGGGCAGTCTGTCTTTACCATTTCTAGGGTTAAAATCTACATGTGCTTACTGTCTTCCCTCTCTGCGGGAATGAAGGCTTGGCTGCCATCTTGAAAAGTGTAGACGTTTGCAAAGGAGACAGTCCAGTCTCCAGTCATCTGTCCTTGTTTGAGGTGCCTTTCTTTTCCATCCACTACATTAAAAATTGCTTAATTTCCATTTCCCTCTGAGTCCAGTGTTTCTGGCACCCCAGTGGTGTCAGCATCCACACGCTCTTTGCAGTGTGTTCCAGACCTGGGCCACAGTGGCTCTCTGTACTGCCTGGTGCTGTTATTGCTTAGGCCTAAGCAAGCTATCTTGGGGAGATTACTCCCTCACATGCAGTTCACCGTCTATATCGAATTTGAGAGCATGCAGTGGCGCCTGCCTCGAGAGCCACCCCATACCAACAAAGCTGTTGCTTTCCTCTTCACAGCCCCCTCCGTGACCTTGCATGCACAATGGATTTTGTTACAGTTGATCTGGCACTGCCTACCTAAGTCTGGCACTAGTCATGTAAAACTCTAGTCTCACCAAGGCTTTGTTCCATGAAGGTGTGGTTTCTGCAGTCCTGTCTCTATAAAACCTTTCCTGTGGACAAAACTGTCATAAACAGCAGTCTCTTGCCAAGATCAAAATCTCACAGGGCTTCAGAATTAAAACCGTGCACCCAGGCCTCTGGACACAAAGAGCCGGCCTCAGGGGCTGCAGACAACGAAGTTGCACTGCAGGGAAATGCACTCCAGAGCGGAGGCGAGGAAAACACCCTCCAGCCCGCACGCGGTCCAGGCAGATGCCACCGCCCTTTAACGCGATCTTTTCCCATGTACTTCTCGACATCTCCTGCCCCAGCGCAGGAAATCCTATGTTTCCTGAATGGAACATACCCCTAAATGAGCTTTGAGCTTACCCTAAGTATCTATCCCTGTGAAGCTAACTGCTTAGAGAAGCAGAACAGGACCTAGAAAGGACGTGAAAATATTTAAGTGACCTCAAGTGCAAAAGTATTTCCTTAAAATGCCCCAGACGGTTGCCCAAGGGAAGTGAAAAGAGAATTTAAGAAGGAAAAACCAACAATGACAAAGGAACCACATCCTTGTCCCCCCCAAGTTTATCAAGGTATAATTGACAATTAAAAATTATATATACCAAGGTGTACAGTGTGATGTTTTGATATTTGTGTACATTGGGAAATGATTACCACAATCAAGCTGATTAACATATTTATCACTTCATATAGTCAGCACCTGTGTGTGTGTGTGTGTGTGTGTGTGTGTGTGTGTGAATTTCCATTGACAGACATTTAGGTTGTTTCCATATCTTGGCTATTATGAATCATGCTGAAATTAACATGGGAATGCAGAAATCTCTTTAAGATACCGATTTCATTTCCTTCAGATACATATCCAGAAGTGGGATTGCTGGGTCATATAACAGTTCTATTTTAGTTCTATTTTGAGGGAATAGTTTTTAGTTTCATACGGTTTTCCATAATGACTACCAATTTACATTCCCACCAATAGTGTATAAGAATTCATTTTTTCCCATATCCTGGACAATACTTACTTATCTTTTATCTTTCTGACAATAGCCATCCTAACATGTGTAAGGTAATATCTTATCGTGGTGTTGACTTACATCTCTGGTGCTTAGTGACAGCACCTTTTCATAAACTTGTTAGCTTTTAGCACATCTTTTGAGAAATTTCTGTTCAGGTCCTTGACCCATTTTTAATTGGATTATTTGGGTTTTTATTTTTTACTACAAAGTTGCATGAATTGCTTACATATTTTGCATGTTAACCCTCTTTCAGATATATACTGTTTGAAAAAAATTCTTACCCATTCCATAGGTTGTCTTTTTATATTGTTTATTATTTTCTTTGCTGTGCAGAAGCTTTTCAGTTTGATGCAATCTCATTTAATTAGTTTTTGCTTTTGCTGCCTGTACTTTTGGTCTCATATTCAAAATATCATTGCCCAGACCAGTGTCAAGAAGTTTTTCTCTATAAATTTTATGGTTTCATGTCTTGCATTTAAGTAGTTTATTGGTTTTGAGTTGAATTTTGTATGTGGTGTATGGTGCATGTATATGGTGTGAGATAAGGGTCTAACTTCATTCTTCTGCATATGGAATCCTGTTTTCTCAGCACCACTTACTGACAAGGCCATCTTTCCCCGTTGTTTGTTCTTGGCACCCTCCTTAAATATCAGTTTACCACAGATATGTGGATTAATTTCTAGACTCTCTATTATGTTCCATTTATCTGTGTAACTGTTTTTATGCCAGTGTAATACTATTTTTTAAATTCTGTAGCTGTGTAATATATTTTGAAATCAAGCAATGTGCTGTTTCCAGCTTTGTTCTTCTTGCTCAAGGTCACTTTGGCTATTTGGGGTCTTTTGTGGTTCCATATGAATTTCATTATTGTCTTTTCTATTTCTGTAAAAAATGTCATTGGGATTGTCATGAGGATTGCATCAAGTCTGTAAATCACTTTGGGTAATATGGACATTTTAACAATATTAATTCTTCCAATTCATGAATGTCAGATATCATTCCATTTATCTGTGTCTTCTTTAATTCCTTTCATTGATATGTTATAATTTTCAGCATACCACTTTGGTTTAGGTTATGTCTAAATATTTCATTCTTTTTGAATGTGTCCTTTTCAAAAATTAATAATGAATTCACTAATGAATAAAATATTATGAATAGGCTGGTTTTCTCGATTTCTTTTTTGGGTAGTTCATTATTTGTATATGGAAATGCAATTGATTTTTGTAGGTTGATTTTATATCCTGCAACTTTAAAGAATTTGTTTTTTAATTCTAATAGGGTTTTTATGGGTTTTTACAGTTTCTATGTATTTGATCATGTCATCTGTGAATAGAGATAATTTTACTTCTTTCTTTCTGATTTGAATTCCTTTTGTTTCTTTTTCTTATCTAATAGCTTTGGCTAGGACTTCCAGTAATATGTTGAAAAGAAATGGTGAGATTGAGTGTTCTTGCCTTTTACCAGATCTTAAAGGGAAAGCTTTCAGTTGTTCCCCAGTGATTATGATGTTAGCTGTGGGCTTGTCACATGTGGCTTTTATTGTATTGAGATAAGTTCCTTCTACGTGTATTCTATTAAGAGTTTAAATCATGAATTGGTGTCAAACTTTGTCAAATGCTTTTTCTGCCTCTAGATGACTCCTGTGGTTGTGTGAACACTATTATGATGACAGGCATCCTAAAAGTTCTGACTTAAGCATTCTACAACGTATCCATGTAACAAAAACATTTATACCACCTTAATATTTTGAAATTTAAAAAAGATAGTAGCAAGGTTACTAATGCAAGTTTTGAAAAATGCAGACTTACATTAAGCTTACTTGGAAGAAGTGATAATTAAGATTTAAACATTTTCTGTTTATTGATTTATTTCTGGTGAGGAAGAGCTGAAAAAGTAATTGGAGAGGGGAGCAAATAAGAATTCATCTAATCAGTGAAGCATTATTTTTAAAAAGATAGACTTACGGTAAGAGATTAATACTTGCTAAATGTGGGTAGTAAATATATGTATGTTTACAATAGGTTCTAATTTTCTGTGTATTTCTGTGCCTCTCATGGTAAAAGAGAGAGGACTTTGAATTTCTAACAATTATACTGTGCTTTAATCTTAATGGGAAAAAGGATGTTGAGCATATTGTCTGATCTCGACAATGTAAAATAGCAGTGGTCAACTGGCAGCCCTTGGTCTGATAAGACCCCAGCCTGTTTTGTTTTGGCCATGACATAAAGTTGGCCCACACAGTGCTTATAAAAAAAAAGTGAAAGATTTGCCAACATTTAAAAATTGGCAGGTAGCACATAAAAGTCCTGATTTCTGGCTTCATTTGCAAAGTCAGGAGATCTGGCAGCTTGGGGGCCACTGTCACATAGGGCAGGAGGATGGCGCTGCGGGCTCCTTCGAGGGGGGCAAGCATGTCAGCGGCCACCCCAGCGCCGCCCACTCAGGAGCTGATCCGAGCGCCAGTATTCTTATTACTTCCCTACTCTTTATAGGCAACTAAGTTTATAACCCCTGAATAAAAAAAAAAAAAAAATCATTGAAAAAGGATTGGAAGACAAACAAGTATTTTTCAGTGCTGCCTGTGGATTACTGGATGGCCAGTTTTGAAAGATTAAGAAGTCCTGTGTAAAGATGCAAAAACAGCCAAAGTAAGAAGATGCTTCCCTAGACCCACGCCGGGTCCTAGCCCAGCGCTCCGCCAGCCTTGGAGGAGTGCTCCCTGCTCCTCCCTGCTCCATCTCTGACGACCTTCAGCTCTTGTCACAGGAAAGCTCCTGTGGTTCCCAAGCACAGCAAACCTTTTAAGGTCCAGAGCTCTTTTTCCCCCAGGCTGTTTCTTCAACAAGAAAAAATTCCTTTCATTTCTATATTTTAAGCACATACTCATTTTTCAAAAATCTTGCTCATAAGTTCAAAACATAAGTCCTCTGTGACACTTTTCCTGATCTCCTGTGATTATACAATTTTTCTCTTTGTTCTCACCCCCAGCAGTTCTTTCTGTTTCTTGCAGTACTTATCACTGGGCACAAACCTCATCGATTTGTGTGTGTCCCTATACAGAAGAGTGGACAGACCTCACCCATCTCTTCCTTTTCTACCTTGGAAAGGAAGAATCTAGAAGATATTAGACACTCAAATATACTAAATGAAATATCATGTATTAATCATCATCAAAGACTCACTATATTTAGGAAATACAGGCAACTAAGTTTAATCTATACCTTCCTTCCTGTGATACCTCACGAAAGCTGCTTTTTAGATTAAACAGAAACGTGAATTTGTTTATTCCATGAATGCAGAGCATGTAAAAAATGAGATTATAGTGAAGTAAACATGTATAGTAAACTATAAACATTGCTATTCTATAGTTGCTAGACAAGTGAAATTTATTTCATTATATTTCATTTTCAATCTAGCGTGGAGTATTTATTCTAATTTCTTTAAATTCTCATTAGGGCCTCTAAATTTATAAAGGTAAGTTGGACATACATGGAATGAGAATTAGATTACTTCTAACCCAGCATATTCCGTGAGTGTTAAAACTCCCCAAGTGAAACATACAGCAATACATATTCTGACATCTATAGCTTTTACCAAATAACTTCGGATGCAACTTGAAGGATTGATTTGTATACATTTTCCTGCCATGAGGCAGTTTCTCCTGATTGCCCTACATGAAAATTAAAAAGTGCTTTTTCATTCACTCCCTAAACTCGGATAACCTGTCGTAAGTTATCTCTGCATCTATTGTCAGTGCCTGGTGTCTCCACCGACTCCTTTTTAATGGCTGAGTTGTTTGAGTTTTCTCAAGACACTTTACAGATAACTTATCTGTTTAGCAATGTGACAGTAAGGGACAGAAGAATGACTAAAAGCTAGTAAAAACTACAACTTTATATTTGATCATTCCCACAGGAATGATGATATTTTCCCCTTCGTGTTCATATCATCAAAGCCTTAACAGAAATATACTCTCCCTTTAAATTTAAATGTTTAAAACATTAGAATAAACCTCCATAGCTGTTGCTTGAAACTTGGCAAAATATAAAAATAAGGAAAAATAACTAAATAGAAGCCTCTGTAATTCACACTGATTGCCTACCAGTATGAAGACATTTTGGTCACATTTTACAGTTCACGGGAATTCATTGTAAAGCAGCCTTACTGAAACATGACAGATGCCTTGTTAAAGAACATTCTTTCTTGAAAGCGGATTCCAAAATGTTGTAAATATAGCAGTCAAGAAGAATGCCACGCATGACCTCAAAGCCAAAGATTATCACTACATGGGCCAAAAGCAGTAAAAATGGCATCTTTGTTACATGAACTAGAGTGTGGTCCCTGGCAATCATCCCAGGGTAAAATTCTCTTCCATGACCAGAGTCAAAACATAAAGTAACTCAAAACCTGGAGCATTTGTTATTAAAAGAGGGAAAAACACATTTCACCAAGTGTGGCAACAGCACTGATGAATGAGCCGCACTCAGGCATCTCATCGTCTGCAATACCAGGCTGCGTACCAACCACAGGGACGGGAGAAAGCAGGAAGCAGGGATTGGCCTTACAAGTTACTGACTTTTCAATACATAGGGCTGCTGATGCAGAATTTATTGATTTTGTTGCTCGAATTGTTCCAATTTTGCCATTAGGTCCTTCAGTTGGCTCCTGTGTCCCTTTGGCCTACACTCACCATCGTGGAGTTTTGTTTGTTTGTTTGTTTGTTTTGAATCTTTCCTTACTGTCCGGTACTCCAAGATGCTTCAGGCTCTTTTACACATTTCCTGCCTCAGTTCTAGAATCAACCGTTTTCCAGGAAGTCCTTGTTTCTTTCATTGGAAAATGGTGTTAGAAACCATTAGGAGCTAGATGTGCTTGTGCTACTGTAATATTGTTTCTAGGCTCTGTCAGCTGACAGAGCAAAGAAATACAGGGTGTCCCAAAAGTCTCCATACAAAGGAGAAATTGTGCAAAATTTTGTAATGACTATTTTGTAAATAAAATTATATTTAGCTACAATTTCCCATTTTCCCCTATGTATGGCAACTTTTGGGACACCCTGTATATGTGTTATACTAACTCATGTATATATATGCCTAAAAGATATTTCTATATGTAAATTTCTATATCTATATTAAGATAAAAACAAGTTCCTGCTGATGTCTCCAACTCAAATCCATTACCATATGGATCATTCCAGCTTCTTCCCCTTGCTCATCTGGAACCTTCTGCTCCAAAAGGGAGAAATAAATATCTCTTCCACCACTCTCCATCCATTTACCTAATTGTTCAGCTTCAATATACATGTTTGGCAGTGTCAGAATTATTAACCCCACCCTAGGGGAAACCACTTTATCAACTGAAGTAAAAGGCTTATGTGAAGTGTTTTTGTCTTCAATTTTACAGACTCTACTCATTTCCAAAGTTGCTTAGGTCAGTCCCTTTCCATACATTTGGAATATAGTTAGATTATTTTGTTATATTCTGCATTTCATCCTGAGATTCCCCCAACTATCAAAATGATTTTTTAAAATTTGTATTCATTAAGGTTCACTCTATGTGCTGTAAAGTTCTATGAATGTTGACAAATACACAGTGTCATGTATGCACAATTAAAGTATCATATAGAATTTTTTACCATCTTTAAAAAAAAAAAAATCCATTTTTTCTGTATTCCCCCCTCATCCTTCACTCACGAACCTCTGGCAACCACTGATCTTTTTATCTTCTCTATAGTTTTGCCTTTTGCAGAATGTCATATAATTGGACTTGTACAGGATGTAGCCTTTTCAGACTGGCTTCTTTAACTTAGCTATATATTATACATTTAAGACTTAACTATATCTTTACATGGCTTGATAGTTCATTTCTTTTTATTGCTGAATAATATTCCATCATCTGGGTGTAGCAAAAGTTGTTTATCCATTCACCTTTTAAAGGATATTGTGGCTTCCAGATTTTGACAACTATGAATTAAGCTGCTATAAACATCTGCATGCAGGTTTTTGTGAGAAGGAGTATTTTCGCATTAATTACATAAATACCTAGGAACATGATTTCTGGATATATGGTAAGACTATGTTCACGTTTGTAAGAAATTGCCAAATTGTCTTCCAGAAAGTCTGTACCACTTTGTATTCCTACTAGTCATGAATGATAGTTACTGCACCACAATCTCACCAGCATATTGGTATTGTCAGTTTTTTGGATTTTAGTCCTACTAATAGATGTATGATGCCAACTCGTTGTTTTAATTTGCAATTCTCTAATGAGAAATGATATTTAGCATCTTTTCATATGCTTCTTTTCCACCTGTATATTTTCTTTGATAAGGTGTCTTTTCAGGTCTTTCACCTATTTTTAATTCAGTTGTTTGTTTTCTTTTTGTTCAGTTTTAAGATTTCTTTGTATATTTTGGACACAAGCCCTTCATCAGATCTGTGTTTTGCAAATATTTTCTCCCAGTCTCTGGCTTGTCTTTTCATTCTCTTAACAGTTCCTTTAACAGAGAAAATATTTTTTAATTTTAATGAAGTTCAATACATCAATTTTTTCTTTCACGGATCATGCTTTTGGTGTTGTATCCGAAAATCATCACCAGATGCAAGGTCATGTAGGATTTCTGCTGTCTTCTTACAAAAGTTTTACAGTTTGCATTTTAAATTTAGATCTATTTGTACGTGCAAGGTCTGTGTCTAGGTTTACTTTTTTGTTGGACATCCAATTATTCCAGCACCATTTGTTGAAAATTCTATCATTTCTCTGTGAAATTGCCTTTGCCCCTTTGTCAACAATCATCTGATTCTGTTCCATTGATCACTGTTTATTCTTTCCCCGAAACCACACTGTTTTGATTGCTCTTAGAGTAACTCTTAAAATTGGGTAGTGTGTCTTCCAACTTTGTTCTTTTTTTTAAGTGTTATGTTGGCTATTCTAGGTCTTTTGGCTTTCCATAAAAACTTTAGAATCCGTTCATCAATATCTGCACAATAGCTTGCTGATATTGTGATTGGGATTGTTTTAAGTCTCTTCATTAATTTCAGAAGAATTGAGATCTCCCAATCCATGAAAATGGAACATCTTTCCATTTATTTAGATGGTTTTTTATTTATTTCATCAGAGTTTTATAGTTTTCCACATATAAATACCGTATATATTTTGCTAGATTTATATCTAATTATATCTATTCATTTTGGGGGGTGCTATTATAAAGTAGATTGTTTTAAACTTCAAATTCCAAATGTTTACTGCTGGTGTATAGGAAAGCAACTGACTTCTGTGTATTAACCTTGTATCCTGTGACCTTACTATACCTACTTATTAGTTCAAGGAGATTTTTTATTTGTTGATTCTTTGGGATTTTCTACATAGTCAGTCATGCCCTCTGTCAATGAAAACTGACTATTTCTTCCTTTCCAATCTGCATAAATTAAATGTCATTTTCTTGTCATATTGCAGTAGCTAGGACTTGCAGTGTGACATTGAATAGAAGTAGTGAGAAAAGACATCCTTGCCTTATTCCTAGTCTTAGCAGAAAGCATCTAGTTTCTCATATAAGCAGCTATAGATCTTTTTGTAGGTGATCTTTATCAAATTGATGACATTCCCCTCTGTTGCTAGTTGGCTGAGAGATTTTGTAATGAATTGGTGTTGGATTTTTTTCAAATGCTTTTTCTGCTTCAATTGATATAATCATATGCTTTTTCTTCTTTAGCCTATAGCTATGGTGGGTTACATAATTTATTTCAAATTTTGAACCAGACTTGTGTGGCTGGAATAAATCTCACTTATTTGTGGTGTATAATTAGTTTTATGTATTCCTGGACTTGATTTGCTATTTGCTGAGAATTTTTGCATCTCTGTTGGTAAGAGATATTTATCTTTTGTTTTCTTTTCTTGTGATGTCTTTATCTGGTTTTAGTATTTGGGAAATGCTAATCTCATAGCATTCCAGATCAACTGTATCCTTATTAATTTTCTGCCTTCTTGGTTTATCAATTACTGAAAGAAGGATTTTGAAGTCTCCAACTATAGTATTGTATTTTTCTATTATTCTTTCAGTTTTATCAGTTTTTCTTTATGTATTTTGATACTTACTGTTATTAGGTGAATACACTTTAAGGACTATTATGTCTTCTTGGAAAATTAACCCTTCTATCATTATGCTCCTCTTTAAACCTTGATAATTTTTATTCTTCTGAAGTCTGCTTTTTGTGTGAAATTAATAAAGTGACTTTACCTTTCTTTTGATTAGTGTTAGTGTGGTATATCTTTTTTCCTTTCCTGTTAACCTAGCTGGGTAATTATATTTAAAGTGGGTTTCTTGTAGAAAATGTATAGTTGGGCTTTTCTTAAAAATCCACTCTGACAATTTCTGTCTTTTCGTCAGTATATTCGCACCATTCATATTCAAATTATTTATAAAACAGTTGTTTTAATATCTACCATGTTTGTAACTGTTTCTTATTAGCTGCATTATTTTTTCCTTTCCTCCTCTTCTTCTGATTTCTATAATTTTGATTGCACATTTTATAAGATTATGTTTTATATCATGACTTAGCATGTCACTTACATTTCTTTTGTAAGTTTTTTAGTGGTTGCCCAACAGTTTCTAACATACATTTTTCACCATTAGAATATTATATGCCCAGGTGCTGTTGGGTTTATTGTTGTTTATTTGTTTTTTCCTGCTTTGTTTTCCCTGATCTGTGGTTTGATACCTGTCTTTAATTTTGGAACGTTCTGGGCCATTATTTCAAATATTCTGCTGCTATTTTTGTTTTTCTCTTTCTAGTATATTATACATTTATTACAAGTTCTGTGATTATCCCAGAGTTCTGTTCCATTTTTGTTGTTGTTGCTATTTTTTCTCTGTGTATTTCAGTTTGGAATGTTTTGATTGATTTATTTTCTGTTAATCCCAGTGATTTTTTTTCTCAGATGTATCCAGTCTACTTGTGAGTCTATCAAAGGTATTTTTCAATTTGTTACAGTGGATTTTTTTATTTCTAGAATTTTCATTTGATTCTGTCATGGAGTTTCCTTTTCTTCTTACATTTTCTATCTGTTCTTGATATTGTGTAGCTTTGTTCCCACTAGAGCCTTTCACTTATTAATCATAGTTATGTGAATTTGCTAGTCTTATATTTCCAATACCTGTGTTCTAGCACAGTCTGGTTCTAATGCTTACTTGATTTCTTCAGACTGTGGTGTTTTGTTTTTGCCTTTTATCATGCCTTATAATTTGATATATTGGGTAACAGTAACTGAGGTAAATGGGCCTTTAATGTAAAGATTTACATTTACCTAGCTAGGAGTTGGCCTTTGCTTAATGTTTGCTGTTGCTGTAGGTGTCAGAGGCTGAAGCTATTGTCCTTGTTTTTGTCTCCACTAATGGATTTGAGATTCCCTAAAAACTTTTCCTCAGGGAGAGTCTATGCCTTTCAACTCTTTTAACTGTAATTCACTGTTATTCATTATTATATTATGTTGGTGTGGTGGTCAGTTGTGTGTGGGAGCAGCATTCTATAATCTTATGATTAAATCTCTTTTAGTCTGGCTATATCTCTGAGCTGTGACCTTCACAAGTGTTTTTTCCATGTTATACCTTGTTTTCCTGCCTTACACGACACAAGAAGTGTAGAGGGGACCAGAGGAAGAGGAATGTTCTTCTCAATGGGATATGGCTCTGATAAAGTCTTTTCTCCTGCAGAATAGGTCTCTATCATACACTCTAGGAGTATTGCATAATTACTACTCTTCTCCCCCTGCCAAGGCCAGAATGGGAATTTCTTGGATCATCACCTTTTGGGGCTCTCCTAAGAGCATGGCCCCAGCACTTGATCTCAAGCCAGCCTACTGTCAGCCTCCAGCAACTCGTCACAAGTACCATCTCAGAGTTCCTACCAGCTCAGGGGTCTAGCTGCTGCTGTTCCGCGTAAACAGGAGTCAGCTGTGACTCTCTGGATGCACCTGTCTCCATTTTTCAGAGCATCAATTTGCTCTCCAAACCCAGTTCTGTAGTAGATTCAAGAAAAGGCATTGATTTTTAGGTTGCTCAAGTCTTTCTTATTGTAAGAATGGAGGTAACAATTCCCAAGCTCTTTAAATATCAGGACTGACACTGGAAGTCTCCAATGAATGTTTAAGAAGAAATTCTCAACACCAATTTGACTATCATCTTCCCAACCTGTGGTCCTTGAAAATGAATGCAAACTTGTTAAGCATGCATATGTGTACTTTTCATAGGTATCTAGAGCTTTTATTAGATTCTCAAAGTATTCTGTGACTTGAAAAACTTAAGAACTACATGATACAAAATGTTCCTTTTTATTTCTGTATGTAAAAACACACCTTAGGTCTCCAAGATAGGGATAATGAGAAAACATAAAGTACATCACTTTTGCTTTGACTTGAATATCTGATCAATGGATATAAATTCTAAATTAAAATGCAGTATCGGCCCCACATGTTTAGTTTATGAAAAGTTACCTTGCTTCAACAGTTCACCAGATAATTTTGACAACACAATTTGCAATTTAGCTTTATATAAATTCATCCAAACACAAGACAAAATATTTTTTATAGAATATAGTATTTGAAGAGCAGACTTGTCTAGGTGTAGGACTAATACAAGATTGTAACAAGACAAAGAACATACTCAGTGATTTTTTAAAAACTTTTCTAAGAGACAAAGACTTAGCTTCATCTATTCATACAATAGAGTAGGCTAACAAGTAATTCCAAATTCAATGTTGGAGGCATCTCTCATGCTATATGCTATGTAAATACCATTAGCAATAAAACATCAAGATAAAAGATTACTTTTACTTTTTTACTGCTGTGTAAATCATTGTACTTATTTTCAAGGCTGATTAGATGGTATTGTGAGCAAAGGTGGAAAAGAAACCTATGTGTGAGCATTAAATTAATGTAACTTTTTAATGAAAAGAACATTACGGTCGCAATATCAAATCCCCAACTGTTCTCTGTCATCTCTAGCAGATAAAAAGGAAAAGAAGCCCCACTGTTGACGGGAGACCATCCTGTGGCTAGTCCATCACTATTTTGCTTTTGCTGACTATTTTACATTATCATCAGACTTCCTAACCGTAGTCTCAGAAAGATGAAAGTGGACTCTCACTGAGAATTCCACACAAATGGATTAATTTGCGTCGCCACTTTTGGCATGTTGCCATGGATACAGCCATCTGAAGGCCTCTGTGCAGCTGTGAGCTGATTGACGGTCCATTCACAGAGTGAGTCTTTGCAAAGCCGGTCACATGAAAGGAAGCTCATTAGTGGACAAAGGCCTCACATACACATGTCGGTGATGCGTCCAAGGCTGAATATTACCTCTCAGTAAATCCGACCTTCATATCAGTCT
Source organism: Eulemur rufifrons (assembly GCF_041146395.1). NCBI lineage: Eukaryota > Metazoa > Chordata > Mammalia > Primates > Lemuridae > Eulemur > Eulemur rufifrons. The sequence goes on along the minus strand of NC_091000.1, from coordinate 6,809,694 downwards.
CACCAATGAAAGTTGGAATTACACGATGAAAAAATATATTCAAAAATGTAGAATCAACATATTGATTTTATATCGAGCTTTATTTTGCTTTCATTCAAATATAGCCAAAAGATAGTGGAATGAAAACACAGACAAAAAAGGGTTTGTATTATAAATCCTATATTTTCTTTAAAAACACATCAAAGAACACAAAGTGACTTCTCATGATAAAGTACAGACTGGTATATGCCTAGATTAATAAAGGGAATAATTTCTGCCATTTACAATGGGATGGAAAAGAAGAACAAGTTTCAGACTTCTGTCTGCCTTCTGCATGGTGTAGTAGACTGTGAAGTATCAGGGTCACATTTGACATTGTCAGACACCGAAGTGTGCAGAGAGGTAGCTTAATTTCTCTGTACTTAAACTCAGCTCATGAGACTCTTGGTAATGAAATATCTTCTTCTGATGTGTTCAAGGCAATTCTGCCAGCTCTGGTTGAACACTCCAGGTGTCTACTCTGTCAGTTCAGGATGCCACCCAGCTCACCCCTCTGATGCTCTTCTCCCTGGGTGTGATCGGGGTTCTTGAGGAGGCTCACACATTGCCTTGTTATCAAGGGAGAGAAGACTGTCTTCTTCCTGGACTCTCTGGCCCCTGCTAACCTGTCCCCCTGGCCTTGAGCACAGGCCTGGGTCTTGCTGCCTCTTCTGCGGACAGTGACGTCCCCACATAGTACCAGTCGGTCTCGGCCCCCACACCAGCCCGACGTCTGTCTGCTCAGCCACTTGCCTGTGCTTCTCAGGGTCTTCAGAAAGGTCGCCTGCTTCTCCCCTGCCACAGGGAGGCGCCTGAAGCTCTGTGAGGCTGATCTCAGAATTGACTGCATAGACATCCCAGCACCTGAGACACGGAAAGAAAAAGAAGGCGTTAGCGAGCTAATTGGACACAGGGAAAGTTGGTCAGACTCCACGGAATCATGGCTCGCTTTAACTCTGCACGCGGTGTCTCCTCCCACGAGTGAACGACATGCGAGGTTTATTTTGACACTTTGATGTTCCGTAGCCACCAGTTTCCCTTTACTTCTATCAAAGGGCCAGAAATAACAACTCCTTCTGGGCTTTCATTGCTCAAGATTCCCACTGTTTTCCTTGAATCAAAATCAAAAGACATCATTTGGCACATAACCCATGTATAACATAAGCTAATCCATCAACCTGCCAGCATCAAATGAAACAGACCCTACTGTCCCTTCCATTGCTGGTAGATTCAGTAGGATTGACTATGCCGCCCTCTCTTTTTCAGTTAAATTGGGCAGACAAACCAAATCGAAATCAACATTTTAGAACTGCTTACTTAGAAACATTTCATGTGAATTAAAATTTTAGCACATAAACGAATCAGAACACTGATGAACTGTGGACTATGGGAGTATTTGCACACATTTGTATAGGTGCACCCTAAATGGAAATATTCTTTGTGAAAACAGTCTGATTAATCCATCCTAAAGCAGTGGAATTGGGGAAAAATACTGTGAATCACATAAGGGAATAAATTGTGTAGGTAAAATGTGACGCTGGGTGAGATAATGTCATAAAATAAATCATCACATAAAATATTTACATTTCACGTCTATATTCGATGTCACTATCTGTAAATTATGCAAGCTCCTCACTCAGTGGTACCGAAAGATGCAGGGAAAGGCTGGGAGAAGGCGGAACCAGCTAAGCCATGTGACTGGAAGGAGGGACAATTACCAAGGAGAAAATAATTCTTAACAGAGAGAACCTCAAATGGCAAAACAAAGAGTACAAAGTACTTTGCTAAAAGAGAGTGATTACCAGGCGGTTTATAGAAATATAGAACTTAATTTTTAATTAAGTCTGGTTTGTGCCTGTTGTAAAGGCCTTTTTCATTTTCAACTTCCCTTTGGATAATAAAGAAAATATCAGATCTATTTCTTTTTTATATATTTGCATTAGAAATTCAATGGTAGTTAATTCTGAGATTAGACTTTCATCAGACAATAACAGAAGAGCCTTTGTATGCAGTTTTCTGTGAAACCTCAGTCCCAAACCTTTGAAAATGAAAAGTGGGCAGGGATAGATCAAAATTCCCAGGCCTTAAAAATATTAACAGTATATAAAGGAAAGAATGAACAAACAACCATTTGGAAAAACTTATTTCATTTATAAGAATCATTGCTGTAGATGGAGAGAGAGTAGACCCAGGGTGTTTCTTGGGTCTGATTTTGCAAATACATGCAATTAGAGAACAGGATCAAATGAGCAAGTTATTGTTAGAAGGCAATTAAGCAGTCTTTCATCTCACTAAACCCACAGTTGGCAAATCTCTGTGTCCCTTTAAAAAGTCTGAGATTATTTTTCCACATATGAAACATTTTAGGTGTCAAAAGTACTTCAAGAAAAATAATTTAAAAAAATACACTCCTGGGGAAAAAGTTACACATTAAAGATAGAAATTCATTGATCTAGAGCATTGTAACCATGTGGGTAAATAGCTATTGATTTTACTTTTGGAAATTTTTATTGTTTTCACCTGCAGTAAAGCAGGATTTTAGTAATTTTGTTTTTAAATCTATTTTTCCAAATGACAGTTATAAAATCTCTCTCTTTTTTTTTTACCTTGCTTCTCATTTGTCAATATAAAACATATTGGTATCTGGTTGCCAAGGCAATCTTGACTCTAGTGTCATTAATTTATACTGTATTGGCTGTAATTATAATTTTAGCAATAACTAGAAAAAATTAGCATGGGTAGATGGCAATATACTCAGCAGTTGTCAGCAAAGCCTAAAAATTTGTGTTAATAATTCAATATAATGTAAATCAACTAGTACAACTTGATAGTGACCTATTTTATGAAAATCTTTGCATTAAAAACTTAAAAATAAAGATCTTAACATGCCTCACAGATGTTGAAGTCTTAGGGGAAAAGAAGCCCAGTCACCACCTCAGAAATAGCCACAGTGAAGAAAAGAAGAGTAATTTGGAACGTGTGGTTCTGGCACTAACTTCCTAGCTGAGGGCAAGTGTGGAAAGTAACAATCTAAATTGTGAACTGCAACTGTGTCATGGGTGTGTCTCACTTCCTTTAACTTTAAAAAATTAAGAATAGCAAAATCTTCTCAGAAACGCCAAATTTGTATCTCAGAGTACAATAATGTATACAAAATACATTTGACTAGAAAATCTGACACTGATTATTTAAAAGTAATTATCTGTAAATAATTTGAACTCTTATTGTAGAGCTTATGTTCTCCCTATAATTCTATGATGTTCCCACAGTTTACTCTTGATTAAATAATTGGCTCTATAATTTTTGAATTTCACAGTTTATTTTTTCCTATACCAGTCTTATTTTACTTCTTATTGATATGCCAAAAAAAAACAAAAACCCACAAACCAGCAACAACTATATTTAGCCCAGATGTAAAAATATGAATTAACTTTCCCTGAGCTGTTACCATGTTCCCAGCACTACTCTGCTACATGCTTTATAGACTGTATCTCATTTAAGGCTGACGGCACATCTATAGGTAGGCACTTAGTATCATTTCACAAATAAGCAAACAGGCAATCAGTTAATTTGCCCAATGTCTCAAAGCTAATAAATGGCAGAGCAAAGACATCAATCCAATTTTGATTATACTTCCACTTTTAGACAATACTCTTCAACGTGTTAGATCCTTGTTTGATTTTTTATTTTATTAATGTAGGTCTATTGCTTTGCTGATAAAGAAGTTTCCATAAATTTGACTTAGGCAAAACTAAATATGAAAGATGTTTTTAATCCCTTAAGATCAAAGGGCAGCAAGGAGAATTTTTAAAAGAGGTGTCAAGTATCTAGGAGATGAAATTTGAAGAAATACATGGACAACACTTGTGCTGAGAGTGGAATAGCAGTGCAAGATTCCTGAGTTCCCATTCTTCATACCACGGTAGGGTGGAGTGTAGGATAATTTCACAATCTCATAGTCACCTCTGTTCCAATTTCCTGTTCCTTGTGAACTCTGAATCACACTCCTATCTTGCCTTCTATGTGAACTGTTCCACTGCATTGACCCAAAGAAGAAATACAATTTGTTCTCTTATTTCCCCAAGCAATATCGAAGCCTATCATGAGTGATAGAATTTAACTGAAGATTTGAGAGGAAAAGAGAGAGGGTTAGTAACGTACGGCTAACATTTTAAAAATGAGAATGATGACATCTGATTGAAACGATTTGCATATCCAAATTCTTTTCCATTCCTCAACGTTCAGCAGTCCTGTGAATGCTTCAATGATTTTTCTTTGCTGAAAACCAGTCAAGGAGGTTCCTTCTCAGCTTTAAGTTTCTCAGACAAGTTATCTTCTGCCTCACGTTGCTCCAATCCAGCGTAGTTCTTTTTTTCCCTCTTTTTTTCAATTTATTTATTTATTTTCTTTTTTAAAATTTCAGAATATTATAGGGATACAGACATAATATAGTTCAAATGAATTTAACATTAGAATGCATGAGCCCGGCCAGGTACGGTGGCTCACGCCTGTAATCCTAGCACTCTGGGAGGCCGAGGCTAGTGGATTGTTTGAGCCCAGGAGCTTGAGACCAGCCTGAGCAAAAGCAAGACCCTGTCTCTACTAAAAAAATAGAAAGAAATTAGCTGGACAACTAAAAATATGTATAGAAAAATTAGCCTGGTGTGGTGGTGCATGCCTGTAGTCCCAGCTATTTGGAAGGCTGAGGCAGGAGGATCGCTTGAGCCCAGGAGTTTGAGGTTGCTGTGAGCTAGGCTGACACCACGGCACTCTAGCCCGGGCAACAGAGTGAGACTCTGTCTCAAAAAAAAAAAAAGAAAAGAAAAAAAGAAAAAAAAAGAAATGCATGAGCCCATCGAGGTTCTACTTCAAGGGCTGTTCTTGAGAACAATAATTGGCAAGTGCTATGAAACAGTCAATTAGAAGTTTCCATGAGCAGCTTAGATCTCAAGCATTGTGGTCTTGGCTCACAGATACCCCAGCAGAATGTTCATTCCAATCCATCACGAGCAGAGTCCACTTTGTTTTACGTGACACTTGTATACTTCATCAAGGGAAGTGCTAATCAACAAGCAATCACTTTTATTTCAACATTTAATGCTTATAAAGGATAAGTCACTGGTAGCTCTTCCAAATGATCTCCAGGACAGGAAAGGGGGAGCCAGAATAAGCAACACAAACCTGCTGCCCCACCAGTGACCTTTGTCTTGAGCTAGAGTTACTTTCCCATGTAGATGTTGGAGACGGTTCAGTTTGTATGTGACTTTAATCCAAACCAGCTCCCTAAAATGAGGTAAAGAACCAAAGGAAGAGGGAGATCGATGTGTGCTACCAACCATGGCTCACTGGCCCCTTTGCAGGGTTTTGGTTTTCTCCTCTTGTGCCCTATGGGCTCACGGTCTAAGGGTAAAGTGGAGGGAAAGGGCCATGTGCCATGGATATCTAAACTCAAATATCTTCAGTTCACATGTGTGGGGTGGGGGGGAAAAAGCTGAACAAGGAGCAATTATTTCAAGGGACAAAAGAGTTTTATAATGAGAGCATGAGAGACTTACCACCAGCAGTTATCTTTTAAGGTCTGGAACAAACTGTATCTCTGAGAGTCTTTGTGCCAAATAGGACAAGGGAAACAGCCGGCAAAATGAGGTTATGAGCACAGAAGAACTTCCTTGGGGTCTATAATTAAATGTATTGATACCTTTGTTTGAATTTATGATATAGAAGCAAGCTGGTCTATCTTGGCTGGTTTCCAAGTAAGTAGATCCCAGGATGGTCCTGACCTATAACTTGTATCTCATCTGCATAAGTTTTCTAGAAAACCAGGAAATCCAACACCAAGGCTTCAACCAAAAAGCTTCACACCACATGTGAACATGACAGCCATTTCATAGGTGTTTGGTTCAGTAAATTTGGACCCAAATCTATCCCCATTCTATTTTATATTTCCTGAAAGATTTGATGGAAAAAAGAATGGAGCTAGGAAAAAAAATCTCTAGGGGTATTATCCATTTTAATCATGAAAAATACTAAGATAATGAAGAAAAAAAGAAAAATGATAAATATATCTCAATTTCTTCTTATCAGAAAAGGAAAGGCTTTTATCACAGTTGTTTTTGTGAAGTGTCAGATTGAATCGCATCTATATTCTGGGAAAAGTCACAATTTCTCTTCCTATCACGCACCATGGGAAACTAACTGAAGGATGACGAAGGCAGGAAACGCTTGGCACATATGGTGACTAAGGCTTTGCAAGCCTGGGAGCGGCTCCCATGCAGGAGGCAAATGTTCTCAGACGGGTCTATTGTCACAGAGGAGAGATGAACCAGATGTGGGCAGGAGCTGTAATACAGTACGGAGGGCTGGAGGAAAATTTAGGGAGAATGAGAAGCTGTTGAGTAAGTAATACAGTAGGAAGCAATGGCAGTGCTTGGGGGAATTTGAGCAATCAATACGGTCTCTTAAAAATACTGAGGAATCTGAATAGACTCATATTTGTTATCCTCTCTAAGTGCCAGTCGCCCTGCCAGCCGTACCATCCCCAGGGTGCAGATTAATTATGAAGACCCCCCCAGAGGTGTGGATTGAATTCCCACACCCTCCCCAGACATATGAATCTGTGCCCCCGTTTTACACAGGGCGAGACCGATACTCAGAGTCAGTGTCTTGCCGGAAGTCACACTGCTATCCAAGACCAGGCTGGCAACGGTGGCAGGAGTGGCCAATGAAAGCAGCGTGGGTCCTGAAGAAAGGAACGGCAAGGACAGTGTGAAGCGGTGGAAGCAACAGAAGAATGTGAATTCAACTGAGGAGCTTGGCTCCAACTCCGGTCACTCTGAGCTACTTTCCTTCTCAGGAAAACACTGTGCTCTCCGGCCACCTCCAGGCTCTTCTCAGGGCCGCTCCCGCTGCCTGCAAAACCTGCTGCTGCGCCACGTTCTCCCACACGGCTCTCTGTGTCTAACAACTGTCCTCATGGCCTCCTGTGGAAGGCCCAGGCCTCGCCCCCACGCTGCGTAACGGGCTCTCCCTTGGGCTTGTCTCCATCGCCCCCCTCACCAGCCACGGCTTCATGTCTCTCATGTCTATTTGTCCCTCTGGGTCATGAGCATCTTGAGAACAAGAATTGTCTTTTTCAACCTTTTAGCTGTAGAGCTTCATTTAGCACCAGGGACGTCAGTATAAGTTTTGCACATATTGTGGAAAACAGTCTGTGATACTAAAGATGAATAGGAAGAAATGTACTCAAACGACATGATCAAGGTCAAAGAGGCAGGCCGGGCTTAGAGAGAAGAGCAGAGACACATTCCTCCATGGTTTCGAGATACTAGGATGGCTTTGCCTGTTGCAGGGGAATGGAAGGACATGCAGGGCCCAGTAGTTCCAGCGAGTCATACTTAATGGAGGGCTGGGTGACACAGGGAGGTGAAGGAGTTTTTGAAAGACTGACTCATTGTGCCTCTTAGTTCTTTCCTCATTTGGAAGAAACTTTCCGTTACACTTGGGATGCAATAAAAGTTTCTTACCAGGCCCCTGTGGTATAGCCCCTGCCTGTCTCTGCAGCCTCATCTCCTATTTATTTCTCTTCCTCTTGTTTCCTGTGTTCCAAACCCACGGCCTCCAGCTATCTCTGGAATATGCCAGCTCACTCCCAGCTCTGGCCTTTGTGGGGCGGGGCTCCATGTCACCGTTGGGTTATCATGTCTTCCACGGGACTCCAGCTGTGACAGCATGTGAAATGTCTCCTGCCCTAGCTCCAAGCCTTTCATGCTCTTTCAATGCTTACGGAACCTCTGACATTATATGATTTGCTTGTTTGTTTGATGATTTACTTTCATCTCAGCACTGGAATTTTAAGCTCCATGAGGGCAGGTGCTTGATCTTTTCACTTTTGAATCCCCAGTGTCTGGCACATAGTATGTGCTTGGCAAATATTTGTGAATAAATGAATGACTTGATCGACCACCCTGTCATTTTGCTACGTGGCATTATTTGTGGGACTGAATAAACCCTAAAATAGTGCCTGTTGTAATAGTCAACATACATTAGTGTACTGTATTCTGGGCACTGTTCTATGTGCTTCATGTATATTAATACATTTAGTCTTAAGAAAAACTTATCCTTATCCCAGTTTTGCACGTGAAAAGCTAAAGCACTGAGAGTTTGCAGTGTGTAGGATAGCATAGAGTACAATAAAGGTACAATGAGATACGTAAGTGACAGCATTTGGCTTTCTAACTTGTCATCTAGCATATGATTTGGTTCCTAAAATTCTTTGCTTGCACTTCCTTTGACCCTCCCATCTTGGAGAAAATTCTTATTCTTTCTTCAGGATTTAGTGCACATCTCACAACCACTGTGTATTTTATCTAAGGTGTCACGTGCAACCTTTTTGCTTTCACAGAGCCTTCTATGTAATTGTGTTGAAGTTCACAGCACATTTAAATGGAAAATGTGTATTTACCTGTCTCTCTAACTAGACAGAACTATTTCAGGGCAGGGATGTTGTCTTGTTGCTCCGCTATCATTGATGCCTGTCCTAGCACCAAACACAGAGTAGATTCTCAGAAAGCATTTATGAAATTAAATGCTACCATTGTTCATAAACTGAGAAATTTTAAAACTTGTTTGTTCCTCCAAGCTCAAGAATTCAAGTGTTCACCAGTTAAGTAAGTTTTCTAAATAATTAATCTTGAAATGACTAGAATTTGATTAATTTTCTTTGTTTTTATTGCCAAATAATCAAGTTAATTCTGACATATATTTCGTAGTTTAATCAGGTAGGAGACAGGCGTCCTGCAGACTGTCTATTGGCCTTAGAAATGTACACGGGTCTCGAATTCCCTCCACCTGTAAGTAGTAGCTCATCTGGCTACTCTCTGGATCACTTTGTAACATACACTTATTTCATTCTAGATAAGAAAACCTCTAGCAGTTTAGCATTGGGATTTAGTTAAGGAGCTAATCTAAAACACTGCATGTTTTCTTAAGTCTTATCTGAATAATCCAAACCTCTGGAGTTTTCTATATTGGGCTAGAAATCTTAGAAGGAGAGGTGTTCTCAAAATATTTTTCAACACAATTTGTTTTTGACTTTAGCCAAAAATAATGTAAAAGAGATCTGTGGACACATTAAGGTCCAACCTTAGGTTAAAAAGAAAGAAAGAAAAAAAAAAAAGACTTGGAGAAAAAAAAAAAAGTCTTTGAAATTTCAAAAAATTCCATTCTGCCTTGCAGTTAAAACAACCACAACAACAGTAAAACTACAACAAAAGTGGCAAACACATTGGACATTCATCCTTATTTTAAGGATCCCATTCAGATATGAACAGAGTCCATTCAGTTTTCCCCACCTCTGGCAAATTCACCTCAACTCAGAGGACTGAGAGATGATGAAAAGATAAGGGTTCCAAGTAGGGCCGGCCTATAATAAGAAACACAATAACAGGAAATAGGTGGTGGTCACACAAGCATTAAAATGTGCCTTAAGTGTGAACTTGGGGGAAAAAGTGCAAACAAAGCAATGACTGAGGCCAGGAAGCAGCAGTCCTTTGGCTGTGCAGGAGAGCTGCGCCTGCATCGTTAGAGTACGTTGATTTTTCACCGTCAGGCAACTTTAATGGAATCCATGTTCTAAGAGAGAGCCCTCAGAAATGTAAGGTACCACCTGGGCCTGAATTTAGAATCTAGTTTGCACACCTGAACGTAATTTAACATTTCCAAAAGCATTTTAAATGTTTGATTTATTAGTACAGGAGCTATTTTGGTTTTAGGATTCTGCAAAAGAAAAGCATAATCTCATTATTCTAACTACATTTGACACAATCAAATACTTGTTTGAACTGGACTAGAATTCCAGGAAGCTTGTGGAAGCTCCAGCTACATTATTTAGTACATAATTCCAGGCAAACTAGAGCATAAATAAAACCACAATACATAGAACCAGTATGAGAAAAGAAAAAGTGTACCAATCTAGCGTCAGTCTTTTAAAAGAGTCATTTTGTAAGGTTACAGCATTTATTAGCCTACAGATGCTGCAATGTAAAATCCATATGGAGAAAATCTTTGCCATTTCCCTTTAGTTTTTAAACTAAATTAGTATCACCTGCCATGATCATCTGCCTTCTTCATTGGGCTATTTCTGCTCTTTGGGCAGTTCCCTAAATTTAAAGTCTACCCTCAAAGAATGAACTTCTATCACCACAGAAAATATTCAAGACTCTAAAAGTGATTTCAAAAATGGAGCTCAAAATCACCTGAATAGAACAAAATCTATAATATTCCAAGGCAGGAAGAGAAGAGTAAAATAACCTTAGGAGGTTGCTCGGGATGGTGGTGTTTTTATTTTCATTTTCCTTAATACTCTATATTCACATCATAATCGTAAGGTTGTGTTTACCTCCCCCATCTCTAAATAACTCCTTTTCCATAGTTCCTAAAATATTTCAAATGAAACCAAATACATTTACAATATGTGCATCTGCAAAACTAAGAGGCCCATTTGTGAAATATGGAGCTCATTACTGATAGCGGAATTGGTGGGGAATTTGAAACCCATTTAGAAATGTTAGGAATTATCTCAGGAGGAGTAAGAACTTTATTTGGACCGAAGCTGTCTGCACAAATATGAAAAGAAAGACTCAAAGTCTAGCTCACGATCTGTGCATCTTAATGTGCTCCAGTCACAGCACAGTTGGGTGGAGATGGCTCATTCTCTTCTCACTGAGGGGAACAAGGCAAAGTTAATTGACAACAGTGCAGAAATGTTCTTCCAGCTGCCTGCCTTTCTTTACCAGGAACAGCAGAGAAGGTTAAAAAACCTATTTATGGTTGAAAGATTGCTTCCCATTTACACTGCACATACAGTTATGGATCCCACAGAAAGGTTGGTTGCTATCTTCTTTTTCTGAGTTCTTTTGAATCCTGGGAGCGTTGGAAACAAGAATGAAAGACAGAATTATTACACTGAAGACAGTGAGGAATTTCAGAGGGATGGCGCTGCATGGAGCTCCTTTCAACGTGTTCAGAAACCTTATTTCAGCAAGGTTTGGGGGCTGCATGAGAGGACCGGCTGCCATCATGCCAAACCCCTGGAAACCAGATATGTTTCTGCGGCAAATTTAATCTGGGCCACACATAGGAACAGGTCAAGCCAGAGTATATTAGCAGTCTGTCCAAGCCATGCTGGGTTGTGAGGCATCCTCTACTTCCTGATTCTAGCAACAGTTTGGGGATTCCCAGATAAAGAAGTATGTCATTACAATCTTGCGGTGCAGACGGAGGTTTAGGATAACATGACTAATCCATAGCAATCTTTGGACTTTCCCTGTGCTGGTCTTGCAGCACTTCTGGGAAACCTTCCCAATGACCGTAGTTGGTAATCCCCATAGCTGACAACGGACTGCTCCCTTCTCTGAACTTCTGGATTCACAGTGCTCCCCTGGGAATACACTGCTAAGAAAAATCAAGCCAGGACCCTGCACCAAAGGCATATGTAAGGGAAGACGAAAGAAAATAAGGTGAAAACAAGATGTGAAACAAATAACACCCAAATAATTACCTTCATTACAATTGCAATAAAAGTGATGAAGAAGTACAGGGTGCTGGGCAAGCATAGATTATGTTAATTTATTCTCTACCTCTCATTCGACACTTAGCATCCCACACTTTGCTGCTTCCTATGGGCAATATGTTGCCCTGGTTCTGGTGGGTCTCCTTAACCTTTCTGGGTAGACCGTAAGCTGCTGATAGGCAGGGACTTGACCTGGGGGAACATTTGTCTAGCAGAAATCCCTGTCAATAGCCATTCAAAAATACATGATGCCTTATTTTTGATTAACAGAATCATTTGAAAGAACACACCTGTGCAGCAAAGGAGAGGGAGCAGTATTTATAGCCAAGATCATGGTAGCTGCTGCCTGGCTTGGGTGGGTTGTTGGGGAAGGGAAACTTCTAAGTCTTTACACCCCTCTCAGCTACTATCTGAAACATGTAGGAAAGGAAAAAGGAAAGACTGGACTTTCAGTTCCTTCACTTTCTGTACTCTAAAGTGTGAGGTCTATAATTCCTTGCCCATTGTTAAACAAAAATCATTCCAGATCCTTCAGACATGAAAAGGTAGCAATGCAACGAAGTAGGAGGTGGAAATCTAAATTTTTCTGGAAAATAAAGTGAGAATTAAGCTGGGGTGAAGGGATGTTGGAGGTGTAGAGAAAAGAGACTTGGCACCTCCAACTCTTGGTACCAAATGTTGGATGTTTAAGTGATGCTTTGAAGGACGATCAAGGAAAACAGGATGGGCTTAACATCTAGGGAATTTCCATAGGACAAAAACAGCCAGATGGCACAATGATGTTGCACACTCCTGACTTCAGTGGAAGCAGGAACTGAGTCAAGTTTGAATCCACCTTCCTCAAGAGCACTACTGGATCTTCCCCCCTAGTCTGCATCCTGCCCCGTCCTTCTTCTCACAGCCAGACCCGACCTCTGAGAGTACCACTCCCTCAGGATGCTACTTAGTGATGGCTTATCTGATGGACTGGCTGGTTCTAGGGTAGCAGTGACCAATGCACCTCCTGGATAACCTATTTTTGTTTTAATAGGAGCATGGAAAACCTTGTCTCAGAGGAATGACTCTAATGCCATAGTCACTGGCAGTGAGGTGTTTGATTATGAAGGCCTTCTCAAATCATACCACACAGGCCAACACCTGCTCCAACTATAAAACACTACCTCTGACTGTCTCATTCACCAAAACTCAGCACGGACTTTCCCAGGTTCATGCCAAGCACCTTGGCAAAGCCCCAAATGGTACCTTAAATCCCTGAGCCATCTTCCGGCTGCTAGAAATGATGCTTCCCTTCTGCACAGCATAGAGAAAATTCAGTTCAGGAATCACTGTCAGTGAATAAATATTCAAACTCCCTGCAAATCAGCCAAATTTATTCTTCATTTTGCTTCTTCTTCAAAAAGCATGACAACAACCGCAAGAATTTTCCATAATTCTGCCTACAAAGCTCTCCAGAAATAGAGCATCTATTAAGTTGGCTTTCAGAATGTAATATTAGAAAGATCAAGTCTTTTTAAAACCACAAAGAGAATAAAGTTGCAGAGCTTGGTATTGTCAGGGCAGAACTCCAGACTCCCCACAAGGCTCAGCCCTGTAGTAATAGTTGTTCTCCTTTTCCAACTTGGCTCAAACTACTAGTAGACCTTTGCTGCACACATAATGTTTATCGTTTTTCTCCCCCACGGTTATTCATGATGGAAACTGCTCCAGAAGGCAGGTGTGGGAAATGAAATATTCTTGAAATATAAGGTAATGATAACCATTAGATTTCAAGCTAAATTTGCTAACCAGGACTTAAATCATTTAAACTTCATATAATTTCAGAGAACACCTTTTTTCTTAAGAGAAAAAGAAAACACCTGGTACATGATTTTGGTGGATTCAAATAGAAGGAACCAGAGGAAATTATCTTTGACTGGCAGTGAAGATAAGTGGTTATATATTTTAACTGTGGAATGTGACTATTCCTTGTAAATCCTGAGTGGCAGCTGCCCCTTTCTCCACATCCTCATCCAGAATTCTCTCTTTCTCTCTCTCTTTCTCTCTCTCTCTCTGTCTCTCTCATGCCCAGATGAGAAATTAGAATATATTTCAGTTCTAGCTTAACTTGCTCAGATATCAATAGACTACAACTTTTCCTTGACATAGCACCATTACTTACTAAATAAAATTGGAAAAAATAGCTAAGAATTCCTTGGATGGCTATGCAAGATAAAAATGGCTCATGGGGCATCAATGTCATCTCTAGTGAGATAAAAATAAACCTGAACATGGAAAAGAAAAATGGCAACCAAGACAGGCAAAGACCTCATTAAAGTAAGGATGTAATTCATTTGCCTATTTCTTTTTAAAGTGCAGTAACATCTAGAAAGCAAATAAATGTCCATGTAATAGGATGATTCTGTACACCAGGAACCTGACTATGGCCATCCTAGGTACATTTGTGATGGCAACTCATTAATGTGCACTCTCCCTGATAGATTATTAGAAAGATAAGGGAGATCTCAGCGGTTTTCAAGTTGAGCTCTATTGCCACTGCCAGGTTCAGAGCAGAGTCCAAGAACACAGGTTTCTGCTCCTCGATCCTGTCTCCACAGCGTCGTCATCCACTTCACTCTGTGCTGTGCTGCATGCACCCCAGCACCTTGAACAGTGCCTAGTACGTAGTTGGTACTCAATGAATTTTGTGGAATGAAAGAATAAATTAATATTTGTTAAAAATTGAGATTTTGCTTAAGATTACATATTTGAAAGACCACTGCTTAAAAAGAAAGAAAGAAAGAAAGAAAGAAAGAAAGAAAGAAAGAAAGAAAGAAAGAAAGAAAAAGTTTGATTGAGTTGCACACCCAGAGGGGTGAAATATCTTGCCCAAAGCGTACAGGAAGTTGCTGTACAGACCTAGTCGCCTGCCTCTGGGTCCTCAGTGGTTCACAGCATACCCAGCTGTTGCCAATCTTCTCTTCAGGTGGTTATAGCTCAGGTAATCACAGTGATATGTCACCTTTGCTCTGCCAAGGAAGCTCCAGATCTGCCTACATCTAAATCATCCAAACCTTGACTCAAGCACTTCGTAATAGAATTACAGTCAGTGATGTGGTAAATTAGGAGACAATGAAAGTAGCTAAATACAGTTTTTTATCTATGGCAACTTGAGGACCACAGTGCATAAACCTTTAGCTTAAATGAACCAACACGGTCTGAAAACTCACAATCAGGATTTGAGCGCTTTTCTCTTATTTCAGCTTCTTTTATCTCTCGGTCCTCTAAGTTGTGGAAGCACAGGGCTAACTCCCCTACCTCAGAGCCTGTCGGGATATTCCATTCTAACTCAAACAGGAAATGCCAGAAGGATCATGGAGCTGGTCCCCAGGGATGTCTAGCCCAGGTCGTATACCACCCCCGAGACAGAAATGTGTTGGATCTTACTCAGAAGAAAATTAATACTCACTTATGGGGTTTTACTCAAACAAATCCCTTTCAAAATAGTCCATTACTAATATTCAAATTTCAGTTAGGAACTATCTGTAAACCTTGTATCGTTCATTTATCTATCTCATTCTTCTTTAAATACATCTTTGTCTTGATTAGGAATTAGTTCTTATTAAATGATCTTAAAGTGATTACCTTCATACCAATGTAATACCAGTACATACAATGTAACACCTAATTTGCTGAATTGCTAGTAGTATAGATAGTAACCCATACTGAACCTGCGTTTGATGCCTAGCAAATTAAATTAGCAAACAATTGACGTTAATGACTCCTGGAGAATCTGTATTAAAAAGAAAAAGTTGTTATGACTCTTAAAACTAGAAATTAAGTACGCTTTTTTAGATGCTAGAAGTTAAATGCATCAATGCTTCCTTACAAATGCAATTTTTTAAAAAAATTTAGTCATGCAAAAAGTACTAGTTTTAAATGGTGCTTCCCAGATTTCTAAATATTCTATGATAAAATAAATTAGCCTGGTCTGCAGTTTAAATTACATGAAAATAATATGAAATAAAAATAATAGTAAATATGAATGGGAACCTAAAGGAAGTAAGCTTTTGGTGTTTTAGGACATATGAAAACAAGCTATTGTTCAGGTACACACTTCACCAGTATTCTCACCAAATTACTCTTGTTCACAGATTGTGTATCTTGGCTAGACAACTTTTGAGAAAAGGAAACTCCACTTTACCTCTGGATCCAATTTTCCAGTATAATGCGTTAGTACAAAGTATACCAATGTTGACCTCACTCAGTGCCAAGAAGTTAAAATTATGCTATTAAAGTTACAGCAGAAACATTGGAAATTGCTTAGCAGAGGATTCACTTGTTTCTCTCTTTTTTTTTCTCAGCAGGAATGAGTACTGCCTTTTGCAAGCTGTTCTCTGAGTTTTTATTAAATATCAACAGAAGTGCAACAATATGAAACAGAACTTCAAACGTAATCACTGCTGTTAGTTAGAATAACAGGAACAACCCAGGAGTTAGACGATAGTTCGTGTGCCAGGTCGTCAAGTCATCTTGATGCAGAGCAGACTGCATGAGAACCAGGGCACTTACCTCACCGAACATTCACACACTTCAGCTCTTCGACCCCCTTCCCACACCACACACACACACACACACACACACACACACACACTTTGCTTGTTTCCACAGGATTCTGTGAACTGAAGGAATTATAAATCCATCTGCAATGCAAAGTGTCTAATATTGATTAACTGAGCATTCATCAAACAGGCCTCCTGCTGAGTGTTGCAGATATAGCAGAGATCAAGGCAGAGCCCAACACTCATGAAACTTAGTTTACCATATGTAGATGAGATGAGGCTCTGGGGAGAGGGATGCTGACTTAATAGTGAATGGGTAATTCCAATAAAAGAACTAGGTTCTAAGAAAAAAGATGGGTACATGGTAGCACATACATGACGTGGAACATTCCACAGGAATGCATACGAGAAGGTCTAAGGTTAAGAGAGAGCACAGACTTGAAAGTACTTTGATGTGATTATAGGTAGGATAATGTGAGTGCAGTTTGAAACAAGGGAGAAAAAATGGGGGGCGGGGAAGGATGATGAAAGCACTGACTTGGGAATCAGACAGCCGCAGCGACAGCCTGCAATGCTATGTGGGGAGAGTAGGGACTTTGCCTTCAGAACAATGAGCTCACTGAAAGAATTTAAGTAAGATGTAAGAATGGCCACATCTGAATTTGGAAAGGCGATTCTAGCGGCAGTGTAAGGAATGGTTTGTCTCACCTGTGAGGCCTTTTAGGAAACAATGAGGAGAGAGAGAATGGGTTAGCTAAAGGAAGGCAGCTATAGAGGGATATCTGAAGAAAGGGCTAATTTAAGGTAGAGTGAAGATGCATGTAATTGACAGAATTTCAGATTATCTGGACATAGGGATAATAGAGAAGGAAAATTCAAAGATAACATCTCATTATATTTCCTGGGCTACCATGCAGATGGTGTTGCCATTGATCACTTGATCAACTAACTCCCTACTGCACAAATTTGCTCTTTCTCTTAACTCACAATCTCACTGAATGGCAACGGTCCAGATAATCTGAAAATTTCCACCGAAAGCTCTACTCCTGACTGCAGCTGATGATCTGGGCGCGACTTTAATTTGTCAATCAGAATTGTGCAACGTGAGCCAATTCAGACGTCTTGGTGTCAGCTATTGTTTGCACTGTTAATCACTGGTCCTCTTCAGTTAGGGCATGAACCAGATGAATGTTTTCCTTGCACATTGATGTGGATGGAAGCTGCAAGTTTCATTTTCAACATTTCCCTGTCCCTTCTTAGAACAAGTTATCCATTTTTAAACTGCTGATTTCTTTGGGGCATTTTCCCCATAAACTTCTCATAAAGCGTCAGTGATTTCACCATTCTTCTACCCAGGCTTCACTATAATTTCAATGTTGGTTCTTGCTTGAATTTCAGCAGAATTCACGTTGCTCTGGTAGGGGCTCTTTTCAAACTGATGTCTTACCCTTCTTAGTGCCTCAAACTAGACAGGTCCTGGTAAGACATGTTATAACAAGTTAATACGAGTTTATTTTGGCGCAAAAAAAAATTTTGAAATCCATGCATAGTTTTTTTCATAATATGCATTTTTCAGGAACTTTTTGCACACCCCTTATATATAAATAATATATTCAATTTAAGTAGTATACATATACAGAGTGTTTGCTGTGTAACAAAGAGATTCTTCCAGGGAGTATGATAAGGGAGAGACATGATTTCTCTATCCATTAAGAATTCAGTTCAGTTTATAACAGGTCCCCAAGCGCAGTGTGAGATGTCACGTAGAAGCAATCCAGCGGTGAGCTGGCCAGAACTGGCAGAGCGCTCAAAACACCCCCCATAGCCCAGGCTTTTTCCGTGCTTCCCCTTCCACTCTTAAAGTCATCGGTTTTCACTGGAGCTACAGCCACATCGTCTGTGTTCCAGGCAAGAATAAGGAGAAGGACAAGTGACGAATGAGACACTGCACATAGCTGAGTCACCTTCTCTCAAGAGGTTCACGAAGTTTCAGGGAGGCCCAGCCAGAACTTCGCCTGCATCTCGCTGCCCGTTCCCACCTGAGCGACCAGGGGGCGGCCGGGCTGCGGAATGACACTTCTAAAGTGCTACAGAGGAAGTGGTGCCAGCCCCACATTCTGAAGCCAGCACAAGTATTCGTTAGACATTCTCACAGGAAGGGAAACTAAGATTCTGTGGCAAGCAGACACGCCCTAAAAGAAATGGTAAAGGAAGTTCTTGGGACAGAGGGGGAAACGACACCAGAGTGAAACTTGGACATGCGGGAATTGTCTTGGTCCATCGGAGCTGCTATAACAAAATGCCGTGGACTCAGTGGCTTAGAAACAACAGAAATTTATTTCTCATCCTTCCGGAGGCTGGAGAGTCCAAGATCAAGGTGCCATCAGATTCTGTGTCTGCTCAGGGCTTGTTTTCTGGTTCCTAGAGGGTGTCTTCTCACTGCCTCCTCACCTGGAGGAGGGAAAGGGCAGTTATAACAGAGTTGGGGGACCCTTTCATAAAGGCACAGATCCCGTGCATGAGGGCTCCACCCTCGTGACCCAGTCACCTCCCCAAGGCCCGACCTCCTCACACCATCACGCTGGGGGTTAGGTTGCAACATGTGAGTTTGGGGGGACACAACATTCAGACCATAGCAGGAATGAAGAAAGAACCTCAGAAATGATATGAGTAAATATCTACATAAACAAAATATTTTACTATTTAGGATCTGTAAAATATGTGTGATGATTTGATGACTGAGAGCAAAAACTGTAATCCATATTGTCTGATGCGGTTTCCAATGTATGTAGATGTAGCACATTTGATAACTTCAACATGAAGGAGGGAGGGAAAGAAATCTACACGGTGGGAAGATTTCTACACTTCAAGTGCTAAACTATGAATTCTAAATAGATTAGGAAAAGTTAAGTATGTATAACTCCAACAGCAACCACTAAAAGAATAAAAAACTTAAAATGTAGATTAAAATGTAAGTCCCCCAAAATATTCAGACAACTTTATATTATGTATTGTTTTATCTTCTGAAATATTTGGTGAAATTCTTTGTATTCCCAAATGTCTGATCAGATTTGGGTCTTAAGTTGAAGAAACGTAGCCTAACCTCTCCTTAAACAAGTTCAAAGTAAGTTGTGCACACAGCAAGGAAGTTAACAGAGTTCAAGGGGCCATTCTTCGTAACTAAGGTTTATAACCTCTGCTGCCCACGACTGGATCCGTGTTTCTGCCTGCTCTCATATGTGGCTACAGCAAATAAAGTGCGACTGATGCATTTGGTTTATTTGCTTTTTCATGGCTTAGCTCTAAAATTCTACATATTTTGGGGAATCATATATACTAAGCCTATTACTGATGGAATAATCTTAATAAGCTTCAGAGAATGTGTTCAATGAGATTTTCCATCTTTAACATGCTTTCTCCAACCCTTTCCTCCTTCCCGTGGTTGGCTCAGTGTCTTCTTTAACTGTCAGCTAAAATTTCAAATCCTCAGTGAGTCTCTCCTAACCTTACCCCAATATCGTGGCCCTTTGTTGGTGAAATTCATCCTTGTTGCTAATGGTAATTGTTTTGTTTATTTTTCTGTATTTTTTTATTTTAATCTGACTTAATTAATAAAATATAAGATTCAGAAAAACAGGAACGGAGTCTGTTTTGTTCTCCCTTATATCTCAGAAACATAACACAGAGTGTATCACTAAGTGACATATATAATGGTTCAAAAAAGATAATCCCATTAGATTTTAACATGAAAATAAGCATTTTACATGGAATTGTTATTTTATATTAAGCACTATTCTTTTAACTTCTCAAATTGATTTGATATTCTTGCTAATAAGGCAGTTTCTTCTTTCTTCAACGAAACAACAAATATATCATTTCTATGATTTCTTTCCAAAAAATCTACTTGAACTCTAAGATCTTCAATGGCATGAACTGTGTTTTATTTCTGTCTTTTCAAAATTTGACACAGCATCTGACACATAATAAGTGTAAAATAAATATTTAGTAAAAAGAAAGCTATGAGGGAATTTAGTTTTACTTCATTTAATGGGTATATTATTAGAAGGAAAGTATTTTTATTTCAGTGGTTTATTGATTGTTAAAAATGAATTATTAAAAATACCATTAATAAGGACCAACTAAGCTTTTGCTTATAGTGGATTTTTAATCACCAGCAGGTATTTGGAGGGTGGAAAAAGTGTTTGTATGCTCAGAGATCATGAAAAAAATGCTGACGTGTCTCATAAAAGGGTACCACATGGAAAATAGTGTTCTGCTTTCTCTGAAAGAGGTGATGCTTCTTAGTATCTAAATGCCTGTCATGTTATTTTTAAGATCATTTTAAACTGTTTTACAATGTTTATTTTCAATCTTTTATCACCTTTTGCCACCAAGGAATTTAGAATCATTTTAGACGCTGAGAGTTAATCTGGCTATCACATGCTATAACGTACAATGTCTCGTATAGGCTGACAGTGAGATATTAAATGACAATGTCAATCTTAAGTACCGTCAGGCCTCCTAAAGTGGTGCCTCCTGTCTGTACCTTGTGTCAAATCACACTGAACATCCTCAACTTAACATAGGTAGTGAGAAGGGATTCTAGAAACACAGCAACTTCCTTAACCTAAACCCTTAGAAGACCAAAATAATAGTAATGATCATGAAACAATTAACATATATTTATGGCATAATAAATGATAATAAATCCACTTTTACGATATTTTAAATTAAGGATTTCAAAGAAACTTACAAAACCTACAATAATAGCCAGTTTACCAAGCATAGCATTTTTACATTGAAAGTTGCATAGACTCTTCATATTTTAATTAAATCCTGTGGACAAAGGGCTTTATAAATTATAAACCAAAGTATATTTTACAGTTATCATTTTTAATATTCCTCTGAGTTTTGAAAATAAATTTGAGTATGTACATCTTTATGTATCTTCAGCAGAAATTTAGTTTACAGTATAACTATAATTTCAAGTGGTATTCTAGAAGCTAATTAATCAAGAGAATGATATATTCTAAATATAATGAATTATAGCCCACTACATTTTTTCCTGTGGAAAAAAAATATGATATATAAATTAACTAATGTAGTCATGATTGGTTAGTTTTGCCTAAAGATGTATTTTCGTTGGCAACTACATTCATACTGATGTAGTTGATGGCAGCTTGAATTGCAACGAATAAGTAATTTACTTGGTGTGAATCGGGCCAGAACAAGTACGTGCTGGTGAAGTGAACGTGTGTCTCATTCGGGCTCAACATCCGCAGACAGGAGTAAGTCACAACATGGTAACTCACAAGAGATGTGCCACAAAGCAGTAGAACATCGTTTTAGAAACAGCAAAACAGAAGCTCGGCAATTAAACTATTTCCCCAAAGCCACACCTAGTGGAAACACAACTGCCAGAGCTCCTTGGCTCTGATTGTTTTTTTTCCTTAGGGGGATCCCCAGGTAAGAGGGTGACCCTTCTGAGGGCCATTAGAGAGGAAAAGGCTGGCAGATTGGAGGTAATGCTTTCTTCTGGGCCACTGCATGTCAACTTTGAGTAAACAAATCCCACGGCATCTTGTCACAGTGCAGCCTTGATCCAGCAGGTCACGGGCGAAGCCTTCGATCTTGCATTTTGGGGAAGCTCCCAAAGGGCGCAGATGCTGCCGGCTGTGGACTGCCCTTCGAGGGCAGGGTACCAGGTGAACGGAGGGGGGCATCCTCTTTTCTCTTTTACGAATTTCCTTCAATTCCCAGGCTTCTTTTCAGGACCTCAGAGCGGCAGATCGGCAGATTGGTAAAGGCAAAACGTCACAATAGCCTGAACACAGAAAAACTTTTGAAAAGGAGGAATTAGATTGACTTCAAAGTGGTCCCCAAGGGGAGAGTGGATGTTTATTTTAAAGAACAAAGCACACTCACTGAGACTAAAATAAAAGGACAGCCAACCTTTTCAGTTAAGTGGTCTGCCTAGCAAGAAATAACCATCAAATCCTCAGAGGAAAAACAAGACTACACCTCAGGTTCAGACTTAATCCCCTTACATTTCTGTGGAGTCTATTTTGCAGGAATACAGCATTATGAAGAAAGTTCAGGCCTACACCTCCTGCGCCCCCTTCCCCGAATGTTTATTATCATCCTTTCCTAGCATCTGAATCTGTGTTGTCCAATATTTGCATTCTCTGCAAAGGGAATTCTTCTATTCTACGATCTGTCAAGATTAAAAATTTACTGAGGGGTGGAACACGCCAAGATGGTACATAGTCATAAATGAACACTGCAGCTGTTTCCAAGTAGGAATGAATACTAGGAATATTTAATTCACAAATTTTCCATTGGGTGGCATTTTCAGATTTCTTGCTACTTGAAATACAAGAGTAATATTCATTAGGATCCATTATTCTTTAAATGTGTTCTTAAAATCAATTGTCAAATCCTCGTCAAGCTGGTATGTGCAGGAGTCCGGTTCCGGGAATCTAAGCAGCTATAGAGTGAAGTTCTGAAGGAAATAATTGAATTTAGGATTAACAAAACGTGTATATCTCCTCAAACAAAATAGAAATCTGATGTTCTACTAACAGTTGTATGCAAATACTTTTATTTAAGTAATGGTAGCAAAAGTAAATTGTGTACAACGTAAACAGAATTTGCAGATTTGAACTGTGTTCATATATTTTATGAAAAAGAGTTTTTCTTGTTGCTCCATTATCTTATCAAGTCTGTATTATTAACAGTGGAAAATGATACAAATTTCTCTGGATGTTGGTCTTTTCAATTTACGTGAATGGTATTCAGAATTCAGAAGAATAGCAGGAAATACTAATAGATTTAGCTTTTGGTGTGTAGGAAACCAGACACACTTGGTAATCACTCCTGTGTACCTTAATGTCTGAGCAAGCATTAGAAGATGTTTACTTTTTCAGTCAAGTAATTAAGAATCTATTACATTAGAGCACTTCAGAAATGGGAAATCGAGTCGTTTTCTTTGCAAGTGGTGGTAAAAGGCAGATAGTTGACTGCTGTTGATTAAAGAATCCATAATGAATTTTTTTCTCTTCTTCCAAAAAGTAGTGTTTATCTCAAAGAGATACTGCAGCCAACAAGAGCAAAGGATGCCAGTCGGTTGACTTCAACTTGCAAAATGAATCTGATACATTTACAGGGAGCATCTTTAAAAGTCACCTGCAACCCTATAAAAACAATACTGATTCCATTAACTTCAACGTCAAACTTTACAACCACAAATTCAAAAGAGCTATTTAAAGTCTGTACTTTCAAACATTAGACAGTGTCCAAAAAAATTGAAGTAGACTAGAAATTACCACATTGTCTATTTTAATTTGTCTTGTTCAAGCATAACCATTTATGGAGAAAATGTAAAATGAATGTTTCATCTCAGTTATCAATTGCTGTATAAAAAAGCACCACAAAATTAAGTGGCTTAGAGCAACAATCATTTTATTTTCTCAGAATTATGTGGGTCTGTAATTTGGGCTGGCTCAGGTGGTGGTTTTTCTGCTGTTCTCACCTGGGTTCACTCAAGTAGCTCCCGTGATCTGGCTGCTCAACTGGGTCTAAGGTGGCTTCCTTGCCCTTCTGTGGTTGATGGTGGCTATTTCCTGGGCCTCTCACTCCACAGCATATCTCATCCTCAAGAAACCTATCCTGGCTTCTTGTTATGGTGGCCTCAGAGTTCAAAGAGGGCAGGAGCAGAAGTTATAAGGTCTCTTGAATCCTCAGCTTGGCAGTGACACAACCACCCTTCTGCCACATTCTATTGATCAGAGCAAGTCACAAGGCCAGCACGGATTCAAAGGGTGGGAAATGGACTTCACCTCTTGACCACAGGAGGAGCAACATCCACTGCAAAGGGGCATGCATGCAGAGAGGGGAGGAATCATCACATTCATCTTTGCAAACAATCTGTCAGTTATGTTTTCAAACACACAAATATGTCCCTTAAGAAAGCAACAAATCCTCATGTGTGTATGGTGTGTCTGTGTGTATAAATCTCTTGTTCTTAATAAATGATAATTTGACATTCATGAATTATATAAAATGGTGGGGGGGATGCATGTATGATAGAGGATTAGCAAAGCAAATTCAGACCACCCCGTACTTTTTAATTAGACAATGTTGGAGCATCCAGGTGAGAACAGAATGCATTGTACACTCTGTTAGAGTTTCAGGTATTGCATTTTAATAAAGTGATAAATATCTTGCTACAAAACCATATTACTCTTTAGTAATACAGACACACACACATACATACACACAGCCTCTGAAAGATTTGATGAGGTAAGAGGCCAGCCGAGTGCTTATGGGTTAATCCCCCCTCCACAATATACCTTCTCCTTTTGCAATGTCCAATTGCTATTAATCTTCCTTTCTTCTTCTCACATATTAAAAGGTGCAGAGTGATGGCCAAATAAGAAGATCAACAAATCCTTTTTCTTTAAAAAGCAACTAGCAAGCTGGACCACACTGACCAAAGCCACACAACAACCAGAGAAGCGTTTATGCTCGAAAACTGCGGAACTGGGGAAGTTCTCCCATGTCAGGGCAGAGGTCCTGCCGGGCCGTGGCCAGCCGTGAGAACCGGCAGCTTCTCTGCTGTAGAGGCTCCCTGGACGTGGAATGCAGCAGCACTGCTGACAGAAGTGACTTCTTGCAGGCAGATGAGTTGGGACGAGCCAACAACCTTCAGCCCAGGGTTGCAGCTGGAGTTAGGACAAGCACACTCCTGGCCACGGAGGGAAGGCCACAAGCTACTCATTCATTCAATACCTCATCTTTAAATAGCTTTTCATTGTATGGGTATAGTACATTTTGTTAATCCATTTACTAACTGACAAATTTAAAATAGTTTTAGTTTTTTGCTGTGATTAATAATGCTTCTATGTAAATTCACATTTAAGTCTTTATATGGACATATGTTTGCATTTTTTCTGGTTAAGTACAAAGGAGTGGAATTCTTGACTTTTTTGTGGAGGAAGACAGGCAATAGAAAAATAAAATCAAATGTATAGTGCGATGGTCAGCTTTATGTGTCAACCGGACTAGACTACAGTCATTGAATTAAGCATTTATTTTAGGTATTGCTGTGAAGGTATTCCTTGGATGGACTGAAGTACATATCAGTTGACTAAGTATTGGATTTTGTCCCAGGGAATCTGATTCAATCAGGGGAAAGGGCTTAAGAGCAGAACTGAGGCTTCCCTGAGGAAGAAATCCTCTTCCCTGCCATGGACGCAGTTGGAACTCCTGCCCGTCCTCTCTGGGCCTGTTCTGGGGACTTCTGACTGGCCTCGACACCCTCCGCCATCACGTAGGCCAATTCTTTGCAATAGGTATCAATATATGGCTCCTAGTAGTCCTGTTTCTTGACTGAACCGTGAGTGATACATACAGGCACGCCAGGCATAGACATAAAAACAAAGCTGGCTGGGAGTGATAAGCGTGTGTGTGACGGGAAGATGTTGCTACTTTTTATTGGGTGGGCAGGAAAGACTGGCCGATAAGATGCTGGATTAATTGTATCATTGGTCTCAGTCTTCATGCCTCTTTTATCCAGGCCTTTTGTCATGGAACTTCACAGTACTTTTCACTAAAAAGCAGGATCTGTTTTTCCAACTGTTGAATCTGGACTTGGCTTTATGACCGCTTTTGGCCAGTGAGGTATTAGCAGCTGAGGCTAAAGCAGAAGTTTCAGAAAGTCCTGTCAAGACATCACATGCCTCTGTCCCTTGGCCACAGCCATAGGAACATGCCGGGGCTGGCCTGCTGGAGCATGTAGGAGGCGGCAGCCGCAGTCATCCCCTCTGAGGCCGTTCTGGGTCGGCCAACAGGCAGCCGAGCCCGGACATACCAGTCTGCCCATTCAAGACCAGCAGCAGGTGCCGGACTGATCCCAGACACATGGGGGAGCCCGAGCGTGATTGGCCAAGTCTTGCCCAGATTAGACAAATAAATATTTATTGTTGGAATGTCACTGATGTTTTGTCATTGCTGGCTAGGCAGCATTATTGCAGCAATTAAGTAATTGTTTGATATAACATTGTAACAAGGATAAAGGAGGCAAAAGATTAGGGCTGAGCAACATCAGGCAGCAGAAAGGGTGAGCACAGACGCCGTGACGCAGGAGTGTGCCTGGCACGCTTAGGGAGCAGCCAACAGCTTGCGGGGCAGGAGTAAAGAGAGAGAAGAGAACCAGGAGACAAAGTAAGGGAGTGATAGGTAGCCGGAACACGAGAGGCCTCTCGAGCCATGGTAAGGACTGAGTGTGACAAAAAACCAACGGATGGTTTTGAACAAATTGGTATCGGGACCTGACTTCTGTTTGTAAACGGGCACATGGGAACTCCAGGGAGGCAGCTGTGAAAGTCGGGAGGCTGCAACACCCTTGGGTCACAGTTTCAACGGAAGAGGAAAAACGATCGCTGCTTTGATCAGGTTACAGCAGTAGAGGTAAGAAGTGTTCAGATTCCATATGTATTATTCACAGAATGCTAACAGGATTTTTAGACAGATGGGAAATGAAAGAAAGAGAAAACTAAAGGATGACTCCAAGGCTTCGGCCTGAGCAACTGGAAGGACTAAGTTGCCATTTATTGAGCTGAGGAGGAACGTGGAAGGAGCAGGTTTGGGCAAAGATAGCAGGAGTTGAGATTTAAACATGTTGGCTTTGAAATGATGTTAGGTACACAAGTAGAGATGCCAGGTAGTCAATTATATAGATGTAGAGATAGAAATATGAATTTGGAAGTCACTTGTAGGAAGTATATAGCACAAAATTGAAACTCCAGAGGGAATTTCTAGAAAAATGTAAATTAGCCAAATCGAGCCAAGAAAAAATGCAAAACAAATATATAAATTAACAAAGTTTAGAGGATGATTAAAAAATCTACCACTGAAAAAGACACAGAGACCAAAGGGTTTCAGAAATCATTTCTAGCTCACTAAGTGTGCTGCAGAATTCCACAAGAAACAGATTCCAGAATTGAAAGTGATTTTCTCTGGAGAGTGGAACTTAGGGGTGGGTAGGATGGAAGCAGGGGACTGCTGTTTTTCTTTTCAAAACGTGTACTCCTGCGTAACTCCTTAAATTGCACACGTGTATTACACTGACTGATCTTAAGATTTAAACAGCGTGACCTAGAGGTGCAAAAGTGGGTCTAGTGGGTGCAGACAAATCCTTCCAGATCTTTGGTTATGAATGGGGAGCAGAGAAATAGGACAGTGTTGTGTTTAGGAAGTGGGAAGTAGAAGAATTGTGATATTAAATACGTGTGTATCTACGTAGATGAAATGGCCAGTAGAGAAAGTCCTACTAATGATACAGTGAAGAGAAAAAACTGAAAGAAGATAGTTTTCCAGCAGGTAAGGATGGATACAACATAGAATACAAGTAGAAGGACTCATCTTCAGTGTCTTAGTTAGCTCAGACTGCTATAACAAACTACCACAGGCTGGCTGGCTTATCAATAGCAGAAAGTTTTCTCTCACAGACCTGGAGGGTAGAAACCTGAGGTCCAAATACCAGCATGATCCACTCTTGGGGAGAGGCTCTCTTCTAGGTTTCAGACTGTTTTCTTATTGTAATCTTATGCAGTAGAAAGAAAGCTGGCTAGCTTTCTCGTTTCTCCTTTCAAGGGCATTAATCCCAATCACAAAATCCAATCATCAGCTATATTACCTCCCAAAGGCCCCACACCCCGATACCATCACATTAAGATTAGGGTGTCCACATATGAATTTTGAGTGGTCAGGAACAGTCCATTTATAGTGGGTTTGTTAGGTGGATAGCGAGGGATTCCGGGTCTCCTAGGGACAAAAGTGGGTGCTGCCGTGATTCATGCCCCCCAAATGGGCTTTCAGAGAGGCTCATGGGAGATCTGCATGTGCAGGAAGACTCAGGTCATGCAGCTCCCAACTGTCCAATAAAAGTGGTTCCATGATGACATGTGAGCCACTAGGGAGGTCCTAGTCCAGGCAATATAAAACAAGACGCAGACCATAACCAAGCTCTTTTTTCTGCTGCAACAAGGGGTCAGGTCATCATGTGTGGTGTATGTATCATGCTTTGTCAACCTTTGTCTTGCTCTTGCTCTATATTCCTACCTTGCTCCTCCTCAATAAACTTCACCTCATGTTGCCTTACTTTGATGTGTCTGGTCATTCTTTCACCATGAGCTCACCAAGAACCGAGAACACAGAACGAGACTAAACTTGACAGGATCTTTGCGTTTCCTTGAAGGGGGAAAAAAAAAGACTGTTGCAGAGAGGTTTGTGTGGATCTGGTGTCAGGAAAGGTGAGGGGGTTGCTGCCTGAGAGCCTTTGCTTTCCAAGTTTTTCTAACACTTTCTGTTTTCTAACACTGTTTTGGTTTCAGTAAAGTATGAAAGGAGGCTGTTAGAGGAAAATATGAGTTGGAGAAGGTTTCAAGAGAGGAAAGATGACGTGAAAAGTCATCGTTGACAGTGGGGAGTGAGCCCTTCATCAGAACTGGACCACCACGAGAGGCAAAGCAGCAAACAATGTTTTGCAGCAGTGTTGAGGGCTCCTTGGAAGTTTGTGTTTGTGAACGTAAAAGATTTCCATAGAATCACACCCGCCTGGGCACTGTATCAACCAGGGGTGGCTGTGGTTGACCTCAGGGATTCACACAGTCACTTCGAGGAGCAGGAGAGTGGGGTCACACATAGGAGAGGAAGTGGGGTGGATGTCCTGGGAGATTTCCTGGGCTATTTTGCAGAGGTCTGAGGGAGATGTCAACAAATTTTGCTGGTTGAAATTGCACCAAAGAGAATATTTTACTGTTGAAACCCTGTCATATTCCACAGGCTTGGGTGCACTCGAGAAGTGGGAGGGGAGAGTCTATCATCTTATTTTATTTAGCAATGTGAAGAATGTGAAACTATTGGTATTATTTTCATTTAATACTTGCGAAAATGAGTCATCAGAAAGTGAATAGTGAGGCCAGAACTAGAATACAGAGCTTCTACCTTCTGTTGAGGCAGAATTTTACCCCTACCTTCTGAGAGTTTTTAGCTGGGCCTAAGAATTTAATTTACATAAGAAAGATCAACAAGAGAAAGGTGTACAGATTTATACAAGTTTTATATGACATGAGAGTCTTCATAAAGAAATGAAGACCCAAAGGAGTGGCAAAACCTAAATTCTTTTATATTAGGTTGAACAAAGAGACACAATTGTGGAAAAGTAACCAAACTATGTGGGGAGACTAAAGGGAGATAAGAGTTATTTCAGTGAGGTCTACTTGTGCAGGATTCTCTTGAATATGACTCCCTGTGGAAGAATGTTTTTGTTCTCCTGGGGCAGGAAGAACATTTTTCACATGCGAGTTTTTATCTCCCATTTTCAGAAAGAAAGGGTGATATTAGAAAGCCCTTCTTGCATCTGCTGTTTTTCAAGTGCCTTCAGTTTAAAATAATCCTTCCGCCAAAGTGGCCTATTTGGGGATGCCATATTCTGTCACCCTTCACTTCCAATTTTTAGTTTCATTTTATTTTGTTTTATTTTGTGACAGATGGCCTCAATTTTAGTAGAGCATTTTTAAAATGGATTGCTGTTTTAACTTTTGCTATTCCCTTTGCACATAAATTCTGAACGCCTGCCATCTTTACTAAAAAGGAGGCAATCTATGGCACTTCTTTTACAGTCTCCAACTTAAATTAAATGTAATTTTGGAAATTCTGTGTTTCCTAAAAGAGAGGGAAAGTTATCTTATTCAGCTTCACCCACTTAGAAGGGAAAGATTTGAAAAAGCATATATTTTTTAAATCATTAATTTTTCCAAATCCAAATTCTAAAAAACTTTCTTAACTTAGACAATTATTCCTCCTGGCTCTACCTTCAGTTAAATTGTGCCAATTTCTATGCGAAGGACACTCTATTAAAGTGCTTATCCTTGAAAAAGTTGACACATTCCAGGAGAATGAGTAGCTCGTTTTTATCAGTACTTAAATATTTAATTCAATACCCCAAAGCCTTGAAGGGTTGTTCCAGGAAGATTTTGAAACTTGAAACCCAATTTTGCTTTCACTATTACTCATCTACTGAAAAAGAATTTTCAAAAAACTCTACAGATCCTTAAATCAACAAATACTTATCAACCGTGGTAATTAGACACCCAGTCCTATTCATGCTACTGGTATTACTGACAGACCAAATGCAGCCGTTCACTGTCTTGCCCTGAACTCTTACTCTACAGCTAAAAAGCATGGAATCTCTTGCAAAGACCTTTTAAAATTCCCTCAGGAAGTGGTTATCTGCAGAAGCATTCATTAAATTTGGTTGTCCATTGGCTTGTCCCTTATCCATGGAGATTATTTTAACTCTCTTAGTTTTTCAGGCTAACAGAAAAATGGTTGACTACTCATGTGGTCTGCAAGGAAATTTCTTCTGGAGGACATAGAAAGCAAGCTCTAATGTCAGAACCGAACAACAGAACCTACACCAGGGTGAAGAACACCAGTCGGGTTTCAACTCTTGAAACCCAGAACCAGTTTGTAAAATCCAAAATGGATGAACAGCTAAATTTTTACATCTTTATTTTTTAGTTTTCAATTTCAACTATAAGCCAATCATTTAAAATTTCTTGGGAAATCACTTTTGCCTAGTTAATTATTTCTAAAACAAATTTTTTTAAGGTTTTATAAGGCCAGTCGTTTAGAGCATGTTAACATGCTTCAAACTAAATACTTTTAACTACATTCTCTTCAAGATTACCTATTATCACAATACATTTAAATTGCTAGAAAATCCTTATAAACATTTATATATGCCCGAACAGATCTAATGTTATTTCTATCTAAATACATTTCTATCCAAATATT
Source organism: Eulemur rufifrons (assembly GCF_041146395.1). Taxonomy (NCBI): domain Eukaryota; kingdom Metazoa; phylum Chordata; class Mammalia; order Primates; family Lemuridae; genus Eulemur; species Eulemur rufifrons. The sequence continues at coordinate 6,778,707 of NC_091000.1, read as the reverse complement.
CAATAAAGAAAATTATCTGCCATCTGGTACATAAACTCTCTGCATGTTTGATTTAATATGGTGGGGTTTTAATAAAAATTAGGTAGAATTGTTATGTGTATATAAGCTAGGGTTTACTGAACTCTCTTAATGGCTGAACCCCTAGAAATAATTTCAAAGTAGGTTTGTCTTTATTTACTCTTGGATATTACGGATGTCCCTCTGATAAAACTAAAGACTTTGGGTTTGGAAAAGATTAAGTAATCAAAACTAATTGACTGTCTAATATTCTAAGGTACAAAACACACATTAAATAATACAAAATAATGTAAGAGCCATTTCAGGAAAAACAAATAAGCAAACAAACTAATCCAGAGCACTGCTAAAGAATTATTAGGTTAATTTAATTTTTTGGTGAGGAGGAAGGACAAACTTACTTGACAACATTATGATCACATGGTGGCCATCATTAACCAAGAGTAACTGATACATTATACTGTAAGTGGGAAATTTAGCCAGATAACCAGATTCCTTGATTGTACTTAATACTTGCACAAATAGCAAAACATCCATTTTTGGACTTCAAGAGCAAAACTAATTTGGGGTTTCAAGAGTTGAAGCCCCTTTGTGTTAGGTAGATAGTTAGGGTCTCTGCTCTTCTCAGGACAAGGGGTCCCTGCTTTGGTGCTATTTCGAGCAATTGCCCCACCTGGGAAGAAGGATAAGGGCGGGCGCTCCATTTTGGTGTTGCTCCACCTTTAATCCTATCCTGAGCAACTGCTACACCTGAGGGAGGAGGGAATGCGCTATCAGTCTGGGCATTCCCCAGCCCAGGTATAATAGGACTTAGAAAGTGACCTAGAGTAAACTAACGCTAATTATTATGCCAACCCACTGAGATTATCTCCTGCGGCCTTAACTTTCTTATCTATAAGATGAGGAAATTAAAAAGTCCCTTCCAGTTTTAGCATCTAGTGATTTCAGTGAGATCATCACCCCATAGTTGATATTTTAATAGCTATTATTGATAAAACACGTGGTGGTGTTTTATAATTTGCAAACTGCATTTGCATATTATCCCATTTAATCTTCAAAATGAGATGGTATAATTTTGCCACCTTTTTGAATAAGGCAATTGAGGACCCGTGTGTTTAAGAAAAATTCCTGAGGTCACACAACTGGCAACCACAAACTCTCATCCTGAACCCAGATGATCAGACTGTATAAAGTTCTCATCGCAATTCTAAATCTTTGAGAAAATTATGCTTAAAAAATAACTCTTTAAAATATTTAACACTCATGTTCTCAGTATTTTGATCACCTTGGGAACCTAATTGAGAAGCTTTCAACCACAATTACTACACGTGTCTTATCCTTCCCAAGATACAGGCTGTAATTCTGAGAAGAAGCTAATGATGTCTAAGGAAAGAAAGGAAAAATTAACTGGAATAGGTAACAGAACATCTCCGTCTCTTCTACACATCTTGTAAAATTGAGAAACTGGTAGCTGACACTTACATTTCAAGGTAATAGGCATTACATTTAATTTTATACCCTGATAAATGCGATGCCTATTTCAATTTGCTTACCAACGTAATGGGCTATATTCTTTATGTAAAGATAGCATCATCACGACACAGAAATACCAAGTCTTGAGGAATTTTCTACAAAGTTGACTAAAGAATATCTTTAGCTGAGACCTTTTCTCCATCCTCGATCATTTCTTTAATCTTCAAAAAGTTACAAATACTCTGTGGGCCTTTGTTTAGCCACTAAATAAAATAAACTTATAAAGTGTTTTAATGATGAGGGGTGAGGATCTAGAATAAATTGAAGGAAAATAAATCAATAATATCTTAACTTCCTCATGATAGGAAGAGTAAATCATTTCCCTTTTAAAAAATTACGTACATTTATTCACAAAGTATTTTGAGTGATTATTGTGTGCCAAGTACTTCTCAGGCCTTGGGGATACGACAATGAACAAAACACAACTTCTTCCCTTGTGAAGCTTGCATTTTGTTGGGGGAGACAGATATATACACACAAATACATGATTTTTCCAGGTGCTAATTAGGGATATAAAAAGAAAACAGAGTAGACAAAGGGGGAAAGAGCTGAGGGAGGGAGGTCAGAGAGAAGAGTACATGGAAAGGGCCTGAGGCCCAGTATGCTTAGGAGGTCCGCAGCATAGCAAAGAGAGCAGAGAGGCCAGGAACAGGACATGAGGGCAGACAGGGTTCACTTTGCATGAGGTGGAGAGCCTGGAAGTCTTCTTCAGAGGAATGTCATGATCTGAGTTAGGTTTCAAAAGGATTGTTCTGATTGTGTGTCAAGAATACACTGTAAGGGGGCAAGATCAGGTGCAAAGTGATCAATAATAAGAATGAATTGCAGAAGTCCAAGTAAGCATATGGTGAGCTGGGAAAGGGCCCTAGCAGTGGAAATAACAAGTGATGGTCAGACTCATCAAAAGAAGAGCTGTCAGAACTTATGGATGGTTCAGCTGTGAGGAGTGAGGAGAGTCAAGAAAAACTCAGAATTTTGTCCTGAAAAACCAGAAGATGAATATGCCTTTCACTAAGATGACAAGAGGGCAGGTGTATCAGATTGGTGTCAGCAGGGAAGTGCACAAATCGAGACTTCAGTTTGGGGCATGTTAAATCAGGGAAGCCTATTAAATATCCCAATCAAAACCACAATGATGTATCACTTAACTCCAGTGGGAATGGCTTTTATCCAAAAGTCCCAAAACAACAGATGTTGGCGTGGATGCAGAAAGAAAGGAACACTCATACGCTGCTGATGGGACTGCAAACTAGTTCACCCTCTATGGAAAATAGTATGTGATACCTTAAAGAACTGAAGTAGACCTGCCATTTGATCCAGTAATCCCACTACTGGGTATTTACCCAAAGGAGAAAAAGTCTTTTTATAAAAAAGATATCTTCACTCGAATGTTTATACCAGCATAATTCACAACTTCAAAGATGTGGAAACAACACAAACGCCCATCAATACATGAGTGGATTAATAAAATGTGGTGTATGTATACCACGGAGTACTACTCAGCCATAAAAATATGGTTAATACCCCTTGTGACAACCTGGATGGAACTGGAGACCATTCTTCTAAGGGAAGATTCTTCTAAGTGAAGGTACTTAACTTAGATATTTCTAAGTGAAGTATCATGAGAATGGAAAAATAAACACCACATGTACTCACTGTTAAACTGGAAGTAATCAATCAACACTCATGTGCACATATGGTAGTAAAATTCAGTAGAAACCAAGCAGGTAGGAGGGGGGAGGAGGAAACCGGTAAATTCATACCTAACGGGTATGATGCACACTATCTGGGTGATGGGCACTGATAACTTTGACGGAAATGGCACAAAAGCAATTCATGTAAACAAAACATTTGTACCCCCATTATACTCTGAAATAAAAAATAAATAAATAAACATCCAGATGGATGTCAATTAGTCACTTGGATGTATGAGATCCAAATGCAGCAAAGGCTGGAGGTGTAAATTTGGGCGTTGAATGATGAGTCCACCCAGGAAGTCAGGGGTAGCTGGAGAAAAGCTACAAGTGCTGGGAAGGTGGGGAACAGAGCAGAAGGGACTGAAAAGAGGCAGCCAAGGAGGCAGGAGGAAGCTGAGGGAAGTGAATATTCTAGAAGCATTTTATGAAGGGCCTGAACTATGTCAAATGCTGCTTATAGGTTAAGTAGGATGAGAACTAAAATATGCAAAAGCGTCTGATAACCTTGATACAAGCTGTTCCAGTACAGTGATGGAGACAAGAACCTCACTGGGATTGGTTCATGGTGAAAGGAAGGGGAGACCACGAGTGTCATTAACATTGGTGAGGAGATTTGCTACAAAGGCAGCAGAGAGTTGGGGTAGGTGGTGTGAGGGGTTATGGCATCAAGGGAGGGCTCTTCTAAGGTGGGGGCAATCATAATGTGGTTGTATAGGAAAAATTGTTATGCAGGAACGACTTCAAGGGGAGAGATTTCAAGACAGTGATGGTAGAGTGGATGATAGAGATTGGAGTACCATGCACAAGAAGGTGTCTTATCCAAGATGTTCAATCATGGTGATAATTGAAAATGGTAATAAGAAAGATAAGGTACTAATAGAGATAGGCTGGTAGATGTGGCGAGAACATGTAGAAGGTCCCTTCTGATAGCTTCAATTTTCTCAGGGAAGTAGGGAGCAAGATCATCAGTTGAGACTAATTGGGAAGGAGGTTTGGGAGTTTGGGGGAGATAACTTGTGGAATAATGGCTTAACATAGTGGGAGAACAAAGGAATTAGAGAAATGTAATATTTTTTCTGGCAACTTTGAGCCCACTGGAGATTAGTGGTCATTAACACATATATTTTTAAGCAGTCATGATTGTGTACTTTCCTCCAACCATGGTCAGCTTCCTAGGTACAAGGATATTCAAAGGGTAAGATTTAGAGAAGGGTTGAGGGTTTTCTGGGAGTTCACTACAGAGGTAGTAGAGTCAATGAATTAGAGGTGTCTGTGAGGTCAAAGAGTTGTTGGTGTCTTAGACATTTGGGGGAAATGAATGGGAAAGATAAGATGTAGTTTTCATAGACTGTAAAACTTGAAGAGGAGATTAAGGAGGGTGACAGGGATGTTGGTAATAACAAATCCTAGTGTGTGACCATGACTAAGGGAAGGTTGAAGATCAAGGGACTGAGACTCCAATTCTCTTCCATGATACACAGGGCAATGCCACAGCTGGCAGAGAGAAGATGTCACCAGAAGTGAGAGGAATCTGTGGACTCCTTTGTCCATCCTGTTAATCATAGGAAGACTCACAGAGAGTGCTGTTATGAGGGGCTCCTTTTTGGTCACATCAGCTGAGGATTTCAGACACATGGAACCCTGTGGACACATCTTGGCAGCTAGAATAGTGGCAGCAAATCTACAGTAAAATCAGAAAAATACACTGTATCCTAATTATATGACATGTTTTTACTCTTAAGATGGCCCAAAAGATTATCTACTCTGACTTCTTTGTTGTCCTTTCTCAGGGAAGAACCATGGCATGCATCATGATCCAAAACACCCAATAGCCTCAGAAGGGGGTCAACATTCCCTTATACTTCCTGGTAGGTTACTTCCCTTGTCTCTTTTAGGAAAATAAAGTCAGTCCGATGTTCATTCAGTTCTGTAGACCCTGATTTCCAGAACTCCAAAAGGATTTGGGGTGAAATGGGGGGAAAACACAGCAAGTAGATTGCTCAGCAACGTTGTGCTCTATACACCGGGGAATAGGGTTAAGATGTTTCTCCCATGCAACCCGGCTCACAGAGTAGGAAACTTAGTTAAAAGTTAAAACTGAGATCATGGTGAATGTCTTTCATATCTTCCTGTATTTACTTAGCATTATGCCACAAGTTGTTTCGTTAAAGCAAAATAACTTGCAAATATATAATTTTAATTCTTATGGTATGTTATAATTTGGAAATACTACCACAGACATAATCAATTCTCCTGTCATAGAGTATTTAAGTTATAATTTTATAAGTACAAATGATATTGAGTAGAGAAATATATTTATGTAAGTGGGTGTCCATATCTCTCATAATTTGTTATGGATCAATTCTGGAAGGAAAGTGTGTTAACCATATTAATGGGGCCTCTCTCTCTCTCTCTCTCTCTATATATATATAGTTAAATTTGCTTTCCAGTCAGATTGTAGCATTAACAACATCTCATCAGCAATATATAGGGAATATCTTTTCCCTATTTTGATATACCCTTACCAAGACCAAATATTAAATTTACAAGATAGCTCATGGTTTTAAGAGTATAGAACTTCAATGAAAGAAGAAAACATATGCTGAGTGGGAAGTTAGAGGATGTCAATAATTATATATCCATTAGAAAGTAGTAAGTTATGTGAGAAAGCAAAACATTTAGAGTTCATTTGGGTAAAGCTGAAAGACGGGAGAAGCGGACAATGAAGCTGACACAAAATTAATACGTGGTGGGGACAGGAAACCTCATCCATTCAAACAGCTCACAGAAACTCATTAGCTCAGAGGAGAACACCTGTCAAGCTTTGACCTTGCAGACATTTTCGCTGATCTGAAGTTAGAATCATAGAGGGAGACTGTCACACCAGAATTAATTCCAATCAACAGGGAGGAATACATTGGCAATGGGAAAATTATCATGAGAAAAAATAAGTCCGTCGTATCAGAAAGGGAGAAAGCTTCGTTTGCGTAATTCTCTCAGGCAGACTCTCAACACAAAGGAAGGGATTTGATTCTATGTCCTGGAACTCTCTTAAGAAAGATGGATTAAGGGAGTTTGAAAGCCCTAAAAATGTAATTATCTAGGCAATAACTAATTATTCCAACGAGGTAGAAAAATGAAGCGTAAATTAAGGAATAAATGAGTTCGACAGCGTGTTTTCAGTGAATTTTGATGGTAATAGGCATGTACAGCAGCAGGAAGAACGAGCACACAGCCAAGGACAGATGTAAGACACTGGCATGGATGAATCATGAAGGTGAAATCCTCAGGTCAGCTGAGGGCGTATATATAAGACTAATAAATGCTACAGAAAAACCAAACACACAAGCCAGAAAGGGATGGCCCTGCTTGAAATGGATTTTTGAATATTAATGGTAATGGAAAGAAATAAAAACACCTCCTAGATTTTTCTTTTTATTTACCTATTCTCTCACTTTAATAACAACATTCAGACTAAAAAGATAAGAAAATGTAAATAAAATAATAAATTTATTCAAGCAATGCATGTTAAAATCATTAGGTGTTGGGAAACAGGATATTTGCAAAATGCCAAGTGTCACTACAGATTACTTGCTAACTCAAAAGGGAAAAATAAACCTTTATATGCAAGAGACTTAACGGTTGTACCTTAACAAAGGGACCGATCGTTGTGTTGTGGGACATCCTGATATTATGTGTCTAATGATATGTTCAATAGAAAGTATTCTTGTCAGAAATGCTTAACCTGAATCTAATTAAGCTTCCAGATCTAATTTCCAATTAACAGGAAATACTGGGTTAGATGCAAGATGGCAGAGTAGGAAGCTCTAGGGGTCATATTCTCCACCAAAGTGACCATTCAGCTGGAAAGAGCAATTGAAATCAATTAATTTGGAACACTAAAACATAATTGGACACTTATACAACCAGGGGAATGCTTGATGAAGGCAGAGGCTGCTGACATTTTCCAAGTGAGCTGCACGTGCAAAACAACAGCCACCCACCATTCCTCAGCCCCACCACAGCTATGGGGATAGACGCCCATGTTCCTGGAACAGATGTCTGGCAGCAGGGTGAGCAGTGGGGACCTTGTTTTCTAAAAGTTTTGTGTAATATGATTTGTTGATCTGGCAGCACCCTGAGGGACCGGCTTGCAAGCTTGCCTTGGTTTCAGTCCTCTCAGGAGCAATAGCCTCTGTTGAAAAATTTAAAGAGAAAGGACCCTTTCTCCCCCTTTTTAGAGCCAGACATTTTAGGGAAATCTTTGTCAGGTCACTAGCTGACTGCAGAGATAATGGAACAGAAATTTCAGTGACCACACACAACAAGGAATATACACTTTGCAAAAATAGTTTGCAAAAGTCACAAATGGATGGCTCTAGCTCTCAAAAAGCAAAAATCAGCAATCCTTGAGGCATAAGAGGAGCATATTCCTAGAGTTACTACATTGTAGTACACAGAATGACAGGCTCTCGACAAAAAGCCAAAACATACAAAGACACAGGAAAGTGTAGCCTATTCACAGGAAAAAAAAATTTGGCAGCAACCACCTCTGAAGAAGCCCAGATATTGGAATTAGTAGTCAAAGATATGAAATCAACTGTGTTGAATATGCTCAATGAGCTAAAGGAAACCATTCACAAAGAATCAGGGAACTAAATGAGAATACCATTGAAAAGCTAGAAATTATACAAAAAAACCAAACAGAAATTCTGGAGCTGAAAAGGACAATAACTTAAAGGGAAAATTCGCTAGAAGGATTCAACGGCAGATTTGAGCAGGCAGATACACAAAATGTGACACATACATATAAATTATAATAAAATACTATTCAGTCATAAAAAGGAATAGAGTTCTGATACATACTGTAACTGGAAGAACCTTGCAAAATATGCTAAGTAAAATATGGCAGACACAAAAGGATAAATATTACATGATTACCATTATATGAGGTATCTAAAATAGACAAATTCATAGAGACAGGAAGTAGAATACAGGTGAATATCCCTTATCCAAAATGCTCAGGACTGGAAGTGTTTCAGATTTTCTTGGATTTTGGAATATCTGCAAATGTACAATTCCCTTCAGCATACTTTCATTCAACAAATAACTACTCATCATTATCTCCTATGTTCCAGGGACTATTCTAAGACCTGGAAATATAGCAATGAACAACACAGACAGTAATCCTTGTTCCACAGAGCTTTGACTATAGTAGGAAAAGAGAAACAGCAAGCAGAATAAATAAGTAGCTGATACAGTATGTAAGAAGTATGTAGGTAATAAGGAGAAAAATGAGTCAGGGTAGGGGAGACAAAGGGTTTCACGGTGGAGACAACGTATATAACTATTAGCAAGGTGAGCAGACCAGGCCTCATTTAGAAGGTGTCATCTGAGCAGACACTTGAAGGTGAGAGCGCCGCGTGGACAGTGGGGAAGTGCAGCCCTGGAAGAGGGCGGAGCCAGTGCAGAGACCGCGGGGTAGGAATAAGTCTGGGGTGTTCAAAGAACAGCGTGGTGGTCAGTGTGGCTGAAGCAGAGGAAGGAAAGGGAAGATTAGAAGATGAGTGACTTCAGTGCTGCAGCAGCATAGACAAATCTTTAACCATGTGGTTCGGTGACAAGAACAATGAAGAGAGGGACAGATGGAAGCAAGTTAAGCACTGAGCTATGGAATCTAAGCATGTAAAAGAGGCAGGGAGATGACATCATGGAACTGAAATAGAGTAAAACAGTGGTTGGAACAAAGAATTGGAGACCTTTATGGGGTTGAAGAACAGGTAATTTACATTATCAGAATAAATGAATGGGACGGATAGGAATTAATAGGGAAGAAATGTTTAAAATCAAGAGTCTGGAGGTACACGGTTGTTGGTGTTGACAATGTCTGTGATAGAACTATGGAAATGAGTCCCTAAGGCGGCATGGAGGGAAAAATCATGAGAGTTGAGACGATCAAGGACTAGGAAGGTAGGGTGAATAACATGCATGGATGTTGAGGATACCAATGATGACAGAAGCTGGTGGCAAGAAAGGATGAGCCAGATATTAAGGTTATAAAAGAGTATAAAGTTATAAAAGATCTACAGTTACTTATAAGATGTGTTTAAAGAAAGATTTACAAAATTGTAAAAGACAGTGCCAGAGACTTTGGCCATGATGGAGTAACGCATGCCACACCAGCCCTCTGGCCATCCAGTATTTTGATACCAAACTCAACATATGAGGCAACCGTGTTTCAGTCATTGACCAAAAGGCATGCAAAACTGTATTGCTGAGAGAAAGGAACCCCAAGAGGTAGCCCCACAATTACCCCTACTCTTTGCCTGGGGACAATTTCCCAACCATAATGCACAGATTCAAGAGCAAGAAGAGCATGGTCATCCCACAGAACCGAGAAGGCAGAGATCAATGTTAGCGGCTGCTGCGCCTGCTGGGGTTTGCGGGGAAGAGCGCTGGTGAGGAGAGAACTGCACAAAGGGGTCCACAGCAGTCTGCCGAGGGCCGGCTCGCACACACACAAAGTATACGCAAGATTCGTGGCTGCTACAGAGTTGAAAGTGGAGCGAAGATACCAAAGATTGAGCAGGGCTGAGGATTTGGATTTCTGGTCAGACAGAGTGGAGAGACCTTGTTAACACCACAGGCATTCAGCTAAAAAAAAAAAAAAGAAAGAAAGAAAGAAAACACACAAACCCATGCCTTTTAGGAGTAAGAACCATGTTTGAGAGTAAGACCTATGTTAGGACTACTATAACAAAACCTAAAGCCATACATTAACAAGATCCTCAGGGAGTCAGAAGCTGGGTAATGCCAAGGTAGTGAGGCTTCAGGCACTCCACACCTCTGCCCTTAAAAAGTATAAAGTCAAGCCTACGCAATTTTAAGGTAATGAGCCTGTGATTGAACTGCCTGATAGAACAAAAATCAGTACTTCAAAGGTAAATAACAAAACTCAGTCCCTACAACATATCATCTAAAGTGTTCAGTATATAATCAAAAATTCACAGAAAGGAAAAGAAACAGTGAAGTACGACTTACAGTCAGGAAAAAATGGCAATCAATAGAAACTAATCCCGCAGTGGTCCAGATGTTGTATTTATCAGACAGACTTCAAAGCAGCTTCTATAAATATGTTGAAAGGCATAAAGTACAATATGGTCTTAATGAATGAACAGGGAATCTGAGAAGAGAGGGAAAGCATTTAAAAAAAAAAAAAGAAAAAGAAGAAGAAAGAAAAAAACAAATGGAAATTCTAGAACTAAAGAGTAAAATAACTGAAGTGAAAAATGTTCTGAACAGGCTTAATAGAAAACTGGTGATGAGAGAAGACAGGGTCAAGTAAACCTGAAGATGGATAAATAAAAGTTATCTAATTTTGGGAAAACAGAGGAGAAACCCAATGATGAAAAATGGACATAGCCTTAGTGATATGGGAGACGATATTAAACGGTCTAACAGATGTGGAATTGAAATCCCAGATGGAGAGGAGAGTAAGAATGGAGAAGAAAAAATATTTAAGAAAATAATGGTCAAAATTTTCCAAATTTGAGCAAAAAATATGACTTACCAATCAGAGAAGTTCAATAAAATACAAGTGAGATAAATACAAAGAAAAGCACACCTACGTGCACTACTGTCCTGTGACTGTAAGCAAAAGATAAGCCAGGCCTGGTGGCTCATGTCTGTAATCCCAGCACTTTGGGAGGCCAAGGCAAGAGGATCACTTGAGGCCAGGAGTTTGGGACCAGCCTGAGCAACATAGCAAGACCCCATTTCTACAAAAAATAAAAAGAAAAAATTAGCCAGGCATGGTGACACATGCCTGTGGTCCCAGCTACTCAGGAGGCTGAAGCAGGAGCATCACTTGAGCCCAGGAGTTTGAAAGTTTGAGGCTGCAATGAGCTGTGATGATGCCACTGCACTCGCCCAAGCAACAGAGCAGGAACTTGTTAAAAAAAAAAAAAAAAAGCAAAGGATACTGAGAAACTTCAAAAGCACCCACATGCATGGTGCAGTGTCCTGGGGAGGGGCACATTGGAAATAGCAAAATGGTTTAAATCAAGGCTGACTTCTCATCAGAAACAATGGAGGACAGAAGACAATGATACAACATCCTTACAGTGCTGAAAATTAAAACTGTCAACCTCAAATTCCGGATTAAGCAAAACTACTTTCAAATCCAGGGTGAAATTAAAAACAAAAAACAAAAAAACATTTACAGATAGACAAAAGTTGAGAGAACTTTTTGCCAACCTACCTGTACTACAAGATATGCCAAAGGATGTTTTCCAGGCTGAGGGGAGATGACACCAGACGGAAACTTAGGTCTAGATGCTAAAGAAAGGAATGAAGATCCAAAGGAATGGTAAATTAGTGAGTAAATATAAAAGAATATTTTTCCTTCTTAATTTCTTAAAAGGACAAATCTGTTTATAAAAAAAAGGCAGCATCTGGAGGGTGGCAAAAGAGTAGATGCTAAAGATTGATAACATCAATGTCAAAGAATGAGAAAAAATGACTTACAATCAGCATTAGGGGAAAAGAAAAATAGCTCTATCTGTTTTTCCAATAAAAATTTTTCTTAGTAGGAGTGGGTGCTTTCATTAAATTTATTGAAAACATTATTATATCATATGGCACCAAATAAATAAGTCCCAAATTCAGAACTGACACAGGCTTCATCATCAGACACAATTCAATAAAAGTAGAAACTTATGTAATATTTTTTTTTTTTTTTTTTTTTGAGACAGAGTCTCACTTTGTTGCCCAGGCTAGAGTGAGTGCCGTGGCGTCAGCTTAGCTCACAGCAACCTCAGACTCCTGGGCTTAAGCGATCCTACTGCCTCAGCCTCCCGAGTAGCTGGGACTACAGGCATGCGCCACCATACCCGGCTAATTTTTTCTATATATATATTTTAGTTGTCCATATAATTTCTTTCTATTTTTAGTAGAGACGGGGTCTCGCTCTTGCTCAGGCTGGTCTCGAACTCCTGACCTCGAGCGATCCACCCGCCTCAGCCTCCCAGAGTGCTAGGATTATAGGCGTGAGCCACCGCGCCCGGCCCTTATGTAATATTTAAACAACAAAATCTCTACTCTAGATTTTTTAAATGCTATAGGATTAGAGAAATAGACATGAAAATAATAGACTTTTAAAGTAAATATGACAGTTGACCTTTGAACAGTGCAGGTTTGAGCTGCCTGGGTTCACTTACGTGTGAATTTTCTTCTGCCTGTGTCACCCCTGAGACAGCAAGACCAACCCCTCCTCTTCCTCAGCCTACTCAACGTGAAGATGATGAGGATGAAGACCTTTATGATGATCCACTTCCACTTAATAAATAGTAAATATATTTTTTCTTTCTCGTGATTTTCTTAATACTATTTTCTTTTCTCTAGCTTTCTTTATTGTAAGAATACAGTATATAATACATATAACATACAAAATATGTGTTAATCAACTGTTATGTTCTTGATAAGGCTATCAGTCAACAGTAGGCTATTCGCAGTGAAGTTTTGCGGGAATCAAAAGTTATATGGAGATTTTTAACTCTGTGGAGAGGCGGTGCCCCTGACCCCCACATTGCTCAAGGGTCAACTGTATATAGTATAGTATGCGAGTTGTTTTTTCCTTAAATGTGGAATGAATTTAACTTAAATACACTAGCCATAGAGCCATTTTTGAGAGATTTTTCCCCTAAAATTTCCAATTTTTTTCTGGTTATTATCTTACTCACTTTTTTTTTTGTCTTTAGTCAATGTTGGTAATTTGCAATTTTTCTCTAAAATTATCTGTTGAATCGAGATGTTTAAATGTATTACATTCAACTTCATGTCACCTTATTTTAAAATTTGTTTTATTCCTGGTTTTCTCCTTTTAGTTTCGTATTAGATATTTCTTATTTAGTTTTTCAAAAACTTGGTCCTTTTTTAAAGATCCTTGATTTGCTTTTTCAAAGAGTTTCATCTTAAAATGAATGATTCTGCTTTGAAAAAAATCTTTTCATTTTTTATTTGTTTTTTAATATTTTTCTCCTCATAGTTTCCTTAGATCTTTTTTCTTTCTTTCCTTGAAATATTTTATTTGAATGCTTAGTTCATTTATTTTTGTTCTTTCTTGCTATTGAAAACACTCACGGTGATAAATTTATTTCTTGACAGGGCTATGGCACGATTTCATCCATTTTCTTATATAGTATTGAAATCTGTACCTGCTGCGGAGATGGACGGATATGTGGAAGGAAGACACAAAAATGTTATCAGTGGTAATTTCCAGGTAGGTAGGACGAAGGTCTGTTTTATCAGTTTTCCTTGCACCGCGGGTGCCAGGAGAGTGGAGCTTCCTGAGGAGCAGGCGACAGGCCCCTCCGCCCCCCTCTATTCTGTACAGCCCTCCAAGTTCACCAGGCTAATTTCAAAGCCCACCCACATTCCTCCTTCGTTGCACTTTCTTCTGCTCCCAAATTCAAGAGTTCTTCCTTTTCTCCCCCTCTCAAATTCAGAGGGTTGTTTCTAGTCTGGGAAAAGAAGTTTGGTAAATTTTACTCTTCTGGATTAGAATTCTCCCAAATCTGTTATCTCAGCCCTCAAAAGTCAGACTTCTGAAATTTAAAAGCCAGTAATGTAATCCTGTGCCTACACTTTCTCTATACTCAGTGGGGAAGGGCTAACTGGAGGAAGGAATTACTGGAAACAAAAACCACATGAGTTAATATTGCAGCTATGTTCCCCAGCCACACTGGGTTATCTCAACTGCCTACTTGGATGTCATAGGCTACATCTTAGAATATAGCATTTCACAGCTGATTGAATTCAAAACTTTTTGTTCCATGACAAAGTATTTTAACTGTTTGTAGAATGTTACCACTTTGCAATCTGCTTGGCTTTGCAAAGTCACTGTATTAGTGTCGTTAGAAGTCTCCCAACTGTGAAACTTGTGTTTCTATGAAATTAAGACACTCTGAAGCACAAGATGAAAATAACTTCTGATTCTCATAATCCAGTTCAACAAATTTTTGAGAGGTTTAGTCTTTATTGAATAAAGAACAAATCTGACTTTAGAAGTTACGGTTAATTCTTGAACAACATGGGTTTGAACTGCCGGGGGCCACTTATGTGTGGATTTTCTTCCACCTCGGCCACCCCTGAAACAGCAAGACCAAACCCCCCTTTCTCCTCATCCTCAGCCTGCTCAATGTGCAAGAGAAGGAGGGTTTATGATGATCCACTTCCACTTATAAATAGTAAATATACCTTCTCTTCCTTACGTTTTTCTTAATAGCATTTTCTGTCCTCTAGCTTACTTTAAGAGTACAATATATAATATGTATAACATACAAAATACGTGTTAATCGACAGTTTATGTTATCAGTAAGCCTTCTGGTTAACAGTAGGTTATTAGTAGTTAAGTTTTAGGAAAGTCAAAAGTTATATGTAGATTTTCAACTGCACAGGGGGATGGACTCCCCCAACCTTCACATTGTTCAACAGTCAACTGTACAATTCTATTGTGTCTAATTTTCCTGATGTGTACTTTACTTAACACTATAATCTAGACACCCACAAACAGCTCTCTGTACCTATTGCTACCTGGGCTCGGGACCTCCCCTTAAGGTTACCTTATAATTGATCTTGTATGACAAAAGACTCCAAAAATTAAAAGACAAATAATGTACTAGAAGAAAATATTTGCAACATATATAACTTTAAAGATGACAATTATAACATGTACAGAAATCCTACAAATAAAACAAAAAGATACTGGAATTAGAATGTTCCTAACACGAAGAAATGATAAATGCCTGAGATGATGGATACCCCAATTACCTTGATTTGATTAATCTACATTGTATGCCTGTATCAAAACATCACATGTATAAAGATATACAACTATTATGTACCCATAATAATTAAAAATTTAAAAAATTTTTAGAAAATATAAGCATACTCTGAGAGTTGGGTAAATGAAAATTAAAATGATAAAATACAATATTATTGTGTACAACAGATTGACAAAAATGTTCAGGTGTGATAATATCTAGTATGTCCTAGGGCATGGAGAAAGTAGTATTAATCTGCAATGCTGATATGAATAGAATTTAGTACAATCACTTGGAGGGTGATGACAATATCTATTAAAATTTAAAATGAATATCCTCTATTGCCCCTGAAATTCTTGTTCTTGATCTGTACCAGTGTTGAAATATCTCAAAGACTGTTAATAGTTTTTTGGTTTTTTTTTTTTTTAAAGAAAAAGCAAGTTGCAGCAGAAGAATAAACATGTGTACAGGCACATAAACAGCAAAGCCATAGGCAAAAAGAGAAAAAAATCCATAAATAAGGACAAGCAAGATATGCATCCAACTAAAAAGCATTGTTATCTGTGTGAGCTATTAAAGACAGTCAAGTAAGCCTTTGGATTTATTTTTTTTTTTCCTAATTTTTTTTAACATGGAGAATGCATTCAAGAAAATAAAATTTATAATCAAGAACCTAGAATAGAGATATTTCTTCTTACTTATTTATTTCTCTTTGTAAAGAACCCTGAAACCTGAAGAAAGAACTCCTTGGTGGGGCTTAAGTGTAAATATAGTCCTGTATTCTCCATTGTTTCCATATGATGTAAGAATTGATCAGAATAATCACAGAATTAAAACAGAGACTTTTAAAATTCATAATAAACCTAACCTTATGGTCAGATAGATTAATCTGAGATATTAAAACTAAAATAATTCTAACTGGACTCCATTTTAACACAAAAGTGTCAGCTTTTATCAGTGTTCATTGGGCACGTCCTTAGGTTGAATACAGCAATCAAATCTTAATCTTAGCATATTTGTGGGTTATACCTTATGTTATTCATATAAATTTATGGCATCTGTGGGTTTTTTTTTGCCAGTGGAGGAAAATGTGTATGAATATAACATGTTCCAGAGGGGACAGATCACACAAGAAATTAAAATAAAGGATTGATATTTCCCCTTTGGGGGGTGGGTATCTGTAAAATAGACCATATATACAGAGTATTAGGTCACATGAGTGAGCCTAATTTAAAGATTACCTAAAACTAATAGGGCTCTGTTTTTGGTAAGTGCACAGAAACACTGAAACACATTCTACTAAAAGGATTTGCTGAATTAATTAAAGCAGATTTGAAGATTACAAAACCTCAAGACTGCTAAGTTTCACAAACAGCTTAAAACAACATATAATCTAACCTTTAAAGCCTTTGCAATGACAGTTTTCAGCATAGTTTTGATCAAAGATATCACTTTATTTTCAATTAAATAATCAAAATTAAGAAGTGACTCCCTGCAAGCTCTGCATTGCCTTTTATGTATGATAACTCCAGTCTGCATCTGATCTTTGGATTTTATGTAATGTTACAACATCCAAAGGTGAAAATATAGCTTATTCTTGCTCTATGGAAATAATGAGAAAGTAGATCTCTAGAGCTATGACTAATCAACTTGCCTTCACAGGGGTATATAAACTACTACTAACAGAAGTAGCATAGCATGTGGGCATTTTTCAGGGTAACTCAACAGCCATCAGTCAAGTTAATTAACCTCTCTGTGTCAGTTGTCTCATATGTAAAATTGTACCTAGCTCATGAACTGTGCAGATGTAATGAGTTAATACATGTAAAGTGCTAAGATCAGTACCCAGCACATAGGAAGTATGCTATCAATGGTGGCCAAAAGAAATGACACAGGCATAAGGACAAATGAATCTGTTAACATGCATGGGATTTTAGCTTCATTGTTAAAATCCCAATTGCTCTTCAGTAAAACAGTCCAAGTTCAAAGGCTGACTCTGCCATTTCCTGGCTATGTGACCTTGAACATGACATTTAATCTTTCTAACCCTCATTTTCCTCATTTTTAAAATGGGGGTGATAATGGTATTTAGTTCATAGGACTGTGGTGGTGATGGAATGAGAGAATACAGTATCTCATATGGAAACTGGAACACAATAAGTTCTCAATAAATAATAGTAATAGTAGTGGTGCTAGGATTATTACCACCAGAGTATCAGAAAGAAATCAGCATGATCAACTGCTTTTGATATGGAACCCACTGGCTAATTCTATGCTCTAAAGTGATCAGGTCCTCCTTAAGTTTTACGTGAGTCACATACCCAGAAGACAGTAAACAGTACCTGAAATCAAGACCCTAGAAAGTTGATTTTGTGGAAATAGTAATGGGATATGGTTACTCAGAGGATTACTAAGAAATTATCTCACATAGTAACTAGATTTAAGTCACATCTATAGCACTTACAAGAAAAAAGATGCCCAGTAATCTATCTGGCAGAAGGAAATTGAAAAGGTGTAATAGAACATGGATATGTAGGATGCTTGTAATTAGGGCTTTCATTGTCTTTGCTTTGAGGATGGAGTACAAAAATACTCTGTAACTGTTTATTCGCACTGCAATAATTAGCCAATTAAATTAATCTAGTCAAAGAAATAATGGACTTCATGAGGAATAATCAGTCAATCCAAATGCTTAACAGGCCAATTCAGGCAAAATGGCTGAACCAATTTTTCACCCCAATACTATTATAGTCACACACACAAATGCATAGTGTACATATCTATTAGAGTTACATATGTTTAATATTTGAAGCACATAAATTTAGACTTTTAATTCAGTCAATTTTAGTAAGAAATTTGACATGTCAAGATTTTAAAAAGCCCTATGACATATCAAGATTTTGGAACTATAGTGTTCCAAAAATCAAAACATGGTTTTTAAAAACAGTAGCACTACACGCACTGCCAAAAAGTTCATGTTGTGATACATACCCTCTGGGAAATAGTTGGACTAGCTTGACACAGTTATATTAATCCATTGAATTTAGGAACAATTGTTAAACAAACAATTTAGCTTTACATTAGACATGGGAGATGGGGGAGGTAATAGATACTTTGAAAGACTGGGAAGCTATTTGCCAGGGTTATTGCAATAAGAAGGAAAGCCTGAGCTAGGCAGAAATAAAGATCGAGTACACAGGACCCATTTGAATTATAAAAATTGCATAATTACATCAACTTGTTAATTAACTTAGTCTTTTATCTTTATCTCTTTTCCTCCTCTACAATACTTAGTACTCTAACTTGCACTTACAGGACCCTCAAAACTATTTGAGGACAATGTTATAACAAGAATTGCATTCTTGTGCACCTAAAACAAATCCACTTTAAGAATGATATGAAATTTGTTTTTAGTGTATTTCAATATGGGAAAAGATAAAAGTCCAAGCAGGCAGAAAAGTGGAAGTTCATCCTTGGGATGCCATCTAAATTTGGGGGTTCCAATCCAAAGAAGCTGGGCATTAAGGATAATTCTGTGGCAGCAAATACATAGGACACTTTCTTTACAGCTAGACTCAAACACTACACTCAGCATTTAGAATTAACTGGTCCTCATATTCACGAGTTGTAGACCATTAAAGTTATCTTCCATCATTAATGACGAATTGTCACATTAGTGGGAAGTCACCTGACAATATTGTTTCCCTGTTTCAAGTTTGTCCATCTACCCCCCACCCCTTACACGATTCCAAATCTTACACGAGACCAAATTCCTTGGTTGGGTATACATAGTCCTCCACAGCTTGGCCAATTTGCCATGACTGCCTCACATCCACTCTGGTCCCAATCTCCTTTCAATATCATTCGTGTCTTCTTCTGACCCTTTGCATAGAGTTTCCTCTGCGTGAAACTTCTTGGTCAACCCCTGCCTCCTTCAGGTTCAGCTTAGCCACTGCGGCTGATGGAAACCTTTCCCTAGCTGCCTCCCCTTCATCTAGGTATAGTCACCAACAAGAATTATAATAATGGTGTACTGAGCCCTCACTGTGTGTCAGGAATGTACATTCCTTCAGGAGGAAGCAGAGGGTGGTGGTTAAGATTAGAGATGCTGGAGTCAAGCTACTTAAGTTGTCATATTGGCTTCATTATTCTCCATGAATAAGGTACCTTCAGTACCTACATAACCTCTCTGCTTTCAGTTTCTTCTTCTGTCCAATAAACCCAACAACAGCACCTCATAAGATTGTTGTAATACACGCGAAGTACTTGCACATAGCAAGGACTGCATTCATATATGTGACTTCTCATCACTATCCATTTCACAGATTTAAAAATATCAAGGCTTATGGTTAACTAAGTTAGTCAGTGGTAGAAACAGGAATCCAGCAAAGGGAGCTCTAAATCCAAAGTGCATCCACTTAACCATTGCATCGTCTCGCACCCAGAAATTTGTTAAATCCCTTCATTTACTTATTTTATTTTTTTATATTTTTGAGACAGATTCTCACTCTGTGACCCAGGCTAGAGTGCAGTGGCGTCATCATAGCTCACAGCAACCTCAAACTCCCACACTCAAGCCATTCTCCTGCCTCAGCCTCTTGAACAGCTGGGACTACAGGCACTCGCCACCACACCTGGCTAATTTTTCTATTCCTTTGTAGAGACAGGATCTTTCTCTTGCTCAGCCTGGTCTGGAACTCCTAACCTCAAGCAATTCTCCTGCCTCTGGCCTTCCAAAGTGCCAGGATTACTGAGCCACGGCATCCAGCTTAAATCCCTTCAGACACCAGAGTATCTTAAACAGTTCTTTCTTAGCACTTGCATGCAATTATAATTATCTCCTTAAATACTGAGCGCCTTGAGAATGGGATCTATGTTTTATTTCCGTCTGTGGTAGCAGTCGTAGGTGGATTGCCCAGCGTCCAGCACAATGTCTGGCCCGGTACAGACGCACAATAATCACGTGTCCAACAAATGACTGACTTGTTATTAAGGATATAAAGGCAATATCTTAAAAAAATTCTCTGCTTTGTAGACAAGAGCCTCAAAAACAGTAATTAACCTGAAAGCTGAATATGGCACACAGACGGGATTCATACTTGTGACAGGATATCTTGCTACCAAATAACATAGTGTGTATGGCCACTTTTTATATCTATTCCATTTGGATTCCCAAGTTAAAAGTAAATTTAAGCAGTACTCTTACCTTGTAATTGTTGCTTCGTTTGTTATTGTATATTCTCAACACAGAATTTTATAAAATCTGTGTAATAATGATTTGAGTCACCAGTACCCTGTCCTGGACCTTGGGCTTCCCTGGCTGTGTCTTCACAAAAACTGGGGAGTTCGTGTGCCCAAGGGCATGTTATCCTCTTCCCCTAAAGAGCCCACACTAACCCTTCAAGACTTGGCTCCAGATATACCAATTCCCAAACCCCCTGCCCTGGGGGCCCCAAGCCTATTTTCAGGATTTTTGTGGACTCTTCCCCACAAGGGTGGAGATGCCTGGGTGTCTGCACTCCCAGGCCCTAGGAGTCAAGGGGCAGCTGCGTGTGGGACGGGGTGGGATGGATGGAGCATGTGAGGCCTCTCGTGGTGGGGGCAGAGCTGCAGGTGGGAAGTGCAAAGGGCAAGTCGTCAGCCAGACGCCAGCTCCTCCCCCGCCATCACTTCCCAGCTCTGAACCGGGAATGGCCCAGGAAGTTGAACTCAAATCTGCACTTCCAAGTCATAACGAAGGTAAGTTTGTCAAGGTAGGAAAATAGGACCAGTTTTATTTACCTTTCTTGTTATTTGTAATCGTTAGATATTTAGCCAAATATTATGGGGTCCTACATTTGCACTTTTGCCCCCAACCTTGCTAATGTTAGAGGCAGGCTTGCAAACAAGACCATACTTACAGTTAAGACTAGAGTCATTTCTTTCTCTTCCTGGGAGGAACATAGACGCTTAGTGAGAAAGCAGGGACGTAATAATGGGAAAGTGGCTGGGGAGATCTGTATCCTTCTTGCTGGTAGATTTAACCAGTGTGGATAGGCAGCCCAGCTTGTAAGCCTTTGTAATCCCTAAGAAATGACTCACATGAGATTTTTCTTAAGTCTACTTTTTAGCATGACAGTTACCATATTTATTAGAAAATAAATGTCCCCAATGCTATGCTTTTCCCTAATGAAGTCCATATGCAGAAAGGAGAGAAGGTTAGCAACAGAAAAAAGAAATCTATTTGTCAAGGTCCAGAAACCCAAAAAGAAAGGCTGTTTCCATTTTACTGCACAGGGAAGTTTTCACTTTATCATCAGTAGAAATGCTGGTTAGCCGGACAGCAATGTCAGAGGTTCGCTGGTGGGGAACCCTGGTAAACAGAGGGTGCAGCTGTGTCTCCACACCAGTGAGGAAAAGCCACTTGCCAGGGTAAACTCGGGCTGCATTGTTTTAGAGCGGCAGCTGCCTCTCTTATCAGAAGTGTGCAAGTCCACAAAGAGAGTGGGGAGGTCTCAAAGGCCCACTTCTGTTCAGCAAATCAAGTGCTGTATCACATTGGTTCTCCATAGGAGGATGGGCATTTATAACAAACCTGATTTATAATAAATCTGAGGGGTACCTTTGCTTTTTAAGGAAAGGAAAAGGAACCGTGGGACTTTGTAGGAAAGGAAACTGCCAGTGAATCCAATCTACACAGAAATCAATTTCACACGGCCATAATTCAAGGAAATGGGGCCGTATGTAATGACGTGGACATTCATTTTGCTTTTTAAAATTTGAACTTTCTCCTTGGCTACTATAATATTTTTAAAAACAGCTTGGAATTTTTTTTTTTTTCTCTCATCTCCCTCTGCAAGCATTTTTGCTAAACATGGGAATCTATGAAACACAGACTCGCACTGTGACTCATTGGTATTGTTCCCTTTAACTTTTCTCACCATCTCCTCCTGTAGCATTTCCCCTTTCTCAGGACCAAAAGTCAGCAATGGGAAAAGTCAGTGTTTGCAACCATGTGCTGGACATACAGGGAGACCTGTACTAAGACGACTTCACAAATTTTGCTTTGACTTTCCACTAGTGCATACTTTGAAGTTCATACACAACACAGGTTCTAGTACAGAATTATGTTACTCACATGGTACCATAGTTAGTAAATTTTTATTTCTTTTCCCCCTCTTGTTGAACTGGGGGAAAAAGGCTATAATTTTCTTCCTATTTCTACTTCTACAGAATGTGTGTCCTTGAGTATTTCTGTATGATATCTGCTAGACAGATAATGTTTTAACACATTGTAAGTAACGATGGCAATGTTAGACAGCACTGAGATATTAAAAACTGTGGCCAGAACTTGAAGAGATGGGAAGCTCCACAGACCTTGTTTGACTCCACAGATTATGACAGCTATGACTTTAAGAATGATCCGTAAACACCGAGGCTTAGATTTTTAAATAAAGATACTAATATTTTTAATGGCACCTTTTAAAAGAAATTCAGGGGCAAAGATGTGGCATTTTAAGTCATGGGACAGAAGACAGAAGAAAATCGTCATGTTCTAGTTATCAGATCAAAATCTTTCTAACAGAAGAACATCATGGTGGGACACAGCTGTCTAGAGGTTATACTGGAGAGGGAGGATTGTGTACTTTTTATAAAACAAACTCAGAGTACAGTCACAGAACAATAGTATAGAATCTCACCCATACAATGACTTCAGAAATCAATAACGGGATGGTCTCATCTGACAAATAAGGAAGCCAAGGCCCAAGGGTTGGGGCATCCTAACCAGCGTCACACCCAAAGAGTGCAGCTTGGATGAAGTGTCAAGACTTTGGATTCGTGATGAAAGGCCTGTGTCTCTGTGACTCCCTGCCTTTAATGTTAATAACACCTCCATTAAATAGCATTTTGTAAATAATAAAAACTTAGGTTTAATAACTTTATCAATGATGCTGAATAAATACACTTTTTCTTAAGGTAGAGAATATATAAATATAAATCAGCACTGCATGTCATTCAGTTATTCTGTTAATATCACTCTTGTGCTTCCAGTACAATGGCAGCATCTTGTGGAAGAAAAAGCATGGACGTCGGCACGAAAAGGATCTCAGGCCTGCCAGTGTGCCAGGTTTGACGCAGGAAAAAATTACTCCAACCTTCTGGGATTTAGTTTTTTCTTGTATGAAGTCATGATAAAGATCACATGACTTATAGGTCTTTGTGAAAATTAAATTATATGGCATGAATGAAAATATCGAGCATTGTGCCTGCCACTAGGAGACACACAAATGTAATACCTGACTAAGAGGGCGCCATAATATCTAAAATTTAGATAGGAATGTAATTTAATCTTTAAAAAAAAAAAAGACTAGAGAGTAATTCAAAGCTGCTTGTTAAACAAATATTTACCTTTTAGTAGGTCCGTACATAAAGATGACGTGAATAGGGGCTGAAGAATTCATGAAGCAGCAACAACAGCAAAACGAATCCGAGTGAGGGCAAGGCGCTGACTTCGAGAAGATGTCTTGAGATGAGTTTTAAAAGAAAAAGAGTAGCTTGCCTGGTGGAGTTGACAGGCGTAGGCGTTCTAAGCACAGTAGACTAGAGCTGAGAAGAAACAGTTGTGTACGAAAGATACAGAACATCACAGGCTTGGGACGATCTGGGTAGGAAAATATGGGTCAATAAATTGAAGCCCATCAAAGGCCTTGATTGCCAGCCTCAGTGGCTGGGGTTTGCTGTAACAATAATATGCACTAGATCCCAAGGCAATGGGATGATCAGGTAAAAGTAGTGATTGAGAAGTGAGCAATCTGTCAATCAATGCTACGATGGATCATGTCAGGAAGAAAAAACTCTTTAGGCAAGTAGAGAGGCAACCCCATAATCCCAGGACGAGGTGATGTAAGGCTGATTGGGCGGTGCTGAGCAGTCCCGCTCCTGACCAAAAACCTGCGAATGATCTTTCAAGCCTGACCATAGGCAATTTTAAAGGCTTTACCTGGCAGGCCATGGTGGGGAAGCTGCCCTCTCCCCACCCAGCTGGGTGCGCAGCCAGTGCCCTGAAGCCTCTGAAGGGAGCTGCAGCCAAGGGCTCCCAGCCCGGCTCCCCTGACCCCTCCAGGCCCTTCTCGAGGCCATGCCCTCGCGCACATCTGCATTCGCAGCCTCCATTCAAAGGAGGTCTCTTCATCCAGGGCTCTCTGCTAAGGCCTCCTTACTGGGGAGGAACCTGGAAGACACCTGTTTTCGCTCTGACTCAGTATTCATAGTTTTCCAAACGTAGTCTGTCCCCTCTCTAGCTGACCCCCAGGCCCCCACCCTGGGTCCGGGGCTCCCGTGGTGTCTGCGTGTGCACCGATACCGCTGACCTCACCCGGTGTCCTGCGGAAAACGGAACATTGAGGGAGTTGGAGCTTCCTCCTCTTGCTTATGCCACTAGCTCGGAAAGTCATGACAGGCTTCGCTGTTGGTTTCATTCTGGCATGTTGTCCTAATCGACCACTCCGCCTACTGACTGCTCAGCCCTCTCCAGCTCAGCTCAGCTCAGCTCTTGGCAGGTGGCAGAGGAAATTTTAAAACTGTTGCATGTAGAAGAGACCCTAGTTCATTTGCAGGAGAGAATTCATATTTAAAAACTAGTTTTAAACTCTTTAAACAAAGATCATGGCAGTGTTTCAAGTCCAAATTTATATACGACATACTAAAAGCCCATACTTCATGGGGTAGACTGATTTGAATGAAACTTTCCTATCACTAGCATTTGTAATGTAAATCTGAGAGTCAAGAGATCTCTAAATTATCGTATTTCAAAAACATTACTGAGAAGTAATGAACTACGGGGACCTAAAGTCTTGTACAACTATGACAATGATCGAACACCTGACAACTCCTTAAAAGTAGGGATGTGGGCAAACGGGAGGAAGAAGATTTATTGACCTCCATTTAGTACTCATCTCTAACATTAAATATTCAAGTTCATGGAGAAAGCAGTGTGTTCATTTTACTGTGCATGGATACTGCGATAACTGTGGTGACTTCTTAGGGGAATATCTCTGCACAGCAACTGCCAGAGACACTCGTCCATCAGCGTTTCTCAAATGCCAGCTGCTCATTAGGACACCCTCCTCCCAGGGAACACGTGGTTCCCTCCTCTGCCTCATGCTACAGTTTGTGTCATGTCCCTGGACCGTGGTGACCATTTGTACAGTCCTTCTCTCACCCCTTCCTTTCTGTTATCACCTGCTCACTTTCCCACCTGCCCTAAAAGTTGGATAACTGAGTGCTTGGTCACTTAGGTAACTGGGTCCTCAGTCACTTCCAAAGTGGACAAAGTATGAATCAATGAGGCACAAGAGTGCTGTTCTCTTCTTTTGTCTTATAAATTCTGAAGTATGCATGGATGATGTAGTATTTAAGGCACTATAGGAGTCACTGAGGAAAAGGCCTAGTATAAAAAAGTTTTAAATCTATTCTAGATTCTGCTATTATGTTATAAAACTCTTTGCATATGAGATTTTCAAAATTTAATGATAGCGTATTTTCTACTCAACTATTAAATTGTACCATTTTTCACAAAGTAGGAATAGTTGTTTGGTATGGAACTATGTTTCTTCTTTTCCTGATTATTCCCCAGCAGGACATCTTTTTGTCACTGATTATATCTATGTGCTTCCTGATGAATAGCTACTGTTTAATATATATCCCTTAAAACTAGCTTTGGTACTGACAAGCTATGTAAATTATGTCAGAAGCCAAAAACTTCTCAATAAATAAAATGAAGAGAAACTTAGTGATTTTTATTTTGTCTGGTTGCAAAAGCCCGTGGACAATGAGAAGCTACGGAAGGGGCAGGAGCAGGTTAAAGTGAGATCCCTGAGAAGCATTTTAGCTCAATGTCCCTCCTTCAGGAAGAGCCACCAGGTATATTCCTAGACTGAAATATAGCATTCAGCCAAGCTGTTCCAATAAATTTGAAGTGCAAGAATCACTAAACAGGCTGGCAGAGCTATTATCAGTTTTCCCATAATACATTCAGGATTTGCTGAGAAAGAAAGACTGGCAATATTTCTCACTTTTAATGAACATACTCTTTGAGCATAAACTACTAATCCCTATTAAAAGGAGAAAGTAGATTTAGAACACAAAGATAGTTTGAGAACCATCTAAGGATTCATTGACTTTTGCATTTACTATATTTTCTTTTAAAGAGGCACTTCCTCACTTTTAGAAACTGAACAAAACTTACCTCATCAATTAAGCTTATTTTACCCTGGTTTTATAAAATCTGTTCTTACCTGCCAAGCCCTATTCTAGGATCAACGGTTGGATATAATGACTGTTTGCTATCATAGCAGGAATATTAATAATTAAAAATCACATTGTTTCATATCAGCCTGCACAGATACCGCACACCCCATGACATTTTAAATTCTAAACTATAGAGTGAAATCATCACCTTACATTGACATCAAGGAGAGATGTTTCTTCTGTCATGCAAGTACAGATCGTTTTACCACAAATGCAAATTTAAATTCCCTGCATATCTTTCCTGTTTTCTCATTTATTTCCCTGTTACACATTTTGGAAACTGAGATGGAGATTTTTTTTTTTTTTGAAAGATTAAATGAGAAAATAAAAATTTATCACTGCTTGAGTGGCTCAAGTGCCTGATAGGTTAATGGGGAGCATTATTATTGTTACAGTTCAACAAACATGTCACTTCGACACAAGCAAAGGTGATTTCTCTTCAGCTGGTTGTAGGCAGGTGAGAGTGAATGTAGATTATCTAAAGAGAATGACTGACATCTGCTGGACTGTGAGAGAAATGAAAAGAAACTAACAAGTATACAAATGCTCACGGTTTCAGAATGCACCGATGTCTGCAATCTGTGACATAACGATGTTAGTATAAATCCTCAGGAATAGAAGGGTCAAGTAGAACCACGTGGAATTCTGCACAGTTGCACCGTGGTGAATCCAATCAAGGTGACTTCACCCTGGAGCAGCTATACGACTTCTATAAATAGTGCATTTCCATTGCCTGTGAATTTTCTACATCTTACTGATTTCTGTAGTCTGTGGGTTTCCATTAGCTTGATTCTGGCCAGGTCTGTGCAATCAATCAAATGGGCTTTACAAATGTAGAGCCAAAAAAGTAATCAGCGTTGATCATTAGGAGTCAGAATACAGTTTAGCCCCCAAACGGGACAGATCCATGCCATCGAACATTGCTGCTCCGTGCCTTAAATTGGGCTTTGACATAGTTCCCATTTTTAAAATGACTTCTTAATGCAGTGAGAGGGGCACTGTTAATGGAGACCCACTGTTATTTCATTTAGCTTTGCTACAATTCCATGAGGCAGGTATTTTTAACTCCCTTTTATAGATGAGAAGACTCAGAGGTGCAGAAACTTTCCAAAGGTTACACAGACAGTAAGGGACAGTAATTCATCATTTAGTTCTACCTGATTCCAGGGTTGGTGCCTGTCACTATCCACGCTGATTCCAGGGACGTGGCAGTTTTCTATATTCCAGTGTCAATACCATTTTACTTCACTTTTCAACTGTGTAATTTTCATTACAGATGATAGGGACTGTCCACAAACACTAACTGGAGACTCATGATCTGGTCCCGCTTTGGGACACTCCCTAAGCAGGTGTCTGATAGAGATAAAGGCCTGGAGGCCAGCTGGACACACTCAAGAGAACCCATCTTTCCTTTCTTTCTCAAGCACAGTTTAAAACGTGGTCCTCAATTTCTCCTTAAGGGCAATGATGGCGGTGGATTTGTTAACCCCTGAGATCTCTTCCAGCTGTGCATCTAGTTAGGCCTACAGCAAAGAAAAACAGACCCGTGGTTCAGTTCATTACTATTCTGCAACAACATACTCACGGAATCACTGTAATTAGCTCCATATTGTACTCATGATTCATTAATGGAAAGAAGTGTTATTTTGTAGAATTTTTGTTCCGGTTTATAACACCTCATGGATATTGAAATGAAAATATGTACTCAAAGGTAGTCTGTTTTTATATGCAAACACTCCCACTCAAGATGTTATCTTGTCTGATAACTATTTGAAGAAATTTAGCTTCATGTCATTTTCTCCTACTCTTTCAAATTCTGAATATGAAATCTACACTTTGCCTGCAAAGGAAAATGGCTATCATCAGAACCTAAAACACATACAAAAATAACCAAAAAAATGTTTTATAATAAAGGATCATTTATGTGAATTACAATACAAAATATCAGATATCATACCATCTCCTTAAGAAGTGGACAGTGTTTTCAAATTTCTAGGGGTTATAAATTTTGCTTATTTTACTTTCAAAATGAATAAAAGTAGTCTGAATATTGTTTTAAATATTAACATAGAAGGGAAAAGTAACACAATATGTCTTCTATAATTAGTCAAATTCTGATATTAAAATATACAGCCAGTTGAATCTTAAGCTCAATAATACCATCTAGTGGAAATCAACCAGAAATGCCATAGGTAATGCTAATTTTCTTTTACGAGTACAACACTGCTGTTTTCCCAGTGCCTAGCAATAACTAATCAGTGCTCAAAGGACTGATGAGAACCTCTCCGAGATAAGTATTTATTTGCAACAAAAATGTTATTTTCTTTACGATGTAAACACACCTATAGGATATACTAAACAATCTAACTGATTATAAACACATAAAGTATCTAACCATGAGCTTATTGACAACCAACCTCTCATTATACAAGACGTTGATATACATTGTTTAGCTAAGAAGTGGTCCAGGCGAAATAACACCTCTCACTGAAAAATAGAAAAATCATGAGCTATAGGATGAAATGGACCTGGATTAACATTTGCGTATCATCACTTACTAGCCAAGGAATACTGGGTTTCAATTTTCTCATTGAAATACGAAATAGTACTTAATTTGGGGGGATTTGTAAGGGATTAAATTGTGTGTGTGTGTGTGTGTTCGTGTGTGTATTGCTCACACATTCACTCATTTATTAGCAATTGTTCTTAATTCTCATAGTTTCTTTTATTTTTCACTTCTGCTGCTGTGTGTTTAGCCACAGGAGACTTGCACAAACTCCGTAGTCTGCTTAATCTTCTGCTGACAGACACTGTACTAAAGCCCGACGTTACACCAGCTTTTCTTTCTTGCTGTCTCTATTACTGATGCTTCCTAAATTATCCTAGGCTCATGCTGTACTCACTTCTATATGGATCCATTCTTACTGCTATATTAAAAAGGAATGCCTTTTTGCACAGCGTAGTTCTGAACTCTCTTCTAAGTTAATTCTGGGTAGTGGTAAGGCCACGTTAGTGAAGATGAACAGACTGGCTTTTTGATAAAGTGTCACCAGAAAGAACAGCCTTCCAGGAAGAAACAGCCTGTTATCTACCCCTGACAGTGTCCATCATCAAGATGAAAGAGGATACAGGCCTACGGGGGTTTCCGCTGATGACTCTGTTCTCGTTGTACAGCTCATAAATAAGTTCCCTACTCAAAGATAGTCTGACAGGCTGGCATCGCCTAATTCACCATATTCTTTTATTTTCTTTTATTTTATTTTATTTAATTTTTTTTTTTGTTGAGACAGAGTCTCACTTTGTTGCCCAGGCTAGAGTGAGTGCCGTGGCGTCAGCTTAGCTCACAGCAACCTCAAACTCCTCGGCTTAAGCGATCCTACTGCCTCAGCCCCCCGAGTAGCTGGGACTACAGGCATGCGCCACCATGCCCGGCTAATTTTTTCTATATAGATTTTTAGTTGTCCATATAATGTCTTTCTATTTTTAGTAGAGACGGGGTCTCGCTCAGGCTGGTCTCGAGCTCCTGACCTTGAGCGATCCACCCGCCTCGGCCTCCCAGAGTGCTAGGATTACAGGCGTGAGCCACCACGCCCGGCTACCATATTCTTTTAAAAAAATTTTTAAATCTATTTTCCAGCCTCAGAAATCCCTGAAGTTTGTGCTGAGATTGAGTCTCCAGCTGCCAAGGTCAAGGGCTCTGATTACAAAGATCGGAGCCCCTGCCACCCTCCTAGACATGCATGAGGAGTGAAAAATAAACATGTATTGTTATTAAGCCACTGAAATTTTGGGACTGTTTGCATTTGCAGCATAAGCCAGCCAAGCCTGATGGCAAAAAATGATTAGTTAAATGTAAAATATATAAGGCAACTCATAAATCCATTTAGCTGGGTAAACAGAACTACATTTTAATATGCTGAAAGCAAATAAGTGACAGTATCCCCCAGTACCTCTCTGTTGTCGATTCCCGGAGATACCGCATATGTTTTATGTGATGTCTGACTTGCTGACACATTGACCGAACAAAGGTGCCGGAGTCAATAGATAGTTACCCTCTCTGACCCCAACTGCTTCATCCGTAAAATGATGCTAATAATACTCCTTGCCTGCCTAAAAGTAGGCTTAATGACCACTGAGGTCCCTTCCAACCATAAAATTTATGATTCTGTAGACAAAATGGTAGGTAAACATCCCCAGTGTTAATGCACCGCCATGTGTGGAGTTGTTTCTCCGTGACGGAATGCACATAAAGTGGGTTTCCAAGAAGACAAAACCATCTGGAGAATCAATGGCTAAAGAAATGGGGTGCTGGGGTTAAATCCTGATTTGATTGTTCTACACTGTTGGTATGAGAGAAACCACTTAATTCCAATCTTATCAGTGACTTTCTCTTCAGTGCCTTGGTAGCCCTCTTCTTTCTTCTTTCTTCACCTCACCAGATCCCAACTCTTCAGGCCCCCAGACCCGAGTGCTAACTCACTACAGAGTTTCCCAGCTGTGCGGCTAAAGTCCTGGATATAGGGAATCAATGTATAAAGGGAAAAAAGGAAACATTAGTTGAATTACTGTTATGGAAGGGACACTCTGACAGAAAATTTAAATATATTATTTCACTTGATCTCCACAATGACATTATATAGTGGGTATCATTGTAAACATAGGAAAACTGAAGCTAAGAATAATTAATGCACAAGTAGTAGGTGCAATAGCCCACCATATTTTCCACTATATGACAGAAGGAACAATTAAATATTTTTTAATTAAATTTTTTTTAAATCATGGGGAAATATTAGCAGATGACATTATAAAGCAACTCACCAAAGAAGAAAAACAAGTAGAAAAGAAATTAATTATTGCAATTTCACAATAAATGTATAAATTTAAAAATTAGGTGAATTTTTCCACCAATAGATTGGGAATTTTTAAAAAAATAAAAAAATCTAGCATTGGCAAGGGCGCAAAGAAATGAATAAATATTCAGGTGACTTAAAAATTGCCACAACCTCTCTGGAAGGCAATGTGGTAATATGTAATACAAAAAAATTCCAAAAATATTTTTAATCTAATCCGGCTATTTCCTGTAGGGGTTTATCCTAGAGAAATAATTATATATATATATATATATATATGCAAACATATGTAAATACTTAACAGGCTACAATACTCATTGAAGTGTTTTTAACATTGGACTTCAAAAATCCTAAATGTAAAATAATAGATTTAGTTTATATTGGTAATCCATATAAATTAATGTTGCAGAAGAATATTTAACAACATAGTAAAACTTTCATTATATAAAAAATGAAATATAGGTTGGAAAATATTAAATTTTTAAAAATATATACAATTTATATATATCATATTTTTATAAATATTTTATATTTATATATAACTTTAAATTTACATTTTATATAGGTGCAAACTATAATATATAATATATATTATAAGTGTGCATGTGTGTATGTATATGTGTGTATCCAAATGACAAATTCTCTCCTGTGACAGTCATTTAGGGAATGGGATGCAGCCCATATCATGCCTACTAAGGATCAACCCCTGGACTATACTGCTCTTCCAGGTGGCATGGACCTACCACTTCCTTTATTTCTGGTTATTACCTGGACCTCATGGAATGTGGTTACTTCTAAAACAAGGTTTCCAAGTATATGAAAGGGATCTTCTTTACCCTTAGAGCTCAGTCTTTCACTCCCTTGACAATATTGGATCAGAGTATCTGTCAGTGTGTGTGCGCTCATGTACACAATGTTGGCCAGTGTTGTCAGTTCCAAACAATATAATCTGCTGTAGTTTAGGCAGAAAGGGATTATAAATGGCTATCTAGATAGTTCACAGAACTGGGAGAGAAGCCGAAGAAACAGTCTTCAGGCTAAGTTTGCAGAAACAATTTCCCAAATTGTACCATACAGCTGGGTAGAGAAAGTAGTTGTTGTCTCTGCCATGGTCAGAACATCATTGCTATAGCAGTTAACTCAGAAATACATCTTAATTTGTTGATATAATTTGTGTCAGCAAATGAGTGCCCTACATTTTGCCTCTCTCCTCTTGTGACTCAATTCTGAATCACTCTCACGTGAGAGCATCTGCTTTGTAGAACCTAAATCACGAGCTGCAATGAACACCAGCTCCAGGCAAGTCCGAGAAATGTAATGTGACTTCTGTAGTCTCTGCACACTAGGAAGTTGTAAGAATGGGTGTTGACATCGCCAATCCACAGTTTCCTTGGCAGTCCACACCTTTTATAACACAACATCCATACATATCATTCTTCCAACATTTACACTCACAAGACAACATATTTTCCCCAATATAATGTGACTATCCCTCGTACAAACGAAAATATGCTCAGTGTTCCTGAAAAGAGAGACCCAAAGTCTCATCAGTAATCACATTCATCATTCATCCTCCAATTTAGTTATGCTCTCACTTTAATATTCTGTAAATTATGGACTCAAAGTAAAATTAACAAAAAGCAACCCTAGTAAGAAAGGGAAGTTAGGCAAACATATAACTGATCATACAAAGCAGAAAATATTGGCAGCTACTACAATTCTTATTTCTGTGACCAGCCATGTAGGCTTAGCCGGAATTTATAGTTTCCATCCTCCACTGTCCATTTGCACCTTAACTGGTTGGGGTCCTTCACCTGCTGGGGTGAACCGAGGCTTCATTCTGTAGTGTCTCAGCTGGCCCTGCCTGTGTGAAGTTTCTATATTCATTTGTCGACTTTTACCACAAGTGCTTGGAGGCACCTCAGATAGTCTCCTGGTTTCCAGATGTCTTCCTCCCTAGTTCTATGTATCTGTAGCCATAATTCTCCTTGATAGTTAGGACAAATATCCTCAGTCAAAGGGGCCCACAGAAAGGTGTGGGGAGGGGAGACCCAGAACTCCCATGTTAAGTCACGGTTCTTGGAAACATCTAATAAGTTTCCAGGTCAGAATGATAAACTGGGCCCAGGCAGAAGCAAATGCAAATCCTCACTGGAGAAAAGTCACCAGTTTAGGCACTTGACATTTTTAAGAGTAAGCTCTACCAGATATGGGCTCACAACTTTTTTTAAAAAATTCACCAATACACAAGGAATAAACTACCATTAAAAAAAGTTCTTCAGATATTAGAATATTCAGAAAAAAATTAAAAATAACAATGTATAAAATGTTCAAAAATAAAAGATGGAATGAAATAAATGAGCAAGGACCAGGAGATTCAAAAGAGGGTCAGGGGAATTTTAAAAGAACAAAGGAGACTTTTAAGAAATAAAAATAATAATTCCATGGGTGCATTAAATAGCAGATTAGACCCAGCTGAAAAGAGATATAGTGGCCTGGAATATAGATCTTTAGAAAATGTACAGAATGTACCAACAGAGGACAAAAGAACAAAATCTGAAAGAAAAATTAGAGCCATGTAAGATAAGAGTGATCCAACAAGGAGAGGAAAAAAAAAAAAAAAAAAAAAAAAAAAAAAAAATGACAGAAAGACAGAAGAGAGGCAATATTTAAAGAGATAATTAGTGAGAATTTTCCAGATTCCACAAAAGAAATGAATCAATGGACACATAAAACACAACTTATACCAGAAAGGAAAGAAAAGACCTTGTAAGCAGTCACAGAGAACATGCAGAGTAAGATACAATGATAAATTCTTAGAAGCTAAAGCGTAAGGCAGAAGATAGAGAAATAGTATCTTTAGAGTGCTGACAAAAAATAACAGTCAAACTAGGATCAAGTGCCCAGCAAAACTTTTCAAAACATGGACAAAATATATTTTTTAATAAATAAAAAGGCCGGGCGCGGTGGCTCACGCCTGTAATCCTAGCACTCTGGGAGGCCGAGGCGGGTGGATTGCTCAAGGTCAGGAGTTCGAGACCAGCCTGAGCAAGACCCCGTCTCTACTAAAAATAGAAAGACATTATATGGACAACTAAAAATCTATATAGAAAAAATTAGCCGGGCATGGTGGCACATGCCTGTAGTCCCAGCTACTTGGGAGGCTGAGGCAGTAGGATCGCTTAAGCCCAGGAGTCTGAGGTTGCTGTGAGCTAAGCTGACGCCACGGCACTCACTCTAGCCTGGGCAACAAAGTGAGACTCTGTCTCAACAAAAAAAAAAAAATAAATAAAAAAAATAAAATAAAAGCTAAGAGCATTACCACCATCAGTCCTTCATCAGAGAAATATCTAATGGGTGGACTTCAAAAAAAATGTGGAAAGCAAAAAACTAAAGGTGAGTCAAGAAAATGTTAAATATGTAAGTAAAGCTAAAAAGTGTGTTTGTAGTGATGATGAGGATAATTTCCAATTGTGTTAAGTTAAAAAACAAACTAAAGTAATGGACAACAGAAGTATGTAGGTCATGAGCAGATGAATATGGTTAAGATGTTCTATGGTCCATGTTTTGCCTGGAACTTTTCTAGCTGCTGGGAATACAGCAGTGGAAGAAGAAAAAAATCTCAGCTCTCATGGAGCTTACATTTTTAATACTTTACATTGTTAAATATTAAAGGATCATGAACTTCAGAATCTGTTACACATGCATGATTATATTTCAAGGTTAACACTAATTTTTAAAGCAACAAATGAAAAAATAATAAAAGCAAATAAACAAAATGTCCAATTAATTCAAACTAAAACAAACAAAAAAAGCATAGAAATACATCATATATAAAGTACAAAGTAAGAGGGGAGAAACAAGTCCAAATACATTAATAATCACTATAACCACCTATTTAAGAATAGAATTCATCAGATTGGATTTTAAAAATCCAGCTTTATGGTATTTAAAACAGACATACCTAAAACATACAGAAAAGATGCAAGTACAAATGGTGGAAACGATATGCTCTGTAGGGCCATACTGTCTCCTGCTGTCAACCAGCTTGAAGTTCAGATTGTCCAGAAAAAATGTCATTCTTTCTGTTAGTGGGTTATTGACTCTTTTAAATTTACTTGTCTCGTTTTAGTGAAAGGGGATTTATTGGCAGTGCGCACACAGAAGTGATAAAACTGATTTATTTCTGTTAGTCTCATTCTTAAAGATTTATAATTTTTTTTCTATGACACTGGTTTTTAAGCCTTATCTCACTTTATGAAATTAAGCATTGCTTTCTCTTACCTTACCACTGTCAAAACTTTTAGAAATTTTATGCGAGGCAAGACCAAATGAACTGACAAGTGTACAATTATTCTTGTTGGTAATTTTTCTTTTTGCTTTTCAATGTAAATTGTATACGGTAGATGGCAGTATAGCGCGAGAGAGGGAACTATTTATACATAGAGCACGCTAGTAAACGTTCTAACGTGTTTTTACCAGCAAAAACCACCAGAGGACACCAAAGGACCGATTATTAGCAAAAGACAACAAGCGTTTGAGAAAAAGACCATCACAAAGCTCGTACTGTTATTTCCAAAGCCTTTTCACAAGAATGCATCTGGCCAGCCTGAAGAATTTCCACTTTATAAAGGTAAAATTAAATGTTAATACAAGCGCTCAATGTATAGAGTCTGCACAGTGTATAGGGCCATACCACAGGCTCTTTGGTACTATCGCTTTTTATTGTAAAAAAAAAAAAAAAAAAAAAATAGGGCCGGGCGCCGTGGCTCATGCCTGTAATCCTAGCACTCTGGGAGGCCGAGGCGGGTGGATCGCTCAAGGTCAGGAGTTCGAGACCAGCCTGAGCAAGAGCGAGACCCTGTCTCTACTAAAAATAGAAAGAAATTATATGGACAACTAAAAATATATATATAGAAAAATTAGCCGGGCATAGTGGCACATGCCTGTAGTCCCAGCTACTCGGGAGGCTGAGGCAGGAGGATCGCTTGAGCCCAGGAG